>NC_135320.1:24286830-24886830 GCF_048772815.1 Callospermophilus lateralis
ATGATAACTTTTAATATTTTCATGTGCATCTTTTCTACATGTAGACATATGTTTACATATAGTTGAAAAAGTACAAATCACATTATACCAAAGTTTAATTTTTCTACAACTTGTTTTTTCCAACATTCAATATATAATAGACATATTTCCAACAGATTTACTTCATTCTTATAATAATACCATAATACTCCACTGCTTAAATACATTCTGGTTTATTCATCTGTATACTATTAATGATTTATTGGTTGATTATATATATATATATATATATATATATATATATATATATAATTAATGATTTATTAATCTAATATACTATTAATTATCTCTCATTTTCTAGACCAATTTAGTGATTTGCTTGATTTTTTAAAAAAATGTTGTGAGTCAAGTCAGCAAAGACAGCCTGCACTTCCTGTGGCTATTTATACTTCCTTAGTGGTCTGTTATCCTTCTGGGGTAGGGGACTAGAAGATGTGATGACTACCATGTAGCTTAATGAATATATAGATTGTTTCGGTTTTTGTTATTAAAAAAAAAAATCTTTCCAGGGGCTGGGCCTGTATCTTAGTGGTAGAGCATCTGCCTCACATGTGTGAGGAACTGGGTTCGATCCTCAGCACCATGTAAAAATAAATTAATATATTTTAAAAAATCTTTCCAGAAACACTTCATCATATTTCTTTACAGTCTTGTGCTAGTATTTAAAAAAAAATTTTTTTGTAGTTGTAGATGGACAGAATGCCTTTATTTTATTTTTATGTGGTGCTAAGGATTGAACCCAGTGCCTCACATATACTAGGTAAGTGCTCTACCACTGAGCTATAGCCCCTGCCCCTTGTGCTAGTCTTTCTATAGGATAAATTTCTAGGCATGCAGTTACTGGGCAGAGCATAAGTACATTTACATATTTAAAAATTACTGAGTTTTTGCCCATTTGACACATGGAATAGAGGCAGAGTATTCTGTGGAGTTTGGCACAAGAACACTAACACCTGAAGTCTGGCCCACGGGTCTGACATAGTGAGCATTTGTCTAGCTTATTTTATGGAAATAGCTTGAACATCAGGGAATCTCCTAGGATAAATTTATATCTATTACATTCAAACTGTAGCAAGTAAATTATGTGTGGAGATGAAAAGACAATTCTCTAGCCAGGTCAACTTCTGTTCTCAGAACTACAGTGGATGATGGCAATTCTTTCAATTAAAATGGCAACTAGTACAGTTTCATTGATGCTTCAAACAGAGCAGACAGATCCTCTTCTGACTGGGGACGGGGTGCAAGCTTGGTGACCCTTTCCTGAAACAGTAAATAAAAGGAGTTACTCAGGGCTTGCAAAAGACTGTAAAAGTTACTTGTTATGTACATTAACGTAGTCTTAAGAAAGAATGATTTGATAATAGTCATATCTTTAAAACCATTTCTTGTATGCTGTGTATTAGCTAATTACCAACTCAGAGGCTTATCAAGTCATGCCTCTTACCCAAGGAGCTTTCAAAAGCTATTGCCCCTTGCCTTCTGCCCTGGACAAATGTATAAAATCAAACCAGCCATACAGAAAACACCTTCTCTAACAACCAAACTGGGTCTGTCAACAACCTCTGCCAATTCTCCAAGGGCAGAGAGTCCTGTCCCAGGCACAGAGAGTGCTGCCAAAGAAAACAAAACTATTTGTCCTTGACTTCTAAAACCATATATTTTGCAACATGGACTTAAGGTATATTCGAAAGAAATTCTGTAGGACATGAGCCATCAGGCTGTATGCAACAAGTGATTTCTTTATTCCTATAAACTAACGTTTTACCTCTCCTTTCCCAAACTAGTTTAGTGATTTGCCCAGTTTTTCAATGATTATTATGAGTCAAGTCAGCAAAGAGCCTGCATATCCTATGGCTATTTTTACTCCTTCAGTGGTATTTATCCCTCTGGGATAGGGGACTAGAAGGTATGATGACTACTATGTGGTCTAAATGAGTAAGGGGCTCCCACTTTCATGGGAGCATACCTGGTAAACAGGGAGGCTCATTATGGGGAGAGCTAAGTTGTGTTCACTGCTCTACACCCTAGTGGTGACCAGAACACTTGACACACAGAAAGTAGATGCTCAAGAGTTACTTGTTGAGTTAATGAAGATGGTGTGGAGGGGAGATATTGACATCTCAAAAGGTTACATGTACAAGACCGGAGTCTGCCTACCCCTCCCATTTTTCAACTCAGAAATGACACCCAGTAGCTCAGATAAAAACTTAGGAGCTATCCATGAGTTCTCTTTTCCTTGCTCTGCAAGTTCAACCCATCAGCAAATCTGTTTGACCTAAGTCCAAAATGAATCCCCAATCTAGAGCACTCTCACCTCCTGTTGCAGACACCATCATGCCCCTGTGCTGCCTGACAGCCTTTTCCACTTTTGCTCCACTATCGCCCCCTAGAGGTAATTTTCTCCAAAGCAGCCCTAATGATGCCCGCGCCCCCCCCTCCCCGCCCCCTTTTAAATCTTGCTTCTCACCCCAGCTCTCTCCTCTCCCATTGTCTCATCTCACTTGGTCCCACTGTTCCTTTTAAATGTTTGGCTTTCCCCTCTGCCTGCAGAGCTTCATGTAGCTGCCACATTCAAGCAGAGGACTTCTCACAAAAGACTTCATCACCTTGCTGGGGTTCCCACCACATCATCCCTGCAAGGTTACTCTCTGTTTCATCATCCAGGTTTTCCTTCACATCATTAATCACTATCTGAAATTATTTTGTTTATATCTTATTTATAGATGTTCATTGCCTGTCTCCCCCCTCACTAGAACATAAGATCCAGGAAGGTAGAAAGGGACTTTATTTTCCTCTTTGCTGTATCCCAAACAATGCATGATATATGGTAGATATCAAACAGTATTTTTCAGTTAAAAGAAAGATGAGGGGCTGTGGCTGTGGCTCAGCGGTAGAGCGCTCGCCTAGCATGTTTGAGGCGCTGGGTTCTATCCTCAGCACCACATAAAAATAAATAAATAGAATATAGGTATTGTGTCCAACTACAACTAAAAAAATATTTTAAAAAAAGAAAAGAAAGATAAAAAGAAAGAAGGAGGGCTGGGGCTACAGCTCAGTGGTAAAGTACTTGCCTCGAATATGTGGGACACTGGGTTCCATCCTCAGCTCCACATAAAAATAAATAAAGATATTGTGGGTCCATCTACAACTAAAAAAAATTTTAAAAAAGAAAAAGAAGGACACGTTAAAAAATCAACTCAGGACTGGGGTTGTGACTCAGTGGTAGAACGCTTACCTAGTGTGTGTGAGGCACTGGGTTTGATCTGAGTATCACCACATAAAAATAAATAAATAAAATAAAGGTATTGTGTCCCTCTACAACTAAATTTTTTTTTTTTAAATATCAACTCCAATGGATCTAAACCCCTAGAAATAAGAGTCCAAACCTTAAAACTCTTAGAAGAATACAAAGGGGGAGAACTTCATGATGTTGGAGTTGGCAAAGATATTTTGGATATGAGATGAAAAACACAGGCAATAAGGGAAAAACCTGATAATCTGGACTAGATAAAAATTTAAAACTTTTGTGCATCAAGATACTAACAAGAGGGATAAAGATAACTCACAAAATAGGAGAAAATATTTGCAATCATATATCTGATCAGGGATAAATGTCCAGAATTTTAAAATGATTTCTACAATTCAACAACAGTAACAACAACAAAACCCTAAACAACTCAATTCAAAAATGAGCAAATAACTTGAATAAATATTTCTCCAAAGAAAATAAATGGCCAGTAAATGCATGACAACATGCTCAGTATTATTAATCATCAGGGAAACACAAATCAAAGTGTCAACTAGATACCACTTCACACCTATTTGAGATGAACTATTATAAAAAATGGAAAATAAGGAGTGTTGGTGGAGAGGTGGAGAAACTGGAACTTCATGTATTGTTAATGAAAATATAAAATGATTCAGCCACCATGGAAAACAGTTTATCAATTCCTCAAAAAGTTAAACGTAGAATTACCATATGGTCTAATTCTACTCCTAGGTTTATACTCAAAAGAAAGCAGGGACTCAAATAGACAACTATACATCAATGTTCATAGCATTATTCATAATGGCCAAAAGGTGGACACAACCCATGTCCATCAACATGTGAATGGATAAACAAAATGGGATGTACCTATACAATGAAATATTATTCAGACATGATCAGGAATGAAATTCTGACACATGCTATAACATGCATGAACAGTGAAGACATTATGATAAATGAAATAAGTCAGTCACAAAGGACACATATTGTGAGATTCTACTTAAATGAGGTACCTAGAATAGGCAAATTCAGAGATAGAAGGTAGAATAGAAGTTACCAAAGGCTGGGAGAAGGGGGAATTGTTGTTTAAGGGATGTATAGCTATTTGGGATGATAAAAGAAAGTTCTGGAAATGGTTGGCTGTATAACACTGAATACACTTAATAGTACTGAGTTATATGTGTAAAATTGATTAGAATGGTAAATTTTATGTTTTATGTACATGTGTTCACAATTAAAAATAATTGGAAAAAAAAGGATGGATGAATGGATGGATATTTGGAAAAAGGTGAGGGACAATATTGATGAATATGAGTGAGGCAAAAGCAAAATTTCACATCCCAGCAGATCCTCCAGAGACCCTAAGGAATTTTGAAAATTCACAGCACGGCAAAGGCTTGTTCATGGTTCTGTCTATCTATCATCTATCTATGTTTACAGCAGGGTTGACAAGCAGAAGTTCAGCATTTTCTATGGCCACATATGATGATTATCTCCACATTACTCTGTTATAATGAGTCTTATCTGATGAGCTCAAAGTCCCTTTACACAATCCTGGTTTATCTTTAGTCACACAGTTCAGGACTCTCAGAAGGACCTGGGGCCATGCCTAAACAGAGTTGCTCTTTCATATCTCTAGCTCCCAGAGAGTGGTTAAATGCGGGCAAAGACAAAGTTTGTGATGTCTCGCTAGACAAATCAGCTCTGCCATATGAAAGCTAAGCTCAGAATGAAGACGTGTTAAGCAACGTGTGGTTATTTATAGACACGTAAGACCAAGAACAACTGATTAACATGGGCACCGAAGTAAATTCAGACTTCTACTTTTAGCACATTCATAAAATAACAACATTTCAGCTGCCCTGTCTACCAGGGAGTGGAAGTGCTCATTCGGGTAGGCAGCTCTCCTCAGTAATGAAATGTTTTGATTTGAAATGTAAATGTTTCTTTCCAGGGGTTTCAGAAATTCATCTTGGAAGATTAATTTATTTTTGCCTGCTCTCCTTGCAGCCTAGCTACGGCAGTTGGAAGCCTCTGTACACAGGGCCGCTATTTGCTGCCACCAGTATGGGCTGTGGTGTTTGGTCAAGAATACTGGCCTGGTTGTTCCTTCCAGAGAAAACTGGCCCCTGGTTGCTGAACATAAAAGAACCTTTATCAAACATCGACTCTATGAAATAAACTTTCTGGCAATGTCCTTTAAGGGACTAGTATATCCTCCTCACTGCCTTAAATCCCGTAGACACTAAAAAGTGAAGATCGGTTTACTAGGCGTGTAAAATTCTGAAGTTGCAATAGCCTCCCTGTAAAATGTTCACTGCTGCCAAAATGCAAAATAAAACAAAAACCCACAGTCATTCTTCATCTGCAGAATAGACAAGCTCATTTCTAAGATCCCCTTTAAAGTCCTAGGAGTCTATGAATATGTGCATATATCTATCACATTGACTCCAAAATGGAACCAGTGCTAGTTAATTAACTTCAACTGTTTCTCCTAATCACGCAAACATGATCAAAGCGGGGAAAGGCAGTATACACCTTGGGGCTGCTTTATGAAAACAGATCAAGGGAAATCTGGCTTCCTACTTTGTGACATGGCTTACATTCGAAAGATTGCATTTACCTCCCATCTTTTGTGAAACTAAGAAATTCATTTTGTCTAATTAAGGTTTTGCTTCTATGATTTCTCTCTATGACATGCACATGAAGGCATCCAGAATAATACCTAATTAACTTACTATTTTAGTGGATGGTCTCCAGTGTTTCCAGACTAAATGTTATAGTCTGGAATAGCTCTTGAAAGTGAAGGTCTGAGCACAGTAGAATTAGAACAGTGAACACCTGCCAATGTGTGCTGATGGCTGGGAGGTGCTCTGTCACCAGCTATTAAATGGCTAAGAATACCATACAGTTTCATCTGAAAAAATCATAGATACCATTCTTGGAAGCAGACAAACACACATTTTTGAATACTGTCCTGGGTTAAACAAGCACAACTTTATAGAGGGCCCTTGCAGAATAGATAGTGTTACTGAGACTGTGCTATTAAAATCAGGAAGACCACTCAGTCTTTGGCGTCCCAGGACAGGCCTTCATGGTACCCCTGACTTTGGCTGAGTCTTAGTCAGTCAATCTGAGGAAACATCTCAAAAAGTTACTACCATCTAGCCACTTAGCTCATCTGGACAGAGGCTGTAAGAGGAGGGGTCTGCAGGTGTGGGTTTATTTAGCATGTTTTTTAGGTTGTGCTAGGAGCCAAAGTCCTGCTCTCATGGAACTTATAGTCTAGTAAGTTTGGATAAAGTAATTGTGATGGCCTCACAAGGTCTTATCTTTTGGCTATTTTGTCTCTTGGACTTATGAGTTAGAACTAAGAATTTGTAGGATGGCTCAGGGCTGTGCTACACTTTTTTTTTTACATTCAATTATATTTTTATTTTTTTCATTATTTTAAACTATTTTTTGGTTGTTGATGGATCTTTATCTTTTTAAATTTATATTCGGTGCTGAGAATCAAACCCAGTGCCCCACACATGTGAGGCAAGCACTCTGCCACTGAGCCACAACCGCAGCCCATCATTTACATTTTTAGATACAACTGGATTCACTGGACTTTAATCTAAATCTGGGAAACTGGTGGCTCATGGTCTATGATTCATTTGTACATAGGGAAACCAGGGCAAACTCAGTAGGAACATCTGGATTGCTTATTTTTCTTGAAATTGGAAGTTCTACCAATAGGAGGACCTGAATTTCTGCTTGGTGATAAGAGTTGCAGAATAGCTATTTACCTAATTAGATGGGTCACATGCTTTACAGTTTACCAAAGTCCCCACTACTTACTGTTATATTAAATGACTTTGTTGATTGCCTACATGGCTCCTGGTGGAAATATGAGCCAGTGAGCCTTATCTATACAAATATCTTACGTGAGTGGTGAGACTGTCAACATTCTACACACTGATACATGGGGATGAAGCAGTTAGTTTAAAGTCTTTACTACCTGGAGTAAGAGGGAAAAGAGCACTGCTACTTATAGTATGCAGTATGCCATGCAGGATATTCCAGATTTAGCTTTGTTTCAAGGTCAGGGAGAGGCCCACAAATGCCTTAACTTTGAACAGAAGAGCCCCATAATATTAAAATGATCCCTGCCTTGCCATATAATTCCCTGCATGGTGAACACTGTGTGGCCCACCAACCAAGCTCTCATGGCTCTGAGCTCTCTACTTGGTGATGAATTGCAGTGAACAGAGTCTTGGCCCATTAGCATCTGATGTATCAGCATGAGAGTTCCAACAAAGGGTCAACTCTCTTCATGAGATTCTTGGGAGAGGGAAGTTAATACATCTATATGATTCTGCCAAATAAAGAACGGCAGCTCATTTTATATTCTTTAGCAAAATTTTAAGTACATGAAATAAGACCCAGAGAAAATAACATTTGTATAAAATATACAATCTTCCAAATTCATTCCAAAGCAATTTTGTAATAGTTTCAATTTAAAGGGCGTGCCCATTTGTCACAAAATAGTAGGAATTTGTCATTCTTTCTAATGGAAAATAACATCAGCGGTCCTTTTGAAACAGCTTTGTGCAATTTTACAGGGGAATCTTAAAAGAACAGGAATAGGGAAATTTTGCCATAGCTCAAGGTTGATTTGGGGTTGTTTTTCCCCTCAAATTTCCATAAAGAATCCTTTCAGTTTTACCATAAAATCCTCACCTAAGCCACAGTTCTATGGAATAACATAAAGGCAAAGGAGCCTGGGCGTCTTCCCAAGGGAGAACTGCTGTGGAGGAAACCTGAGACCAGCTGGAGAACCCTGTGTCTCTATCTCCCCCTAACCCACCCCAGATGGAACATATTTTTCTGGAAGCTCTGTGCTTCTTAGCAGGAGTGAGGGCCATGCTGTGCTTCTTACCTGGGGCAACGTGCCTTTCACTAATGCAGGGATGTCGGCTTTGGAGTAACCAATGGCAGCGAGGCCATCATCAACATTTAAATCAAATAAGAATTTCCGGAGTGCGTCTGCCAGTACAGGCCCAGCATCTTGGATCTTGGCAGTGCGAATGTCCGCTCCTAGAAGACACGAAATGCACACTGGGGAGAGACACGAAATGCACACTGGGGAGAGAGGGTGTAGGCGGAGAGGAAGGCACAAGATCAGTCAGATACAACATGTGTACTCTTGTCTGTTTCCAAATGCCAAGGATGAGGGCACCACTGTGCCTCCCTCAAGGTGGCCCAATGGTCAATGATCAACCCCACAGAAAACATGTTGGCAAGACAAGACTGAGAAGCCCAGGCCCTCTGCAAGAAAAAAAAGTCTGCCAGGGCTCTTAAATTGACTCTCACATTTCTAAGAAACTGCCAATTCCTACCTGCTCAGCCTTTGGGTGGTGGGAAAGAGGTACAGAAGCAATAAAGAAAGCCACAGAAAGGAAACCAGAAAAGAAGTCTGGTACTCGGGGAGGAGGAAGGAGCATTTGTAGGTGAAACACAGCTTATATGATTTTCAAGGCTTGGAATTTGCTGACATCTAGAGGTGTGCATGTTTCATGTCTTTTCTCATGCAACATCTTAAAAAAAGACAAGACCTGGAACTGGGGATGTGGCTCAGTGGTTGAGCACTTGCCTAGCATGTGCAGGGCCCTGGGTTAAATTGCTAGTAACACACACACACACACACACACACACACACACACCATGGGGTGGGGGGAGTAGAAAGAGGGGGGAAAAGAGGGGGGGAGAAGGAGGAGGAGAAGGAGGAGGAAGGGACCCTTTGTAAAAGCCTTGTGAGACAAGGATATAAAAGTACCAAAACTCCCACGTTAATTGCCAAAAAGAAAGAAAATAGTATAACAAAAATGTGTAACTGTGACCAGGGAGGGAAATATTTCCTTTTTATAGCTAGAAACTTTTTTATTTTTGTCTTTGTTGCCAAAGGGCAGGGAAGTTTCCTCTTAATAAATATTACAGTGCCAGCTGGGCAGAAGCAAGAACATGAAGCCTCTCAGAAAACCCTGCTTCATGTATAGGTATTAATGATAACAGTGAAGAGGTAAGAAGGTTGCCAAGGTTTGGAGATTTGTAAGGACAGAATTTTTGCATAATTAATAATTAATACACATAATCCTAGAGCCATGGGGTTCCGTCCACCTGGAGGGTGAAAATTCCCAGAGGAAGCACCTGCCTTGTTCCCCATCTTTTGAATGGACACCTTCACTGTCAAGAAGCAAAGCACTCTGTGACCAGAAGGCAGCACTGCATGAAGTTTATCCAAAGTGCCTCTGAAGGAGACTAGAACGTTCTGTTCACCTACATGTTGAAGCATATTATTAAATCAGTTTAAGCTTTCCTTTCTATGAAGTGAGAACAGTTTTATTAATCTAGGGAAAGGGGTAAATTGAACCAGGAGAGCAGCTTGATGAAAGGTAACCTTGCCTGACATGACCAATCTGTAATACCCAGCAGCAGCTAAAACATGGATTAGGGAGAGGTGACATTCAATAAAGGGTTTGTGATTTAAAAAAAAAAAACATTTTTAAGTTGTAGATGGACACAATACCTTTATTTTATTTTTATGTGGTGCTGAGGATCAAACCCAGTGCCTCACACATGCAAGGCATATGCTCTACCACTGAGCCACAACCCCAGCCCCACCCCATTTGTGATGTTTTTATGTTCTAGGATGGCTGCCATAAAACACACCATCAAAATCTCTGGGTTTTCCTATGAAGTATTTTTAGGAAAAAGAGAGAGGAGAGAAAGAGGTGGGGGGCAAAGAGGGGGTAAGAAAGATAATCCATTGTCCTAGACCTAAGAAAATCTGAGATTACATAGAAAATCAAAATATTTAATGGCCAAATATGGGACTAATATGAAAATTTCCTGTGTAAGGAGGAGAAAAACCCATGGGTTCTTCTAGCCTGGATCTTGTCTAACAGAGGAAGGACTTTCTCAGTAATGGTGGTGGTTATGTGGAATGTGCACTTTAAGTTCTCTAATATTTTTCCCATTTTCCATGAATGCAATCTGTGATTTGCTCCCTTATTTCAACCATTTGTACTGTTTGCATATTTACAAAGGCAACGGTGTCCCATCCTGAGGCTGAACGACATCTCCCTTCTAAAAGGGAAAGGGGACACAAGATCTTCATAAAGTTGGTGGCATGTTCTCACAGCATTTGCTGGAAATCAAGCCTGGGGCTGGCTCTGGGTCCTAGGAGGCAGACATTAATATGCTCAGCACAGCCCCTGGAACTCTGAGCACAAATGGGTAAGTGTGTGAGGGGAGTGAAGGGGAAGCCGAGCTTGTAGAGGATGTCTGCGGTCATTCCCACCTCCTTGGAAACAGTCTCTCTCCAACGGCTGGAGCTCCAGCAGCATAATGAAGTTTTCTTTTTAGCCTTTCCTTCCCCACCCTAAACCTGAGCAGGGGAATAAGGTGGTTTGCAAATTAATCAAATACTCGAGTCTGCTTAAAAGAGTTCTCATGTCAGAAAAACACCGACATTTTCCTTTCTGCTACAGCTATCGGAATATAATTTTTATTTCTGGTAAGATTAAGAAGGGACTGTGAATGTCTTATAATAGATCTGATTTATTCTAAAGTATGGCGAACAGTTCATTCGGGATCTTTTTAATAAAGTTTCTCATTCAGATTCACTGTGATTGGGAATTTACTCTTGCTTCCAGATTTAGATTCATTTTACTATCAATTCCACTTGGCAAAAACCAACTATAAATTAATAGTTAGGTACAGAGTTAAACTTTCCTTGAGTATGAAAGCAGAGAAAATAATATTACTACAAATTTAAAATAATCAATATTTGGTTCTGTTTCATTCTTATCAGACTCTTAGAAACAAAAAAAATTATGGTATTTTAGTGCTTAGATAGGGCTTTGAACAAGTCACTGATATTTTTTTAAGCCACTCCAAAGCAACATATTTTGGCATTTTTTTTATGGTTACCTTCAGAAGCAATCCTAGGAAATGCTCTACCTGTGTGGGTCACAGATTTATGAGTAATGGTTCATACCTAATATCTCTGCTGTCTCCAGGTGCCGCTCTGGAAACATCTGGGCTGTGAACGTGAACACTGCCGGGGATGTGAGCACCACAGAAAGGCCATGGGGCTGTGGAGAGACAGAGTGAAACCGTTCTTCCTCTTGCATTCTCTGGGTATTACTTTACCCTATATTCCATGCAGTCAAGAATGGACAAATATGGGTTGGGGGTGTAGCTCAGTGTTAGAGGTCTCAGGGGGTTGTATGCATGATGCTCTGGATTCCACCTCCAGGAAATTGTGAGGAATATAAGATTTAATTAATTAAATAATTTATTATTAATTATTTTTTACCACCAGTGGGTGATCCACATTGTAATCCTTTGCTTTATATGTCTTCACTAAACCTGAAATTGGGTAGGACATTCCATGGCTAGAAAAGAAAAAAAAAATGCTTACGTTGACATACAAATATCAGAATTCGTATCAACTGCACAAAGACACTCTTAGGCAGGGGGGCCCTTTACACAGAGATATATATTCTTTTTTTCTTGGATGTAAGGACCACTAGGATTCACTCCAGGTTCAGTATATTCATTAATAAAACATGTGACATGTTCAAATTCGACAATCAAATTCAAATTCTACGATCATAGAATTGTAGGCCATTCAACAATAGACAAGCTGGACCACCAGGGATTCATCCCTCCAGTAACTGATAGATCCTTTCAATGCCATTCCTTTCTAAGGGCATTGAATCATAATGTGTTAGGCTAGTCTGAGAAGTTGTTAGTACAACTGATCTCTCTTGCTTAAACTGTAACTTAAGGATTTGTTTAGACTTAGTTTATCATCAAGAAAAACCATCATAGTTTTTGTTTTTACTGAAAATCTTTATATCCTTTTGGATTCTTAGTGAACAAATAGGAAGATGTTATAGTATACTAAATGATTCAGAAGATAAATATTGTGACAAGTTAGTATATTTACAATTAATTTGGTAAAAATGAAATGTTTTCATGAGTAAAATGATCTGTAGTTTTTTTTTTTTTTTTTTTAATGGATTATTGGGAGCTGGATTGTGGCTCAGCGGTAGAATGCTTGCCTCGCACGTGTGAGACCCTGGGTTCCATCTTCAGTACCACATAAAAATAAGTGAATAAAATAAAGATATTGTGTCCAACTACAACTAAAAAATAAATATTTTTTAAAAAATGGATTACTGGGTGACTTTTCACTTATTTACATTTCACGGCAAGAATTATTTTGGTGAAC
Source organism: Callospermophilus lateralis (assembly GCF_048772815.1). Classification (NCBI taxonomy): domain Eukaryota; kingdom Metazoa; phylum Chordata; class Mammalia; order Rodentia; family Sciuridae; genus Callospermophilus; species Callospermophilus lateralis. The sequence goes on from NC_135320.1 coordinate 24,299,424, forward strand.
TATACGAATATTTATGAAAGGGAAAAGAGTGCTCCTAGCCCATCCTTCATGAAACAACCAGAAGTTATTGATTATCTGAGTTGTTAGGTACTTTGAAATGTGTTTTACCTGACATAGGCTCAGAAAATGATTGCCTGGTGTGTTTTTGTGATATAATAAGATTCATGTAGTTCTCAAAGGTAACTTTTTATCAATATTCAAAATGTTGCTTTTATTTTAACAGTTGCCTATGTTCTTTGTAGAAGACAAAAACTATTAGTAGTCCTATGTAGTCTTATTTCCTTTTAGTCATTTTATGCATATGTTTAATTATAATTTTATTGTGCATATAGTTTTATGCATTGCTTTTGCTACTTAATAGTCTTTTTAAACATTTCCCATATAAATATGTTCAAAAACATTATTTTTAATGGTTTTATTTTATTCTTTCTTTCTTTTTTTGGGCCTGATTTTATGCTTAAAGTATTATACTTTAGTTAACCATTAATTATTGGAATTAGGTTGCACTAAAAATTTTCAATTATAAATAACACTTAATATCCTTTCTGTATCCATAAGCAATTGTTATGAAATTTATTATACAGCAGATGTGAAATTTAAAAAAAATAACACCTAGGTGAACATTCTTACAAAGAAATTTGTGGCTCATATCATGGATATTTCTTTAGGCTAGATTCCTAGTAGTGATTTAGTTGGTTAAGAGGTATAAATATTTTTCTGGCTCTGGGTACAAAAGTTCACTTGATTTTTGAAAAGGTTTGAACCAAGTTATGGTACACCAAGGTTATGTTCTCATTAGCAACAGAGTTTGATGATGACTATTTCCTTACACTTACCCTAGCAAAGGTCCATTTTTTGTTCTCAGTGTTCACTGTTTTTCAATTTTAAAGCAACATATCAATAAAGTTCCTATAAAACAGATCAATTCTGGGCTATTGACAAGATTCTGATCTCTCTCTTTCTCTCTCTTTTATTTTTATAAGTGATTAGGGGAAGCATCCTGCATTTGAGATTTCAAAAATCTCATGGCAAAGCTATGGAGAAATCAGAACCCTGATCCACTTTTGGTGGGGATGTAAAACAGTGCAGTCTGGAAGTTTCTCATAAATTGAAACACAGAATTACCATACGATCCCACAATTGCATTCCCATGTATAAAATAAGAGAAATGAAAATATGTATACACAAAAACTGGTACAGGAATGCTCACAGCAACATTATTTATCATAGCCCCAAATCATAACAATCCAAAGTCCATCATCTGGTGAATGGATAAATAAAATGTGGTATATCTGCCCAACGGAATGTTATTTGGCAATAAAAAGAATGAAATGCTGATACACGGCTGAACCTTGGAACATTATGCTAATTAAAACAAGCTGGATACAAAAGGCCATATAAATTAAATCATATAGAATAGAGAAATCTATAGATATAGAAAGTAGACTCATATTAAATAGAGAATAGATAAACCTCTATATAGAAAAAGTAGATTAGTATCCTCTTAATAATAGGGAGGTAGGGGGATTGTTGGGTGAAAGATGAGGGGTCTGGGATTTCTTTTGGGGACAAGATGTTCTAAAATTGATGGTTGCAGAACTTTGTTTACATACTAAAAAATCATTGAATTGTACACTCTAAATGGATGAATTATATGGTGTATGTGTTATATCTTTAAAAACTATTATTTAAAAACCCTGTGATCCAGTAAAATTGCTTTCAAATGAAAAGACTACTTAGGGGCTTTAAATTAAATTTCTTCATTCTATAGCATATTTAAATTTTACCAGTAGTTCTAAATTATAAATATTTGTTTTTAGAAGAAATGGCTTGAGTAAAGAAATACAATCTCATATTCACTCACCACAGATGAACACCAGCATTTCCAAAGCCAATGCCAGCAAAAGTGCTTGCCAAGTGCATATTAGACCTTGCTTCAAGATCATCAGGATTTCTGACAGCCCTGTGAATTATATAAATATTGAACAACAACACATCAACATTGGCATTTCCTACTGAATAAAGAGCTGCCTTAGGAAAAGATGGAGGTGGGGGCTAGAAATGCTACTTGGTAGGAAGAAAAATTAGGAAAGTTATTCAAACGACATCTCGTCTTTCAAAGGAAAACCAAAGGGAAACATATTTTCTCATCAATGGTTTTACCAAAAGCATAATAAATATGCTGTCAGCTGCTCATGTGATATAAAAGTGCCAGGGGAAGCCAAGCCCTGATACTTGGACTGTGAGAGTTGCTCTAGGAAAGTGCCCTTAAGACTCATTCTTCTTCTTCATTTGTCAATGACCTTGACAGCAGCCCTGAATGGATTTAAACATATTCTCAGAATGCACCTTGAGCCTGTCGCCCTGGGCTGCCTGCAGTCCAACCCCAGCCCACCCAGACATCTTTCTTCTTGTGACACTGACCCAAGTTGGACCCACTGGGGACCTCTTTTGGTACCTGTGGAAACTGCACATCAGCCCTCATATTGTTATTGTGGATGTGGGATGTTATTGTAGGCCAAGCCTTTGCTTGCTCTGGGTGTCCCTGGTGCCATTGTGGAAAAGCAAATTCTCAAAGGCCCTTTGGGATTCAGCTCAGCCTTCCTGCACACATTGCTTGGAAACCCTGCCCGAGGGAGGAAGCCGGAAGACTGGCAAGTGAACCACTTCTACTTGGTGTTTCTCAATTTTGCCTTAAGTGAGGGTTCCTATTATAACAAAAAAAGTGCCAGTCTTTCTTTTTTCCTTTTATTTGGAATAGTTGGGTACTTGTGCCTCCTTCCCCAAACCCAGTGTAACTTCCTTATTTCCCAAACAACAAGGTGAAGTAGCTGATGATGGGGCTTTCAGCCTTTCCTCTGTCCATCTGTGACCCTGTTGACCCTTGACCCTTCAGTCTCTGTCAAACAAACTGGCTCTCTAGTTATCTACCTAGACCAATGCTGCTGTGCTTCTCTGTGGTTCTCTCATGAGCTTGAAACAGCTCTATGACCCTTTCTGCATCTGAGGGCCTACTACAAAATGCATTCCAAAGCCTGTAATTCCAGTGACTGAGGAGGATGAGGCAGGAGGACTGCAAGTTCAAAGCTAGCCTTGGCAACTTAGCAAGACCCTGTCTCAAAATAAAAAATAAAAAGGGCTGAGGATGTGGCTTAGTGATTAAGTGACCCTGGGTTCAACCCCTATTACAAAAAAAAAAAAAAAAAAAAAAAGTCGCCCTTTTTTCTAAGTGGAGCTTCTAAGATCAAGGCCAGAGGGGGCACCACATCCATATCTAGGCCTTACCTGCCTGTTTCCTTACCCACCATTATGTGTAAGTACAAAAATGAGTGTGACTTTGCATATCTTAATGTCTCAGTTGTCATTTTTCATTTTTTAAGTAGAGTCAGTCTTCTGTGGGTTCCACATTCATAGATTCAACCAAACACTCATTGAAAATATTGAGGAAAAAAACAACGGCATCTGAACTGAACTCACATGGATTTTTTCCTTGTTACTCCCTAAGCAATATAGTATGATAATTATTTACATAGCATTTGCATTATATCAAGTATTTTGAGTAATAGAGAAAGAGTTAAAGTATATATGGGGTTGAGTGTCAGTTCTATGCAAATACTAAGCCATTTTATAAAAGGAAGTTGACCATCTGAAGATTTTGGTGTTCCAGAAGGTCCTGAAACCAATGTCCCAAGGGTTCAGAGGGATGACTGTAGATCTATGCTCTCTCAGGAGCCTTTTTTTTTTTTTAAGCAAATGAGGGCATTGTTTTTATTTTTATTTTTTTATTTTTATTTTATTATTTCATTTTTTATGTGATGCTGAGGATCGAACCCAGGGCCTCACATGTATGAGGCAAGCGCTCAGTCACTGAGTCACAATCCCAGCTCCTCTCAGGAGTCTTTTGCTATTTGTTATCTTATAGATTATGACTATAAATGCTTTTGTATTCTTTAAAAGTTATTAATTTTTTTTTTTTTTTAGAGATGGGGTGTCTCTGTCTTGCCTAGGCTGGCCTTGAACTTCTGGGCTCAGGTGATCCTTCTGCCTCAGTTTCCACAATAACTGGGCCTACAAGTATGCCACTGCACTGGACTATATTTGTATTCTCAAATCTTGCAAAAATTTTTTAGGAATCCTTTTACATTTTCAGTCTTTTATATCTCCTGGATCAGCAATCTCTAAATATATATTTCTTAAATTTAGTTCATGAGAGTTTACTCAATGGGTAGCTTCTGCCCTGGATTGGGCTCAGCCAACATCTACCTGCAGGCTCTCATTTCTGCCTGGAGAGCCAAATTTCAAGGACATCTCCCCTCATCCTAATTTCAGTTTTGAGGCTTTGAAGAATAAACCTCCATTTATTCTATCTGCATCTTCATAAATTAGGGGCTTCCATTTGTCCCCTGGCAACCTTTGCATTTTCAGATTGAAGCATCCAGTTTTCACCTGTTATCACCTGGATTTCTTCAGAGGTCACTAGTGTCTGGTGCTTCTCCACATCTGTGGGCTAAAAGGGTAAACAGATAAGCTCTGGATATTTCAATATCTGGTACACCATGTTTCATGTGAAGGTGGAGTGTAGTTTTTATGCTCTATCTCTATTCCCTCAGGGTGACATACCTTTTCAGGTACTTAGCAACGATTCTCAGTGCGTGGACTGCCCAAATGTCACTGATTGGGTTGCTGCCCTGGTACGCTGGCCGCGTGATGGGATTGGAAGGGCAGGGGCTCCGCATGTGGTAGGGAAGGGCAGTGTATGACTCCAGTGCATGGCTAAAGACAAATATTTAAAATACACAAGAATGAACACATTATCTTTCTTCCTCCTTTCCCACATTCAATCACAAACCAGCAATCTCTCCACTGTGGATATGTTCATTAGCACTGAGATCACAACATATTCCACCAGTTAGCCTCCTGTCCATGACAGTCATTGCATAGCACAGAAATTAACATAGACAGATTTACATTGGCAGCCCTACATGTTTTTGACCAGTATGTATAAGGTTGATTGATCAGTGGGTACTAAATCGCATTGAGGAGTAAGAGGGAGTAAGAAGTTCTTGTGTGCTATTGCACAGTGGGGTAACTATAGATAATAATTGTGTATTATACATCTCAAAAAGCTAGAAGAAAGGGTTTTGAACATTTTTTTGCCATAAAAAATTGATAAATGCTTGAGGAGCTAGATTTGTTTAACCTGATTACACAGTATGTACATGTAACAAAACATGATATGGTACTTCATTAATATGTGCAATTTTTGTGTTTCAATTAAAAATAAACTCAAAATAAAATTGACTAAATTATGTTATTGCATATATGAATATGTACAATGAAGTCCACTATTATGTACAAATATAATGCACCAATAAAATATCTAAAAATTATAAATTTAATTTAAAAAGATTACATGACTCTTTTCCAGTATAAATATATCTTTAAAGTGCTAAATTATTGAATAATTGAGTCATTAAAAAAACACTGAATCTAAAAAATGACTTCTTCATAGAAGATAGTCACCATCTTATACCTAGCATAGGTCAAGTATCATATTACCAAAGGAGGGTCATAGTTATACAGACTTCTATTAGGAGTGCAATGCAGCCAGGTGTAGTGGTGGTGCTCACCTTTAATCCCAGGAACTCAGAGGCTGAGGCAGGAGGATTGCCTCAGCAGTTCAGTAAGACAGGTCTCAAAATAAAAATAAGTAAATAACAAGGGCTGGGGATTAGCTCAGTGGTAAAAGTATTTCTGAGTTCAATCTCTAGTACCAGAAAAAAAAATTACAGTATAATACCTGAGTATGGTGGCACACGCCTACAGCTAGCAACTTGGGAGGCTGAGGAAGGAGGACTGCAAGTTCAAGGCTAGTCTGGGCAATTTAGCAAGACCCAGTATTGAAATAAAAAATAAGAAGGGTGAGGAATATAGCTCAACTGGGTTCAATCCCCAGTACCACCACCACCACAGAGAGAGAGAGAGAGAGAGAGAGAGAGAGAGAGGGAGAGAGAATAAAAGAGAGAATAAAGAGTACAGTACAGCAGGCTTTGGGTCAGCTGTGCAGCTGTAAATCCTGGCACCAGATCTTCCTGCTATAGACCAGGTGTGAGGCACTACCCATCCTATGACATGGATAACTAATAGTACCGCTTCACAGGGCAGCTGCAAAAACTAAATGAGTTGACCTTTATAAAGCCCTTAGAATAGGCCTGGAATATTCTGAAACTTATTATTAACTATTATTATTAATTCCTGGTCTGAAAAATCTGATTATTTTTTCTTATGTGTTTCAAACTGAGGATTGGCTATTTTAAGAACTAGACTTCAGAACTACTTTTCCTGCTGGCTTGCCCTGAAGTCTAGCTCCTTATTGCAGAAGAGGACACTAGACAAAGCCATCTAGATCAATGATGCTGGGATACCATGTAACATGAACTATGTTTTCCATGAATGATAGTTTCAGTGTTATGAGGGTTTACTCTTTTTTTTTAATGTGAGAAGCAGAGAACACTTTTGAATAAAGTGCTAGAAATAAAAAAAAAAATCAGTGACTAGATGGATGACATGTGGTTCTAAGTAGGGGATGTGTGAGAAATGCAAGAATGACATATACCTATGGGTTGGTGGTGAGTCCACCAGGGCCCAGACTCTAACAGGGGCCTCACAGCATGCCTCACTTGCATCTAGATTCTGAATCCAAGAATCTGAATCCCTGTTTCTCAGGAGCAGATTCCCTAACCAAGCCTAGCTCCCAGAAACTATGTATGAAACTTGGAAGTCACATTACTGATTCACAATGAGAAATGGCACTTCTGAAGGGGACAGGCATCTGAGTCTCCTAGCCCTTCTTTCCCTTTAGACAAGCCTTGTGATGGTTGACTTATGATCAGAGGCCCCACAAGTCCTCTCAAGGGGTATTAACCTCAAGGTTTAATCCATAGCTGTGTCCACGGGGTCTTAGGGGCAGATTCCTTGGGCCAAATGTTTTCTTGTTCAGATGAGCAGCATTATGGTTTGGATCTCTAATGTTCCTCAGTGACCCATGTGTTGAAGGCTTGGTCTCCAGCTCTTGGCCTTATTGAAAGGTGATAGAATCTTTAAGAGATGGGGCTTATTGGAAGGGAGTTAGGCCATTAGGGGCATGCTCTTGAAGGAGATTGGGATCTCATCTACTTCCTCTCTTTGCTTCCTGGCTGCCATTTGGAGAACAAGCCTTCTCTGTTGTGTACTCCCACCATCATGTACTGTGTAGCCACAGACCCAAAGCAACAGGACCAAGTGATTATGGACTAAAATCTTGGAATTGGTGAGCTAAAATAAACCTTTTCTCTTTTTAAATTGACTATCTCAAGCACTTTGTTATAGTGACAAATGATTGACTAACACAAGAAATTACCCTCATTCTCCTTCCTTCTATCCTGCTTTCTGCATTGGTTCATAGTGAATTATTTGGGCCTGGGAATTATTCCTTTAAAGCTGACTGCTTTGGGCCATGATGTATTTATTATGCATTTTATAGTCAAGGAAAACAATCTTATTTCCCTTATTCCTAAGTAAATAGGAGACAACTCATCAAAGTTCTGACAATATTGACTAGAATGGAATTGGAGACAATTTTTTATAGTCTCTTGGTAAGCAGCAGAATATAGTGGGAAAAGCAGACCAGGGACATGGATAGACCTAGCATGGATCCTAACAATGTTTTGTGTGATTGTCATTTAACAGCAATCAATTCGATACTTGACATGTAATCATCACTGTGCCCTGGGAAGACCTAGAGAAGAGGGTAAGATGGCCCTGTCCTCACCAAACTCACAATACAGTGTGGATACAGGCAAGTGAAGAGATGGTACCTCAGAAGCAATGAACCAGCCACCCAGGGGAGCAGCAAAGGATGAGTGGTCAGTTGTAGTTGAGAGAAGAGGAAAGGGCCAGCAAGGGCTCCAAACAGATGCTCATGTGTAATTAAAAAACAAGCTCTCCAAGCAGACAAACAGCTGAGCACTGGGGACATGTCAGGGCCAGGAATTTGGTTTTCAGATCATAGGGATGGAATGCTCCTGAAAGACTTGTAAGGTGGAGAGGTACATGTATGCGCGTTCCTTTGTGCATGATGCTCATATTGCAATATGGAAGTTTGTTCAGGCCAAAAATGGAGGAAAAATGGAAGAACTATGGGATGAAATTAGGAAAATCAATGAGGAGACTGCTGCAATAACTCAGGCAAGAGTTGAGGCAGACCAGAACCAAGTAGGAACCATGAAGCTTGAGAAGACAGAGCAGATCTAAGAAATCCAAGTAGGACAAGAGACAGGCTCTGCTGATAGAGCATGGTCATGAAAGAAGGGAGGCGTTCATATTGAAGTCCTGCTACTTGCTGAGCTAGAGGACTCTGGAGAAACTGTGAAGTATGGGTTGGTTAAGAGAATACCACATCATATGAATTCAGGATGCCATGCATTAAGAGATGGGCCATTTTTTTTTTAATGTGCTGCTAAGGGTAAAAACCATAGCACCAGGTCATAGATTTTAAGATATGTCTTAATTTCAGAGATGTGAACAAGTGACAAAATGTGCACATGTAGATGGATGAATTAGGGTGGTTTGGGTCACGTTGAATGGGAAGCACCTGTGGGGTCTTGTGAGGCCACTGGAACTAATGGCCTAGAGTTTGGAGTGAGGTGTGTGGTAGAAACCATGATTGGGCTCATGCCTGTAATCCCAGCAATTTGAGAGGCAGGAAGATCCCAAGTTCAAAGCCAGCTTCAGCAACTCAGTGAGACCCTAAGCAAGTCAGCAAGACCCTATTTCTAAATAAAATATAGAAAAGGCCTGGGGATGTAGCTCAGTGGTACAGTGCCCCTGGGTTCAATACACAGGAAACAAATAAACAAACAAGCAAAAAGCAACCCTGATTGACAGCCTTTGGCATATGGAAGCTGAAGCCAAGGGATCACACTGTGAGACTCCGGGCAAGTCACTAACCATCCAAAAATCTAGTTTTCTTTTTCTTTCCATGAAAGTCTCACATTGCACAATGCTTCAAGGAAGCAATGATGTGTGTTAACTGCTGACAGTGTATACTTTTGGGCTGACTTCCAGAGATGCTAGCTCCTATTTCTGCCCTCTTTTGTGGTGCAGCCCTGGACTTTCCCTAATGTGTGTGGCCCTAAAGGCAGGTAGTGTGGTCCTGAAACACTGCATGCCATCTCACACTGTTCCTTTTTCTGTGGCTCTGGCTCTGGCTGGGGTGGTCCATCCTGAACAGCAGATTTGTAGCTCACACCAGCACACCTAGTGATCACCTTTACCATCAACACTGTCATCTAGGAAAGGGGATAATGATACCAATGCAAGAGGTATCTGCAAATGGGCACTTAGGCAATAAGATACTGTCCACAGATCTGGGACTAAAAAAGTCCCCTAGAGGAGGAGAGGGAAAGGAAATGATAATAGCCAAATTATATGGTCATACTGTGTGCATGTATGCCTATGTAACAACAAATCCCACCATTGTGTACAACTGTAATGCATCAATAAAAATATGGTGGAAAAAAAAATGTCCCTCCAGGTGGCACCAGTACCTACCAGAGCACATCGAAGCCACTGTTAGCGACCACCTGGCTAGGCATGTGGAGGGTGTGCAGAGGGTCAACGAGTCCCAGTGTGGGTTTGATGGCTCGTGAAGCAATGCCTAAAATAGGATTTTTAATTAAGGTGAAAGGCTTGGGCACCATTAAAAAAAAAAAACAACTAAATAACTTTAGGATGATACAGTCTCTAAAAACACTATGAGAAAAGGTTCATTCTCATGTAGGGAGATAGCAAGGAGCAGCAGAAATATTTGGAATCAGAAACTTGTTTTTTTTTTTTTTTTTTCAATAATGGGGTAGCGCTGCTCCTACTGTGTTCCAGGAGCTAAGTGCACACACCTCATCCCAGTTCCTGGAAGAGCGACATCACTGGCCAGGGTGGAAATATTTATATCACTGAAATTGAAATAACACTACAAATCATGTTTTATTTGTTTATTGTTAAATTGCAGAGAACTGGTTTACTAGCAGACCAATGATATTTGCTTTACAACTCTGTGTCTTTGGGCAAGTCACTTAACCTTTCTCAGTTCTCTATATAATGAGACTAAAATAACATAGACCTTTCATCCCTCCCAGAGCTCTTGCAGAGATCAAATGGGATAATATAACGTAAATTTCAGAACTAAGTGTTGGCAATTATTGTTATCTTTAACAATGTCAAAGGATAAGTTACCCTAAGTTTGCAGTTGAATGTCAACATATTTTGCTGCAAAGGCCTGGAAGCAGGATACTGAACCAAATTCAAGGAGAGAGGCATTCCTAACACATTAGCCCAGAGTCAAGGACAAATTAAGAAGATGAGATGAAAATCACTAAGACAAAAACAGAGCAGAGGTGACTTGGAAACGGGGTGGGAGGGACAAGCTACAAGGACCTGAGGAAACTTTCTGGAGTAATGGCAATGTTTAATATCTTGATCAGGGGTTGTGGTGGGTAACATGGTATGTATACTTGCCAAAACTCACCAAGCCAGAAACATAAATGTGTGGACTGTATTATATAAGCATTGCATTGCAATAAAATTGATTTAAAATGTAAAAAAATTAAAAAAAGATAACAGAAAGGGAACACCCACTTATTATTGAAACATAGTCACTAACATGAGCAGAAAAAAGGTCAAGTAAGACCCAGGGCATCTCAATATGCTTTTGTAGGTAATTCTCAAAAAACAAATTTATTTTTTATATATACTTGGAGAAAAAAATAAAATGTGTATGTGCATATATTCTTTCCTTAATTCCACAACTCCTTGGTTTCTAAAAAGTGGGGTGAAAGAAAAGGGACTGGGGCTGAAAGAGAGAATTCATTAAAAGAATTATGGTCGGTGGGAGGGAAAGGGAGAGAGAAGGGAAATTGCATGGAAATGGAAGGAGACCCTCAGGGTTATACAAAATTACATACAAGAGGAAGTGAGGGGAAAGGGAAAAAAAAAGAACAAGGGGGAGAAATGAATTACAGTAGAGGGGGTAGAGAGAGAAGGGGGAGGGGAGGGGAGGGGAGGGGGGATAGTAGAGGATAGGAAAGGCAGCAGAATACAACAGACACTAGTATGGCAATATGTAAATCAGTGGATGTGTAACCGATGTGATTCTGCAATCTGTATACGGGGGAAAAACCCACTTGAATCAAAGTGTGAAATATGATATGTCAAGAACTATGTAATGTTTTGAACAACCAATAATAAAAATTTAAAAAAAAAAGAATTATGGTCAAAATTCTTACCAGTTTTTACTTTCAAGCATTCATAGTCAAAAATGGCAACCCCAGTAGTTTCACTCCCGGTTCCTGAGGTAGTTGGAACTTGAACAAAATAATATTATTTTTAATAAAGCACCTAAATAAAGATCAGTGGAAATATTTAATTCAGCCTTAGAAATAAAGAAGCAAGTTTGAGAAGGAAGCTTTGCTGACACTGCTGCTTTGCTTGATATCTGTATTTATATAACATATATGTCAGCCTAATATGCATGATGTCTGTGCCTGCATTGACAGGCATGTATGGGGTGTTTATCTGTACTGTGTATGTTTAACAAGTATGTTGATGTCTGTATTACTGCACATACATGTTTAACATGTATCATGTCTGTGCCTGCTGCATGAATGTATGTTTAATAAGCAAGTGTCTGTGTCTGTATTAACATGCATGTTAATATGCATGTTTTAGAAACATAAAGCCTAAATTACTAACATCTGTATCTAATATGCCTGTGTGATCTCTGTGTCTGTGAATATACAGACATGATGTATATTATGCATTTCATGCATTAAAATGCATGTATGGGGGCTGGAGTTGTGGCTCAGCAGTGAAGTGCTTGCCTACCATGTGCGAGGCCCTGGGTTTGATCGTCAGCACCACATAAAAATAAAATAAAGGTATTATGTTCAACTACAACTAAAAAATAAAAATAAAAAATGCATGTATGTTTAGCCCGCATGAATGTTTAATATGTATCCTGTCTATATCTGTACAAACAAGAGTACTTAATATATATGGCGTCTGCCTGCAGTGACATGCATGTATGTTTCTGTGTATCTGTGCATGCATGATGTCTTTGTCTGCACTAATATGCATGTGTGCTAATCATTTGTGTGTGAAGTATGTCTGTATTAACGGTGATCCACCCTGGGAACCTTGGGTTCCTCCAGCACCAGAGCTCAAGCAGCTGTAGCTGGGTATTCAAATGCAGGCTGCACTGTACCTCTGTAAGAACACTCATATTTGCTGTCTCTAAAAGACATCTTTATTCCCTGTTGGCAGCAAGCACAGGAACGCTCTGCCTTTGCTAGGCTTCATGGTTTTGTAGTTCTGTCAAGTTTCTAAACTTTACTAATCACCCCTCTGTGTGATGCTGACACAGTTTCACTAGAGGGTTCCATTTGCCAGACCCCAATTATGCTGCTCCCTGCTGGTTCCTCATTCCTATCAATGCAGTTCATCTGCCACTGACTCCCTTGTGTCCCATCACAGGGACTGTTCACAATAGGGTCCGGAGAGGGAGAGAACAGAGGACAAAACTTGAACTGAGGACATTTCTCAGTTACCAGTTAGTGCATTTAGCTATAAAACTTTAAATAGTAATATGCCAACAGCCATAAAGATGGGAGGGAAGAAAAGACTGGAAAATATCAAGGTCTTCTGTGGAACACACACTTTTTTTTTTTTTCTTTTTTGCTTCAGATTTGTGTGTTTGTGCCCTGAGAAGCCATGGAGCAGATGTCATCCAGAATGATGTGGCCATGCTGGCCACATGTCCCTGGGAAGAGACAAAGCCTGAGGTCAGCTGAAGAGCCATTATGTGGAAGAAAGGATTGAGTCACTGAAAAAATAACAGCAAATGTTCTCCTTAAACTCCACGGTGGCTGGCAAAATGGGACAAAACAGATGGGTTTAGAGGACAAGCCTGCCAACAGAGGGATCTAATCAAATGTCAATGAAGACCTTCCCCCTCCTCCGCATAGTGACTTCATAGCCTAAATCTGCAAACTTCCTCCCACTGACCCAAATTGTCTCTATCTGTGCAATAATGAAGATCAGAATTTTCAAAATGAATGAACTGCCATCTGTTTTTTAATTTTTTGTCCAAATGGAGCATTGATTTGAAAGGAACAGATCAGAAACTTTTAGAAACTAAACCCTAAAATTACTAGCTGGCGTCTTTCCTAAGTCCTTTTGCCAATTGTAAAAATGAAGCAAAACAGCCAACATTTTTACCTGCAATCAGAGGCTTAAGAGGCTCAGACACGGGCTTTCCTTTCCCAATAGGGGCGTTGACATAATCCAGAAACTCTGAGTGAGGGCTGGAGGCATACAGATTGGCAGCTTTGCAGGTATCTATGGTAGAGCCACCACCCACAGCGACATAGGCATCAAAAGATTCCTTTCTGGCAAACTCAATTGCATCCTTGAAGCTTGGAGAAGTGGAAACAGAAATCACTATTATATTTTTTTTGAAAATCATTCTCATGCCATTAAATAAGGCCTTGGGTAAGTTTTCACAAACAGTGATGGCTTATGCTTAAAGTAAATAAATAAAAACAACTCAACAAATTTACCTTGTATCTGTTGGTTCTACCCTCACATCCTCATAAACGTGAAAGCTGATGCCATTCTTCACTAAGGAATCCATAACTACTTGTACTGGAGGGAGCCGGGAGAGGTTTTTATCTGTCATCAGGCAAACATTTTTAGCTCCCATGTTCTGCAGATCCTACAGTTAAAAAAAAAAAAATTATGTTAGGTTTGATTGCACTGTAACTGTAATAGTCTCTTTGGGCAAACTTAACATTGTACATCTTTAAACATGAATGACATGTTTGTCCATTAGCCCTTGTTTTACAAGATATGTAACATTTATCGTAAAAGATTATTAGGTATCCCCCGAATACTTGCCATGCCTACTTCTTTTGTAACTCCTGCTCCATATCTAATATTGGAAACAGCCATCTAAAACAAAGAAAAGAAGATTTTGGCTGTAGATTATAACAGAGAGTTGGCCACTCCATTTCTGAAAACCTGAAATGTTCCTCCTTACCTAGCGAATGAAGTATATATTTCTTAGTATGTTCTCCTAGGTCATATGGCCTCACACTTCTTTAAGGGAACCTTGACTCCAGTTACATTGTAATTATATATTTGAGTTTTCCCAAGATCATCATAAACTCGCAATTGTTCCTTCAGCTTCAAATGTCTGCCTTCCCCAACCTCCACATCTAAATTAACACTCTAATTTCTTACTTTCCCATTTAAATATTACCTCCTGTGTATATTTTTTGCTCCTTCATCCATCTATTCATTCTTCTATCCACTCTTCTATGCACATGTATATCTGTATGTATCCAACTATCTTCCCACTCAACCAGCATTACTGTGTGCTATGTTCCAGGCACTGTGTGCTAGGTTCACATAACACAACTATGAGTAAGAGAAACATGGTCTCAAAGTTTACAGGTGAGAAAAGAGCTTTCATACTGATGAATAATGGGTCATTTTTTGGCCCAGAGATGTTTTATTTGATCCATGTTGTATTTCATTTTTTTCTTCTCTTTCTTTTTAAAAAATTGGCTAATAATTGTTAAAATCAGTATTAAAATGATCCAATTTGACCACCTCAGTTTCTATCTCTCTTGAATAATCTGGTAACACTGGAGCTATATCCTCAGGGGGCAGAAAACTTGTTGGGTTGAGTGGAGATCTTTACATAGGGTTTGTGCTCTGTGAGCATCTGGTGATATTTCAATTTATGACTTCTGCATTAGGAGGAGGGAGGGACTAAACAAATACTTACAACTAATTATGTACAATGTGATAAAAATGCACTCAAGTTAATCATTCCTTTATTCTTGCTTCAACAAATTACTTTGACTTCTTTGAGGATTATTATAACTACAAAAGATTTAACAGATAGTATATATAATTCAGAGAATGTGTAGAATGGGGAGTATTTATTTTTTTATTTATGTGGTCTGGGGATCAAACCCAGGGCCTGATGCACTAGGCAAGTGCTCCACCACTGAGCTAATTCCCAACCCTTATTCTATTTTAATGGCTATATAGAAGACAGAATTTCAGACATTACTTATGTCTCAGAAGAATTATACTCGGTTATCCTCACAAGGTGCTTTGCTAAATAGGGCTTGATCAAATAGTGATTATGGAACATTAATTAATAAGAGATTTCAAATGAAATGCTAATATGTTAACAAAACACTATAGTTGTATTTTTCCAGGTCATTCATAAAAGAAAGAATGGGTTGATAAAATCTACCTCAAAGGCATAATCTGTTGTTTTCTCAGAAGATGAAAATCCAGGAGCTGAAAATGTAGAAATAGGTATCAGAGTAGGCCTCAAAAATAAAGCATAAATATTTTTTCGACAGAATAACCTAGCAGTGAACATTAGCATCTTCCTTGAAGTCTTGCCTACAATATATCAGGTTTCATGTTTGCATATCAAATTAAATTAATATCTATATATTAAGATAGAATTTAATGTTAACTTGATGCTGATTATGTGAAAATAAAGAGAGTTAAAATTTCCTCACTGAAATTTAAAAAATATTTGAAAACATAGTATATAAAAAAAATTCTCTGAGAACAACTATAAGTAAGTCTATTACAGCCATTGTAATAATTTGTTTGAATTACAATTTTTTTCACAAATGTAATATATGTCTCAAGCTTATTTATATTAAAAATTTCTAGTTTCCTTGATAAAATTTAATTAAAAAATTATAAGCTGATATTTATTTGCTAACATCAGTTTTCATTAAAGCAAATACAAATTTTTTTCTGTGATATTGGACAACAAGAGAGTCCCATCAAGCCTCATCAATGAGTTTTATTTTTATTTGTTTATATCAGTCCTGGTCAATAAATAAAAGTCTACACAATAATTTTCACTTTTTTTTTAAACCCCAGAATCATATTGGCTCCCTTAGGGCAAAGATACCCTTATCAAAATTTAAATTTCTTTGCTCCTTATAGACTTTAAAGAAATTATTATTACTATTATTCCTGTTACTAAAGTTTAGGTAAAACAATAATTTGGGTCCTAGATAATTGTTGAGATTATTTTTCTCCAAGTTATTGATTTTATTCCTAAAATAGCAAATGACTAATTCTTTGTTAAAACCAAGGATTAGAGCAAACTGCTTGAAGCCAAAGTCTGCCTAAGCTCCCAAAGGCCTCATAGACCAGCATGCCTCTGCCTCACAGGGGCCTCATGGTATTAGAAGGCCTGGTGGCTGAAAGGTGAGCCACGCCTCAGGCAGGAAAAAAGGCCTTGGTCTGTTCTAACCTCCCCATCCCACCCTCAGTTGTTTAGATTTGACCTTTTCTTCCAAGAGGCAAAATCAGTTTTTGTGTCAGTAATTCATGTGACACTCTGAGGACACGCTGAAACTTTGGTCAGCTTCCTGCTGCTCTGTGGACAATGGAGTTTGGTAAGGATTAAGACATTGGTGGGAACTAAAAACTTTTGTCATTATTTTTAATTTTTAAGAAGCAGAATGTCATTTAAAAATGGATATAAATAAGATTTTTCCTTCTAGGAACCACTTTATTTTTTAGCCTTCTTGTTTTAGAGATGTCTTACAACCTTACCATGGCTTCATCTTGATTTATTCTGTAGGATGACTCGATGTTCTTTTCAAAATTTCCAATCCAGGGTCTAGTGTATGCTAGGCAAGCAACTCCACCACCGTGCCTAATCCCCAGCCCAAACCTAGACATTCTTAAAATCCTATCAGTGAATTTTTAGCACTGACAAATATTTTATCTATTTAAATATCATCGAACCTATATTCAGGCCAATATCATCATCAGTAGCATACAATCAGCTCCTCTCCATAGCTAGAGATATATATTAAATAGAGAAATGGTTGTTTTTATCAGCCTTCCTCTCTCACACACTCCTTGATTTCTTGTCTTTATACGTGGCCCAAATGTACTATAAATGCCAACTGTAGAAACCAAAGTTGTGGCTAGTGTAAAAACACAAAATGTATTACCTTGGGAGTAAGTATGAGAATGTGCTGGACACTTGCATCTAGGGAAAAGAAAAACAGTAACTTGAAAACCAACAAATAAGAATACTTAAAGTAATTCTCACATTGCATTATAATCCTAAGAGATAATCAGGTTGGTAATAATTGGCAGGCATTTTACAATAGGAAACAAACAATTCAGTGATCAGGATGCACAGTCAATCCAGAGTTTTTCTAGAGTTGGAAGATTCTCAGCACATTTTTATTTTAACATAAAATAAAATAAAGATATATATATATATATATATATATATATATATATATATATATATATATATATATATATATATATAAAGATCTTTTTTTTTTTTTTTTTAAATTCAGCTATTCTAGCAGCCTACAGGCAGCTGAGATAAGCATTCCGGGAGTATGCGAGATCTAAGGTGGGGTCCTCGGTTTCCCTTCAAGCTCTCAGCTCATGTAAGTTCGGAGCTTTGATCAAAGCCATCTAGGGTTCATGTGCTCCTCTTCTTGCTCCCCCCACCACCCACCTGCCACGATGGAACTTTCCTGTCTTCAAGCTGTTCAAAGTTTTTCTTCAAACAGGCCCTGGACCCGTGCCAACTCTTTGCTCTCCCAGGACCCACAAGCGTCCTTGTCACCTCTGGGTGTCCCCACTCTTTGCCCAGTTGCAGCTTCAGGTTCTATGCATTTGTCCCGGTCTTGGGTGCGTTGTGCTCCCCTAAACCCATCATCTCGTCTCACATCTCAGTCGGCTTCTCTGCAGATTTTCCATGTCCTTCTTTTTGGAAACTGTCCCTCCCTTCCCTGTCCTGCACGGTTCCTTCTCTGGCTTCTTTCTCCTGCTGAGTTTTGTTTATTTTTATAGCCGGTGGGACAGTGTTATAGTGAGCTCCCAGCAGATACTTGAGTGCATGACCTCCTCCTCCTCCTCCCATCCCGCCAAAATTCAAATTTGGAATTAAAACATCCGAGAGGAAAAACGATGGAGGAAGGGAAAGGTTGGATTTCAATGGTCTTTGGGCTCTCAAAACTTCCTGAGAACTGCGAAGTCAAAATACACACTGGAAGCGAGTTAGACATCTTAAGTCAAGGCTGCCACCTAGCGGGGGGGATAGGAAAGCAGGCCAGACCGAGGACCGCTCTGACAGTAAGTTTTACTTTTCAGAACATGTCATGCATTAAACCCTTCAAAGACAAGAACACCAAAGGAAAGGGAAGAAAAATATCCACGCCCAGAGCTTTCCAATGCGACAGCTCCTGGGACGACGCACTTCCTCTCTCCTATCCCCTTTTCTTTCTGCTTTCTTTCAAGCTCTGACAATATCTCAATTTATTGTTTCTACTCCTTACTTGAAGTTCCTGTCGTCTCCCCTCTTTCCTTCTGGGAACTTCCATCTGTTGTGTATTGTATTTCGCAGTGCTCCCAGCATCACTGGGTTCTTTTCATCATACTTAAAGAGTTTCATGCCTGAAACTGTCAGGCTTGCTCACCCTCTGGCTCTCCTCGACTGGCTTACATTTGCTGCCTCTATTTTCTTGGTTCTAGCACATTCCTTGGCTCCAGAAATCAGGCTGCTGCAGGAAGGAGTCCTGGCTTTCAGACTAGATCCTCAGACCTCCTAGCATTTGCACTAGCATCACTGAATGCTGTGAGCCACCTGCAGCTCCCCTTGGGTAGGTGAAACTCTTTCCTTGGCTTCCAGGACCCCCTTCTCACCTGGGTTTCTTCTCATTGTTCTTTCTCTGGCTCCTTCTCCACTCTACCCATTCCTTAAATGCTGGGTTGGATCCTAGGCTGCCTTCAGCCATTCTGACCCTTCCTTCTCCCTTACTCTATCTATATAGACTACCTGTCACACATCAAGGCCTCAAATATTAATATCTCCACTTGAATCCACCCACTTTTCTCAGGGTCCTCACCATTCTGGTTGGGTTGTCATGTCTCATCCATATTTCTACTAACTTCCTAACTGGCTTCTCATAGCTGCATCTTTGTCACCTTTGTTTCCCACGATGTGGTCAGTCAGGGACACATTTTTAATGTCACTCTCTTGTTTAAAGCTACTTCCATGGCAGGTGAAGTTCAGACCTGGTCTACTTGAATGGCCCCATTGATCTCTTCAGCTTAGAACCTCATCTTTCTCTACCTCTGGATTTCAGCTTCTGGAAAATTAACTTCATTCTTTTCCTTGAATGAACCACATCTCTTTCTCTCTTTCTCTGTTCCCCTTCTAGAACATTGCCCTTCTTATTTCCCTGCCGGGTAATACTTTCCTCTTTTTGGATAACTTTTGTTCTTTCTCATCAGTTCTCATCTTTCTGTAAGGCCCCAGGTTTCAGGTAAACTCCCTTTCTATGTGAGCTGCAGTACTGAGCCTTCTTCCCCATTAGAGTTCTTGTCAAATCTCAGTACACACCTTGTCTTCCCTTTTCACTGCACACTGCCACCAGAATATGCTGACATGATTCTACTCATGTCACAGTCCTTTCTCATGCAACCACTCCAAAAACATGTATTCTGCATGACACTGGTTCCAAGGGGTATGAATGGTATGTGATAAAAAAGAGTTGCATGATGATATAGATTTAGAACAAAGAATTTTAACACAGCTAAACACCACCTCCCTTGCTTCTTACAGGATTTCTCAGAGCCCTTTATATACTAATGTATATTCTGAGTCTCCAAGAGGGCAAACAGCAGTTAGTGGTTTCCCAATCTTACTTGGTCATGGAATTTTTTACCATGGGGCATCTCAAGGTATTAATGTTTCAGGGTTAGAAATATTGTTTTAGTAGCTGTTATCTACAGAACACAATTTGTATTCTTTTGCATCAGCCTGAGAACAAGGCCCTATGAAACCACAACATCTGGACTCAAATTAGCTCTGTGACACTGGACAAATTATTAGTCTTCATGCCTTTATTTCTTTGTCTACAGTAGAGGCTAATAATACAGTATGCCATAGTGTTGTTTTAAGGGTTAGCGTTACTGCTATTAATAGTACATGCAAAGTTTGTGGACAGTGCCTTGCCCCAATGGTAAGGGCCCAGTGTCAGCTATTTTTTTTTTTTTTTTTGGTGGTATTTCACCATCTGTTTTCTTCATTCTCACTTCTTCCTACAAGGGTATGACCAGACTTTACTTCTGAATCCTGGAACTGCATCTCTTGGTCTCTGGTGTTGCCCTTCCATCTGCCTGAAATTCCTCTCTAGTACATCTCCTTTCCCCTCCATTTATCTCTACTTGTTAGTTCAAACTTCCCATGTTCTCCCAGGCCCAGAGGTGCACTTGTATGTTCAACACTATTTATCAAACAACTACTATATACCTGGCATTTCTGGACTGGGAGTCAGACTTGTCATAACATTTATCACCCAGACTCCCTGTATATGCTAGGAAGTGTAACTCCATGTGGTTTCTTCCCTTGTATACCCTTTCTGCTGCAATCGGTAGGCCAGTTCTCAGTCTGTCCTCTCTCCCAGTATCTGTACCCGTATGGGCCCCATTAGACTTTAAACTGCCCCATTGTCTATTCCTAGAACCTAAATATACATAGATGTAACATACACCCAATTAATAAGTTATCAATTTGGTATATGAATTTATCGTAGTCACTGTGACCCCTGCCACCACGCACTGCCTGCCACAATATGGGACGAGGCCTTATCTTCCCCGAGCTTCAGTTTTCTTATTGGTAGATAAACTGAGTAAAACCTGCCACATTGCATGGTGCAAGATTGCATGTGCTATTCTGTGGCAACGCAGTTGTGACCCGAGCACCGCGGTACCTGCTTCCCTACATTCTTGAAAGCAACTGGAAAAACACTGCGAGCCCAGGCAGATCTTAGGCCGGGAACTGCATGGGCGCGGCAGCATCCTCCGGCCCCAGCCCGCCCGCTCGGCGGCCTTGCACTCACGCTGCGCGCTGCAGTTGCCTCAGCAAGTGCGCGACCCGGGCCCGGGCGGCGGCGGCCATGGCGGCTAGAATGTCTTCTTGGTTCCCCGGCGCCGCTCCGCCCCAGCTGCCTGCCAATCCGGGTCGTGGCCCTCCCCCCGCCCACTCGGCCCACTGGCCCTGCAGGGTCACCTGGCTAAGTTTCAGCCTGCAGTGGCCTGGGACCATTTTCCAGCAGGTTGTCAGAATCTGGACCGTGAAAACTCCAGCCCTTAGTCTCACCATTCACCTTTGAAACTGCCCTACACCACAACTGCTAGCCAGGGTCTGGAGTCCCGCTTTAAGTTTCTCCTCTCCAAAGGCTTTCTCACATGTTGGGGACTGGGCGAAAGGGAGAGGACTGGATTCTTTAAAATTATCTGGATTTCAAGTTTGAATCTTGCAAATAAGCCCGAGGGTCTTTTTTCCCCCTTAAATTACAGGGGCCAGTGCCATACCCTACTGCAAAATCAAGAAAGCTTTAAAAACAAATTCCCAAATAAGCAACAAAATCCCATAATTTAAAACTAAAAAGAGCAGTGTAGCTTTTTAGCTCTAGCAGCAAAAATGCCCCTCATTCTGGATCTACTGTCATTTTCAGAGATGAGTTTACTAAGATCAAAATAAAACTGGACAGCTTTAACTATTTCACCTCCCAAACAAACCAGCACAGGCCAACTTCACAAATGAATCAAAAGATAGTAATGTTCCAAATATGGATTTTGTGGGTCACTTTCTCTCTTTCCCAGACTCTACTTGAATTCAAGCTTTAAAAAAAAAAAAATGGAGTCATCAATGTGGAGGAAGGCAAGTATTTTCTGGATTAACAAGGTTAATCACCATTATTTGTAGAGTACCCCAAGTTTATCATTTATAGATGTCAATATGTTCTGGTTGACAAATGTTAAGCATTCCTTACAAGAGACATCCATCAGTTATTATACTTTTAATACTATATGTTATGCCAAAATAAGTTTTGAATTTTTCTGATAAAAGTAGCTTTGCTGAAACTAGTATAATATAACTGCTTTTGTGTTTTTACAGAAAGTAAACAATAATCTGTACTGGACATCCAGGTCACTGTTTTCAAGTACAACTTCTACCAATAATCAAAAAGTTAAAAGCAATGCTAGATACAGACACATTTCTTAAATAACCTTCACAACAGTTTATTTATTTATATTTATTTCTAGTGTTGCTGAGGATTGAACCCAGTGCCTCATGTATGCTAGGTGAGCGCTCTACCACTGCGCTACAGCCCCAGCCCCAGAACAGTTTCTTTAAATCAACTTAGGAAAAAGTCATCTTTCCTCTCCCCTCCCAGATCTGATGAGCATAATAAAAGCTTGTTACAAAAATAACAAGTGCTAAAATATATAATTAATCTACCATAAGTCTCTGAAATGTCACCAACTCTCCTTCACCCCATAACCCCAAAGTAAAATGCCCAAATTATTTTTCTAACCCTTGTGTCCTCAAATATACCCTTCATCACTAGCTAAAGTCTCGTTTGTGGGAAAGACTTTGATCTGTACAGTCGAACACTTACATACTTTCTTGAGGGAAGGACAATTTTGTCCTTTCAACCTCAAACTCAATGAAGACAGTGGTCCCGCCCTGCGACAGTACCAAAAACTTAATATTTAGCATACAGTTCGTTCTTTACAGAACAGGTCCAAGGGTGAATGAAGTGTTACTTCCTCCTCTTTCCTCCTTGGTGCTGTCCGCCTTTTCTCTTGCCACCCAAGCCAGGTGGCCCGGAATGCATCTTGCCTCCCAAACTTCCTTTCCTCTTCCCTTTCTGGCTGGGCGGGCCACCTTTCCTCTTGCCTCCAGGACCCTGCCGGTTCCCTTTTCTCTTGCCCTTCTGGCTCATTTTTCTCCTCTTGGCGGCCTCCTCCTGGTCCTCTTCTCTCATCTGCTTGTTGGTGGCTCTCGTCACATCCAGCTGAGGCTTTTTGCTGTTCATGACTCGAAGTAGCTCCAACTGGTTCTTTTTCTCGGCTACGAAGTCCCCAAAAAGGGGCTGAAACTTCCTCTTCTTGCCTGAACCCCGAGGAGCCTTCTCCTTGGGGAGGCGCTCCTGGAAGCGCCCCACAGAGGCGGTGGAGATCTTGGCCACCTGCATAGCGCGGCCCAGCTCCTCCTTACTCTGGTGTCCGGTAGGGTGCAAGCCGGCCGCGCTGGGCAGCTGCATCTTGTGCGCACGAGCCAGATTACGCAGCCGGTTCAGCTCGTTCTTGGCCACGCGTTCCTTCTTGGCCTGAATCCGCTTGGCGAACTGGTCTTCTAGGGGGTCGGCGCTACCGGGAACCTCGATCAGCCATTCCTTGGTGTCATCCCGGGCGCGTTTGTAGCCCCAGCGCCGCCGCCACTGGCCGCTCACCTCGTCCCACACTAGATTGGTTTTCTTCTTGGGACGGATGCCCTTAAGGCGCGCGAACTGCTGCCAGCGTGTAAGCGGCCGCGGCCGTGGGAGCGGCTTCTCACGCGGCAGGCGCGTGGTGGGCTCCGGCAGCCGGGCCACCAGCGCCTCTTCCACGCGCTCCGTGGGCAGCTGCCACAGCTGGTTGATGAGCAGCTGCGTATTGTCCCGTGCCAAGGCCCGCAGCTCGGCCTCCGGCGTGGGTCCCGCCTGCCGCAGCACAGTCGGGGGGTTGCGGTCGGAAGCCAGCAGGTTACCCAGGTCAAATTCCAGCTCCAGCTCCTTGTGCACTGTGATGCGTTGCAATTTCTCTGCCTCTTCCTGCTCCGCCTTTGCCAGCAGCGCCTCCACGCTCTGGCCCTCCATGACTCCGGATCGGTCCCCTAGGTTTGAGGCTAATAGTTGAAGTCACTTCTCAAGAGCAGGGCCCAGGGTCCCGGCAACTCAACCACGTGCGGAAGCCCGAACGCTCAACCCGGAAGATGAAGGTTCGCTTCCGGGTTACGGGCTTGTGATCCCGGCGACCCAAGGAAAGGCCGGCAGAGGGCGGTGTTGGAGAGCTGATAGGATTACAAGAGTGCCATTTTGGCTGGGGCCCAGATGTAGGCGGAACTGGCGCGATCCTGGACTACAAGTTCCGGGGACTGGTTGGGACTGCGACTCCCAGGATGCAGAGGCAGAAGGCGGTCCCCGGGGGCGGTCGTAGTGGGACGCGGGCCGGTCAAATTCCTGGGGCTGCGTAAGGTGTGTTACTGGTCCGCTGAGCGTTAAAGTTTCCGTGTAAATCTATTTACATTTCAATCAAAGATGTGTAGTCAATCACCCCTTCTTGGGCGAGACAAATCATTGCACCATAGTTTTAACCCGCTTTTGGGGTCCTAGATGTGAGCAGAGAGACACATGCCACAGATATACATAAAGGTGGTTTTGCCAGTGAGCGGGGCTGGCGGTTACACAGCCCTGAACTGGTGCAGGTGGGCACCGACTCCGGTGGGTAGATCTGTTGAAGGGGGCAAAATTGCGACTGTCTGCAATGGAGGGGAGAAATAAAGAATGTCCACCTGCTTCTGCCCCTTTCAATGCTTAGTCACTCAAATTACTCAATACAATTTCACTCTATAGGTTCTTAATCAATAAAACACAATCCTTAATGCTAGGCACTGCAATAGACATAATTCACAGCAAACAATTCTAGATTAATTAGTTCTAAGCGCTGCAAAACACACTTAATCATGACAGGCTAATGACAGACATTCCCTCTGCAGGCTAAGTTTAAGTCTTAAGCCTTAGGCTTTAAGTCCAGCAGATGCACACTCACTCAGACTATGGTGATCAGGTCTGGAACCAAGGCAGGCTTTTCCTGGCGTGGAGTGGACTACTGATTGAGGAGAGGGTCTTAGGGAGAAGTTGTGGCTCTCACCAAGGTCCAGATGAGATGGTAGAGTTTGAGAGTGGTGAGGATCACGCAGAGGCTCAGGAAACAATGACAAGTGATGGGATGTCAGGTCCTCATCAGGTTCTCCAGCTCCAGTGCATCCTTGTTTCAGCTGGCTGAATCCCTGTTCATTGGCTCTATTATTTATACTAAAATTTGGAGCTTTTGACCCCCCTTTTAATCCTTATCAGCTACCACTGGATTTCTCAGTGACATCATTTACTGCGGGGTCAGAAACATCTGGTCTGGTGGTCTCCACCCTGATCTTATTGCCTTTCCCTCTCAGGTGAGGACAGCCTGCCAGGGGCTTCACTCTGTTTACCAGGGTGAGGGAAAATAACTTGTTTGAGGCCATACTGGAGGGCTCTGTGGGTGTGCCTGGTGAGACTGCAGGTTTCAAACTGGAGTTTTAAAATGGAGGTGGTTAGGCTCAGGCCTAAGGCCATCCTCACAAGACCCCAGAGTTGATTCAGAGCTCCGGGAGGGTCTGTTGCCTTCCTGACAAAAGAGCACCCAGCTCTGCAGTTATACTGCTTGGTTCCAGTTCCTGGCTGTGAGAATGTTTGACCTTGGGCTAGGCTATTTAACTTGGTTAGGCCTTTTAAAAAACCCTTTAATATAGGAATATTAGCCACATTAATATTTATAGCAGCTCACCTCACAATAGCTAAACTATGGACCCAACCTAGGTACACAATAGAATATTACTCAGCCTTAAAGAAGAACAAAATTATGGCATTTGCAGGTAAATGGATGGAGCTGGAGAATATCATGTTAAGGGAAATAGTCCAATCCCAAAGATCCAACGGCTGAATGTTTTCTCTGATATGTAGATGCTAATTCACAATAAGGGAGGAGAGCTAGGAAAGAATAGAGATACTTTGGCTTAGACAGAGGGAGGAGATGGGTACGGAGGTAGGAAGAATAGTAGAATGAACTGGACATTATTACCCTTTGTGCATATATGACTACATGACTGGTGTAATTCTACATCATGTACAACCAGAAGAATGAGAAGTTATACTTCATTTATGTATGATGTGTCAAATGCATTCTACTGTCATATATAACTAATTAAAACAACAACAACAAAAAGATGGGGCTACTGATGGTAATCACATCCTAGGGCTATTATGAAGATAAATAGGTAAATACACCCCAAGGGAGGCTTAGACTAGGGTCTGGAATATAAATACTCAATAAGTTAGCTAAATATTAATTATTATTTAATCTTCATCATGGCCAGTGAACAATGCAGTGTCATATAGTGTTTAAAAATTAGGTTTCTTGGGTTAATCCACCTCAGTTTATCATTTACTAGTTCTCCTTGGAGAGGTTGTTTAACCTAAGCCCTATTCATAAGTATGAAATGTTAGTTCTTGGTACATGGTGAGAACTCAATAAACATTAACAATATATTGTTACTAACTCTTGTTATTTCCACTGATGAAAAAGGAAGGCTTACGGAGTGAGCTGACTTATGTAATACAATTAGGACATGTGGGAGCAGGATCTTCACTCTGGCTTTAAGACTACATACATATCTTCTGCAATGCCATCCAAACTTTTGATACTAAAAAAAAAAAAAAAAAAAAAAAAAAAAAAAAAGTGCAGTCCACTGACCAGAAAAATAGCATTACCTGGGAGTTTGTTTGAATGTGGACTCTCAAGCCTCCTCCTAACTGTAATTTATCAGAACCTTCATCAATCTAGGTGATTAGTATGTAATTTCAAGTTTTGGAGACATTACAGATTGTGTGGTTTGCAAGGTTCATTTTCCTTTTAAGAGGGGATTATGTTGGAGAACCGTAACAGTTATTATGTTAACTACTTTCAACCTTAAAACTTTGGGAATTTGCCTAGGAGACAGTAAAGATATTGCTACTTTGGGCTTTGCTTTGCCTCTGATTTATTATTTCACCCAGTGAACATTAAATTGAATGGCTATCATGTGCCAGGCATTAGATATAAAAGTAATTGAGACCTTTTGAAACATGGGAAAAGAAATATAGGTACAGAGAAATTTACTATATAGTGTGATTGAACTTTTAATAGAAAGTACAGCTGTTAGGATTAGCTCCTCTTTCAGTTTTCTGAATTAGGAAAAAGGAGCAGGGATTGTTTCTTTCTCAATGAATGCAATGCTGTTTGGTCTGGATCATACAGATCACCTCTTAATTGAATTTTAATAGTTTTTTGTTCACTAGTTTCTTAGAGCCCAAATAGATTTTAATTTCCTTGAAGGCTGGAGACTTAAACTTTCACTTCTGTATAGCACTGGGCATATAACAGTATTCAATATATTACTATTGAAAAACTAAATATTATAGGCTTTCTAATTAAAATAATATTAATGTTCATTCTGTTAGATTTGAGTGGAGTAAAAGTAGTAAGACTGAGATGTGGAAGTCTCAAAAATATCTTACTGAGACAAGTGGGTGGGTGGTGGTCTTTAGCTTGCATTTTTGTCATACTTATTTTAGGCAAGACTATACAGTGTCAAGAAAAAGAAAGCCTACCAGAAATGTATAAATATGTGTAAATATATTTTAATAGTATGGCAAATGGTGGTACACATTGTCTTTTCTCTTTATTTCTCTTCTTCATTTACTCCTATAAATTCAGAGAGACCCCAAGTGTGGTCATCAGATCTTATTTCTTTTCTCTGTATATCTGTTCTCTATGCCATTTCATCCATTCATATGGTCTCAGTTGCCACTTTTGTGCATACAGTTTTTTTTGGTGTGTGAGTATGTGTGTGTGTATGTGCACATAGTTCTTAAAAGTATATTTTTATTGCTTTCCTTTTCAAAGTTTTAGGCTGAAATTTCCAACACTTGCTCGACTGTTTCACCATACTCTAAACTCAGTAGATATAAAACTATATAACATATAATTTCCCCTCAAATTAACTTCTTTTATCATCTATCCATTCATCATTTCCACCCCCAGCAAATGTTGATAGAAGGCCTTTGATGCCTGAGGAATACAATGAGAATGATTGTTAGTAAAAGCAGTTCTGGTTAATATTATCATCATTCTGGTCAACTGATTTGGGCTTGAAATGATGAAGTCAGCCTTGACATCTCCTGTTTCCAAATCCAATCTGTTCAAAAATCCTGTGAGGTTTGTCTCTATATTGTACCCTTTCCAGCCCCACTGCCATGACTAAATTGGTTAGCATTTTGTCACCAAAATACCTGACATAAACAACTTAAAGGAGGAAAGATTTATTTTGGCTTCATGGTTTAGACATTTTAGTCCATAGTTGGAGGCTTCTTTGGGTCTGAGGTGAGGCAGAACATTATGAAAGAAGATCTTGTTAGAGGGCTGGGGATACAGCTCAGTGGTAGACCAATAGAAAGCTTGCCTAGCCTATATGAGGCCCTAGGTTCAATTCCAGTATTGCCAAAGGGGGGAAAAAAAAAAACAGGCATGGCAGAAAAATGCTATTCACCTTAAGACACTCAGGAAGCAAAGAGAAAGACAGAGGCTGGGAACAAGATAGATAAGTCCCAAGAGCATACTGCCAAGGACCCACTCCCTTCAACTTTCTCTAGTAATTCCAACAGTTATTTGGAATACATAATGATCCTCCTACATTTTCTGCCACCTTTCAATAATTTATTCAGCTATGAATTCCTCAGTGGATTAATTAATTGATCAGGTTAAAACCCTCATGATCCAATCACTTCCTCAAAGTCTACCTCTGAACATTGCTGCACTGGGGACCACGTCTTCAACAAGAGTCTTTGGGGAACGTTTAGTATCCAAGCCATAATAATGACCTTACCAGTGTCCTATACTGTATCTCTTCCATCTGCTTCTCCAGATCCTCTTTTCACTCTGTTTGCTGCGCTTGGCTTCCAGTTGAGTTTGACCAGCTGGAAGCAATGACAGATCAGAAGGTACTCAGAGAGCTAGGTCAGTACACATATGCCCTCAGTCCTCTGCAGATTGCCATCAGAAGGCCATCAAAAAGCTTTTGTGGCATCAATAGGCCGCAGTTCCTATCAGGTAACCTAGGGTGATTTTGGTTCTCTGTCATTGTAGCATCACTGTCTTTGCTACTGTTCTTTATGGGTTTCCTTATATTGGGCTTGCATCTTTGTAAATATTTCCTTGGTTTGTCTTTCTTGAAATATCTAGCTTGATTTTTACCTGTTTGCTGCCAGGTCCTTGATTGATATCTTGGGAACGATCCTAGGAGCGTATTAACAGTTTCCTGCATCTTTTATGGACATTCCTGAAGATTTATCTTTCATTCATCTGTCCAAATTGAACTTTCCTCTCTACTTAACAGAGTAAAATTATTTTTGGCTTTGGATGTTCATGATCTGGCCCCAAATAACTTTTTCTTTTTTAAAAATACATGTCATAATAATCCTTCTTCTGCTTGTTTTCCCAATATTTCTAATCCCACTCTTATTTTTCATTTTAGCTGTTTCTCCACAGCTTTAAGGTGTTCTTCATCAGAAATAAAAACTTGAGATGCAGAGCAAAAAGTCAGCAATTATATTTTGGTAGCAAATATTGTGAAATTTTTCATTAACAAAAGTGAACCTGTAGAGAGAGTTCCCCCTTTCCTCCACAACAAGGGTATGAAAGTTTAAAGACATTAAAGTAATATCTTTAATTTTCCTTTAGTATGTAGTTACTTTGGTCAGTGAAACTTCTTTCTCTTCTTCTTTTTCTTAAGCAGTTTCTTCATTCTTTGTTAGCATATTACCTTAGATTTATTTTCTAGATGTTTCTTAGTTGTCTCCTTGTGACAATGGAAATTGTTAAGGATGAGTCAGCCGTTCTTTAATCCTGCAAGATTTTCTTTTATTTTTTGGAGTATTTTTGTCTAGGAAATTCAATGTGCCAGTAATTTGATAAAATAGCAGAAAAGGGCCCTTAAAACTCTTACTGATCTTCACATTGTTCAATTTTACTGATTTGTAATTTTATTTTGGAAGTACTTTAAAGAAAAATTTAATTTAGAAAAATTCTTAATCATGGAGAAAATTTGTGTTCAAGTGCCTCAGTTTTAGTCAGAAATCTATACTAAAAATTCATTATTTGATTTTCAAAAGGAACAAAGAAAATAAAGATTTTGTATAATTAGTGTAGAAGTGGATAAGATAACTACCAAACACTGTACATTTGCCTATGAAGAACTTTGGAATCTTACATAGTAAAAATTATGTTACCTTAGTGGCAGGTAGGTGTCACTGTATCCATGTCAGCATCTGAGGAATGCACTGCAAATCTTATCCAGCTCACTGAGCCCACTTGGTGATACAGAAGACCTGGTGACTGTGGAGTGTGTCCTTTCCCCCAAGACCTGGATAGGACTTTTTATCTGGACTTATTATCTAAATAATGATCTTGGCATTTCTCAATATTTATTTCTCTTGCCCCATTATTTAAGATAGTATAAATTTTCAGCTCAGAAAACTGACTCCTTGTGATAGGTCCTGCCTTTCCTTCTCTGGAGAGCCTGTGGATTTCAATGGAAATATTTTATGTCTCAGACTTTAGCTTATTCATCTGAAAAATGAAGAGTTTTGTTTTCCATAGATAACTTTTAGAATTCCATTTATTAAAAGCCTATGTTCTTCAAGTACCCCAATATTATTTTTTTTAACAGAGTGTGTTCTTTCTGCATTAAAGTTTTTGATGAGTATTCCCTTTTTAACGAACCTCTTCTTAAGTTGTCATACAAACATTTCTCCTGAGGTGTGAGGTGATCTGTGAATCTCCATTTAGAAACCTTGGCTATTTTTCTAGGCTAGAGAGTGCATGTCTGACATGGAAGAACCTGAGGGACTTCACTGAATGTTTCAGACTTTTTCTTATGAGCTTCCTCATTGCCTGTATCCTTCAAATTACTAATGAAGCCTGATACTGTATAAGATTCCTGGCTAATGGAAATTTAATTTGAAAATTAGCTCTTGTGTGTTAGCGCACTGTCTGAAGAAGCTACCACCCTCATCACATTATTTTATTGTCTTTATAACATTTATTTATTTTTCATTGTCCTTTGACACTTTATTTTGTTTTATTTATTTTATTTTTTTGTCCTCTGACACTTTTTGAAAGTAAACTCTTTGAGAATACCAACTCTGTCATGTTCATGCAGTCACTGTAGTGCCTAGAACATTTTAGAATAGTGTCAGAATGGTTGTTGACTGATGCTCAATAAATGGCCTTTTGAGTGAATAAGATACAGTCCTTACCCTCAAGGAATTTTTGGTCTAGTAGAGAAATCAAACGAAATACATAGCATTCAGGAAAAAATATGAGTAACCAACTACCATAAAGCAGTAGAGTAGAGTGGTTATGAGTTTAGGCTCTGAAGTTGCAGACTTTGGTTCAAGTCCTCATTTTGAACTAGCTTTTATGGGCTGTATTGTGTCTCCCCATCCTTCCACTCTTATGTTGAAGTCCTATTCCCCAGTATATTAGAATGTGACTATTTGTATAGGGTTGTTACGAAGATAATTCCTTTATAGGGTCATTGGTGTGGTCCCTAACCCAATTTGACTGGTGCTGTTTTAAGAGGAACTTTACACATACACGCAGAGGACAGATGTTATGAAGGCACAGAGAAGACTTCATCTATAAGCCAAGGAGAGAAGCCTGATCCTCCCCTCACAGTCCTCATAAAGAACCAACCCTACTGACACCTTGATTTTTGGCATTTAGATTCCAGAATTATGAGAAAATAAATTTCTGTTATTTAAGCCATCCAGTTTGTGGTACTTTGTTGTGGTAGCCCTAGAAAACTACTTACACTGACTCTATATACTTAAATTCTTTTTTTATTTATTAAAATTTTTTATTCATTACTTCAATATTAGTGTCCATTATGACATAATTATACAAGCATAGCATATAATTTGCTTAATTCAGTCCCCAGAACTTCTCTTTCCTTCCCTTCTTCTCTCTCCTGTTTTCTTACCTCTAATTTACTGATCTTTTTTCTAGTTATAGTTTTGTTTTAAAAGAATTAATACCTTGTAGATGTATATGAAGGTGAGATTCACTGTGGGACATTCATATGTGTTCCTTGGAAAGTTAGGTCAGATCCCTTCTACTGTTCTTTTATTTTCCTATCCTTATACTTAACTTCTGTAAATTTTAATTTTCTCACCTGTAAAATGAAGGAAAATTACAGCATCTTTCTCATCATTATATGAAGATTAAGTATGATAGTGTATGTACAGTGTCTGCTGACTAGAACATATTTGGTGAATGTTTATTACTAGTATTGAACACAGTATTCATTGTGTTTGCTACATCTTTTAAATAGAAGACTGGTTTATTTTTTACTATTTTGGAAGTGTCTTCAGGCATTCACATTTCCTTTCATTTGAAGGTACCCAAATCTGAGCTTAATAAAACCAGAGTTGTTTTTTTTTCTTTCTTATTATGGTTCAAATTATTCTCTAAAAATATATGTAAGTAATTACAACAAGAGTGTGGTTTTTAAAAGTAGTAAAAGATTATTATCTCAGCTCCATGGAAGTCCACATAGAGAAGAAGATCTGAAGTCAAATGTGACTTATATTCTAAATATTAAAGAAGGAACTTAAAAGAGGCAAAAATGGTTGTAAATGATTCACATGTAATACATAAGTAAATTGCAAATCTCATGTACTATATTAATTTTGAGGCAAAATATTGAACTTGCTTAGTCATATACCTTTTAGAGATAAAAAGTCATCTCCATTTACTTTGTACAAAGCTTTCTTTGAAGTAGTCGATAATGTCATAGACTTTTTAATCTATAAAAGTGTAGCAAAATATAGTAGAAAAACCTAGTGAAAAAGTATTTTAGAATAAATTGTTAAAAGGATCAGTGGGAATAATCAGCTTCTCCCAAAATGAATGCATTTGAAAGAATCACATTCTCCTTTCCCCAGTTTATTCTAACTGTACCAGATATCTTTCAGTAGAGGTCTTATTAGACTTTTTTTTAATCATGAGAGTTGGAGGTTAGACTAGATGACTCGTTTCTGGTAGTGTTCTGATAGTGTGTTCTTAACACAACAAAATTGGATTCTCTCAGTCTAATTAATTTGTTGATCTCAGGCATTGTCAGAAGAGTGATACAAACCATAAACTTGCTGTAAGGTAACAAAACTAATGTATTGTTTCCCTTTCCAAAGTTGCTTATATTAAAGAGCTTTCCTCTTAATCAGGAGCCCTTCAACTCTACTTTGAGGAAGGGAGGAGAGGTAGAAAGGAGGTGTTAGTGGGGTTGATACATGTGAAATGTCAGAAGATTTGTAATAAATCCTAGATTATATTTAAGAAACCATCTGATTTTTTCCTTAAAACATTTAATTGCACAAGTGATACATGAATATATGCTTTTGAAAAACTCAAGCAATAAAAAGCATAGGATCCCTCATCTTCCTCTCCTTTTCCTGAGATTCTTATGTCCCCTTCTCAAGATAAAAATTTACTCTTGATAAATTTACATTCTATATATAAACACACACATAATTTAAAAAACATTTATAGGAGAATACTCTGAAGTTTTGATTTGCCTTTGTTTTCCTATTTCTTTTTTTTTGGGCGGGGGGGCGGGTACTGGGGATTGAACTCAGGGGTACTTGAGTACTGAGCCAGATCCCCAGCCCTATTTTGTATTTTATTTAGAGACTGGGTCTCACTGAGTTGCTTAGCACCTTACTTTTTGCTGAGGCTGCCTTTGAACTTGCTTTTGTAAGACAGATGAGCCTAGACACCAAGGAAGTAGCAGAAAGCAGATTTATTGGCTGTAGCCAGTTCAGAAGGGAAAAGCTTTCATTACAATCAATCAGTCCCCCTGAATGCCAAGTTCTTTATACCAAGTGTATAGGGGGAGGGGCTCAGAGGTTCACAGTCTACAGAAGTCCATATAACAGTAGATTTTCTTCTACTCTTTTCAGCTCCCAACTCGGACCAGGTTTTACAAAAATAACCTCCAAGGAAGCTCTCTGTAAAAATCAGTGCCTGGGAAAGAGAGTTTTCCTCCCCTTTCCACCAGCTGGCTTTCAAGGGCCTAACTTTGAAACGTAAAGGTCTCTGTGAAGACCTTGGGTTAGTCTTTTTTATCATGCTCTGCTTCTGCAGACATATCCCCCCGCCTGAAAATTCTTTTGCAGAGTTTTTGCTGAGAGTCTAAGAACAATTATTGTAGTGGAGGGAGGTGATGTCACTACATCGCAATCCTCCTATCTCAGCCTTCTGAGCCGCTGGGATTATAGGTGTCTACCACTGTGCATGGCTGTTTTCCTATTATGATGATACATATTAATTAGGATTGGCTAGGTTGTACCAGAGTAACAAATTGATGCCATAATTCCAGTGGCTTACATATACAAAAGTGTATTTTTCATACTTATTTCATGTGTTGGTAGAATCTCTTATGCAGGGACTTATGCTATAAATTGTTAAAAGGATCAGTGGGAATAATCAGCTTCTCCAAAAATGAATGCATTTGGAGGTTTCACATCTTACAACTGCACCATCCTTTGTTGTTTTCATAGAAGTGCAAGAAGAGAGAAGAACATGAGCTTTTTGCTCTCCCAGTCCAAACATGACACGTCACTTTCACTTCAAGTCCATTGGCCAGAACTAATCCCATGGCCTCATTTAACTGTAAGGGATATTAGAAATAGGCGTATATATGATATAAGGTGAATATTACAATCTCTGATAATGTCTTATAGCTAGTTCAGTATAAGTAGATAAAAATCTATCAAGTTTTTCAATAACTGCATAGCATTTCATAATGTGAATGCATTCCTATAGATGGACATTAGAGTCATTCTCATCCTTACACAGTTGCAATGAGCATATTTACGTATATTTCTTTGTACACATGTGGGATAGATTCTGAGTAATAAAACACCTGGATCAAAGGGTACTTGTATATTTAGTTTTGATGCACATTCCAAAATTATTTATCCCAAAGGATTGTACCAATAATATCGATCTTTTTATTTCTTGCCAGTGCTGTGGCCAAAAACAAAACAAAACAAAACAAAAAAAGCCATCTCAAATCTCATTTGTTTTTACTTTTTTTTTTGTTCACTAGTGAAATCAACGTCCTTTATCTTTCTGTCTATATTGACTCTATGTTTCCTTCTTTTTCCTATTCATTTATAGGAGGTTTTATGAATATGTAGGTATGTGTGTTTATGTACATATATAGCACATATATGTACATATATGTGTTTGTGCATAATTTTATTTTAAAATTTTTATTTGCCATGTATAAAATGATTTGTAAATAATGTTTTCTTTTTGTTTCTTCCTTTTGAAACTTAATACCTTTTAATTTTCTTATTTTACTGCACTTGTTAGGCCCTGAGTATAATGTTGAATGGATGGGTACTTGTAAGTGTCCTTGTCTTGTTTCTGACATTTAGAGGAATCCTTTTTTTTGGCTTGTTTTGTTTTGTGTTTCTGGGGATTGAATCCAGGGCCTTGATCATACTAGGAAAATGCTCTATCACTGAATTACATCCCAAGTCCCAGAGGAAATCTTCTATAATGCTTCACCATAGAAAATAATGTTTTCTGTAGGTTTGTGGTACATGCCCTGTATAAGGTGAGAAAAGTCTACTCAAGTCCTAATTTTCAGAGATTTAAAAAATAATATGTTAGGGTAAAATACTATTAAATCTGTTTCACATAAATTATAATTATTATATAGTTCTTTTAAAATCTGTTGATATGATAAATTATACATTTCATAGAGTATGCATTCTGGGATAAATCCAGCTTGCTCATGAAGTATTTGATTTGGCTTGCTTACATTTTGTTTGTATTTTTGCATTTCCTGTTCATGGGTATGTGGGCTTATAATTTTTCTTTTTTGTACTATCCTTGTGCAGTTTGGATATTAATTCTGCAGTAATATCATTGGGTAAATAGGGGAGTGTTCTTTTTCTTCTGATCTCTGGTGGAGTATTTATAAGATTGGAATATGTGATTGTTTGAAAATTTGGTAGGATTCACATGTAAAATCTTTTGGGCTTGATATTTACTTTGTGAAGAGATTACAGTTTTGTTCTTATTTTAAAAAATTATGTCTTTGACTTCATTTTAATAATTCAATTTTAATAATTCTTGATAAGATTTTTTCCTACAAAATTTTACAATTCTGTTTCCTATAATTTCTACAAATTCTATTTCTTCTAATTTTCAAGTTTTTGGCTTAAAATTTTTATCAATTCTCCTCTTCAACTGTAGTTATGTCTGTTATTTCAGTGCTAATATTATTAGACATTTCTATTTATTTCTTGATCAATTTTATCAAAGGATATTCTATCTTATTAGTTTTTGCAAAGATCCATTTTTCTGGTTTAGTTGGTACCCTTTTGAAAATAAATTTCTAACATTAATTTATGTTCTTATTAATTTTTCTTTCAACTTAAATTTTTAAATTCTTTTTTAAAGAATGTGTGCATGCTCAACTTAAGTTCACTAATTTTCTGACTTTGTTTTTTTAATATATAAGAATTCCTTCCCTCTTTCAAGACTTCTTAAATATTTTAATATGGTATTTTGATTTTCACTCAGTTCTCTGTATTTTCCTGGAAAAAAAATATACACATATACAAGCGTGTGTGTGTGTGTGTGTGTGTGTGTGTGTGTGTATATTTTTTGCCTTTAAAGTCAACTCTTTATATCCTCCTGCATCAGCCTCCTGAGTCATTGGGCTTACAGGCATGCACCACTGTGCCTTACCCATAGTATTTTATAAATTTTGAATTTTTCTTGTTTCCTGAACACATGACATATTATCTCATTTCTGTATTTTCTATCAGAAAGTGGAAGAAATCAGAACAAGAGTATTAGAAGAGTAGGCCCAGGTTAACACCCTAGAATCTGTCCACCAACTATAATTTTTAAAGCAAACAAGGAAACTCAGTTTTATTTCCTATCAGTTAGTTATAATTATTATTAGCATGTGATGTAATATAAATCTCAAACAGAAAGAGACTAGAATTGTGGGAATGGGGAATTCATGCCAGTGAGATGTAGGAATAGAGAAAGTACTTCAGGAGAATTGTTAGTTCATTTGTTCATTCATCATTCATTCTTTTTTTGCGTACAGGGATTGAATTTGGGGGCACTTGACCACTGAGTCATAACACTAGCCCTATGTTATTTAGAGACAGAGTCTCACTGAGTTGCTTAGGGCATCACTTTTTGCTGAGGCTGGCTTTGAACTCACGATCCTCCTGCCTCAGCCTTCTGAGCATGCACCACCGTGCCCAGCCATCATTCATTCTTGAAATGTGTATGAATATGAACTTCACAAGATGATTTGGGAGGTGACAGAATAAAAATGAATGAGGAATATTTTAATTTATTATTATTATTTTTTTCAGTGCTAGGAACCGAGCCTGGACCTTGTGCATGCTTAGACAAGAACTACCACTGGGCCACATCCCTAGTCCTTTCATCATGGGTGAGGAATATTTTTTTTTTTTTTTTAATTTTTGTTGTTGTTGTAGATGGATACAATATCTATCTTATTTATTTACCTTTATGTGGTGCTGGGGATCAAACCCAGGGCCTCACACATGCTAGGCAAGCACTTTACCACTGAGCTATAACCTCTGCCCAGGTGAGGAGTATTTTAAACAGCAAGTATCCTCATTAAAGATCAGAAATGTAAAAGTGTGTCATGTGTTTGGAACACACAGTAATTCAGAACTTCTGAATTATTTGAAGAGTCAGCAGGAAATGAGGCTACCAAGAGTAGGTGGGGCCAGATTGTGAAGGGTGTGAATGCCATGCTTTGCTCTATATTTATTCTACAACATTTATTAAGAATCTATTGTGTGCTAGTACTCTGTGCTGGGCACTGGGGATGCAGGAGTGAGAAAGGCAGTGTTCCTGATCTCCTGGAACTACAGGCTTTAAGGAGTCTGTAATAGAATGAGGTAATTTAAGTGTATAAATTGTTGAAAAGTTTACTCTTGTAGCAGTCAGTAGGATGTCCAGATAGGAGACAACTGCCTTACTTAAGGGAGTAATGATGCAAGCCTGGACTATGGAGAGGGATGGCAGCTGGCAGAGCAGATATAATAGACATGTGTGAGATGGGAGAAGATTGAGGTGACTGGACCTAGAGAGGAAGGAGAGCCAGTCACCTCTAGCTGCATTCTTCATGGTCTGGCCTAAAGATAAAGGTTGTAATGTTGCTTTGCAGCTCTTGTTTGTGCTTCTTGTGGGTTCTTGGAGACACACACACACACACACACACACACACACACCCATACATACACACAGTCCCAACTTGTTTCCCATGGCTTGCAGCGTCACATCAATATTTCCTTAAATCAGGTGTGGCAGGAGGCTGTTGTCCTCTGCTCAGCAAGGTTATGATTTATCATAATTGACTAACTGGAAATGCTCTTGTAGAAGAGTTAAATTATTTTCTAGGTTTTTACTAAAACAGATCATTTGAGGCAATACAGTAAATTATCTCATATAGCTGTTGTAAAAAATTACTGAATAAGATAATATTGTATCCTTGAATTAAAAAAAAATGTAGCTTGAAATAGTTAAAGACTATTTGTTTTTGTTGCCGTCATTGTATTTCAATAGCTATAGAAATAAAAGGGAAATGGCAACTACAGTTTTAACAAAGATATTTTAACAAATAACTTTTTTTCTGTCTTTCCCTACTCTTGATATTATGTTTAAAGCTATTTTCTTGCAATATTCAACAAAAGAGTCTATTCCCTTGATAATATATTTAATAACAGACAATTTAGCAGACACTACCAATACCTTCCAAATCTCAATTTCTCCATTTTTTAAGCAAATAACTGTTAAGAACATTTTTTACATTTCATAAATTTTCTCCCTGTTTATAGCTCCCAGATTAGCCATATATAAACTTCATGGTACAGCTTTTCTACTAAGCCTCTCCATGACAGCATCTTGTGCTACTTGCAGTCTTGAAAATGGACATATAATAGGTTATCTTTGTTTTTTTTCCCCTTTTCTATCTTGTATCAGTCACGAGCCAACAAATACTTGGTGAATGTCTTATGCAACAGAATACCACATTCGGGGCCCTTACTTTCACATTTGAAGAGAAATAAGACACCTGCATTGTAGGGACTGTTAATATAACTGAAAATAAAATGCCACCACGGGAAGGCATCTATTATGAAAAGTTTGGCAGAGCATCCCAGACACTGTAATATACTTTGGCGTACGTATTTAATCCCTACCCATAATACCCCAACATACCCCAATGATCGTTATTGTCAATGTATGGCCCACACATCATGTGTAAAACAAGAAGGGCAATCATCATAAAGAGATTTATGTAGTTTACAGTTTTGGAGGTTCAAGAGCATTGTCCTGACATCTTCTTGGCTCTTATAAAGATCTTCCAGCTATGTCACATCATGGCAGGTGGCATCATGGCAGTAGCATGTATAAGAAGAGATCAAATGGTGAGACAGGCGGTGTCCCACTGACCCAATAGCTAGGCTTCACCTATTAAAGGTCCAATATACTTTCAACATTGCCACTTTAGGGACCATACTTCTAACACCTGAATTCTTTGGGGTCACCCTCAAAGCACATCCAAATCATAACAATTTACAAATTTGTTACTCGCCAAGAAAGAGTCTTAAGTTTAAGAGTTTAGCAGATGTTAATGTCTCCTCATTTGGTGATGCTGTGGCCTTCTTTTTTGCATACAGTAGAATTGATGGACCTCTTTTTGGAAATTATGCCTTCCAATTACAGTGGCTGGCTGGGACCTGGACTGTATTCTCTTTCTACCAATACCAGAGACAAGGCCAGAATGGGGCCTGGAATGTTCCCAGAAAGGGGTCAGAGTTGGCACTTTATAACTCCACAGTCTGCCCTTCCTCCTCATGGGTTCTGTTCTCTTTAGGTTATGAAAGTCAAGTCTGAGCCCATTTTGATGATGCTCTGAGCCAGTGATTGCAGATTCCCTTAAAACCACTTAATCACAGTTCCTTATGATCTCTTATTTCTGTTTTGGACTCTGAGTCCTTGTGCACTCTTGCTGAATTTAGGTGCAACCTATAAATCAAACATACTAATGTTTTGTATGACTAAATTATAAAAATGTAATGTATTATTTTAGGATTTGAGACAAATGAAAAGTGACCACTATAATTTAAATGTAAATCTGTTCGGTAGAGCTAAAGTCAGAAATACTTAGTATTTTGGAAAACAGCCCTAGAGATTCCAGAAGTTTAGGATTTATGATTTAAAAATTATAGAGATTTTTTTCTAAGTGTCCTTTAACACTAGATTCTCCCTGGCATAGCATACCAGGTGACTTTTCTTTTGTGATCTAGTAAATTGAAAGTGTTGTTTCACAGTATTAGATCAGTGAAATGTTTAATTTCTGTAAGAATGATAACTCCAATATTAAAAGGGCCAGGCAGGAAATGTGCATGAACAAAGTCTGATGAGCCACAGCCAACAGGAATGTTCAGGCGACTCCACTCAGCACAATTGGTTCCTGCCACACTGGATGCCAACTCTTAGGTACCTCAAGTTTTGTTTGTAGTAGTCTTTGGGTTTATAGCTTCCCTGTTCTGGAAAATTTGGAAACTCTAGTTAGTAACTATTGTTTAACCTGGGCCTTAAATAATTATCGGAAGAAACTGTTAATATGTTTGCACACAACCTCCTGGAACTAGCTGCAAGGGAACTTGAGAATCCTTGCAAGTATCTGGTGTTTTTTTTTTTTTTTTTTTTTTTTTTTTAAGTAACCAAAATAATGTACTGAGCAACCAAAAAAATAATAAAAGAAAAAAATCAAGGTTATACAGAACTAGAAAGCTTTTTTTTTTTTGGTTTCTAAATGTTGACAGCAGAGAATTAAATATGACCACAGCAGAACTGTAGTGTATTTCTGAAACATCATGCTCATCCAAACCAAACTTGTTACAACTCAGAGCAAGAGAGATCCATTTTAAAGACAAATAATAAGGGTTGTTAAGGAGATAATGCAGGATATGGATCAAAGGGTTGCCCAGAAATCATTTCTTTGAATATTTCTTTGAATAGAACCTGAGCCTCTTAATAATTTATTAAATAAATTCCATTCACATGTACCAGTCTGTGGATATTATTAGATAATTTGGTTATCAGGGATTCCTAGTGATCTTGTCCTTAGCATGTGCTCATTATTTTTGATCCACACTTAATTGCCATGATAGGTATAAACATTGGAACTTCCAAACAACATTCTATGCCCTAGAGTTCTACACACAGAATGTGTGGTTTTCAGATCTGAATATGCATGAAATTACCTCAGGTGCTTGTTACAAAAGGTAGCCTTATTCTGATTCAGAGGGTCTGTAGGCCACATTTGAAGAGACATTACTTTAAAAACAAAATAATGGGAAGGATCAGAGAGTGAGGTTTTGATTTGTTACCTTGAAAAATGATTTTGTTCACACTCTTTGGAAGCCATTCCTTCAGCTACAAAATGTTAGGATTACTTGAAGAAAGGAAAATATGTTTTATCATTGCTTAGAGTCTATATTCATCTTTTCATAATTACAAAGTTTGTACTTTTAACCTAAAACTTCTTTTTGGGCTCCAAGTGTGTATGTCCAGGTGCCTGCTGGACACTTTTGTTGGAATGTCTAATAGATGTCTCCTACTTCACATAGCCACACTGAAATCCTCCCTCTGAGCCTGCAGTTTTCTCTATTTCTGTTAATGGCATGACTGTTATTCTAGCTGCTTAGGCCAAAACACTTGGTGTCATCCTTGATTCTTTCTTTTTCTTGCCTAATATCCAAATGACCAGTAAATTCCTTTGCTTCTAGAATCTGATCATTTCCCCCCACCTTTTGCTACATCCTGATCCTAGCTTTAATTCTCTCTTACCAAGATTATTGTAGTTATTCTAGTGTGTCTCTCTATTTCCATTCTTGTCCCTTTATAATATGTTACCAATACAGCGGCTCGAGTGTCTTTCTAAAGTTAAAACCACAATCTGACCCTCTCTGCTCCAAGTCCTGCAGTGATTCTTCATATCACTCAGTCATAGCTAAAGACGTACAAGGTTCAAGATTTCTCTGACCTCTTCTTACATCTTTCTCCCACCTGCTCACTCTCTCTAGGCCTAGTGTCCTTCTCACTATTCCTTGAAGTCACAGAGCCTTTATAGTAGCTGCTCCCTTCTTGTACTGGCTGCCTAGAGTGCTCTTTCCAGGGATTTCTGAATGGCTCCCTCCCTTACCACCATTGAGTCTTTCTTAAACATTGCTTTCTCTAAGGGCAGCCTTTACTCCTTTTTAAAAATGTGACCCCCTTCCCTTCCCACCATTCTTTACTGTGATTCCCAATTCTTTTTCCTCACTCTTGTTTTCTGTAGCATCTTTCCTCTGTTAACATATTGAATTATTTATTCAATTTTTTCATTAATGAATAGATCAACGTAGTGTTTATTGTTTTTCTACCACAGTAGAATGTGAGCACCACAGGGAAGTCATTTTTATCTATTTTTTCACCCATATGTCTCTAGTATTATAAAGGTGCTTAGCACATACTAGATGCTCAACAAATATTTGCTGAGTGCATAAAATATTTGTGAAATAGTTACTAAATGTCAGGTACTATTATAAATTCTAGAAATATTTGCTATAAACTAAACCATTCCTGTCTTAGAGTTGACAATCCTGGTGGGAACTAACTATAATACAGCAGAATGGTGTGGTGAGAAACATTTTGTGATAAAGCAACCATAGCAGCCAAAGATGCAGCAGGCATCTAGTAAGTAAAAGGCAAGAGAGACTTGCAGAGGCCGGGGATGTGGCTCAAGTGGTAGCGCGCTCGCCTGGCATGAGTGCGGCCCGGCTTCGATCCTCAGCACCATATACAAAGAAAGATGTTGTGTCCGCCGAAAACTAAAAAATAAATATTAAAATTTTCTCTCTCTCTCTAAAAAAAAAAAAAAAAAAAAAAGAGGCTTGCAGACACCAGCCTAGCCTGACTGGTATTCTTATATTTAGGCTTGAAATAGAAATAGAAAAGGACTTGAAAAACTTGTAGCAATACCTAAATCTGGTCCTTGGACTGATGGGAAATAAATATTGGTGTGTTGAGGGGTGATTAACAGGGAAGCAAATTTCTTAGTTACAAAATTGATGTCTCCAGAAGGGTCGGTAGAGTCTTAAATGGGAAAAGTGCTTTTTTAGTTATCTGATGAATAATTCTGATATAGAACATTAATTGTCTTTATGTCTTTTTAAATAAACTTGTCTTTAAATAAGGAAACTGAGATAATATTGATCTATTTTTCAGATTGAATTTTGGAAATTTTTGTGAAAAAGATCAGAAGTCATTTATTTTAAAATTATTTTCATGGTTGTACTTTTAGAAAAAAAATTAGTGTACAATGAAAAGCAAGTTCTTTTTTATCCAAGCTATCAGATCCCTAAACCTCTAGATTTCTAATGCCTCTATCCAGAGTAATCTGTCTTATTAGCTTCTTGTATAAGTAGTCATTTGAAGCTGTTGAGCCATAAGAAAATGAATGCTTGCTTATTGTTAACAATGAAAACTTAGTTTGTAGGCAAATTTCATTGGAAGAATAAGCTCTAATAAGACTACTTCTAGGAGCTCCTTCTTTAGTATCTGAGGCAGATATTCTTTCTGTCTTCCAAACTCTTTTGTGGCTTTGAAAAATAAATTGCCATTTTAACCATTTTTAAGTGTATGGTTCAGTGGTATTAAGTACAGTCATGTTGTACAACCATTATCATTGTCCTTTTCTAGAACTTTTCAATTAACTTAAATTGAGTCTCTGTATTCATTAAACAAAAAAGTCCCTATTTCTTTCTTCTTCCAACTCTTGGAAACTGCCATTCTGTTTTCTGTCTCTGGTTTCAATCCTCAGCACCACATAAAAATAAATAAGAAAAGAGGTGTTGTGTCCATCTACAGTGAAAAAATATTAAAAGAAAAACAAGTGGATCATACAGTATTTGTTCTTTTATGTCTGATTTATTTCACTTAGTATAATGTCCTCAAGGTTCATCAGTGTTGTAGCATGTCTCGAAATTTCCTTCCTTTTAAAGGTTGGTTATCCATTTATCCATTGATGGCCATGTGGATTGTTTCCTATTTTGAGTATTGTGAAGAATGCTTTTGTGAACATACAAGTATCTGTTTTAATTCTTGCTTCAAATTCTTCTGTGTCCTTCTCATCTTTTTATGATATATTGTCATTTATTGGGTACCTAGATGGCTTAATTTAGTATTATATTCTAACCTCTTGAGATCAGGGCCTGTGATTATGCATTGTCACATAACATTCTCATACATTTGATCATTCAACAAGTGTATGCTGAACACGGCTGAGTGCTGAGACTATGCTAGGCTTTGGGGAGACAAGGTGCAATGATGAACATGATATCTACCTTCTTGCTGCATGTGTCTAGTGAGGAACATTTTTGTTATTTTATATAGTATAATGTCTTATACATTGTAAATACTCAACAAATATTTGTTGATATATTTGTTGACTTTGTGACTTAATGTATCCTCAGTTGTTCCTGAAAGTGTCATATCAATGATCAATTATTGGATAGCAGTAAACACACTTTGAACAAATATAAAGGTTGTCAGATTATGAATTATGCCTTTCTTGTTCACTATTGTATTTGTTGCAAACAGGATGATGCCTAGCACATACATATGGGCTCAGTAATTTTTAAATGAGGAATGATGACATAAGAAATCTGACAACAGCCAGGCATTAATACCTATATATTATGAATGGAAAAATTGAGGCATTGAAGAAAAGCCAGAAAAGTAGT
This sequence comes from Callospermophilus lateralis, assembly GCF_048772815.1. Lineage (NCBI taxonomy): Eukaryota > Metazoa > Chordata > Mammalia > Rodentia > Sciuridae > Callospermophilus > Callospermophilus lateralis. The sequence goes on from NC_135320.1 coordinate 24,344,165, forward strand.
GACCTAGTCAGGAATAGAACCTGGGCCTCTTGCTCTGCAATCTGATGCTTTGTGTCCTCGATCACACTAGTGCATAAAATTAGAACTGATGTCTCACCTTTCTGCGAAAGATGTGAACTTTAGGTGTAATCACACATGGTATGGAGAAGGTTTAGGGCCATTGAATTTCCTAAAAATGATAATGAATCAGATTCTAAAATAAGCTTGTTAAATGCTATTCTTAAATTAAAAAGATAGTAGCCTATGATGATAAGTTGCTTTTTTTGCTGTGAGAGATGGGGTGTAACTGAGCTGCTGCTTGGGAGGGCTTCACCAGTCTGACTCTTTCAGTGCTCCTTCAGCTCAACTCCATTCTTGGGATTTGGAAACGATTCCAAAATGTTGACTGTCAATAAATTATTTAGTTCTTGTGTGTGTGTGTGTGTGTGTGTGTGTGTGTGTGTACATGCACACACACACATGCACGAGTATATGTTTAATTTTGCAGTGCTGGGGATAGAGCCCAGGGCCTTACTCATGCCAGGCAAATATTCCTCTACTGAGCCATACCCCTAGCCTCTGTTTGTATATTTTTGAGCAACTTGGATTGTAAACATTTAATCCTGTGCTATATAAGTTGAAGTTTAATCACTTTATTTCATTAGAAATTCTGGCTAAATTTTTTATGAGGGAGAAGTTGAGACCTTTAATTATTAAAAAGTGTTTGGATTATTTGTGTATCTTAAAGGTAAACTATTTTTAAAAATTTCACATATTTCAGTTTCAAGAACACCTTCAGTATTTTAATTGTGTAAATTCATTTTATAATAAAACTGAGTATAACACAGATTGGAATTCCCAGGAGAGTATAGACTAAACTCATGCCTAATCTTAGCTGATCAAGTCCTGAAACTATCAACAGTCCACTAATGGTACAAAGAGTAGATGACCTTAGTTCAAAAGGCAGATGATTTTGTGTATAGATACAAGGTATTTGACATTGTTAGAAGAGGAAATTGAGCAGAAATTCTCCAGAAGAGCATAAAGAAATCAGGGTGAACTCTTCCCAGTTCTCCTAGTATGGATCCCAGAGTTATAAAAGATTTGGAGACTGTTGAAAATAAAATAAGATTGAAAGTCAGACTTGTTGCTCCTGTTGATGCTTAGGCTTTCTTGATAATATTTTTGGCTCTATGAAATGCTCAGAAGCCTTCACACTTACTGTATTTGTCAAAAGAATGTAGATATTTTATCAATTTTGTTGTTTTTGTTCATTTCCTATTGTACTCTTTTCCAGAGTCATGAGTAAAAAGTTGAAATGGCCAACTGGTGGCCTGTAATGTTACGTCTTCACTACCCAACCTTACATGATTTTGATGAAATATTAACAGGTATGTGTTGTAGTAGGAAGGATCAGAGCAATAAGCAGGGGTCATATGGTAAAATCAAAGACATTGATATGGAATTTGGTCAAAATTGTCTTGGCAATTGACTCAGTCTTGATTTGTTGTTTCCCCTGTGTTTTAGAGAATGATTGGGTCTCTTCCTGCAGCCTACCATTCTGCCTCTGTACTCAACTACAGGTAATGAGCGAGCAAGAGACCCTTCCTTGTAGTAAGCTCCTCCCTTGAATCTGCCATGCAACTATCAGAGCCTGTGAGAGGACAGCTCAGCAATTCCCCAACAGTATCCTTCAAAAGAGAGCTGGCCATTTTGAATTTTACATGGAGAATCCATGTAAAATGTGGGAGGGAGAACTGAAGCTGGAGGAGAATATGGGAAGTCAAAGCTAAAATATTTTCCCAATTAACTAAGACACTGAACAGAAAGCAAGCTTCTTTGGTAATTCTAGTCTGTAATAAATGACTTTTTGGCTCATGTGCTATGTTAAGTGCTTTTCATTAAATTCATTACAACACTTATGAAACCAAGATCCATAGAGAGTAAATGACTTTTCTAGGATGTCATAGCAAGAAAGGGCAGAAACCAGAATTTAAACCCAGGTGTGGTCTGACTCAAAACCACTCTGCCATTCTTCTTTTAAATTTTTTTCCCCAACCACTCTGTCATTCTGTTTTTCAAAAATAAAGTATACCCCTTTCTCAACCCCAGGACTTTCTGGAGAAAGCCCCCACCTCTAGACAACCTCTCTTAGATTAGACAAATGGCTAGAGTACCAGACTACTCTCATGCCTCCAAAGGAGTTTGGCAAAAATGACTAGCTATGGATTCTGAGTGTCTGGATTTTTTTCACGTCATGGGAATTCCTTGCAGAAATTTGGACTTCGGTTGTCCAGCATGGGTTGGGCTACTGTTAGAAGAAAGAAGTTTGCTAGACCTTTAGTTTTCCAGCTCTAGCTAGCTATTCCTATGCAGTTGTCAACAAGTTGTTACTTTAATACCACAATCAATCATATATAATGTTACAGCAAAACACACCTGACATGCTCGTTAAAACAAATATCACATTTGCATAATCACCGTCAATAGAAAGATAAACATGTAGTGGCAGCTGGAAAGCTAATGAGGTTTGTTCAGGCAGCAGCACCCTCTTTGTGGCACATGTATATCAGGCACTTTCACTGGATGTTATAGCTTCTGCTTGACTTCCTTCCCTCACTTCCCATAAAAGAAGACTTTAGTTTAGTCTCTTTAACTGGAAGCTGGTAGAGGAGGATAGAAGGAGCAATCTGATGAAAACAGAAGCTAATTATGAGAGAATGTGCCATTGCTGGAAAGAAGGAATATTTAAGAGTGGTATTACTAAATAGGAGTGAGCCAAAGGAGCACCTTGAGGAAGGGCCATCATCTGATGTGATGGCTGGTTTCATGTATTTGAAGAAAGGAATGATGTTTTTAGTACTGCTCAGGAGGACACAGTAGAGCCTGCAGTGTAGATGTTATCACAGTGGAAGAGGGGCTAAAATGTCCATGGCCCATGGTGTGACTGACTCTGGGGACAGGGGATGAGGGAAATCTAGTATACACTTTGTGTTCCATGATTTCCAACATGTTCTCCATTTATCATCGCATTTGATAATCCTGACCCCACCATGAAATAGATAGGTGTTATCACCTGAAATGGTTAATTTGATTGTCAACTTGATTAGGTTAATAGATACCTAGGATTAAGAGGCTTATGGGTATGTCAATGAGGGAGAGTTGGCATGTGGGATAGCCAACTGAAATGGAGATCTTCCCTAAGTGTGGGCAGCACTGTCCAATAGGATGATGGCTTGGATGGAGTAAAAGCTGGAAGAACAAGGAAGCAGCAGCAGATGCAAGCTCGATTCTTGAACCGGTTCTTGATTGCTCCTGCTGTTTTGAGGATATCAGACTCTCACTTCTTCACTCCTCCAAAGCAGACTCTGACAATGATTCTCCAGAAGCCTTCCATCTCAGATTAGGGTAGCACCGTTGATCCTTTTTATTCTGGGGCTTCATACTCTTGAACTGCACAGCTACTGGTTCTTCCAGCTCTGCAACCTGCAGATGGCCATTGTGGGCTATCCAGCTTCTGGTTGCATAAGCCAACCTAATAAGTCCCCCTTTTTATAATTATACCTAATGATACTGTTACTCTAGAGAACCCTAATACACAGCACCCTCTTTTTGTGGTTGAGGACTCCTAGGCTGTAGTTAGCAATATGTGAGCCTGTGCTCACATAGCTGGAAAGTGTCAAAATGGAGACTGGAACTCAAGACTCCCAATTCTTAAGACTAAACAGGTGCTGGAACTTGTTGGTAGATGTTTTGTTTAGAAGGACCTCTAGTGGCAAATAATTATCCCAGGACCACATAAAGCAGAAGAACCTGGGGCCAAGTTAGGAAGAATGGGAATCTAGAAGCAGACTGATAAAAGCATCATGCTGAGTACTTTTTAACAATCCAGTGAAGGCAAGATTATGACCTTTGTTTAAAAAAATATTAGTTCAGGACTACGGCAGAGTTGGGTCTATTGTGGGTTGTAGTGAATTGCTCTTGCCACAGGGGAAGGAGTATAAGCAGATGGTCCAGGACCAAGCAGAGGGGTAGGATAAAGTCTAAATGTCATAGCACCACTGTTCAGTGTGAAAACAGTTGTTTTGAAAAACAGGATGAATGCAGGAGCTACAGCAAAGATGGGGCTAGAGCCCTAGATGGGGAAGAAAAGGAGATGACATGACATTATAGGTCCCTTCCAAATTGCAACATCTATAATCCTAAAAGTAAAGTGCTGCTGGTATAATTTCATTTCTTTATCAGCGGGTTTATTTGGTACCTGCAAGGTACCTCGTCATATCCCTCAACATTCCCTTCCTGTCTCACCCACCTCATGGTTCCTCAGAGGCTTTCTCACTATTTCCCCAACCAATTCCCATAATGGCCTCAGATGGACTGATCCTAAACACAGCAGTCTGTGAAGGGTTGGCTGATTGGACCGCTCTGACAATCAAAGCTTCTGATCTCTTAACTTTGTGCAAGCAAATATGTCCTGAACTGTTGGAACAGATAGCCTCCCATTGGTAATTTTCTAAAGGTCAAGGACCGTGTCTGTCCTGCTCACCATTGAATTCCCAGAGCCTGGTATATAGTTGAAAGACTAGAGATTGATAGAAAAAATGAATGAAAGAAAAAGTGGGTGAATAAGTAATAAGCAAAATTGTGAAAGAAGACTTGGGGGAGGAAGGAGGTGTTTGTTGTTTCCAAGATCATTTCATCCAATTAAGGAGGTGCTTAAACCAGCTCCGGTGCCTCCAAAAACCAGTTATCTCCCATTTGGCCCAGGTTATGAACTGGAAGAGAGTAAGTATGGTGTCACATCTAGGCAGGGCGCTCCAGACTCCTCCATTGGTTGAACCAATTACATATCTTTTCTTCCTGCTCTAGCACCTAACATCGTTTCAGTTATGGAATGTGCTTTTCAGATGTCTGTGATGTCTAAGTATCCAAATTTCATTTGGTAAGTCAATTTCATGTATTCATGATTATCTGTCATAGATCCTGCCAACATGATATGATAAAGCCCTAAGATTTGTTGAGATTGTGAATCATGAAGACTATCCTATACTTGATTGGAGTTTAAATTCTCTAACAAGGGGTACTGCCTATGAGGATGTAAAAATCCACTGTAGTTTTTGTTTTTGGGTCTTTAAAAGAACACTGCTCAGAATCCAATCATTCAAAAAAATTTTTTTAAAGACATCATTTCATTTGAGGTTCTTTTTGTAACTTCCCTTTATCTAAGATCCTTTTAGGATAAATTACTGTGTGCAAATTTGTGGAATTTTAAAATAATCAAACAACTAATTCTAATCTTGCTTATAAATTCATCCCTTCACTGAAAAAGTCAAGATCATAAGTGACCTTTAGACACTTATTTCACTGTTGAATTCTCCATCCAAGAAAATACTTTCCCTTTTAGTTTCTATACCAGTGTATTCTGGTTTTCCTCTTGCTTATGTGGCTTTTCCTTTCTCAGTTCCTTTAGTGGTTAAATGTCAGAGTTCCTAAGAGCTTGACTCCAGGGCTTCTTTTTTTGTTCTCTACTTGCTCCATACTCAGGCTTCAATTGTCTTCCTATAACAATGAAAAAAAAAATCTTTTTTGGTAACAGATTAGGCAGTAGGCCAAGGGATTGAACTCATAGGTGCTTAACCACTGAGCCACATCCCAGCCCTTTCAAGTTTTTAAAATTTTGAGACAGGATTGCACTAGGTTGCTTACAACCTCACTAAGTTACTGAGGCTGGTTTCAAATTTGCAATTCTCCTGCGTTAGCCTCCCAAGCCACTGGGATTACAGGGGTGCAGCACCACACCTGACTACAATGAATTTTTAAAAACAATCAATAGATTCAGTTGATTACTAGTAACAAAAGTTCACTTACACATCATTTTTATAGCAGTTTCTACTGTAACATGGAAGAATATACCCCCAAACTAAATATTTTTTTCCCATGTTTTTTATTGGTGAAGTGCATTTATACATTATATGGGATTTGTTGTGACATTTGTGCATGCACACAATGTAACATTATAATTTGGTCAATATCATTCCCCAGAATATCCCATTTTCCTTCCCAGTCCCCCTTCCTTCCCCTTCTTCTACTTTCCTGGTCTTCCTCCTACACCAATGAATTTTTAATTACGACTCTAGCTCAGTTCCCTTCTCTAAGTTCCAGACTCATCTACTGCCTTGGCATCCCCATTTGGATATTTTAGAAACTCCTCTGACTAATTTGTCCAAAGTTGAACTTGTAACCTTTCTCCTAGACCTATCCCAAACTGATTCTCTTCCAAATAATGAGTTTTCCAAACATCTCTGATCATATCATCCACTTGCTTAAATCCTTCAGTGGACTAAATTCTGGTTCTCTTAGGATAAATATCAGTATCTAGTCTAGTCAATGGCATTACCAACCAGCCCTCAACTTTGGAGATGCTCTTGATAAGTCATTTTTTTCTACCTTCTATCACCAAGTTCTGTCATTTTTATCATCATCTGTGAATGGCATGAATGATGGTCTCCCCTCCAAGATTCATGTTGAAATTATTCTCAATGCAATAGTATTAAGAGGTGTGGTGTTAGGAAGGGATTTATATATGGGGTTTCTACCCTCATAAATGGAATTAGGCGCTCTTGTGAGAGGACTTTACAGAGTGAGTTTACTGCTGTCTTGTTCTTCCACCCCTTCCTCTAAATGAGGACAGAGCTATCCTCCCTTCTGGAGAATAGGGCAATAAGACGCTATTTTGGACATGCACCAGGCCATTACCAGACACCAAACCTGATAGGTACTTCTATCTTGGACTCAGCCTCCAGAATTTGAGAAATAATTTTTTTGTTCTTTATAAATGACTCAGCTTCAGGTATTATGTTGTAACAACAAAAATGGACTAAAGCATTACATAAATACCTCTTAAATTTATCCTTTTATTTTCATCTTCATTGCCATGACTCTAGCATTTACAGTATGTCATTTGGGCTACAATAGTGGTCTACTGACTGTTCTCATGTCTCTGTTCTGATTGCCAATCCAAACTCCAAATAATGAGTTTTCCAAAACATCTCTGATCATATCATCCACTTGCTTAAATCCTTCAGTGGATTAAATTCTGGTTCTCTTAGGGTAAATATCAGAATCTTTAATGCATCATGTGACCTGTGCTTACTTGGCCAAGTCTCATCTTCCCTTGTCTTTCACTTCTTCCTCTGTTACAGCTACACTAACTGGAGCCACATACTTTTCTATTTAGTTCTATTCTCTTATATTACAGATTAGGCAACAGACCAAAGGATATGAAATGGATGAAATGAAATAGTCTGTTGAAGGTCAGAGAAGTCTCTTTTCTTCCAGGTTAGTGCTTTTTATACCACATAGCCTGGGTATTTAACTCATGTTAGGCTTTTCTAATATGGCTAACAGAGCTCTTTAGAAAAGAAGGAAACACATAGTGTGTGACTGATTATTTAATTCCAGTGAAACCATTGATTTTAATTAATTAAGTTCTTTTTAAAAATCCAGGGTAGAGTCACCCGAATCTGGTAAAGCCAATAATAATGCTTTCTTCAGAAGAAAAGTCTTTAGAATATCTTTGGGCCATGAAGTCATATTTGAAAAATTGCTCATGTATTATCCTTGGCTAATGATAGGATGATAATGTGAAATAAAGATTAAAGGTCAGTTGTCAAATGTAGCTATTAGCCAAAAAGTCTTCCCGACAGTATTTTCTGAAACCTTTTGAGTCCTGACATGGTTGATGAACAGAGTGAGGTAGAGCTGTGAATCATTAGAGCCTCCTGTTGAACATTGGCTTCCTTGGGTAACAGCCTGAATGTGTTCAAATCCTGAGTTGTAGGCTGTTCCTTTGTTAAACTGCCTCAGAGTGTACTTTGTCTCTCTATTATTGATGGTAGGTCAAAATGACAATGTTCATTGTGAAAAGCTTTGTGGGCTATTATAGGAAAGTGCTTATTTCATGAATTAATTTCCTTCTCTGCTATGGAGACCCAAGTTAGTGCTTTTACTCAGTTGGGAAGACATGGATAGCTATAAGAATGATCTTGAGGTGGGATATAATGAAGTGATCATTGTCAGAAGTGTAATGGATATCATATTGTGAAGAACTGTGCTATATTCACTGAGTCTGTGGTTAGGCATTGAAGAGGAAAGCATTTTTAAGTCTCTTTGTCCTCCAGGACTTTTTAAAGTTCTAGAATTTTAGAAATAAGCATTAGAAATGACCCATTCAAAGTATTTTTCAAGTTTGCCAAAGATTACCATGGCAACTAAATTACTGTGTGACTAAAGAAAGTGCATTTAATGACTTTTTCAGCTTATGTGCAAGTTGCTGTTTGTTAAAGAGGAAATGCCAGGGGTTGAGACTATCATGCTCTTTGTAAAGGAAGAGAATGAACATTCTCTGAGGAGTGGGTGTGTACTCTTAAAAATATGAAGCAAGTGTGTTAAAAGCCGCCATGTGCATCTTTATATAAGTGCTTGGTGACATTGACAGATATCCATTGCTCTTTGTACAAGAAAGTCAGAAAGGCAAAGTTTTACGATGAGTATAGTTTTGGGATGATCTGGCAATAAGCTTGTTTTTAATATACATTCTGGTGTCCACATATGCTCTATGCATTGAATTTCATGTCCTACTGGGTAATTTTTTTCATGGTCTGAAAGTGGAAGCAGGGATCAAAGTCAAGTTTGTCACAGTTTTTTGGAGGATGTTATATAATTCACATCCTAGGATTTCACTTGAAGCTTAAACAAAGACTTTTCTTTGCCATCTATTTGTGTATCCTAAGAAAAATCCTCTTTCCTTGTAATGTGCTAAAAGAAGTTATCATTAAAATACACTAATACTTGGTGGAGAAAATTGAAACATTACTTGAAACTGAAGTTTTGTTTGTATTTTCTAAATTAAAGTGTTTATAAAGTGTTCAGGTGAGTATCATTTCAGTGTGGATTCATTTATTTATGCGTTCAGGTAAGGTTTTCCCTTGATTCCATGGAAAGCTATGATACACTTAGAAGGATAGATTTATTTTGTTTGGAAGAGACTTTAAAGGTAATAAGTATGAACCTTCCACATCCAACCAGCCTCAATTCTAATACTTGCACTGGCAATGCCATTACTCTCCCTGATGCAGCCTATTCCACTGGATAACACTAAAGCCTAAAAAATTCTTTCTTTTGAAGCTGGCCTATAGCTCAGTGGTTGAGCACCTGTGTTTAATCCCTAACACCATAAATAAAAAATAAATAAGAAGTTTTTTTTTCTTTTAAAAAAGGAACTAAAAGCTGCTATAACTGAATTTCTATAGATAGATTCTTTCTTTACTGTCTGGATTAACAAAAGTATAGTGTGCCAACAGCAGCAAAAATGGTAGACCTTCGATTGACTGTTTAAATGCCACTGAGCCTGAAGTTAAAAGTTTGTACTGAGTGGGGTGAGACTAATCTGAAAGAGAACTGGGCTTAGTTTGGGCTATACACACTGAAGGAGGTGATAATTTTGTTTTAGGTTCCTAACATCTTCCCAATTTTTGTCCAAATGAATGTATGATTTTTGGTGAATTTAGTTTGTAAAAACAAATACTATGACCCAAGGGAACAATGGAAAGGGTTTAGGACTTGCAGATACAGAATTTTGGTCTTTAGACTTCTGTAGTCTTGAAATGACTGCTAAATTTATTGATACATTCACAGAGATATTTGTACTAGAGGAGTATTAGGGGATCTCAGGTAATTGTGGAATTTCTCTTTACTGTGAAAAACACTTCTTCCTATGGCAGCAGTTTAGATTTTGAACTCATCATTGAATAGTTTTTCTTAGGTTGAGTTTTAAAAAGGCTCCCTGTGACTTTGACTTGTTAATCCTACTTCTTTCATCTTTGTAACAATCTTCAAATATTTGAATGTAGCAACCCTCTGTTCTTTTCAATATAACTCTTCTCACAGCTATCTCTTCCAAGTTCTATTAATACTTATGTGAAACAAATTCAAAGAAAATTCATTGTCCTGGGGTTTTCCTTGTACTTAAAAATGTTTCAACTATTTTTTGAGACTTTTGCTAGGCATTGTGTTTATTAGCACTTTACCTTCAGATTTTAGTAAATATTACCAGGTATTTTTTATTTCTCACAACAATCTCATGAGATGTGTTATTAATATCTTCATTTGGCAGATAAACTAAAGCCCAGAGCAGTGGGCCAATATGCCTGTGTTGCTGGAACTGATAATTTCAATTTCTATTTTTTTGATTTTAAATTCTATGATTTTAATGATCAAAATACATTCATTCTAAGTTGTCTAGGAGCCCATTAAAGGGCCTTATCTGGAGGCAAATAGATGACTTTAGGTATGATCCCAACCATGTGGAGCAGAGTAGAACTCCCTTTGTGTTGAAGATTTTGCTTTTGATATTGTGTCTGAGTTCTTACTTCTTCTCTGGCAAGTACATTACACTATTGCTCATCAAACAATTCCTTGATTCTATTTATTTTTCCCTATTAGGGTTTAAACCTAAGGGTGCTTTTACCACTGAGATATATCTTCAGCCCTTTTTCTTTTCTTTTTTTTTTTTTTTTTTTTTTTGAGACAGGATCTCACTAAGTTATTTAGACCTTGCTAAATTACTGAGGCTGGCCTTAAATTGTGATCCTTATACCTCAGCCTCCTGAGTCACTGAAATTATAGGTGTGCATCACCATGCCTGCCTGACTTCTTGGTTCTTAATATATGTGTGTACTCTTATCAGGATATTTCTTTCTAATTGTACTTGTATGATTTATTTTTTTTGGATATGAGTATAGGAGTTTGCCATTATATTTATTAAGTTTCATCTTATAATAGCTGGTTATTCAATTAATATCTAAATCTGGGCACCCAACACCACTAGCTTTCTTCCTAGCTGACAACCACAGGCTAGTGTTTCTCAGAAGTTTTGCTGGTAGGTTCTTGATTATGTTTTCATTTTGATGACATTTAATAAATCTGATATAAGCATTTTCTGCCTTATCTGTATGACCATCTTATTTCCAATATAAATGCACAATTTTAGAGCCTACCTTTGTGATGCTACCTTGTTATAAGCTGATAAAAATAGAATGGAGAAATACAATGCACAAATGATGTATTTCATTCTAGAAATGTCATATGTCATTATGGGGCACTCAGCAAATGCACTTTTCCCAGTAGTACGAATATAGTGGATAAACTGAATCATCATACAGGTGGTTTATTCATGAGTTTGGGACTTAAAGAACCCTATGTCATAGCTCAGTATCATATTCATATCAAGTGTTATATTATATAATTCAATGTGCATTTCATTTGGTTTTATAGTAATATAAGTAATGTTACTGTATGATTAACATTAAGTGACTACTCAGTATTTTATATAGATTATTTAAATTAATCCTGAAGTGATTTATATAATAGGGATTAATATCATCTTTGTTTTACAGATTAGGAAACTAAACTTTGGAGAGTTTAAGTAGAATTCAGAAAGACACAGTTTAATAAATGGTAGAACTAGAGTTTGAACTCAGGCATTTTGATTTTAGAGACCAATTTCTTAGCTCTTCTACTTTATTTATTTTGTAAATTTATTTTGTTTTTATTGCTTCAAAAGTTTTTATTTGTTGATATCTAAGTAATATATGATAAAAATTTTATTTTCACTTAGGCATTAAAAATACCTTTATTTTTTCAAAAGAAGTAATTACATATATTTGATAAACGTTGTCAAGGTATATTTTATGAAAATCTCTCTATGATAAGCAGAGCTTAGTGTGTGATTTGAGTGGAAGTCAGTAATGGGGGTCACACTGGGGAGAAGGGGACTGGAAAAGACTGCATTTTACTCACCAGGCTCTAAGCTGCCTGAGACTAGCATATTTGGTCATGCATTGCATAACAACATTTGGTTAACGACACACTGCATTTGCAGCAGTGGTCCCATATGATAATAATAGAGCTGAAAAACTCTTATTGCCTAATTATGTCATAGCCATTGTAATTTTCTTTTTCTTTTTAACATGAAAGAATGTATTAATAACCTGCAAATACAGAGTGCATTGATTTTAAACAAACATAATATTCACAGGTAGTTTGAGGTGTGAGAAACATCTTTTAAAAATTTTTTTGATTTGTTATATATGACAAAAGAATGCATTACAATTCATATTACACATATAGAGCACAATTTTTCATATTTCTGGTTGTACACAAAGTAGAGTCACATCCTTTGTGTCTTCTTACATGTACTTAGGGTAATGATGACCATCGAATTCCACCAACTTTTCTATTCCATTCCCTTTTCCCCTTTGCCTTATCTAGAGTTCATTTATTTCTCCCATCCCCCCCAGCATATAATGGATCAACATCCTTAAATCAGAGAAGTCATTTGGTATTTGGTTTTGGGGATTAGCTAATTCCACTTAACATTATATTCTCCATCTTCATCCATTTACCTGCAAATGTCATGATTTTATTCTTTTAATACTAAATAACATTCCATTGTGTATATATGTATACCACATTTTCTTTATCCATTCACCTACTGAAGGGCATCTGGTTTGCTTCCACAGTTTAGCTGTTGTGAATTGTGCTGATAGAAACATTAATGTGGCTGTGTTCCTGTAGTATGCTGTTTTTAAATCCTTTGGGTAGAGACCGAGGAGTGGGATAGCTGGATCAAATGGTGTTCCATTCCCAGTTTTCCAAGGATTGTCCATGCTGCTTTCCATATTGGCTGCATCAATTTGCAGTCCTACCAGCAATGTGTGAGGGTGCCTTTCCCCCCACATCCTTGCCAATACTTGTTGTTGTTTGTATTCTTAATAGCTGTCATTCTGACTGGAGTGAGATGAAATCTTAGAGTAGTGGGAAACAATAAACCAAATAAAAAACTCAATAGAAAGCATAACCAACAGACTAGATCACTTGGAAGAAAGTATATCAGATAATGAAGACAAAGTATACAATCTGGAAAATAAAGTTGCTCACACAGTGAAGATAGTAAGAAACCATAAACAGAATATCCAAGGATTATGGGACAGCCTCTAAAGACCAAATCTAAGAGTTATTTGGATAGAGAAAGGCAGAGTTTCAAACCAAAGGAATGCACAATCTCTTCAATGAGATAATATCAGAAAATTTCCCAAGCATGGAGAATGAATTGGAAAACCAAATACAAGAGGCTTACAGGACACCAAATGCACAAAATTACAAAAGATCTACACCAAGGCACATTATAATATAATAAAATGCCTAGCATACAGAATAAGGATAGAATCTTAAGAGCCACGAGAGAGAGGAATCAGATCACATATAGGGGGAGATCATTTCGTATCTCAGCAGATTATTCAACCCAGACCCTCAAAGCCAGGAGGTCGTGGAACAACATATACCACACTCTGAAAGAAAATGGATGCCAATCAAGAATCTTATATTCAGCAAAATTAAACTTTAGGTTTGATGATGAAATAAAAATCTTCCATGATAAACAAAAGTTAAAAGAATTTACAACTAGAAAGACTGCACCACAGAACATCCTCGGCAAAATATCCCATGAAGAGGAAATGAAAAATACTGATGAAAATCAGCAGGGTGAGGTATTACACTAAAGGAAAAAATAATCAAAGCAAAACCAAATCAAGTTAAATACCAAAAATAAACAAAAATGGCTGGGAATACAAATCAAGTTTCAATAATAACCCTGAATATTAGTGGCTTAAACTCACCATTGTAATTTTCTAGTGTTGTGTGCTCCGCTGGTGTTTGTGGTGATGCTGGGGTAAGTAAACTTACTGCACTGTCAGCTGGATAAAGTATAGCATATATAATTATTGATGGTATCTAATACTTGATCATGGTAAAAATGACTATGTTACTGACTTAGGTATTTACTGTACTATACATCTATTGTTATTTTAGAGTGTACTCCTACTTATAAAAATAGTTTAGTATAAAACTGGGTGCTATATTATGCTGGCAGTAGCCTTATATTTTTTCTAAGATCTTCAACATATCAGACAGTATATGTTAGTTCCATTTTTCCCTGCCTCTCCCACAGTCCTCTCTCTGCTTTCTTGCTGTGCTGTATAGAGGAAGGAAGCTGGAAATGAGCCCATCGGTCCAGGTTTTTTAAGGTGTCTGCCTGTTTTTAGCCTCATCCCCACTGAGCTTCTCAGTGACTATGCAGAGCTTTGGTCTGTCCTGAATTCACTTTCTGAAAGTAAGAAGTTAGAATTTTGTCCACTCTTTTAAGACAGTTAGCTTTCACCTGATTTCCATCTTCTAAAAATGTGTTGGGACATCTCATCTGCTATTGTCTTCTCTCCCAGTCTCTTTCCTTCTGATTATGTATTCTTTTAATTGTTTAAAAAATTTTTAAGTTATTTATGTTCTTTATCTTGGTGCATTGTCTCTAGTGTTAATAATTTGATTTTTGACCCATGAGGTTGAAAAACACTGGCTTGTTTCTCATCAAAAAATGCCCACCTTCTGTGGGCATTGACTGATTCTTTCCTGAGAGTGAACAGAGCTGTCTGTGGGTCCTCAGCAGTGAGGAAACAGAAATCAGAAATGACTTATGTGAACTCTCCTGGTGAACCATGAAGAATAGGTACTAGCACTTTTAGCAATTTCTTCTCTATTTGCATTATTATAAATATTATAAATACGAAATCCAAAAAATGAATGTGTATTAAAGGATGAGTATTTTGGGGGGTTTTCAACAATATACTTCACCTTAACATGAATCACTGCCTATTTGACCTTCCACGAGAATTTGGGAGGTATATTTGTGTTCTACCCAGGAGCTTGTGATATTAGCAAAATTCTCCAGGAACTTCTAGGCTCTGCTTGTTCTTTTACCTTTTGTTTCTAAGATGTCCCATTAATATTTAGGAGAAAAGCAGGTAAATTCACTGTAGTTTCCTTTGCATATTAGAATTTTCCTACAAAAAGTTGAAAAGTTTAAAGTTACTTGAATAAGGACAGTGAGTGTACAGTCAGCATTTAGAGTGCATGGAAACCTTACAGTTTGTCAGCATGGCTACCTTTAGTCCACATTTAAATAATGGGTGGTATACAGTGAAGAGAAGGAGAGAGCAGGACACAGATTGGGGAGATGACTATAGAATTAAGAATAATAAACAGGTCTATAACAGGGTATTAAAAGTGCATAAAACTATATTTTGGAATCTGATATTGTCTTAGAGAATAGCAAGTATTTCAAGTTTTTTTCCCCCTCCAACTTCTAGAATTTGGGCCAAAGTGTGGCACTATGTGACTTATGCTTAACAGTTCTAAAAAAATGGTATAAACAGAGATAGATATGATTAGCTAAGACTGAGGCTTTGGAATGATGTATGGATTTCTTCTGTCTGTCATTTGATCTGGGAAGGCTATAGAGAGTTAAGAGTGAGGGCTGTGGGGTCAGACAACTTGGTTTCAATCCCTATGTCATGGGCTGAGGCTCTGGACAGTTTGACATGCAAAAAAACAACAAAACAAAACAAAACAAAACAAAAAAAACTCAATAGAGAACAACCCCTGTGAAGAGGAGAGGAATGAGAAGCAGACTTGGGCCCAGGGAGGAGTGGAACTGTAGGGTAGATCCAGCAAAGCCTTGGCCAGCCCCATTGGGGACTCTGGAGTATATGTTATGCATTACAGCTGTTCCTGAGAATGGAAAAGGGCAGATTCTTCTACCTCTGTTGTTAGCCATTTGTTCAGGTTGCCCTGTGAAAGGTGTACTCTTAGGCAAGTCTCCCTCTGCAGCTGAGGCTGAGCCCAAAGGAACTGACAACACTCCTAAGGGCTGACACACGTCCTTTCTCAATGGGGAACTGGGTGGTGCATTTCCATGTCCACCACAGCTGGGTTGTCTTTTAGAAGCTACGTCTTTTAGAAGCTTGGACATTTTACTTAACCTCAATGGGGGACTCAGAGTCTCCTTGTGTGTAAAATAAGCTTTTCTCATATGAATTTTGTGAATTATTATAAAACCTTTAGAACTGTGCCTGGCACATAGTAAGCATGTAGTAAATGGGCACATAGTAAGCATATAGTAAATGTTAGCTATTAATTCTATTTAGATAATCTCCCCTTTCCCCCATGGTATCCCTTTTAATGGAAAAAGGTGGTAACATTTTTAGACTTAAGAAGTTCATATTCTAGGGAGAAGGTCATGACAACCCTTTTTAAAAGAAATCATAATTGGGATACTTCATGTTCTTCCCTTGTCACTTGATATTATGTGATCCATACTGCTAGCTGAATATGCTAATGACCCCTGAGTAATAGGATAATAACAACCCCTAATAGGCTAAAATCATAGAGAGCTATTTCAAAATGATTTGTAAATTACATGGTTCCATTCCTAATGCATATGCATTTTCTTCATGAAATAATATTTAAAGATTGATAATTAAGGGACTAGTGATTCAGAAATGCTCATCTCTACGGTTTGTAAGAGTCTCAATGGAAGTTTAAGGCCCTCTGGAATGTTTTTAGTTTCTATAGCCTTGAATTTTTCAAGTTTTCTTTGAAAACCACTGAATATATAAAAATCAAACTCTTTAAATTCCATTCATGACTGAATTTGAAAGGATTATGCTCTCATCTGAGAAGTAGCAAATTATCAATGCTGCTGCTGCTGCTGCTGCAGCTATTGAATGATCAACTAGGGAGGAATATTAAAGAAAATGGGTGGGAGATGATGAGATTGGAAAAGGTAAACCTGCTAGAAATAAGACTAAATACTTATGTTTATTCACTGAAAAGGTATTGATCCAGCACTCACTGTGTGTGAGGCTGGATGCTGGGTGCTGAGATTAAAAGAACATAGATTTTCATTTAAGGTTATGTTCTATAAGGAGTCAAGGTGGTGGGGTAAGGTGGGGATAGTTTGGTGGCACACAAGTGTACACAGAACAGTGTTATAGATAATGTAATAAAGATCAAGGTAACACTGAGGTAGAAAATTTGCATTTAGGTCTGGCCTTGGGAATGGCAAAGAAGGAAGTCAGGTAAGACACTGTGGACAAAGAACAGAATATTTGATAGCCAGACAGGAATTATCGACAGGGATAAGAGTTTCAAGCCTGGCTGGTGGGGAAAATGAGAACATCCTTAGAAGACATAATATTTTGGACGATGATAGATTTGGCTTTAGATGTGTTAGTTTTCAATCCATTGGAACATCCAGGTAAAAATGCCTATCAGGCAGTTCCACCAGTTCATGAGGGAATTCTAGAAAATAAAATTAAGGTTGTGTTGATAAGGTTGAGCACCTAGTATATATTTATTAAGTTAAATGATTTGAGATCGAATGGGTAGTGTGAATTCCAGAGTAGTGTTTTCATAATTCTATTACTACATTGAATTTTATTCTGTTGAAAGGGCTGAAATGATAGGTATAATTATATGCTTAAAATTTTGTTAGTGTGTCTATATCTGATTTGCTTAATTTTTCTCAAATGTAAAATTTTTTTAGTTTACAAATTTTAAATATCACTTGCTTGTCAAAATTCTATGAAATAGAACTGTGTGGAGTAAAGAGTGATGGACCATTCTTTTCCAGCTCCAACCCCATCCTACTCCCCTGAGTTAACTGCAAGCTGTGTATCATTCTGGGTTTTTAAGTGAAAATATATTCATATGTCTGTAAATTTTATATAAATGTATATATTGTCTTGCATCCAATTGTTTTGCACAATAGTATTTGTGGCCCCTTCTCCTTGTTAAGACACAAGTATCCTATTCTTTTCACTCTCTGAATAATTGGTACCATTGCATAGATTAACTATAATTTATTTAACTATTCCTCTATCGATGCGCACGTACTTTGCCATTTTTCAAGTTACAAAGTGTGTCCACAAATATCTTTGCTTATATGTCTGTATACTTATTCTGATAAGTGCCTTAGATGAGAAACTGCTAGATTAAAAAGGAATCCATATTTTAAATTTTGATGCATTTCACAAACTGTATGCAAAGAGATTATACCAACTTATATACCATTACAGGCTTCTTTTAAATAAGATTTTTATTTCTTTGTGTTTGTTGGTCTCCAGAGAATCTTGTTTTGTGGTTGTTTGAGAGAAGCCAGTTAAAGACCCTTTTCTAAAGAAACAAGTTCCTATTGCAGGCAAGAGCTCAGGTCATCCTACGCTGCACTTTTGTGACTGGATTCAGCATTTGCTGATGTGGCACAGCCTGTGGTCATTATACTGATATGACAGGGTTTTGGGCAAGGCAGACAGCTGAGAAGCACTGGGCAAAGACCGATGGCTCTCCTTGTGAATATTTAAAAGCCATTTAAATAGATTTCTTTTTATCCCCTAATTTTCTATTGATGACAGCCCTGAAACTACTTTTCTTATTTTCAGATCAAAGCTTCTTCCTAAAGCAAAATGGCTTAGAGACTGAACAGTCCTTGAAACTCTGTTAATCAAAGAATGGAGGTGGGAGCCCAATATGCTGTTCAGGGAGTGAAAAATTACTTTAGACATAACCACCTGTCCTGTTGGCCAACTTTTTAAAGAGGATATGACTCTGGGAAGGCATTAGGACACACATTGGGAGCCATTGTCAACTTTAGCTTCAGGAACCCTGCATCAGCTATTGTTGGTGATATTAGGTCAGCAACTTGTCTCTGTTGTTTGTAAAGATGTTGGTGTCCCTATTGGGATAATAGTCTACAAAGGTTGTTTTTAGAATGAATGATAATTCAGTCTTTGAATAAAATATGAGCATTAGGAATTTGGTTCATGCATCAAAAAGTATTTGGTCAATTCTTAATTATAGTCCTAACACCGTGGTGAACATTAAGGTCAGGAAATAAGTACATATTAAAAATTGAGGTGTCAGTTCTCATGGGCTGCTGTTAGGGGTGCCCGTTTTGGAAGTATTGAAATAACCTAGTAATTTTTATGTAGGAATTTATAAAAATCTAGGCATCATTAGTGATACATACATAGAAACATATACACATGTGCACACGCACACACACATGTCATGGTCTTTAAAAAATTTAAACCAATTGCTATCATTTGAATATGATTTGTCCCCGTGAAACTTACGTTAAATATTAATCTCATTATAAGATATTAAGAGGTTGGACTAGATAGAATCTGTAAGAGGGGATTAGGACTCTGCCTTTATGAATGGACTAATCATTCTTTTGATTACTTGATTAATAATGAATGGATTAAGGGTTATTGCAAGAGTGGGTCTGCCTTAAAATCTAGTTTGGCTAGGTATCTTTCACATTCCCTGTCTCTTACCATGTGATGTCTGTGCCACCTTGGGATTGTGCCAACAAGAAGACCATCACCAGATGTGGCCCTTTGACTTTGGACAAGAACTGTGAGTCAAAATAAAGCTCTTTTCTTTATAACTTACCTAGTCTTTAGCATTGTATTACTAGCAACAGAAAATGGACCAAGAAACCAATCAAAATATCCTAGAAGGAGAAGTTATTTAGTGTTGTATTCAAATAATAAAATACTATTTTATAATTAAAGATATTATGTGACAGTATCTTTGTTAATACAGAAACATACTCAAAACATATTTTTTAGAAAAAAGAATTTAGATATAGATCTTTTTTTTTTGCGGGCGGGGGGGGGGGGATGATGGAGATTGATCCCAGGGCTTTGTTCCTGTTAAGCATGTGCTGTACCACTAAGCTCATACTCCTATCCCCTTACAGATCTCAATTCTGAAAGAAGATATTTGTAAATGAGATTGATAAAGACAGATATTAACTTAAGTGTATAGAAATCTGAAATGACACATACCCAAAGATTAGCAGTGTCACAATGATTTCTTTTTAGTGGTTATTTGCATTTTCTAAAATTTTAAAAGTTTACACAACTTGTTTGACAAAGGAACATAGGTCTGACAACCTATCAGCAGGAAGCCAAAAGAGCACTGTCATAAGAACAAACACTGGTCTCTGGTCTTAAGAGATCTGCAATGGAGATGAATGAAAAAAGGAGAATCAGATATGAGGATTATCCTTGAGAAACCATCAACAGGAATTGAAAACTGCTGGGAAGGGACTGAGACAAGGAACCAAATGCAGATTTGAGCTTGTGTGACTCTAAAAATGGCAGTATAATTAATAGAAAATCATAAAAAGAGGATGTTTTTGAGGGTTATATGAATTTGGTTTGTAACCTATTGAGTTTAAAGTCCCAAAATGGAATGTCCAGTTTCTAATAGAATTTGGGATTAGGAAGGATTAGAGGTACAGTTTTCACTCTTTCATCCATTCTTCTAGTGACTATTTATCATATGCTAGGCATTATATCATGTATTGGAAATACAAAGATTAAAAGCATAAACCATGCCCCTAAGAATTCCCTTTTTTTCTATTTAGCTCTTTGCCTTAGGAAGAGGTACCTTTGTTGATGTATAATTCCATATGATCAAGATCAACAGTATGCCTATTTTAGTGTGCATGGATATTTGTATTTTTCAGCTCTACTATGATGATTATTATGTTTGTATTAGAGTTAGTCTCATTATCATGTATAATTGCTTTAAATTTATAATTTAAATCTGACTTAATCATCAGAAGAAATAGTTAGAGGATGTTTACGTCTTTGACTTTTGACCCATAAATAGGTCATCTCATTTACTTTTTTAACACAGTAAAATTGCACTGAAGAAAAGCCAAAAATACCAGATCCAATGTTCTGGAATTTGGAAGCCTTGTGTTTCCCACTGGAATTTATGAAAGCAAGTGGATAGTTTTAGCTAGATTGTCAATCTGAAGCCATCTTCAAAAGGGAAATAATACTGCCGCTACTCAGTCTTGGAAGAAGTAGGATAAATACTTAATTAGATTCTTTTATTTTTCTATTGGAAGAAGATGGGTTATTGAATGCAAAGTAAGGAAAACTGGGGGAAGAAATCAGGCAGGGATGCAGGGCAAATGTGGAGAACAGTCTTGAAAAAAGTGTTTGTGAGTTCAACTACAATCATGCCCAATATGCACAATGGCAAGTGAGTTAGAACACTAGTTATCTTACCCATTTTACAGAAGGAAACTGAAGCTCAGAGAAGTGAAGGAAGGTTGCTGAGTGTGGTGGCACATGGCTGTAATCTCAGCAACTTGGAAAATGAGGCAGGAGGATTGTAAATTAGAGGCCAGCCTTAGCAACTTAGAAATTTAGTGAGAACCCATCTCAGATAAAATAAAAAAAAGGCTGGGGATATAGTTCTGTAGAATGCTTGGTCAGCATTTGTGAGGCCCCAGGTTCTTTCCCCAGCACTGGAAACAAAAAAGCAACTAAGGTTATAGGTCCAAAAGCTAGAAAAGCTAGGGCATGACCCATGGCATTGATTCTGAGTCCATGATTCTTGTTGCTTTCTAAACCGTCAGGAGATGATATATACTCTGGTGCCTTGTCTCAACACTGAGCCTTTGGTAGGGCCACAGCTCAGCTTCAGTGCCCTTCCTTCACCAACACAAACCCTACTTATCCACAAATCCATCATCTCTATGAAGCTCTGTCAGATCCATCAGCTAGCACTCAAGAACTGTTTGTCTTCACTCTCTATGGAGGCTTTCATTTTCAATGGATTGTATCCCACTCTCTCCTGATATTATAGTAGTTTTTAAGATGTAGGTTTTGGGGCTGGGGTTGTGGCTCAGTGGTAGAGTGCTCGCCTAGCACATTTGAGCACTAGGTTCAATCCTCAGCACCACATTTAAAAAAATTAGTAAAATAAAGGTATTGTGTCCAACTACAACTAAAAAAAAGATGTAGGTTTTATCTCTACCAGTAGGCAGGCAACCCTTACTTCTGAACCCCTTCAGAGTAGGATAAATCTTGATTCTGAATCATCTCTGCTGTCCCACACTATTAAATGTCTGACACTTTGTAATGAATGAATGAGTGAGTGAGTGAGTGAATGAGTCTTCAGGTCTCCTAGTCTGAATCAGATGGATAGCTGTCAGAATCTTCTCTGCCTCTTTAATTCGGGGCAGGGCTGATGGTATCAGGGCATTATGGAAGAGATACCCCAATGAAAAATAGACAAGGCTGTTTTACTTTATGCAGATAGGGATAGGAAGATGTCAGTGTGAGTGGATGAGTTTAGAGCTGAAACAATATCTGTGATCATCCGAGGGTCTTAGTGATAAAGCTCATGTAAATTGGAACAATTAACTCTCTGGGCTGACTAGTTGTATTATTTGGCACAAAGAGAATACAAATGTATTGAGTCAAGTGTTATAAGGATGTCATAAAAGGCCAAGGATAAATTGAGACTGGCCTTTTCCGGTCATTTTCCCTTTGGGGACACACCACAATGGGCTGATGTTCTAAATTATCCATTTTGTGCTCATGTGGTTCTGTCAGCTGCCAGACTGCCGGTGTGCTTAGAGCAATGACAATTAATTCAGCAGTTCTGACTCTTGAATGTATGCTAAAGTTTGGCATAGCACTGAGAGAGAATTGAAGATTAAGATGAAGAAGCAAAGGAAACTGCTCCCATATCCCTAGATGAAATTACCCCTATGCCAAAGGTATTAACCACTCTCAGTCATTAGGGGAGCAACTCAGACTGGGTCTCTATTGAACTGTCTTGAAGAGGAATTAGACTGTTCAGCTTGAAAGCTTGGAACCAAGTGATATGGGTATAATATATGAGAACAGAGGGCTATGCTCTTGAGAAATCTGTATGTGTGTTGTACAATATCTTTTCTGTCATTCTCTTTCACTGAAAATTTTCTAAATAACTAATAATTAGTTTTCTTTTGGCAATGAAGGCAAAAAGTAGAAATGAGGAAATTCTAATTAATATGCATCAATACTATTTTGAGCCAAGTAAATGAAAATCAGTAGGGCTTCAGAATTAAAAAGCTGGCTTTTGAAGGCAGTTGTCATTTTTTTGCAGCAAAGCATTCTTGTAAATTGTTTTGTAGACAGATTATTATCAATCACATAATATTTTTTCAATAGGAACAATATTATACCTGGGGGTTTCTATGGTAATATCATAAAAATAAAGGTAATAGTAAATTTGATTATAATAGTTGAATATAGAAAAATTGTGGTCTAGGTTAGACTTGATTACTTAGAATGATCTACAGAGCTTATACATTTGAAAATATTTTTAAAAAACATAGCATATGATATAAGTACTAGATATTATTATTAAAAATGGAAATAGAGATATATTGATTTATATTCAAGAGGTTTACTTCAAATTGTCCCTAAAGCCTACATAAAATAGACCTTTATTATGCCAAACATTTTACTTATGTTTAATATGTTACTTCAAAGAAGCAATTATTAACCATCCAGTTAGTAACAACTTTCTTTGATTTCTTACATATTCTAAGCTTGCTTTTTTTTCCCAAAAGGGAGAGTAAATAATTTGAAAGATTTAGGTTGCCCAAAATTAGAATTGCTGTTTCCTTTCTACCATAGTTTGAATCTTGAATGTCTTCCAAAAGCCCATGTGTTGAAGGTGTGGTTGCCACAGGTCCAAAAGCAGCTCAGCCAGCTAACCATGGACTGAAACTTCTGAGACCATGAGCCAAAATAAACCTTTCTCTTTTTTAAGTTGATTATCTCAGGTATTTTGTCACAGCAACAGAAAGTTGACTAATACTTTATTTCTTATTATATTTCCAATGAGAAATCAATAACTAAAATAATTCTGGTACAGCTATGATTCAAGTAATATGTTAAGTTTATATGGCTACTTCTAATGATGGTCCCCTGCTCTTTTCAAAAAATAAAAGTCTGACTCACTTTGTATTCACTACAATTTATTTAAATGTTGATTAGGCTAGTATGTCAGGAGGTGTTCATTCATCTATTAAGCAAATGCTTATTGAACATTTACTACATACCAGACAGTGTTGTAGGCAATGAGGATTACAAGAGTAAATAGAAGGGACAAAGTTCCTGCCTCAATAAAGCTTAAATACAAGAAGGGAAAAAAATGCTTATGAGATAGTGCCTGGGTCAGGGAGACATTTGTATAGGGAACCTGTAAATTTGGTGACTAGGGAATGCTCTTCTGAGGAGGTGATGTTTGATTTGTAGTTGGAATGACAAAGAAAAGTCATTTCTATGATCTGGGAGTAGAGAGCTCCAGAAAAGGGAATAGCAACAAGTACAAAGAAACTAGGACAGAGAAAGCCTTGCCTGGTAAAGTACGGGATGCCCAGATGAATTTCAGATAAACAATTGATATTCTTTTTTGGTATAAGTATGCCCCAAATATTGTATACCTCATAGTAAAAAAAAAATCCTTTAAAATATGAAGTTGAACTGGCCATTCTATGTTTTTATTTGCAAAATCTGACAGCATATCTTGGGGTGATCAGGTCATAGAAATGAAATCAGTTTTGCTGAACACAGTTAAGTAAGGGGAGGATGGTGGGGGGGTAAGATTGGAGAGATTGGTAGGGATGGGTTGTTTAGAGGCTTATGAACTAAAATAAAAGGTTTGAATTTGTCCTTAGTACAATGAGGAGACAATGGAAAATGTTAAGCAGGAGAGTAACAGTCTGATCTCCTTTTAAACACATTATTTTTGCTTCTGTGTGAAGAAAAAATTGTAGGGATCCAGAGTGGAAGCGGTCAGATAGGTGGATGGTTCTTGCAGAAACATAGGAGAGGGATAATAGTGGCTTGAACTGAGATGGTAGCAATGGACACAGAGATAAGTACATAAATTTGGAGAGAAGTAGAGCTGTCGGGACTTGATGTTGGAGATATGAAGAGGTGACAGAGAAGAATTAAGGATGACTTTGTTTTGGCTTGAGCAAGTAGGTAAAAGAAGTTGGCATTTACAGATTTAGGGAAGACTGGGGGAAATACTTTTGTGGGAAGGACAAAAATCAAGATTCTGTTTTGAGCCTACATTGAGACCCAGACACTTGTTACATATCTTAGTGAAGATATTAAAAGGCAGTTTGCTTAACTGAGTTTGATCCTCAGGTGATTTTTCCAGCTGAAGATAAAACTTTGGGAATATTTAGCTTATATATGATTTTTAAATCCATGGGAAGGGATAAGATAGGTTATTCTTGTTATTTTGGTAGTAAATATTCTAGAATGCACTGTAAACACTGAATTATAAAATATTGAATTATTGCTCCTACAAGAAAGACAGGTTTCTGTAAGGCTCTGTTCTCAATATTTGCATTAAGTGATTAATACATAACTGTGTTCCTTGGCTTTCTACCACTATAGCAACAGGCTGAGATAATCAACTTAAAAGAGAAAAGGTTTATTTTGGCTCACAGTTTTACAGGTTCAGTTGGTCCTGTTGCTTTGGGCCAGTAACAAGGCAACACATCATGGTGGGGATCCTGTGGTAGAACAAAACTGTTCACCTTATGGTCAGAGAGGAAGGGGTCAGGGTCTCATTATCCCCTTCAAGGGCACACCCCCAATGACTTAAGGACCTCTCATCAGACCTTACCTCCTAAAAGTTTCACTACCTCCCAGTAGCACTGTTCTGGGGATCAAGCCTTTAACACAAAGGCCTTCCTTTGGGGGACATTCAACACCCAAATTATAGCAATAACCTTGTCTTATTTGTGTTTCTGCTAAAGGTATTTTGTTTGATAGACATTGTTGACTCATTAACATTGTACTCATAGACAGCCTCACCTGTAACTCATACCTGAATGAAGCTTATCTAATGCACATATTTTTGCCCTAAGGTACATCATAACCTTCTTGCACTTAAGAATGTAAGAAGCACTTCAGAATTAGGCTTGGAAGCCGTTTTAGGCAGTGAAATCACTAACAAAGAAAGAAAAATATAAAAATCATACTACTAAATAGACCACAAAAAGAACACTTATTTACAGTATGAGAGCTGAAATGAGGAGGCAGTGTTGCTTGGATCTGCCTCAACTGGAATCATATGCATCAAGGAAATATATTTTTTTTCCTGCTCTGCGTAGCTCTTGAATGACTAGGAAAGTTCTACATTTATTTGGGAATTACAAATAATTTTAACCAGTGGGTGGTTTTACAAATATGGAACCTGTGAATAGTGATATTGTCTCTACATGGAGAGAACATGGGGCTCGGGCTTCCATTTGTTTTGTTTATCTTTCTATCTATTTCACTAACATTGTATACCCAAAGAAAACAAAACAAAACAGATACTTGTTGACCATCTCAACTCCCATTACCTGTAATATTTGCTCTTCTATGATACACCTAATAAATAGGTTAGCTTTTAGCACATAAACAATATCATTCAATATTTTAGTAATTCATTCCTTCCTTCAGTGAACATTTACTGTATACTCCTCTGGATTAGACTTAAGGTATACCCACTGTAGACATGATCCCTGCCATTAAAGGGAACCCAGTGTACTAGAAGAGTCAGACATATAAAAAATAAAGGAAGAGTCCCAGTAAAGACAGTGGAATCAAATACTATTTATTCCCATGCTCTCCTTAAAGTCTATCATATTAGCATGTTTGAGGCCCTGGTCCCCAGCATATCTCTCTCTCTCTCTCTCTCTCTGGTCCCCAGCATATCTCTCTCTCTCTCTCTCTCTCTCTCTCTCTCTCACACACACACACACACACACACACACACACAGACACACACAGACACACACACTCCTCCTCCTCCTCCTCCTCTTCTTCTTCTTCTTTTTAAACTATCATATTGGACACAAATACTAGTATAAGGTCCTTGCTTAGCATTTGGACAGCCATCTTAAGTGACAGCCTCCATTTTAAGGAAAAAATTTTGCTTTCCTGCCCAAGGGCGTTTCTGAGAAAGGCTCAGCACTCCCTCATACTAACCTAACCCCTAACCACCTGCATCAGGACTCACCTGGCTCTGATTTCTGAGCCTGCCCCATAAAAGTCCCAGAACCCAATCCTGTTTTGCCTCTCTCCGCTGTAGAGAGATGGCCTTTATTTGTCATCTCTGACAAATAAACTCTCGGGTGTATCTCTGCCTGGTCTCTGCCTTTCACTGCTCGCTTGCCCATCTCTTGTTCCTCACTTTCCCTTCAACTAGAAAAAAGAATATTTATCTATAATGAAGCTAATAAAAATGCCAAATAAGTTATGGAGGGTTTCTATTAAATATAGTGAAACTTCTAACTAAAGGAAGAAGATTCTGGAAGGTGAATATATTGGTCTTTAGATTTTCGAACCTGGGGAAACTACCTGGAGAAAGACAAGGGAAGCTACAATCAGCTTTGCAGCTCTTGCCAGAGTCCATGAGCTGTCGGTCACCAACCAAAAGAGCAGAAGGTATGTGAACTGTTAGGCTTCCTCATCTTGATCCAGGGAAATGTGTCTACACTGAGGGAACAAGTCTTAAAATTGAAAGGAAATCTTCCCCTAAAAGACTTGATTGGAAATGATAAGACAAATGTACTAAAACTAAACTTGCCAGCTGCCCAAGATTGCTCTTCAACATACTGTTTTTACTAAAGACCATTCATTTTGATTAGAATTATACTAAACATTGAATAATAAGCAGAAAAGATTCATCAAGAGAACTATTTTCAGACACCATTAAAAAAAGAGAAGAAAATGATAAAACAGATAAAGATTATAATTCAGCTGAATTATCCCAATGAAGAGATTTCAGGTAAATACCTTCTTCTTCATGTTCTTAGAGAAATTAATGGGAAAATTGTCTCTGGAAAAGAAGAGGGAGTTCAAGAAAGAAATAATTAGTGAGAGGCATAATGAATGAGCTAGCAGAGCTCTGGAAAGAATTTTTTTTAACAAATTAAGAAATAGGATATTGTTGGGAAAGAAAAGTCAAGGACATATAGAACAGTCTTGAGAAAAATCTCATAAACGGAAAGAAAAAAAGTGTCAACAAATCAACTAGATCATAAACTAAAGAGATGATAGCCATGTAAGACAGAAAGAAAATCCAACAGAAGCAGACCATAATTTATTTAAATAAGTAGAAGAAATGGAGAAAGGAAAACATATAAAGGAATAACAGAAGAAAAATGTCCTGAAATTTAGAAATCATCTACTCTATAGGAAAAAAGGAATATGCAATGAGTAACATGGGATATCCTGGTAAAATTATTACATTTTAATGTCAAGAAAAATCTTTCATAGTCAACGAAGCAAAGAAAGAAGTCAACTAACAAGGAGAAAATATCAGTTTGGCCTCAGGCTTATTCATAGCAGCATTAAATGCCAGAAAAGTGAAGTAATTTTTACAAAGAGTTCAGAGGAAAGAATTTTAATACCCATTCTTTCCCCCATATTAGTATAACAGAAAGACATTTTCGGTATGCATAATCCTAGGGTACTGATGAATCCTGCTTGGAAAACTAATTGATGATAGGATATAGACAACTAAATGATGTTGGTAAATAGGACAGACATGATATAAAATGACTAACGATGACCACTAAATACACTTAAATTAGTTACTAAGGCTTTAAAAAGTAACCCTTTGGAAGTGAAATGAGGATAACAGTTATAATTTGACTTTCATAAGGGAATTAGGCAGTGCTTATAATTATTTAAGTAAGGAGAGATGAGATCAGTCAGTGAAATATGAGGGACTTCATTTACATTTATAACAGATTCACAAGCATTGCTAAAAGATAAAAGGACAGTCATATTACATCTTGTGTTTTTAATTACTTACTATTAATAAAACTCTGCTTCTGTTCTGAGCTTCATATACTAATTAAAAAATTTTTTTTTCACTATTTGGAAGGAAAATAGGGATTGAATATCACTAATCCTGCAGCCCAAAATCTGAAATGCTCCAAAATGAAACTATTGAGCACCAATATGATGCCACAGTGGAAAATTTTATACTTGACCTCACATGACATGTTGCCATGAAAACAGCAGGTCCACTAGAAATATCATATAAGATTACCTTCAGGTTATGTGCATAACCTGTATATAAAACACAAATGAATTTGTGTTTATACTTGGATCCCATTCCTAGGATATCACATTATGTATGCACATATTCCAAAATTTAAAAATCCCAAATCCAATAAACTTATGGTCCCAAACACTTCAGATAAGGAATAGTTAACTTGTGTAATAAAAATAAAAAAAAAAAGAAAGAAAAAGGAAAAAATGGAGAGTTTAATGAAAGTTTCTACTTGCCAAAAATTTCTGGAAGAATGATTTTGAGCCTGTCTTTAATGTTGAATCTGACTCAGAAGTTTACAATGTAACTCAAAGTTTACAATGTATGTTTTATTACTCCTGCTTTCCTCAATCTTTCCCCTGTAGTGACACAAGCTCTGTTAAAGTTTACACAGAGCAGATACCCATGATTAAGATATAGAACATTTCTATCACCCCACAAAGTTCCTTGATGTATCTAGCTAGTCAACTCTCAATCCTCCTATGTAAACAGGGTTGTAATTTCTGCCACTATAAATTATTTTGCCTGTGTTTTAACTTTATATACAGGGAATGATTCGGTCTGTATTTTGGTATATTTTACTTCATTTGCTCAACCTAGTTTTTCAGATTCATTCAATTGTTGTGTGTTATCATAGCTTATCGCTTTTTATTGCTGTGTAGTATTTTATTATATTACTAAAACATAATTTACATATATACTCCTCTTGTTGATGGGCTTTTGGATTGTTTCCAGTTTATTACCTATTGTGAATAATATTGCTTTATTTATTTATTTTTATTGGTTATTCAAAACATTACAAAGATTGCAGAATCACATCGGTTACACATCCACATTTTTACATAATACCATAATAGTAACTGTTGTATTCTGCTACCTTTCCTATCCTCTACTATCCCCCCTCCCCTCCCCTCCCATCTTCTCTCTCTACCCCATCTACTGTAATTCATTTCTCTCCTTATTTTTTTCCCATTCCCCTCACAACCTCTTATATGTAATTTTGTATAACAATGAGGGTCTCCTTCCATTTCCATGCAATTTCCCTTCTCTCCCCCTTTCCCTCCCACTTCATGACTCTGTTTAATGTTAATCTTTTCCTCCTGCTCTTCCTCCCTGCTCTGTTCTTAGTTGCTCTCATTATATCAAAGAAGACATTTGGCATTTGTTTTTTAGGGATTGGCTAGCTTCACTTAGCATAATCTGCTCTAATGCCATCCATTTCCCTGCAAATTCCATGATTTTGTCATTTCTTAGTGCTGCGTAGTACTCCATTGTGTATAAATGCCACATTTTTTTTATCCATTCATCTATTGAAGGGCATCTGGGTTGGTTCCACAGTCTTGCTATTGTGAATTGTGCTGCTATGAACTTCGATGTGGCAGTATCCCTGTAGTATGCTCTTTTGAGGTCTTCAGGGAATAGTCCATATTGGCCTCACCAATTTGCAGTCCCACCAGCAATGTACAAGAGTACCCTTTTCCCCACATCCTCGCCAGCACTTGTTATTGTTTGACTTCATAATGGCTGCCAATCTTACTGGAGTGAGATAGTATCACTTATGTACTAGTCTTTGTGTGTGTGTGTGTGTGTGTGTGTGTGTGTGTATGTGTGTGTGTATATACGTACAAATGTTTCACTTATTTCCAGGTAGATATTTAGGAGAGAAATGGCTGAATCAGAGTAGATGCATGTCTAACTTTATAAGAAATTGTAATTTTCCAAAATGTTTTCATCATTTTACCATATTTCCAGCAACATGAAATTCTCCTCTTATTCCATTTCCTCATTAACATTTGCCACTGTCATTTTAATTTTAGTCATCTTAGTAGATATGAAATGGTAACTCCTTGTGGTTTTAATTTGCATTTCCCTCATGACTAAAGGGATAGAGAAAGCTTTTATGGCTTATTGACCATTTGTATGTATTTCTTTGTGTAGTGTCTGTTCTTTTATTTTTCAATAACTTTTTTTGCCTTTTTGTTATTAATTTATAGGAATTATTTTTATATTCTGGATATCAATCCTTTGTTGGCTACATGCATTGTAAATATATTATCCTAGTGTCCTCATTTTTAATGATGGCTTTTAATGAACAGAAGTTCTAAATTTTTATGAAGTATAATTTTTCAATTTTTCTTTTAATACTTAGTGATTTCTGTGTGTCTTGAAAAATTTATGCCTTGATAATAACAAATGCTGTCAAGGATGTGGAGCAACAGGAACTCTCATTAATTGCTGATTGGAGTGCAAAATCGTACAGCCACTTAGGAAGATAGTGTAACAGTTTCTTGGAAAACTGTGTTCTAATCATATGATCTATCAGTCATGCTTCTTGGAATTTATTGAAAGGAGTTAAAAACTCACATATATATACAAAAAATCTGCCTATGTGTATTCGTAACAGCTCTACTTATAACTGCCAAAATTTGAAAGCAACCAAGATGTCTTTTGGTAGGCAAACAGATAAACTGTGATATATCCAGATAATGAAATATCATTCAGGTCTAAAAGAAATGAACTATCAAGCCACAAAAAGACATGCAGGAACATGAAGTGCATTTTACTAAATTAAGGAGCCAAACTGAAAAGGCTGCATATTGTATGATTCCATCTCTATGAAATTTTGAAAAGGGAAAATTATGGGGACAGTAAAAAGATCTGTTATTCTATTCAGAGATGAATAGGCTGAACTCAGAATATTTTAAGGGCAGTCAAATTATTATGTACCACATTATAATGATGAATATATGTCATTATACATTTGTTGAAACCCATAGGCTATACAGCACTGACAGTGAACTCTAATGTAAGTTGTGGACTTTGGGTAGTAGTGATGTGGTTCTAAATTCATGCAATAGCCAGAGTTTGCACGACTAGAGCAGATATTTTCTATATACTACACTTTTCGGTTTTCGCTTTCATAAATTTCCCATTCATAATCTTTACACATTTATCCTATTTGGCTTGTTTTCTTTATCTTATTGATTTGCAGGATTTATATACAGTATATATTAATCACTTGTCAGCTTACAAAATATTTTACTCTCTTACTTCGTTTTGGGTATCTTTTGTTTAAAATAATAATTAAGTTTGAGTTAATAAAAACCATCATTTTGTTTCTTAGATAACAAAGACATTTTCTATGTTTTCTTCTATTAACATTTTAATATTTCACCTCCCACATGTACATGTATAATCAGTTTGGAATCTACCTTTGATTAAGGTGTTACAGAGGAATCTGCTTTTATTTTTCTCCACTTGATTAGCTGTTTTCTTTAAAAAGCAACTGAATAATTTATCTTTTCTTAATCATTTATGGTGCCATCTTTATTGTATGTTAGGTTCCTGACTTTGATTTTCCTGTTCTTTTTCATTAGTTTTATGTTTTTCTTGTGACAGAACTACCATATTTTTATGGCTATGGTTTTATAGTATGTCTTACTATTTGGTAAACTCTCCTATTTATCCCTCTGTTTTTCAATTGTCTTAGCTAATTTTTGGACTTTTACACCCCCATATAAACTTGGAGTAAGTTTAAATTTCTTAAAAACAACACACACACACACACACACAAAAAAAAAAAAAAAAACAAAACCAAAAAACAAAACAGCTTGACAGGATGTGGTGGTGTATGCCTAAAATCCCAGGGACTTGGAAGGCTGATGCCAGAGGGTTCAATTTCCTTTATGCTTACTTGTATATTCAAATTTATTATTTATTCTTGTGCCAAATTTGGCAGTTTACATTTTTCTAAGTATTTTATCTAGGTTTTTAATTTTGTCAGTATATAGCTCTCTTAATTCTCTCTTTTTAAAAATATTTTTTTTAGATGTTGATGGACCTTTATTTTATTCATTTATTTATATGTGGTGCTGAGAATCGAACCCAGGGCCTCACACATGCTAGGCAAGTGCTCTACCACCAAGCCGCAACTCCAGCCCCTCTTAGTTCTCTTTTAACAAGCCTATGTTGGGTCTTCATTTATTTTCTTTCCTTTTGTTTTTCTTTCTGTAGTTTTTATTTTTAAATTATACTTTCCCTTCTCTTGGTTCAGTATTGCCAAAACTATTTTATTATTCTTACAAAAATTAATTTTTGGTTTTGTTAATCTTTTAATTTTTTTCTAATATTATCTTTTTCCTCCTTTGCATTTATATTTGCTTCTTTCTTAGTGTTACTCTGTAACTCTCACCTTTTAAATTGAATCCTTAACTTACCTATTTATTTATGTGTGTGTGTATGTGTGTATGTGTGTGGGTAGGTCGGTAGTGGTGCTGGTACTGAATCCAGGGCTTCATGCATACTACACCATTGTTCTACCAATTGACCTACATTTCCAGCCCAATGAATCAATTTATTAGTATTTCTTAGTATCAATTTCTTGTAAATCATTTAAAGCTATAAATTTTCCTCAAGTATAGCTTTAGCTACATATCACAAAGTTTTGACTTGTAGTATCTTTATTATTATTCCTTTTGAAATATTTTTAAATTTCTGCTTTAACCAAAGAGTTATTTAGAAATATAGTAATCTCTAGGCATTTTAAAAATCCTTCTGTTTTTTATTTAAAAATTGCATCATGATCAGAGAGCCAAATCTTTAAGACACTGATTATTTGAAAGTTATTGTTCTTTTTATGTCCTATTACATATTCAATTTTTGTTAATATTCTAACTATGAAAGAAAATAATAGTCAGTGAAAACAACATATACATTTAGATATCTCTTTACTGTCATACAAACAGTGTATTTTTTTTTTTCTCAGTTTTCCTAAGGAGATTGGTCTTTGAAAAGCTTAAAACTGACAATCCTGAGACCTCTCAGCAATAAATATGAGACATAGTTTACTGGATCCATCTTTTTGGAAGGACTTTGCCCCTGCCTCATTCTATGCTCTGCCTGTCACCTTTCTCACCAAACCCACAGCAGAAATTGGGCTATATCCAGGTGATTTCTCTTATTTTAACTTGAAGAACTTTTGTAGATAATAAAAAAGGCAAGTCACTACTTTTAGGGGATTGGTGAGTTCTGTTAACTGGAAGAACCTTTGTTCCACAGAACCTGAGATAAATTGGAGTATGCAGATTTGACTGTAGAAACTGGAGTTCAGTTGAACTAATTTCACAATTGTGGAGGAAGGCACTAAGATCACCAGAGATAGTTGTCTGGGAAGAGGCATTGAAAAAACTGGACTATCAAGTAGAACATTTAAAAAAAAATTGTTTTGACTTTATTTTTTATTAATATTTTAATTGACAAATCATAACCATACATTTATGGGGTATACCATGGTATTAATGTGAAAATTTTATATATATATAAACAGTTAATATATATAATATATATAAACATTAAATCAAGTTTTAATATTCATCACCTTGATCACTTACCACTTTTTGTGGTAAGACATTGAACATTTATGCCCTTAGTTATTTTGAAATATATAACACCTTGCTGTTTGGCTATAATCACCCTGCTGTACGTGCAGTTGATCTCCAAGCAATTTCCTCCTGTCTGTATATCTGTACCCTTTGACCAATGACTCTCCATGTCCTCCTTTTCTCTCTTTCAACCCTTGAGCCCCTGGTAACCATTATTTTAATCTCTACTTCTATGAGTTCAACTTTTTAAAATTCTTCATATAAATGAGATCATGCAAAAGGAGAGTTATTGACCTAGTTATCCAGTTATTGACCTAGTCAACTCCATTTTGTCCCTTTCTGACTCCATTTGCCTTTTAAACTTTTTTTTCTTCTGAGCTACTTTCTTCTGTAGTTACCTTAGATTCCAGGAACAGCAGGCCTGGTTGATAAGCATCTTTATTACAAGGGACCTAAACTACACTCAGGTAATGTTGAGCCTTGTAAACCAGATTACTCCATGATGAGATTGCCCCCCACATCAAGCAGGAAAAATTGGCCCATGACAGTCCTCCTAAGGAGGCACAGTCACCTCAAGATGGGAACCAGTTGCACCCTCAAGTGATGATGACCTCCTCAGAGCTTCACAGAACCATCATGAGATAATGATCAACCAGACCATGGCGAGATCAGAATGATTTATTCTGCCAGCCACACAACCCCCCCATGCAAGGCCCCAACCTTTGCCTTTTCTCTACTTTTCTATAAAACCTCAAAGTTTCTGTCTGTCTCGTGAGGACACATCTTTGGTCATTGTACCCATGTGTTCTCCCAGGCATGACATGCTGATTAAAAGGTTCTTTCCTGCCATTTACCATTGCTTATCTCTTTGATTGGCATATTTGATATATATATAAACAGTGTAAAATAATTAAATTAAATAGACAGGCAGTTGAACCTAGTCTGTTGGAACTACTGGAGCTGAGACTTTCAACCAAGGACTCTGATAACAATGAAATATTGCCTCTCTGTGTCTGACTTATTTCACTTAGCATTATGTCCTTCAGGTTTATCCATGTAGTCACAAATGACAGAATCCCTCCCCTAGTCCCCCCTTTTAAAGGCCGAATAGTATTCAATTGTGCATCTGTACCACATTTTCTGTATCTCCAGTGGAGCATTTTAAAATTGGACCCCATAAGGTATATGATGCAAACTTAAATCTTAAGTAAACTACATCAAAGAATGTACAAGATACATTTTCTAGTCTTTCCAACCACTGATATATTTTACAATCAATAAGTCCTGGTGGATCTGACAGTGTTCTCTTGGCAAGAGTGCCTTGAGGTTTTGGACACTTGCCTTTTTAAGTTCAAGGCAATCTGTTGCTTGAGGCTGTCCCAATCCTTCACTCTTTCTCTACTTTTCACCAATTCTCATAAGGAGTCAATATTAAAAGCAAAAGAATAAAGTTATCAGAAAGAATTTCACTAGTCTGAGGAAACTAATCATATAACTTCAATCTGCCTTTTTTGAAAGCTACTGAATTACCTCAAATGATAAAAAAAAATTATTGTCAAAATCAAAGTCGTGTTCATTGCCTAGCATCCCTCCCTTCCCTCCCAACTGCTTCCCCATTTGATTAGATTTCATCACAGCCACTGAGTCATAACACCATCAGCGGTTTTTTACTCCTACTGAACATTTGAAATGATTGACTACACTGGAAAACCCATGGTTCCCTGTGACCTCAAAAGTATTTCGAGTCACCAAGTTCTTGTATCAACTAATTATCAGCAAAGGATGTGAAGAAGGAGACCCAATTCATTGGCTTCACACCCCTCAAGGTCTGTGAGGTTGATGGGGAAGCTTGGACCAAAGGCTGGGGTGCTAGGAAGCCTTTCTGTCAGTTATGGGCTGGCATGCAATCACAATGGGGCCTGAGGCTTCTCAGTGCTGGGCTGAGCTCCTGTCCCTAGTTTGGGAGAGGCTTCATGGCCTCCCACTGGGTATGAAGAAGGCAGAGTCCAAAAACCACACATCTACTTCCTTTCTGTCCTTAAAACTCCGGTTCAGTCTTTTTTGTCTTTTTTTCACTTTTCCTACCAGCTGTGAGGGCAGGAGGAAAAGCAATTAAGGGCATTATTAATCACCAAGTTCCTGCTGAGAAGGGTCAAACTGCAGCAAGATTTCACAAAGCAACAACAATTCTATCACCAACAGAGTTACAAAAGTAGGTAGCTCAACATCTTAGAGCTATATTTGGACTTATTCTTTTTTAGTCTTACATATCCTTACTGAAAGTGAACATCCCAGAGGTGATTAAAAATTGGTCTTCCTTGGAGTTTTAAAATTGTTTGAGTTCTAACAATATTTGAGTTTGGCAAGCTTTGAGTTCCCCTTTGGAGGCTACAGCAAAAAAAAAAAAAAAAAAAAAAGAATTGGAAAATGTATCTGTGCCTTTACAGAAGAGAAGAGAAAGTATTTCATTGCTTTGTACTATTACATCTATACTAGAATTTCCTGAATTTCATTGAAACTCATGGAAAATTGGAAAACCTTCACATAATTAATTATGGAATGCATTGAAAATATCTATTGAGGACTGGGATTATGGCTCAGTGGCAGAGCACTTACCTCACATATATGAGGCACTGGGTTAGAGTCTCAGCACCACATAAAAATAAATAAATAAAATGAAAGTATTGTGTCCATCTACAAATAAAAAAAATTTTAAAAATCTATTGAAATGTGGTCATTTGATAGGATTTGTAGTATTCAAAATATTGGAGTGAACACTGATTCTTCTGGTTCATTCTACTATCATTCCCACCCCCACACCCCCTG
The DNA here is from genome assembly GCF_048772815.1 of Callospermophilus lateralis. Taxonomy (NCBI): domain Eukaryota; kingdom Metazoa; phylum Chordata; class Mammalia; order Rodentia; family Sciuridae; genus Callospermophilus; species Callospermophilus lateralis. The sequence continues at coordinate 24,381,244 of NC_135320.1, forward strand.
CCCTCCCTTCACTCCCTTCTGACTAACTCAAAGTGCCTCTATTCTTCCCTAGTGCTTCTAGAATGAACCAGACATTAATACCCCATGTGCGTATATGACTACACAATCAGTGTGACCCTATATCATGTATAATCAGAAGAATGAGAAGTTTTACTCCATTTATGTATGATGTGTCAAAATGCATTCCACTGTCATGTATATAACAAATTAGAACAAATAAAAAAATGCTTACTGAGAACCCACTAAATGTAGAACATACTATGGTGAATTAGCATCCATATATTAGAGAAAACATTCCGCCTTTAGTTCTTTGGGATTGACTTATTTCTCTTAGCATGATATTCTCCAGCTCCATCCATTTACCTGCAAGTGCCATAATTTCATTCTTCTTTAAGGCTAGGTAATATTCCATTGTGTATATATACCACATTTTCTTTATCCATTCATCTGTTGAAGGGCACCTAGGATGGTTCCATAGATTAGCTATTGTGAGTTGAGCTGCTATAAACATTGATGTGGCTGCTCAGTAAACATTCATTGAATGGATGTGAATGGATGAATGAGTAGATAAGTGAATAAAATGGTGACACAAGGAAGTCGTTACATTATTGATTTGCTGTGGTACTAGTGGCTGATAATGGTTTAAAATTTCATTTTTCCAAATTGCTCTTAAATTTTCACAAAGTGAATCATCGAGCAGATGCTTTAATCCTCTTGGCATTTTTCATTTCTATTTGTTATCTGCTGTTGCAAACTACTGGTATCCTACAGACTGAGTCAGGAGTGGCAAATAATATGATATTGCACTATAGGGCTGAAGAGAACTTCCCTTTGCCCTATGAAGGCAAATTGAGTTTTCTGAAATAAATTGGCCAAAGACAGATTAACAGGAGAAAAAAGATGCACCTATTTATTATGTGCTTGGAAACATATCAGCTAAGTACTTAATACGCCAGTGAGATCTAGAAGTTTATATACCCTTCCTCCTAGGGGAGAGAGAAGTGGGAGCTCTAAGCACCTTCAGAAAGGTAGTGAATGATTTTAAGGGGAGATAAAGGGACCCAAGAAAAAAACAATAGCCTGGGGAAGAGTTCCCCTAGGCTCTGGGTTATGTGTCAATTCCGGTCTGCCTTTCTGGGAATCAATATTCTGCAGGTTCCAACTTTTACGTAAATAGAGGAACTCAAGAGAAAGCTTCTTCCTGTACTTTGAGGGGAAAAGAGGCCTAAGAGGCAGGAGGCAAGAGAGTCAAAGAGACCTTGGTTTTCTTCTCATGCCAAACATTCAACATGTTAAAGTGGCATAATTTGGGGGTATCATTTTCTGACCTCCAACATGGCACTTTTCTCCATCTCTCTTTTCATGGACAATATCACTAGCCAGTTATGTTACTCTTTTCCAAATCTTGAAGGGGGGAGGGATGGTTCAGATCACCCTCCACCTTGAGCCCCTGACTATATTGACATGGTAAAGTTCCATTATGATGTCAGTCTTACCTTGCCCACCAAGTACCTATATAGCTTACCGATGAAGGTCCAAAGCTCTTCAGCTGGCTGTTAACAGTTAGATTTGGGAAATCCAACCTTAGTTATTCCAGTGTGGGGTGGGCAATGACAGCTGCTGCTTTATCCAGAAGAGAACAAACTTGGCTGAAGTGTAGAAACAAGGGCGGATAAGTGAAGCCATAGATTTATTAAAAACTAAAGTATATCAATTTGGTTGAATGTAGAAAGACAGGGTTTGGAAAATGAGAAAAGGATGGAGGATATCCAGGGTCAGGGAATAGCTTGAGCACAGGAAGATATTGAGAATAAACATGAACAGTGTGAAGAATGGCCTGGCAGGGTTGCCTTTGCTGGGTATCATGGAATACTTGCTGTTGTGGTTGTCTGATCCTACCTGGCGTTGGTAGGTCAGTGTATAGTTGAGAGGCTCAGAATACACAGTTGTTTGTACCTTGAAGTCTCGCTCAAATACCCTGACAACCTTAGATGAGTGTGAGAAACCCAAGGAGGAAGAGAAGGAAAAATCACCGGGAAGGCTAAACAAACACTAGAGAGGCAACTACAAGACACAGTCTAGGCAGGGAGCAGGGGCCTCAAATTTCACCATTTTCATGATATTTTCTTTCATTTACACCCAAGACTCTACTCTGATCTCAGAACAGGGTCTGCTTCTCAGGGAGATATAGGAGAGCAGGGGGTGTTCTTGGCTTAAATGATAAAAGTGAATTTTGGCATGGGCCAGTCAGAGGCATGGACACAGGTTTATTTAGGAAAGTAGGCACGTATTCAAGAAAGAATGTAACTGTTTATAACAATAGGTTACATTAGGTATTAGTACCATAACCACATTATTATTTAGATTATCAGTAAGATTGCTTATTCTGCAGATGCATTTTGAGGAAAACCTCAAGAGAGAGATGCCTTGAGGGTAAAGCAAGAAATACACATTCAAGCAAGAATGTGGACCATCTTGAGAGAGAGAGAGATGTGTTCACTGGGTTCCTGGGTATCAGTAAGATTGGGTATCAGTAAGATTGCTTATTCTGCAGTTACGTTTCGTAGTTACAATATGCAATGTTAGGAGCTTTGTGCAGTTCTTAAGAAGGTCCATTGTCTGAAGTTACTGTTAGGTGGGCAGCTCCAGGAGCACCAGAGCTCGGTGAAACATTGTAGTTATCAAGCAAGCAAGTTCCTTTATTCCCAGGAGTTATGTGTTTAAGATTAAGGTCGAAGCTGACAAGACTCTGGCATGGAGGACATTACCTTAGCAACTGGGCATCCTATGCCTTTGCACAGAAATTTATAAAATCTTTTTTGCTTGTCCTTCCTTTATGTCTCCTTTCTACCGATTTCTTATTTCTCCTACCTTATTCCAAGGGGACTATGAGAAGTAATGTGTGTTTACGTAACTTCTTGAGATCCATCTAGGGAAAGTGCCAAGTAATGTCTTAGGAATGAGGTCATCCAACAACATAGATGAGTTCACTGGGACAATCACTGAAAAACAAAATAACCAACTACTCAGCAAGGAAAAAGTGTTAGCAGAATGCCCAGGGGAAATTAAAAAAACAAAGAATTAAATCAATATGTCCAATGCCTATACCTATGCCTGGATTCCTTTTCATAGCTTCTTTCTTGCTTGATGCCCTGACCACAGAGGGCCAAGAAGAATAACTCATCTGAAAAGTACTTCTCATGGTTTTCCTGAAATAATTTAAAAAGATAACAGAAGGGAGAAAAATGTCTTTTCTTTTATTCATCCTAGGTTCATGGCTGAGGTCCCTAACAATGAAATATATATTAACAAGAGAAAAGTCCACAAATTTGTTTAGTATGAGTTTGCTGGACATGGAGCCTTCTCTCTGAAAAGGGAGCTTTTATAAGGAAATGAAGACCTCAAGAAACTATTAAACTTGAATGTTTTTTTAAATAGTAGGTTAGATAAACAGTGGTCAGTCATGGAGAAATGTGGTAGGGTAAAGAGTGTGAGGTAAGTGTGATAAACTGGGGAAACTTAGCCAGGCCCATTTGTAAATTTTCTTTCAGGTCTTTGGGGATAAGGATATTCCTTTTTATCTGAGTGTAGGGAGGACATCTCTCACAGGAGGATTTTATAACCTGTTTAAAGGAAAGTTCAGAAAATCCTCCTAGGTTTTATGATTTGCTTTTTGGAAGAGGGTGGGGATGGTCAGAGAGACCTTCTGCACACGTTACCTCTGAAATTCCTTCAGCTTAAAATACTCAGTATGCCCAGGTGCCATATTTTGGGATAGCAAGTCCTAAACCTTATCAGTTTATTATTTTGTTCAAAAATCTCAAACATCATTAACTGAAGTGGTTAAATAAGAGCAGTTAAATCTGACTTATACCATGATATTGAAGAGTTACCAGGAAAACTTTGCTCTTTGAGAAGGTAAGCTTCTTTAAATTATTAATAATCAATCAATACTTACCTGTTTCTTGGTTAGCAATCAGTACTTATGAGATGGGATTTATCTTATATTTCATGGTATGGCTTGATTTAGAGACAGAACATTGTAGTGAGTGAACATGGGCCTCCCAGCAGATTGCCTTGGTTTGTGCCTTAACTCTGCTACTTTCCAGCTATGTGATCTTGGGGAAATTATTTCTCTGTTCCTCATCTACTTGTCTGTAAGATGGGAGTAGTTACAGTCCTCTAGGATAGGGTTATTTTGAAGATTAAATGGATATTTATATATGACTTAGAACAGTGCCTGGCACATGATCAATCAGGATAACTTTTCTGCTCTCAAGAACCATTGTGGTCCAACTTTAATTTGCAGGTAGGTGCTGACTTGTCTTTGTCAGTTGCACTGATGGGAGAGGCTTGAACATGTGGAAAAATCTTTCTTTAAAGACTGTTTGTAGCGAAGTCAATGTAACCCTTGGTTCCCTAGACTATATCATAATAAGAACACTTTTTGTGGTGATGCTCCAGGTGCTTTTTATAAGTCATTTAATTAAATCTTCATGAGGAAGTGCTGATTATTCACACTGTTAAAATAATTAATTGAGATGTCATTAGATTGAGATCCTTGTGTTCCTTCATGAGCAAACTAAAACCCAACTTATATGGTCATATCTTAGGAAAATGAAAGTTAAGCCTCACCAGGCAAGGACTAGATGATTCTTCAGATAATTTAAAAAATTAATGAAGGGCTGGGAATGTGGCTCAAGTGGTAGCGCGCTCACCTGCATGCGTGCGGCCCCGGGTTCGATCCTCAGCACCACATACAAACAAAGATGTTGTGTCCGCCAAAAACTGAAAGATAAATATTGAAATTCTCTCTCTCTCTCTCTCTCTTTAAAAAAAAATTAATGAAGACCTGAGAGAGTATACAACAACTATGGTTTGATTGTGTCCCTCAAAAGCTCATGTGTTGGACTCCAGCGTATAGGTACAGGCAATGACTTTCTCAATAGTACCTCTGAAGCTCAGGAAATAATGTGAGGAGTTAATAAACAGGATGGCATTGAATTAAAAAGCTTCTGCACAGCAAAGAAAACAATTAGGAATGTGAAGAGAGAACCTACAAAATGAGAGAAGAATCTTTGCTAGCTACTCTTCTGACAGAGGATTAATATATAGAGTATATAAAGAGCCAAAAAAAGCCTAACACCAAAAACCCAAATAACCCAGTTAATAAATGGGCAAGTAAATTAAACAGATACTTCCAAAAAAGAAGTACAAATGACCAACAAATATATGAAAAAAGTTCAACATGATTAGTAATTAGGGAAATGCCAATGAAAACGACACTGGGATTTTATCTCACACCCATCAGAATGGCTGTCATCAAGAATGAAAATAATAAGAACTGTTGGAGAGAGTATGGAGAAAAAGGAACATTTCTATACTGTTAATGGGATTGTAAATTAGTACAACCACTATGGAAATCAGTATGGAGTTTCCTCAAAGACTGGGCATGGAACCATCATATGAACCAGCTATACTGCTTGTTGGTATTTATCTGAAAGAATTAAAGTCATCATACTACAGTGATACATGCACACTCATGTTTATAGCAGCACAATTCACAAGAGTCAAACTATGGAACCAGCATAGGTGTCTATTGACAGATAAATGGATAAAGAATATGTGGTGTATATATATATATATATATATATATATATATATATATATATATATACACACACACACAATGAAGTTTTATTTAGTCATAAAGAAGAATGAAATTATGTCAATTGCAGGAAAATGGATGGAACTAGAGACCATATATTAAGTAAAATAACAGAACTCAGAAGGTTAAGGGTATGTTTTTTCTCCTATGTGGAACTCAGAAGGTCAAGGGTATGTTTTCTCTCCTTTATGGGAGCTAGAGAGAAAAAAGGAGAAGAAAGGTGTGTGTGTGTGGGAATCTTATGAAAACCAAAAGAAGATCAGTAGAGAAAGTGGGTAGGTAGGAGGGAGGGAGGAAGTGCTGGGGAGTGATATTGGCCAAATTGTATTATATTGTGTGCATGTATGAATATGTAACAACAAATCCCATCATTATGTACAACTATAAAAAATGTTGGGGAAAAAAATATTTACCACCAAAAAAAGTTTCCTTGTTGGCAACTTAATTCTTCAATATGGTAGTGCTGGAAAGTGGGGCATAGTGGAAGGTGTTTTGGTCACAAAAATATAACCCTCATGAATAGGTTAATTCTTGTGGTAGTGAGAAAGTTCTTGCTCTCAAGCTGGATTAATTATCTTAAGAGTGTGCTGTTATAAAGCAAGTCTTTCCCTATTGTTTTTCCTCTTTTTCACATGTTTACTTGCCCTTCTGCTTTCTACCATGTGTTAAAGCAGCATGAGGCCCTCACCAGCACCATACTTGGGGGCTTCCCAGTCTCCAGAACCATGAAAGAAAATAATCTTCTTTTCTGCTGAGAGCTATAGCCAAGTAGGAATGATGCATGGCATTTTTGGTTGAAAGGTGATGTCAGCAAGCCATTGAGATGATAATGATTATGTTAAGATGTGCATTCAATTGGAGATTAGACCCCTGCTGTCCAAGGCCTGCTACTTTGGAGCTCTCCAGGACTCCCGAAGAGTTTCCATTGGTTGGGGAAGTGCGGTAGGAGGGAATTCCAGAGGAGGGATTTCCTGTTGGGAGTGTGTCCCAGGAGAAGGCCGCATGCGTGGCAGTTGCAGGAGTTTTGGAAATAAAGTTTGTTCCTGCTTGAGTGGCTCGTGATTTTGTGCCCAGCCAGACTGCGGCACTTTTCTTATAAATTATTCAATTTCTAGTATTTTTGTTATAGTAACAGAAAACAGATGAAGACAGCAACTGATTTCAGTAATCCAGTCCTTCCAATATTTTTCAACATTGTTTGCTCTTCAGCTTGGGGGTAGCTGACCACAGGGCTTCCTGCCAGGTTTTCTGCAATATCTCCTTCCTCTTGGAGTTTTCATGTTCAGTTTGGAGGTGTTCATCTATTCTGTGTTCAAATGGTTCATTCTAGTGATTCTACATAAAAATTTCAAACTTTGTTTTATGAAAGAGTTTAGACATTCCTTTTGAGGCACTAATTATTATGTGCATTGGTTTTCTATTGTTGCCATAACAAATTAACACAAACTCAGCAGTTTAACACAAATTTATGTTGCAGTTTTGGAGATTAGAAGTTCCAGTGTGAGTCTCATTGGGCTGAAATTAAGATGTTTGTATAACTGAGTTGTTCTAAAGGCTCTTGGAAAGAAGTTGTTTCCTTCTCTTTTCCATTGTCCTTGGCCCATGGCCTCCTTCCTCTTTCTTCAAAACTAGTAGTGTCTGACTCTCCCTCATAACTCATTTCTCTGTACTTTCTTCTGTCACCCCCCTCTCTTTAACCACAGTGAAAAAGGTCTCTACTTTTAAGGGCCTGCCTGAAAATCCAGGAGAATCTCCTTAGATCAAGAGCCTTAACTGTAGTTATCAGCAAAGTCTCTTTGCCATGTAAGCCAAAATATTCACAGTTTCCAAAGATTAGGATGTGAATACGTGGGGGTATATGTATAGACATTATTCTGTATACCACAGTAATGAAACTGAGAATAGGGTGTCTGGTGCCATCAATAGAGTGCCATCAATAAAGTATAAATAATGTCACCCCTCAGAGACCCTGGAACCAGTTGACCTGAGCCTCCACCTGCTTTATAGGAGATAATTTAAGTCTGAGGTAAGGGTGGGAGGTGGCTCTTCCTGTGTTCAACCCAAGATCTCTAGGGATTTAATCCAGGCTGTCAACCTTAGTTAGTGCTGCCTTGAAGAGAGGAAAGTGGTCAGTACCCTGGACATGAGGTCCCTATCCTGACCTGTGCATCTAGTGGGATCATTCAAGGGTTTTCTGCCACAGGAAACAAGAGGGATGGAGGTTGTCAGATACTAAACTTGCTTCCATTTCCTCCTGGCTTTAGCAGTAGTGGGAAAGAGTAATGTCTTTTTCACCCATAGATGCCCCAAGTCCAAACAGCACCAGGTTCTCTACAAAAACTTTCTTTAACAACATGGTTTAAAAGTTTGTTCATGAATCAGTAGGCTCTTCTCTAGAGTTAATTGCCCCCATGGTCTGGAGAGAACCCTTTTGACATTTAACCCTTGACCTCAGGGTGACTCTGAGGGCCATGATTGAGCTTACCTGTTCCCAACAGTGGTCAGGTGATAGTTATGGTAACTTTGAAGCAGATAGGAGTTGGGGTTCTCAGTTCTTTTTTTGTGAAACCTCTGAGCTTTTTACCCACCCCTTTTGTCAATCTCTAAGCTTATTCTGTTAATGGAATATGGGTGGGGTGAGAGACTTGGGCCCTGATCCCAGCACAATGTCTGTTGAGTGACTCAAGGGCCATTTTAGTGACTGTCCAGGAAAAACAGACTTCAAGGCAACTCAATGTCACTGCAGTTAGCAACCAGACAATGCACAATGATTTCCAAATGGCAAGTCTTTGAATACAAAATATTCAAAATTCCATTTTGCCTAGCATTGTACTAGGGTAGTAGTCTTCAATTTGTCTGAAGACCCCTCTACAGTCTTAAAAAGTATTGACTCTCCTTGCTATTGCATCAACAGTTCATATCTATTAATATTTATCACATTGGAATTGAAGATGAGGAATTTAAAAATTATACATTAATTCAACATAGTAATTAATTATGTATTAAAACACACTTTTATGAAAGCTAACTATTTTTGAAAACACAGAAGTCAATTTGTTTTACAGTTTAACCAATTTCTTGATATTTGGCTAAGTAGAAGACAGTTGGAGTTTTTACATCTGCTCTTCCTTAATCTGTTCTGATATCATGCTTTTGGAATACCTACTCTGGGGTATTTTCACATCCTGTATGTGAAAGTGTTTTGGAGATGGTACAACACTATCAAGACACTGGGTGTTAGCTGTTTCTATACAAGGCTGCTGAAACAGGAAGTAGCAGGACATTCCTCCTTTGGGGCTCATCACCCCTTTCTGACTCAGACACACCCAAATCTCAGCCCACCCAGACAGAGAGTGTTTTCTCACTCAGAGTTTCAAAAATAACTTCATCACAAAACTTATATAAAAAGGGTTCATAATTTCACCAAATACCAAAACAAATCTGACTCCATACTAGACAAGTTTTAGTCATATAAAAAATTCTGAGTGGTAGGTAATCTATATTACATTATAAAAGAGTTTTCACCTACACTCATTTTTAATCTGTGTGTCTTTGAGAAATAGGTATTCTCATGTTCATAGAGATTAATGGACAAATGATTGTCAAATGCCACATAGTTCTGATAAGTGGTGAAACTGGGGATTCAGCCTAGGTTTTCTGATCCTAAATGCAATAGCTTTGTTCATTACATTATTGTGCCTCTGGGTGTTTTCTCTCATACTCATGGGGCTCTCAAAAAGAGGGTGATAGGAAAGATATCATTCCTATAGGGTAGAAGGAGGAAAGAATATTGGGGAAAGTTTTAATTTGGCTGCCAGACCACATAGCTGTGGAAACTATTGCCTGTGTGAACTGTGGTGTTCTGGGAAATGGAATGGGAAAATGTAGGACACTAGAGTACTGGCAGGGGTGGAAGATTAGAATGCTTAAGTCAGATTTTCTCCTTCACAATTTTATTCAATTTTGTTCATGACTGTAATGTGGTTTCTTCAGAATTTTCTGACAACACAAAGATAGAAAATTAGTTCAGCATTAGATACTATTATGAGAATGCCCACAAATAAAGTTGAAGGTTTGTTTTTTAATAATGCAAGTATTACCCCAAGGTCATGCATTACCAACCACATTTAGAATAGTGAAGAATACAAATGATTGATTATTGAGTTTTCCATTTGTTTTTAGATAGCTCTATGTTATTTTCCCCCAAAACTCTCAGAAACAAGCATTTTGCTTCTTCAGTGTGGCTGTAGTTAAATGATATCTCAGTCATTGTCCTAATCGACCTTTTTGGAGCACAAAATAGTCTGAAAATCCTTTCTTTGTCTTCCCTTGGGTTTTACTTGCCTGGGATCCTTCCTCCTTCTCTCAATGATCATCCACAATCTGCATTGTAGGCTGCTGTTGTTGGTTAGCCCTTAAATTGTGATGTTTCCTGAGACTCTCTTCCTTAATTCACTCTTTCTAGCCAATATGTCCATTCTCTTGGCTTCCATGTCTACCTATTTGATGGTAATTCTAAAAACTATCTCAGGTCTAGATTTCTGTCTGGCTCTGATCTATCATTTTTTCTTTTAGAGGCCCTATAGGTTCTTGAAACCAAATATGTTCAAAATGAAACACATTTTTACTGCTATCTCCAGTTTGTTTCTCTTCTGATGTTCCCTACTGAATTGGCACCATTATTTGTCTAATTGCTCAAATCAGAAACTTAGGAGTCCCACTGGACACTTACCTCTCTTCCTCCTCCTATAGACAGTCAGTCACTGTCTAACTCTGGGCACCACCATATTATGCTCAGTTTACTGTGGCTCCAAGGAGGAGAGAAGTATTTCTTTATAACTATTTAATGTGATAAATGGTAGCAGGTGAAGGGAACAATCCACACTCTAGAGCCTTGTCTTTCTGAAACGTACACCTGTCCCAGTTACTCTGTCTCCTAAAACTCATCTTTGCTCTCAGATATAATGGTTATTTTCCCATCTCACTTATCATTCCCTTTCCTTGCCTCCCACACACTGAACCATACTAAATGTCTTTCAATTCCTGGAATGAACCATTTTATTTGTTTTGCTTCTTGATTTTATAAGAGCAGTTTCTTCCCTTGGAATATCCTCCCACCTTTTAAAAAACTCTAAGCTTCTTAATTCAATCCTAATATTTAAGCCAAAATATCAGATCTTAAGGAAATCATTTCAAGATCCGAAGGGAGAACAATACTGCCTCCATGTGCTCAAGTGTTACACAAGGCTTTACCTTGGCCCTTACCACAGTGTTGCAATTGCCTGTTTAGTCATCTGTGTCCCCATATGTGGTATAAGCTCATTTAGGGCAGGAACTGTAGTTACCTTGTTTGCTAGACCTTGTTTACCATGGTTGTATTTCCAACACACAGCACTATTTTGAGGATACATTATAAATGACCTTGGACAACTTATTTAATCTCCTTGTGTCTTTCAATTTATCAAATTGTAAAATGGGAATATATTTAGAATTTAGGGTTGAACACTCAGGGGTTGCCTTAGTAATCACATCTAAACAGATTGTGTCATGTGCTTTTGGAAATCTCCTACCATGACTTTCTCTCCTCAAAGTCCATGGAGAGGCCACAGAGCCTGATGGCTAACATGAATTTTGAAACTAGGATGCCTGGTTCAAATATAAGCTTTTCCACTATTGACTATATGACCTTGGGCAAGTTATTGAACTGAAGAGCCTTCTGATTTGTTTATCTGTAAAATGGAAATAGATGTATCATATTGTAGAGCTGTTGTGTCCCTGACACATATTAAGGACATTATAAATGTTTCTTAAATATAGTAAAAAATTCAGAGAGGAGGGGTGACTCATGATAATTATGTGAAGACATTTGACATCACATAATTATCAGTGACAGTTGATATGGAATGACTTCTTCCTTTATTATGACTCCAAAATTGCAGAGCATATTGACTTCAGTATCCCATTTATCAGCTGTCCATACCTGCCACTTAATAAGTCTTGAGACCCCAAATTCTTAATGGTTTGTACTTTAGGGAAGTTCAATGTCTGTGAAGAGGGTTGCGTCAATATGAAAACTTCCAGGTCAGGATCCACATGATTGCTACTATTTGCAATGCCATTTAATATGATAAGTGGAGGCAGGTGAAAGGGACGGGATAGATTTGAAGGGACCAACACAGGTGAGCTCTCAGCAGATGTGAACTTTGTGTCTGAGACCTGATAGATTTTGGGATTGTTTCTGACAGTAGGAAGAACAACTGCCCTTTGCCTAAACTATCACAACGAGTCTGAAGGTAATGTTGACATGTTTGTGATAGCTCAGTTTATTTCCCCTGGAAAACACAAATGCCTATAATTAGCCTCCAAATATTCAAAATGCAGCTTCTCTTCCTTTCTCCCTCCTACTGTCCATCTTTTGATAACTTCCGTACTAAGTAGCTAAAATCAAATAAGTCCATCTCATTACTCACTAACAGCCCTGGAGAAAAGACTTTAGGTCAGGAAACTATATCCATTGAAAAAAAAACAAAAATTTTGGACTAGCCTGTGTTGTAGTTTGAATTGTATCCCCTGTTAAGGAAAAATATTATTCAATGGTGTTTGTTAAAGCAGAGTAAGAAAGACTGTTCTGGTCCATCATGATAGGCAGAGGGACCTCTGCAATGGGATTTATTAGTAGGGGTAAGAATGGGCTTATCTCTGAATACTGCAAGGGCAGCTGAGAATTGATAGCCCCAGAGCAAGGTGGGGATCAATGAATGGAAAATTATCAAAAGAAACATCTAGCATATGGGGAGATGACTAACAGGAGTCTTGCTGAAGATGGGCCACGGTGATCGCCTGGCATATGGAAGAGGATGAGAGGCCTGATCAGATATCTAGACTAACCAGAAAATTAAGAGTAGGGTTTTTTTTTGTTGTTGTTAAGCTGATTTAGCAGAATATTTTGCTAAAATTAGATTTTAGAAGGATGTTCATAGATGGACTTAGGAGAAAAGTTTGGTCAATAAGAGGATCTTTGTTACCTACATACCCCCACCAAGAAAAAGATATGTAAAAAGTACGGGGATTTAGATCCCTAGTACTTTGAAATGTGACCTTACTTAAAGTTAGGATCTTTTCAATACAACTAAAATGAGATTATTAGGGTAAATCCTCATCCAATCTGATTAGTGTCCTCAACAAAAAGTACTTTCTGGGTTGAGTGCTTGTTGTATCAGGATCCTGTGCCTCTTTAACTCCTGGTATCTTTCAGAGAGGGTTCTTAGGCCCAGTGGGGAAGGAAGGTTTCTTCCCAAGCCACTTATTTTTAGCAAGGTTCTAGAATAGATTCTTCTTGCTGGTTCTATGGGGATTACTCAACCCAGAAAATTTATATTCCAACACTCTGCTGATTATTTTCCTCAAACTAGTATCTGAAATGATATTTATTGTTTTTATTTTTCATTGTCTGTTTCCCACCTGGGATATAGCTCTGTGGGGACACAGATTATTATTAGTATTTTAAAAAAATTACTGCTGTAAAACTTAGACTTTGATAAAGTAGGTTCTTAATAAATATTTGTAGAAGAAAAGAAGAAAAGTTGAGAGATAGAAAAGATGGTGGCAACTATAAGAAGGATATGAAAGAAGACTAGCTTTTAAAATATTTTGTACATTTTGGCAAGAGGACCAAGATTTATTTACTACTTTATTTTCTTTATATTTATTGAGTTTCTCTTCGGAGCCAGATACCATGTTACAGCTTGTGAATTTAAAGTAAAATGCAGCTTTTATCCCCAAAGGGTCTGTGATCTCATTGAGACCAAACTGATGATCTGTGTATTCTTGTATAATCTCAAACCCTGGCCAAGAACAAGAGGTTGCTACATGGAACATTGAAAAAATTACCTGATCCAGGGCAATGTGTTCCACCTCCTCAACTTTGTATTCATCCATAGAGATCAAAATGAAATAAGGGTAGCTAGTTCTTAACAATTTTAAGCAATAATTCCGTTTGCATGACTACCTATAAAGGAGTTCTAAAACCTTGAATTTTTTTACTTAAGTGGAAAGCACAATGACTACTTTAATAATGTCCATCAGGAAGAAAAGGTGAATGGATTTCTTCTTCCTTGCCATATTTGCACAAATACATGGTGGGTAGTGATCACATGCCAAGGCAACAAAATGAGACAAGACAAGTTCCTTTCCTGGAATCTATAATGAAGAAATATTTAAAAACTATTGTTAAACAATAGTAAGATGGTTGCTTCAAGGAACAGAGGGAGAAGGTGCTGGGGGGTCATGGGGAGGTAACTCTCATCTGTAGTGGAGTCAGGGAAGGCTTTCTAGAGCAGCTGGGATTTGAGCTGGGCCCGGTTGGCCAACCAGGAGGAGGGCAGCCCTGCTAAAAAGATGAGCTGATATAAATGGGTGCTGTGGCATGACATGTTCGAGGATCTACAAGAAGTTTAATTTTGTTGACTTCCCAAGGGAAGTATTGAAATATACAAAATAAGTAAACAATTTTTACCTTGTGATACTAAGATCATTTATTTCAGTTGCAACATGGATCTCTGCTTGTAGATCTTTATAGATTTGAATGACTTCTATGAAAATAAAGAAGGAAAAAAATCTTAAATAAAAAAAGTAAATTGTGGCCAGGCGCAGTGGCACATACCTGTAATCCCAATGGATTGGGAGTCTGAGGCAAGAGGATTGTGAATTCAAAGCCAGTCTCAGCAACTTAGACCTAGTCTCTAATAAATATTTATGAGACCTTAGTGACTCAGCAAGACCCAGTCTCTAATAAAGTATGTAAAAAAGGAAAAAAAAAAGGTCTGGGGATTTGGCTCAGCAGTTAAGTATCCCTGGGCTCAATCCCCAGCACCAAAAAAGAAAAAGTAAATAGTGAAGTCTAGGACCAGACTGTGAAGACTCTGCTGTGTAAGTGTGTTGGTTTTTTATTGCCTTGAGTTGTGATTTTCTACCTCTGATAAGTATTATCAGGAGAATTTTTGTAGAAAACCATACATATCTCTATCCCAGAGATTCTGGTTCAATGGGCATGCAGTGAGGTTTGATCATCAAAAGTATTTTTACTTTTTGCAATGGGAGGGAATGAACCCAGCACCTTGACATGCTAGGCAAGTGCTCTACTACTGAGATACACTCCCATCCCCATATCAAATTATTTTTAAATTCTTTATTGGAATATATAATGCACTCATGTTCAACTTCTACTCCAGTCATACCCAGCTACTGGATGGTCTCCAATTTTTTAAAAACAATTTTGCCTATATCTCTTCTTTTGTGCATGCTATTCCTAGAATGACTTCATTTTTTACCTTGTTTCTCTAACTCTGAATTGGGTATAAGTCAAATCTAGCATTGTTTTCTCTTGGAAGCTTCCCTGACATTTCATGGCAAAGTTGAGTTCTTTACCAAGATTTCCATAGTACCTTGTACATTACTCACAATAATTGGGGTCCACTTGGCTTACTTTTGGTTTTGAGCAGAATCCCCCAGTCACTATGCCACCTAGACTGAATCCAATGAGTGTGGAAAAATTGGGCTCTTTGTCAGAAGAGTGAAGGCAAAGTGGGACCAAAACAACACAAGTACTTTTTAAATTGTGTATAAACTATTTTGTTCCCAGAGATATTTAAGGTGATTGTCTTTCTACTAGACTGTGAGTTCCTTAATAGTAAATATTGTGTGGTATTAATCTTGAATACTGTTCCAAATTGAGCACTGGTGTTTGCTTGAGTGGAGAGTTTCTCTCCTCAGACTTAAAGATATGGGTTTAATTCTGATATCTGTTCTAAGTAGTATTCATTTTTCCTATAATGTTTCTGCTTCATTCTGTCAAGTTCCCAGGACTTCAAGGATGAAAGATTTTTTTTTTTTTTTGTAACAATAGCTTTTGAAATTGTCACCAACCAGAGAAAGTCTTTGAGAATCTTTAAATCAGGTCCTCTCCATTTGACCTCCTGAGGAAGGGATGGTAGAATGTAAAGGTCAGTGCTGGGAGGGCAGCAGACCATGCAGCTGGAATCCAAACTCAATGACCCCAAGGCAAGCACCCTCTGTGCTTGCTAGAATTAAGGTTGGCAATCAGGAGGAAAGTAGAGGTTCTTGGACTCAGGATGAGGTGCTCAAAACATTTTGAATGCATTGGGTTGACTGACCACTGTGGAGGCAGGAAATTCTTTAATTCTGCTGAAGTGCTTTAATTCTGCTAGTTTCCTGGACTTCCTCTGAGGATTGCTTTTAACTTATATTTAAAAGTTGGAGGGAAAAAATAGCTGACAGTCAAGGAGGTTTACATTTAAGTGTCAGTTTATAAGCAAGATTTTTAAGTCTTAGGTCATTTCATAGTTACCATTAAATGGATACCCTAGTGTTTCCCTGGAGAGTGGAATGTTTTCCATCAAACTTATATTCCTTCAAGGGTAAACTTGGATTTAGTTTTTGAACAGCAATGATTTTTTTTCATAAAGTACACGTTGCATCCACAGGATAGTATGATTAATAAAATAAAGTTTTTATGTTATATCATTTCCAAGAATAAACCCTCTTCACTGTAGCTATCATTCCTATTGTAAGCCAGCTAGGTCCTTGTGCATAACACTATGCAATTGATTGTTATTTTTGTCTAGCCATATTAAATGGCACAAAATGCTTTACCCTGGGGGATGAAAGAGGAGAAAGAGAAGTAGAGAAGAGAAGGTAGAGAGACACTTGCTGGGGCTCCCTGAAGAGACTGTCTTTAATAATCACATATCCATTGGTGCACTGGGAAGGAAGATGGAGTAGAGGGCTAAGATTTTTTCATTGAAATGGTCATTTCTGTAGGAGTTTTCTCTGCATGATCAAAACACTCTTTCCAGTTGTTATGGTTAGGATATGAGGTGTTATGTGTTTCCCCACCACAACCCCAAGCTCTTGTGTTAATGCAGGGATATTCAGAGGTGAAACGATTGGATTGTGAGAACTGTAACTTAATTAGTCCATTCTAGTTTGAATAAACTGGGTGGTAACTGTAGGCAGGTGGGGCAGGACTGGAGGAGCTGGGGGCAATGGAGGCACATCCTTGAAGGGTTCTTCTTCCCTATGGCCCCTCCATATCCTCTCCTTCCTAGCTGCCATGAATGGAGCAGATTCTTTCCACTATGTCCTTCTGCTGTGAAGTGCTACCTCACCTTGGGTCCAGAGTAGTGGACCCAGTGAAGCATGGATTGAACCTCTGGAACTGTGAGCCAAAATAAACTTCTCTTCCTTGTTGTTCTTGTCAGGTATTTTGGTCACAGTGACGAAAAGCTGACTCATACACCAGTGCTTACCTCAGTCCTCTTCTCTCTTTATCTCTTGCACTAAAACTCATCTGGGCAGTTTGGACTACTAGATTTCTTACTTACTTCAGTGAAAATAGTGAGTGCTATAGTGGCCTGACTTCTATTCACCACTCTACCACCCTGGGTAGCACCATTGTGGCATTTTCCTTTGGAGTAAAGGGGCAGGTGACGAATCCTGCTTACCTCCATCTCACCCTTCTGAGACCTGAGGCTGACTTACAGGAAAGAGTCCAAATTCTTGAGTGTGGGATACAAATAGGCAGCATTAATGCAAGTGATATTTTGGGAATAATAATTTGGCAGCAGAGACTAATGGAATAGAGTAAATTAGCAACTGATTAGAGCAGTTTGGTACTATATTGGCCTCTACTGGGAAGGCACTGTGCCAGGACTATTATTGAGAGAGAATTTGAACAAAGAATATATACTCAGAGTCTAATTAGGAGCCAAGTCCTGTGCCAAGTGCTTCATACACACAATCAGCTCCATACCTTTCTGCTGTAGCACTTTATACAACTGGCAGTATATATTTGTGAGGGTACATGTTTTGATGTCTGCTTTTACCCACTAAGTTTTTATTATATTGCTAGCACATAGTAGATTTTCAAAAAGGTTGTTGAATGACTAAAGATCCAGTTAGGACTCTTGTGGAACCTGGACTAATGAAGAGAAAACTCATGAAATTCTAGAAAAACAAGAATAATGAGGGTACAAAAAGAGGCTAAGCAGGGAACTTTGGGAACTCTATTGTCACTGGAGAAGCTGGCATTTAATGAGAATCAGTTCACAATGATTCTGTGCTGTGGTTCTCCATTAAGATTGTTGAGAGAGATTCCCACTTGAAGTTGGCCCACTTGCTGAAGGTGGCCCCATAATCCAGTCAACTAGGCTGGGTGCAGTGGCACATGCCTTTGATCCTAGCAGTTTAGGAGGCTGAGGCAGGAGGATTGCAAATTCAAAGCCAGCCTCAGCAACTTTGCGAGGCCCTAAGCAACTTAGTGAAG
Source organism: Callospermophilus lateralis (assembly GCF_048772815.1). NCBI lineage: Eukaryota > Metazoa > Chordata > Mammalia > Rodentia > Sciuridae > Callospermophilus > Callospermophilus lateralis. The sequence continues at coordinate 24,399,255 of NC_135320.1, forward strand.
AGACCATGTCTCAAAATAAAAAATGGGCTGGGGATGTGGCTCAGTGGTTAGTTGCACCTGGGTTCAATCCCCAGTACTCCCCCCAATAATAATAATAAATAAATAAAATAAAGAATCCCATTGAGACCCTCTTAGGATAGTTAACTTCTGAGAGAGAGCAAATAAGGATTAGTATAATGAAGAATTTGAAATTTGGGAAGAAATGATTTTGATAAGTTCAAAGTGTTCATAAAGGCCAGGTGTGGTGACTCATGTCTATAATCCCAGGGCTCTGGAGGCTGATGCAGGAGGATCAAAAGTTCAAAGCCAGCCTCAGCAAAAGTGAGGTGCTAAGCAGCTCAGTGAGACTCTGTCTCTAAATAAAATACAAAATAGGGCTGGAGACGTGGCTCAGTGGTTGATTACACCTGAGTTCAATCCCCAATCCCTGCCCCCCTCCAAAAAAAAAAGGGTTCATAAAATCATTTGATCTTCAATTTTAACAGTTTATTCATATAGCCAAGCAGATTTGGCACTAATCTCCATGTAGGCTTTTTTTTTTTTTTTTAATAAAAAACAAAAACAAAACAATCACTTCTCTGCTTGTTAGTTCCACTGGTTGTGAAGGACAGAGATTCCATTTTAAGGTCAGTATCTCTTCACTTATACCCAGTGTTGAAGCCTGGAACCTACAGGCCTGAGTAATAAGAAAGTGATGAGTTAAACCATTTAGCTGTTCACGGCTCTGGACCTAACCACTCTGCTAGTGCTTTTGAAGGGATAAGGTGAAATGTGTAATCATTAGCTGCTGTAGCAGGCAGACCAGGCAATTTGTGTGTTTATGGATCTATTTAAATCAAAGGTCATTGATTTTATTTTTTCCCATATTCAGCAATGCATTCTAACCTGAAACACATATTAAAAATTGGTACTGGTAGTAATCCCCAAACACATAACCCTAAATTCCATAGATATTTTCCTATGCTTTACTTTTCATATTTAGATCAACAATTCATCTGGAATTGATTTTTGTGTTAGGTATAAGATAGTGGTGAAGATTCCTTTTTTCCCCCCCTGAATATGGATAGTCAATTGACTCAGCACCATTTATGGAAAAGGTCATTCCCCTCACTGTTGTATTCTGTTGGCCTATTTTTCTATCCTTTTTTTTTAATCTTTATTTTATTTATTTATTTCTATGTGGTACTGAGGATTGAACCTATGGCCTCATACTTGCTAGGCGAGCGCTCTAACGCTGAACCATAATCCCAGCCCTCTATCTTTTTTTTTTAAGTATTTATTTTTTAGTTGTAATTGGACACAATACCTTTATTTCACTTATTTATTTTTATGTGGTGCTGAGGATCGAACCCAGGATCTCACATGTGCGAGGTGAGCACTCTACCGCTGAGCCCCAGCCCCAGCCTTATCCTTATGTTAATATCTCATGGCCTTAATTACTGTAGCTTTATAATAAATATTGTATGTAAGACTTTTGACTTTATTCTTTTTTCTCTTAAAACAAAAGGAAGGTACTATAGGTTATTAATCATTTACAGAGCTTTTGAGAGGGTTGAAGAAACAGACTCCATATTGAATTTCTAGAAATGGTTCATAAAGCTGCACCAAAGGATTGGACCACCAAGAAAGCTTTCTTTTTTCCCTTCAAGGGGAAGCTATGTTTTGAAATGGAAAGCTGCCAGTGTAGTTCTGGCTCCAAAGCCACATTACCTAAGGTACAATTAGGAAGCTAGTTCAGCTAAATCAGGAAGCCATGGTTAGAATTTCTGGCACCAGAACCAAGCCCATGCTTTATAATTGGGAAGCCACCATTATAATCCCTGCCAGCAAAATGAATACCCTCCATCCTGCCATTCTTCCCCACTTACCTTGGTTCACATATCACTGAGAACACTGGATGAATCAAACTTTAATCATCTCTCTCTCATTCATCTTCTCTGTGTGTGTGTGTGTGTGTTTGTATGTATGTATGTACTCACACACATAAATATATATATTTACCTGGATAATAATTAATAAATTGCTACCTCATTTAATGCTATAATGCTGTCTTTATTACCAAATTCAACTAATGTTTATTGAATATCTACTAACATTCCCCATCACTGGACCATAAAAGTTTTAAGCATTCATAAAAAAGGAAAGAGTTTTATTTTATTTTATTTTACAGAATATTAGTATACCTATTACCCTGATTCCCATTTAATATTTCAAAATTGCTTTAGTACATAACTATACATTTGTCCATCTCTCTCCATTTATCAATCCATCACTATTTTTGTGGGGGGTGGGTGGGATAGCAGGATTGAATTCAAGGGCACTGGACCACTGAGCCACAGCCTCACTCCTATTTGTATTTTATTTAGAGACAGGGTCTCACTGAGTTGCTTAGCACCTCACTTTTGCTGAGGCTGGCTTTGAACTCATGATCCTCCTATCCACCTGAGCTGCTGGGATAACAAGGAGTGTGCCACCATGCCCGGCCAATCAGTCATATTTTTTTGATGCAGACATTAGTATAATTTATCTCTAAATATTTCACTCCATAGGAGTATCATTAACTAGAGTTCAGTATCTATTTAGTTATTTCTTGAGGTAAAGTTAATATTCAGTGATATTCACAAATCTTAAATGTAACAATGAGTTTTGATTAATACGTATGACCAAATAGGTATCAAGATAATGGCATTATGAGGGCTGGGGATATAGCTGAGTTGACAGAGTGCTTGCCTTGCATGTATAAGGTCCTGGGTTCAATCCCCAGGGTGCACACACTCACGCAAAGATAATAGCATTACCATCACCTTAGAAAGTTCCCCTAGATCCCTTCTTAGTCATTTTGTGACACCTCACTATTTTGATTTGTCTCCATGGATTATTTTTGCCCTTTCAAGAATCTTACACATGGACTCATACTCTATGCATTCCTTTTAAAAACTTATTATTTTAGAATAATTTATTTTAGGGCTGGGGATGTGGCTCAAGCGGTAGCGCGCTTGCCTGGCATGCATGCGGCCCGGGTTCGATCCTCAGCACCACATACAAACAAAGATGTTGTGTCCGCCAAAAACTAAAAATAAAATATCAAAAATTCTCTCTCTCTCTCTCTCTCTCTCTCTCTTTAAAAAAAATAATAATTTATTTTATTTTACAATAATTATAAATTGATCCTAAGTTGTAAGAAATAATACTGAGAGATTCAGCATAAAGATGTTTCTTGGCTTATGATGAAGTTACATCCTGATAAACCCACTGTAACGTAACAAAAAAAATCACAAGTTGAACTGTGGTAAGTCAGGGACCCTCTGTATTCTTCATTGAGTTGCTCTCAGTGCTATCAATTTGCATAACTCTCATAACTATGTTATGGTTTGGATGTGAGGTGTCCTCCAAAAGCTCACACATGAGACAATGCAAGAAGGTTCAGAGGAGAAATGATTATGTGAGAGCCTTAACCCAACCAATGAATTAATCCCCTGATAGGGATAAACTGGTAACTGAAGCTGGTAGGGTGTGGCTGGAGGAGGTGGGACATTGGGGGCATAGCTTTTGGGTGTATACATTTGTATCTGGCAAGTGAGACCTCACTCTCTGCTTCCTGATCATCATATACTGTTTCCCTCTGCCACATTCTTCTGCCATGTTGTGCTGCCTCACCTTGAGATCCTTTAACTCTTGATTATTTCAAACCTAAGATGTAGGGTACTTGAGCAAGTTTCTCATACAAGGGTATGAGAAACATACAAGGGTATGAGGCCATACAAGGGTAATCTCTTCTGGGCATACCTTCTGACAGGAAAGAAATTCAGGTTGACCTTATTGAGTGGCCTCATTAGCCGGTCAATAAAGCACTTGTAATTAATTAAGCAAATTGGATTAAAATTGAAATCAGAGTTATGCTCTAAAATATTTCATTATAATTATTAACATATTAATTGTACAAATGCATGGGTCATCACTATGATATTTTCAGACATGCATAAATGCTGCATTGGACATGTCCATCCATACTTCTTATAGTCTTCCTGTCTCCCCTTGTTACTCCCTGCTCTGGCCCCATTCCCAGTCCCCAGTGTACCCTCTTCTATTTTCTGGTTGCCTGCCTTCCTAACTTTTCTAATTTCCGGTTGCCTGCCTCCCTAACTTCCTTCCTTCCTTCCTTCCTTCCTTCCTTCTTCTTTCTTTTCTTCCTCTATTCCTCCCTCTCTCCTTCCCTCCCTCCCTTCATTAGGCTGTAAGATAAAGATGAGTAGGGGGATGAATCCATTTCTGTGGATTGTCTCCTTCCTCCCTTCTTTCCTTACTTCCTGCATGCCTGACTTGTCTTCCTGACTGCCCACATTTATTGAGCCCCTATTCTATGGTAGACCCTGTTCAATGTGCTGAAGAGAACAAGCCAAAGTCCTGCTCTCATGGAGCTTTTGTTCTTTCTTTTTTTCCTAATATTTATTTTTTATTGTAGTGGATCACAATATTTTCATTTATTTATTTTTATAAATAAATGCTGGGGATTGAACCCAGGGCCTTGCCCCTGCTAGGCGAGCACTCTACCACTGAGCCACAACCCCATCCCCTCATGGAGCTTTTGTTCTAATGAGGGCGACACATCAGTACAAGGATAAGGACAGGCAGGCAGGAAGCAAGGAAAGAGAAGGAGGAATGTCATTAAATCCAGGGGGTAAGGCATGCTATGAGGAAAATTATTAAGAGAAGGAGAACTCAGGGTGGGAGTTAGGTGGCCAGTGGTGACTTAGAGAGCCAACACTATATTCAACCCACCTCCAGTTGAGTCCTGCCCCTGTGTACAGCAGTGGTCACTGACCACCCAATGGTCTTTCTTCTCTCTTAACTCAACACATTCTGATTTGGTGGCATCTCTCTTTCCTTCTGCCTTCTATGTTCATTTTTTTTTTTTTTAATTTCTCCCATTCAATTGCAAGCTCCTGATAACAGGGGCTGAGTTCTTTTCTGCTTGGATTCCATGCTGGAGCACAGTGCTGTGAAGCATATAACCCCTATTTTTTAAAAAAAATGAATGCTATTTTTGAAAACTTAGCAAGTCACATTTTCTGTTTTTTCTTTCTCCTTGTTTCTCAGAGCATTTGCATGAAACATGATCAGTTCTGCTAAGGAATTCTTTTCTCCTGCTGAGCCGTTTCTGTTGCCTGCATCTTCAATCCTATGTAGGTGACAGCCACCTCCTTCTGTTCAGGATAAGATGAAGGGCCTCTAATATTGTACTCCTGACCGCATAACGAGAATTACCAGTAGGCTTGAATGCATTCCTAAGAAATGTTAGCCCACTCTGCTGCAAATATCTTTAATAATTGATGATGAGAAAGGCAGAAAGTTATGATACATTTATTTCTTTATTGTGGAAAAACCTCTGTAGATTTTCAGTGCCCAAATGTAAACTAAAAAAGAAAAGAAAGTTATTATATTGGGCCTTTGAGTGCATAGTATGGAACAATTTCAGTTTGGAGACAGATAATGACTTCTTTGGGATCAGAGGGATTTGTAGAGATTGTGGATGTATATTGTTTTTTTGTTTAATTGTAGATAGTTTCAATAAGGGTAATTGTATTAGTAATTTTTTTTTTCAGAGAACTCAAAATAATTTATCTGACTGTTTGTCTATCTATCTATCTATTCATCTTTATTAAAAAATTGAATTATGCAGTTATGGAGACTACATCCCAAAAGTTGGCAAGCTGCAGACCAAGAGTCCTAAAGATATAATCTCAGCATCTGAAGGTCTGAGAACCAGGGGAACCTGTATAAGTTTCAGTCCAAGTCTGAGTCCCAAGGTAGGGAAAGACCAGTGTCTAAACTGGAAGGATAGAGAGGCAGAGAGAGAGTAAACTCTCCCTAACTCAAGAGTTTTTTTTTTTATCCCATTTAGGCTGAGGCTGTTAATGAATTGAATGAAGCCCACCACCCACACTGGGAAGAGCAATCTGCTTTTTCTTTCTTTCTTTTTTTTTTTAATCTGCTTTTAATCTACATGTCCAAATGTTACTCCTTATTTATTTATTTTGTGGTGCTGGGGATTGAATCCAGGAGTACTTTACCACTGATCTGCATCTTCCATCATTTTATTTTTTATTTTGAGACAGGGTCCTGCTGTGTTGTCCACACTGGCCTTGAACTTGTGGTCTTCCTTCCTCAGCCTCCTGAGTAGCTGGGATAACAGATATGTGCCACCCTACCTGTCAAATGTTAACTTTCTTAAATACCCTCACAGACATACCCAGAATCATGTTTTGTTTTGTTTTGTTGTTGTTTTTCTCATCTCTTCTTGAGAGCATAGACTTTTTTTTTTTAACACAACAGAAATTTATTTATTTTTTCTTTAATTTGTTCTAATTAGTTATATATGACAGTAGAATGCTTTTTAACACATCATACATAAATGGAGTATAACTTCTTCTGGTTTACATTATATAGGAGCACACCAGTTGTGTAGTCATATATGCACATAGGGTAATAATGTCTGATTCATTCTACTATCTACTATCATTCCCACCACAAACCCCCTCCCCTTCCTTCACTCCCTTCTGTCTAATCCAGATTATCTCTATTCTTCCCTAGCCCCACCTGCATTGTAAATTAGCATCTGCATGTCAGAGAAAACTTTGGCCTTTGTTTTTTTTTGGGATTGGCTTATTCACATTAGTCTCCAGTTCCATCCATTTACCTGCAAATGTCATAATTTCATTCTTCTTTAAGGCTAGGTAATATTCCATTTATATATATATATATATATATATATATATATATATATATATATATATATAAATTTCTTTATCCATTTATCTACTGAAGGACACCACTTAGGTTGGTTCCGTAGGTTAACTATTGTGAATTAAGCTACTATAAACATTGATGTGGCTACGTCACTGTAGTATGCTGATTTTAAGTCCTTTGGATATAAACCCAGGAGTGGGATGACTGGGTCAAATGGTGGTTTCATTCTAAGTTTTCTGAAGGTATCTCTATACTGCTTTCCAGAGTGGTTGCACCAATTTGCAGTCCTACCAGCAGTGTATGAGTGTGCCTTTTCACCTACATCCTCATCAACATTTATTGTTGCTTGTATTTTGAAAATTGCCACTCTGACTGGACAATGTAGTTTTGATTTGCATTTCTCTAATTGCTAGAGGTGTTGAAATCTTTTCATATATTTGTTGATTGATTGCATTTCTTCTTCTGTGAAGTGTCTTTTCAGTTCCTTAGTCCATTTATTTGGTTATTTGTTCTTTTGGTGTTAAGTTTTTTGAGTTTTTTTATTTACCCTGAAGATTAACGCTCTATCTGAGATGCGAGTGGTAAAGATTTTCTCCCATTCTATAGGTTCTCTCTTCACGTTACTGATTGTTTCTTTTACTGTGAAGAAGCTTTTTAATTTGATTTCATCCTATTTATTGATTCTTGATTTTATTTCTTGTGTTCTAGGGGTCTTGCTAAGGAAGTCAGTTCCTAAGCTGATATGGTGGAATTTGTCTCCTTAGGCCTTAGCTTAGTTGTCTATAAAATACATGGGATTAGTTGATATTGAATTTCTCTTCTATTTTTAAAATTCTATTCTTCCAAGGCTTAAAAAAAAGACAACAGAGAAAGTGGGTATAAAGATAGAATTCACCAAGAACCTCTTGCCTTTTGCCTGCATTGATTCTTCTTCAGTGTCCTCTCTTGCCTCTTTCTAAGCATCTGGTTGGGGTTCTCTAGAGGAACAGAGTCAGTAGAATACATATATAATTATAAAAGGCGATTTATTGTATTGGCTTCTACAATCAGAGGCTAAGCAGTCCCACAGTGGCTATCTGCAGGCTGAAAATCCAGAGAAAACAGTAGCTTTCAGTCTAAAAGGGACCAGTGATGCAGCCTTTATGACCAAGGACAGCATAAAGCAAGCCACCTGTACCTGACTGTATCCGAATATTCCAAACCATTTTAAAGGAGGGAGCCCCAGAAAAATATGTTGCCAGCTCCAAAGAAACCTGACTCCTTATGAGTTTATAGGATCTAGTGTGCACAGGAAACCTCTTTAGAGTATTGGGGAGTAGGCATGAGATTGTTTTCTGCAACTGCAGTATGGGAACAGGTGAACCATTCTCTAAAATTCTCAGAGATTGTCCCCATCTGAGTTTTCTGAGTGTTTCTAACATGTGTCAACTCAGGCTGTTGCTAACTGTTGATGATTGCTGGTAAATTGCCCACAGTAGCAAATAGTGGTCCTGGAAGCAACAAAGGCATAGAAGGAGTATGGATAAGTGATCTCGATGGCACAGGGTACTAGACTAAAAGCCCAGAATACCTAGGTAAAAAGGAAAAACTCTCTTGGGAGCCCAAGGCAACAAAGGAATACAGAAATAGGGAACAAGTTTCCATCAGAAACTGAGACTCTGCATACATTAATTTTCTTGCTAAAAGATAAGTGGATACTGGCCACCAAGATTGGGAAAAATTGCTTCTCAAATATCGGTGTATCATAATTCTGAACGAATCCAAGATAAAATAGAAGTAATGACACATGCGAATAAAGAAGTTCAAGATTTTCATAACTTGATCAAAGCTAATGGAAGGTATATACACTGAAATGTAACAGAAAATTATTGTGGACTATTTGGGTTACCTATTGATTGCTGGCCCCCTTCTCCTCTCTCCATCACAGTTGTAGGGAGGCTTTTCCTTTCCACTTCTGCTTTTCTTCCTTTCCTGGGCTGGGGTGGGGATGTGAACAGAGGGTTTTCTTACTATGTTCAGTTCATTTATTGAGGAAATATTTATTGTGCTCAATGACTGAATGTCCTAGGTTTTAGGAATATAACATGAAACTAGATGGAATTCAAGTTGTTTTAGTTCTTCCCACTTTCCCATTATTCTTCTGAAAGTTTGATGTATCTATTGACCCTCCCTGGATGCTCTTTTCTTTTCATTGATGGGATAGAAGAGGGTGGAACAGATAGGAACAGAGTGACCCTGTTTCAGCAGGGAGACCAAAGCACTTATTTGGTGTCTTGGGTGTCAACTGCAGATATAAAGGAAAGGGAATGGCCTGGCACAGAAGCCTTTGATTCAAAGGTTGCCTTAGAGGTCTGTTTGGAGTAGTTACTCTATTAGAGCAAAGTCACCACAGTCAAGGATATCTGTTCAGTAACTGCATCAATTGGAGTTTTATCAGGAAATAGATGGCATGCTGAAGTGGTCAGTTGAAGATAATTTAATGAATGGAATTTTCCAGGAGGTGTGGGCAGGGATAAGGAAATCAGCAAGAGATGGAGAAGAACCCAGAGTGTTAATGGAGGAGAGTACCTTCTGATTAAAATGTGTCAATCTCATGGAGCTGTCACTTGGAGTCTGTAGCACCACAATGGTAGTTACATTTAAACATGAGTTTTGGAGGGGACAGTCAAACTATAGCAGCCGGGAAGGTAGGTGTTTGGGTTTTAGATTCCATATAATAAAAACTGACAAAAGAATAAAGAGTTGGGAATGACTCTTGGTTCAACCAATTATTGGATAGTTTCTTTATACTATAGTTTTTGTGGCACATTCTTTCATTAGAATGTTCAACTAATTTAAGAAACCTTATTCTATGGGTTTTGAAGGTGACAGTGTATTTTGGTCTATTTTATATTGATTTAATGGTGTAACTCTGAATGCTTTTTAAATTTCTTGTCCCTGAGTTTATGAAGAACACTGCATCAGATATCCCATGCATAATAATAATAATACCTGTGATGGCAAGATCAGAGATCAAGAATGAATAGACCTGAGCTCACTCCCTGTCACATAGCAGGCATTCAGCAAATAGTAACTACGTTAGTCATCTTTTCATTGCTGTGAAAAAAAAATATCTGACAAGAACAATTTAGAGGAAGTAAAGTTTATTTTGAGCTCTTGGTTTCAGAGGTTCAGTCCATAGTTGGCCAACTCCATTGCTCTGGGCTGGAGATAAAGTAGAACATCTTGAGAGGAGAATGAGAGGAGTACTGTTCAACTCATGGCAGCAGAGAAGGGGAGAGAGAGAGAGAGAGAGAGAGAGAGAGAGACAGAGAGAGACAGAGAGAGAGAGAGAGGTGCCAGGGACAAAATATAAACCTCAAAGGCATGTTCCCAGTGACCTATTTTATCCAGCCACACCACCACCTGCCTAAAGGTACCATCCAGTTAGTCCTTTCAAATTATTAATCTATCAAATTGATTAATCCACTAATTAGGTTATAGCTCCCATAAACTAATAATTTTACTTCTAAACCTTCCTGCATTGTCTCATGCATGAGTTTTTGGGGGACATCTCATATCTAAACCATAACAGTGACTTCCATGGTTTGAATGACTATCCCCTCCTAAACTCATGTTGAAATGTAATTGCTATTGTAACAATATTAAAAGATGAAATTAAGAGGTGATAGGTCATGAGGGCTCTATGTTCATGAATTAATCAATACCAATTGTAAAAGGGCTTGATGTTATTTGATCTTTTGCTCTCTCTTGCCCTCTCTTGGCTTTTCCATGATAGGATGGCTTCTGCCATAGGATGCCTTCTGCCATATTATGATGCACCAAGAAGGTCTTTGTCAGATGCTGATGTTACTGCGTGGTGGGTTCTTGTGCCTTCCATCAGAAGGATCAAAGGTGCCCCTGCAATGGGAACTCTGTTGGGACTTATAGCTTGAGAGACACAGCATTGACCAAGAGAGTGTCAAAGCTGGCTCTCATGACAAAGGGAGAGAGCTCATTTTATTTATGTGGAAATGTTGTTTCCAAAAGGGGGTTAGGGTTTAGGAATTTTAATTGGTTTTATGTGCATTTCAAAGCTGCTTTTATTTTCCTTTGAGGACACTTTTCATTCTGAGGGGCACACAAGGCAAATCTATAATCCTAGCACCAAATGTTAGTTTCTGTTATTGATGTTGCATCTTGTATAAATATCTCTGCCCTGTGATAGGGATAGCTGTAGCTGTGAAGAGAACACCAGATGGGAAATGGAAGAGAACACAAATCATGGCAGGTAACCACTTGAGGGCCATGGGATTTAGACACTTTGGTGTCTCTTTAGTAACTTAATGCTTTAGGTTGTTTATCATCATGGTGAGAGCATCCTAGCCCTAATGAGGCACCTTGGCACGTACCAAACTTTTGGTGACTGATAAACTGTGAGTTAAGGTGGAAGAGCAGGGAAAATATATACCAGGCTTATAATAGTTAACAAGCTATGACTTGAGGTCCCTGGGGTATATTTGCCCCCTTTTTTTGGAGGGACGGAAGGTTGTCTTACTGGTACTTTGATATTAGACTCCCCAGCAACCAGAACCGTGACAAAATGAATTTCTATTGTTTATAAATTACCCAGTTTGTGATATTCCATTATAATAACACAAAATGGACAGTGCTTCTTCTTATTATTCATCATTCCTACCTTCAGATGTGGATGATAGAGGAATCTTGGAGGGAAGCAGCTGGCTACACAGATGGTGTTGACAAGTGGGGTTTGGATGTGTGAGCCCTGGTTTAAAACATCAGGATGATGTGTTCTTGGCTAAGGCTGGAGACTGGATGGAGAGGCAGAGTGCATTTGCTCAGAAGCTAGCTAACAAATACAGAGTGCTTAAAGTTGGATAGGGAGGGAGGAAAGAAAACTACAATTAAAAAAATCAGTAAAATAGGTTCTGTAGAGAATAAGAATTGTAAATTAAAAGAAGAGTAAAATTGTGATGAGTCACAGGACGGACAATTGAGGAGGGAGCTGGAGATGGTAACACTGCACATTGTCCTCTCATTGGGCTGACCTTGTTGTGTTGCAATCATGCCATATTTACATTTACTTTCCTGATGAACACAATGTGAGATAAGACAAGCACCAGTCTAATTTTCCCAGAAATAGATTCTAGACCTAGAGATGCCATCAAATCTAGATGGCTTAGATGAAGAGATGTTCTCAGGTGCCTGTATGAGGGCTCTGTGGAAAACAGGACAGCATCATTTAAAGAACTTTTATTGTGTTCTGGGCACTATTTTAAGTACTTCACTTAGATTATTTCATGTGATCTTCACAACAGCTTGATGTGGTAGACATGATTATCCTCCTTGCTTTAAATAACAGAGGAAATGGAAACAGAGTGGTTAAGTAACTTAAATAAGGTCACACAGCTCATAGAAGTTTAAACAAAAATGGTACAGTATGGATGTCAGGCTGATTCCTTGTGTCTATATAGATAAATTATGTTGGTTTGAACTGATTTCTTTTTTAAAAATTAGGTTTACTAGACTGGCAAGAGTAATGTGGTTGCAATATGCATTTGCTTTTGAGAATATTTAATTTTATTATAGAAGATAGGTTTGTAAACTACAGGTGAACATTTGATCTAGCTATTTCCCTACTCGGTCTATTCCCTAAAGACCTAAAAAGAGCACATTATAGGGACACTGCTACATCCATGTTCATAGCAGCACAATTCACAATAGCAAGACCGTGGAACCAACCTAGATGCCCTTCAATAGACGAATGGATAAAAAAAATGTGGCATTTATACACAATGGAGTATTACTTTGCATTAAAAAATGACAAAATCATAGAATTTGGAGGGAAATGGATGGCATTAGAGCAGATTATGCTAAGTGAAGCTAGCCAATCCCTTAAAAACAAATGCCAAATGTCTTCTTTGATATAAGGAGAGTAACTAAGAACAGAATAGGGACAAAGAGCATGAGAAGAAGATTAACATTAAACAGGGATGAGAGGTGGGAGGGAAAGGGAGAGAGAAGGGAAATTGCATGTAAATGGAAGGAGACCCTCAGGGGTATACAAAATTACATACAAGAGAAAGTGAGGGGAAAGGAGGAAAAATATAAGGGGGAGAAATGAATTACAGTAGAGGGGGTAGAGAGAGAAGAGGGGAGGGGAGGGGGGAGAAGGGATAGTAGAGGATAGGAAAGGCAGCAGTATACAACAGACACCAGAATGGCAGTATGTAAATCAATGGTTGTGCAACTGATGTGATTCTGCAATCTGTATATGGGGTAAAAATGGGAGCTCATATCCCACTTGAATCAAAGTGTGAAATATGATATATCAAGAACTATGTAATGTTTTGAACAACCTACAATAAAAATTAATTAAAAAAAAAAACTACAGGTGAAAACATTTTGAGTATGTTAGGTGTAGATAGACAATAAGTAAATAGTTCATGTGTAGGAGAAATACAGGAAGGGATAAAGGTCCCAAAATGCCTAATATTCATGAGGCCCCAAGTACTAAATATTCTTAACACTAAATAAGCTAGGAAGTACTAAATATAAAAACAGCTCAACATATTCAGGTTACATTCGCTGAGCAAATACTATTCATGAGGCCCCAGTTCTTAGCACCAATTCTGGCAACATGTTCCCTCTGTCCAAGATACACATATAAACCCAAGGTTGTTCATCAGGTCACTGGTGAGCTGTTAGTGAATCTCTACAGTGGAACCAGTGTGTGTCAGTGGACCCAGGGCACCATCTGTCCTTGGATCGTCTCACTCACATGTGAATTCTGGTCCTCATAACCTTACCATCAGAAGGAAAGGTGTGTGTGTGTGTGTGTGTGTGTGTGTGTGTGTAAGTAAGACAGAGGGGTGAGGAGAGAAAGAAGAGGAAAGGTGAAGAATGGATTGCTAATCCACTCAAACTCTGGAATATTGTGATATGAACATTTAGATGGAAACTTTTGTTATTGTTGTTTAAACACAAAAGGAATTTATCGGCTCTTTTATCTGGGAAGTTCAAGGAATGATGCTAGTTTAAGGCTTCTGGATGGAAACTTTGTAACCTGGATTTCTCTAAAAAAAATAGTTTTCAAAAATTTTTGTTCTTGATTCACAGTAAGAAATACATTTACTCTATATCTTGACCCAGTTTACATATACCAATATATACTTATATATGTATATGTATGAAACCAAAGCAAGAGATCTGTGAAATTTACCTTTATCACATTTGATAACTCTAGAGTCCATTTTGTTTCACTTAAAAGAAATCCTGAACACAGTGCACTAAATTGATGTACACCCCACTATTGAGTCATGACCTGTAGTTGGAAAAAAGTGCTAAAGGATTTGTGATTGATTTTTGTCCTTCTTGTTGTCAAGGCTCTGTGCTCTCTTGGGTAGCAGCCCTTGTCCAAACTGAGCCCATGGAACCCAATGTTTGTTATGACCCGAATGCCTTAAATACTTCTTCACAGATGGAGCAGAGAAGAATGAGAAGAATGGTGAATCCAAAGACTTATGACCCAATAATTTGCATATATTTCTTCATGTAATTCTCCTAGTCATTCTATTCATATTGGATATTTTAATTCTCCTCTTGCAAATAAAGTAGGTTTAAAGGAGTTGTGTGATTGATCAATGACTATAGGGGTAGTAAGTGAGATAATTTGTATTTTAACCCAGGAATGTTTGAGTACAGCTTTAAGACAGGGTGTATCTTCTGTCCCAACAAAATTTCCATTCCCACATCTCCTGTATTGTATTTCTGGAGCCCAAATTCTCTTCCATTTCCCCCTCCTGAATCCCAAACTCTCTCTTTACTCTGTATGCCACTGGAATAACTTGAGGGTAAAGATTTTATGTCTTATACAGATGTGCCTGGTGATGATCCTTAGCTCCAGGGTAATGGTATATATAACCTCATCTTATCCTCACAAGTGTTTTCTAGGCTACATTTTGGATGAAGCAAGAGCTGACATTATAGAAGCAACTGTCTGTTATGTGGTCTTCAATGACATATGACAATCTCCCTCCTTAATTAGGAACAGGATATATGTATGATTAATATCCCCAAGCAATGCCTCTCCAACAGGTGAAGTCTCAGTAGCTGGTATTTGAAATATTCCTCTGTGAAAACTAAAATTAGTACAATAGAATGTAAATGCAAAAAGGCAGACACACCAGTACCTGGAAAAAATTCTTATTTTTGTACATCTTTATGTATGATATATATTTCTAGAATCAGATTTTTTTTTCTTTTGGTAATACTGAGGATCAGAATTACTAGTATTACTAGTATTGCATGCTAGGCAAGAAATCTACCACTGCCTTATGTTCTCAGCCCTTAGAATCGTGGAACATTACGTAAACTTCAATTATCATTGTTTTGGGGGTCAATGTCTTTGTGCTTGAAGGAAATTTTGAAATGGATTAGGATTAGTTTTTTTTGCTGAACAGGACATGAGATCATGCAAGTAGAAAGGATCTTAGAATTATTTCGAGGGAATAGAAGCTAAGTCACTTTAAAAGTTCATTTTTTCCCAACAATAAAATGAATACACGTTTATTGTAGATCATTTTTAAAACAAACAAACTGTATAAAAACAAAAACAGGCTGGAGATATAGCTCAGTTGGTAGAGGGCTTGTCTTGCAAGTACAAGGCCCTGGGTTCAATCTCCAGCACCCCAAACAAACAAAAACTACTCTTAAACTCCGAGTTAAGTATTATTTACATTTTTGGTATATTTTCCTCCATTTTTAAAAAAATTCTCTCTTAATTTTCTCATGTTTACAGAATTGGTGAACTCATTATACTGCAATTAAAAATATAGTTTCATACCCTTGTTAAAAACTTAACATTCTGTCAAGAACTTTTTTTTTTTTTTTTGTACTGGGGATTGAACTCAGGGGTGCTAGATCACTGAGTCACATCCCAGGCCTATTTTGTATTTTATTTAGAGACAGTGTCTCATTGAATTATTTAGTGCCTTGCTCTTGCTGAGGCTGGCTTTGAACTCACAATCCTCTTGCCTCAGCCTCCCTAGCCACTGGGATTACAGGTGTGCACCACTGTGCCTGGCTGTCAAGAACTTTTCACCATGATATTAAATATCGTTTGGAAATATGTATTTTAAAATTTATTACTTTCTTGGACATTGTGTTTGTGTAAGACTATTAAAAGCATGGCCAAATATTGCTGTTTTTATGTGCCCCAAAGTGAAATTCCTACATACAGGAAAAGCAATTCAAGGAGGAGGAAAATCTATTGAAAACGTAACCAACCAGTTCATGTTAAGGCAGTTTTTAATATTAACATTTCCTGCTTACAATATTTTAGCTTATGAAGACTCATCAGGTATACTTGTTTTGTTTTAAAGACAAAAGTATTGTTTACATATAATTGACTTTACACAGCACACGCCTTCCAAACACCCTCCTTTCTGTGCTCTGATTGGAATGCTACCTAAGTCTCAGCAGTGATCAATGTTAGCTGATGGTTCTGATCAATTAAATAATTGGTGTCAACTTCAGAACACCTTTTATTAATGTCATTGCTTGACTAATAGATTTCTCTTTAAATGCCAGGTTTCCATAGTAAGATGTCTCAGTAAGTCCTTGAATTTACTCTATAAGGAAATAAGGTTATTTCATAAAGAAAGGAGTTTGAAAGGAAAAACATCACACCATATCTTATTTTACTATCCACTTCTTAATTCAGTGAAACAAAAGCTATAAGAAGTACCCCTGGCCTTGTTTTGTTTGTGTATGTGTGTGTGTGTGTGTGTGTGTGTGTGTGTGTGTATACATTCCTGTTCTGGACTCCAGGGGTATGCCCAGTGGTGGCTGCCCTTAAATTATTACTCAACACAACTGGGCTTTTGGCTCTTCTATTTTTACTTAATATTTCTCCAAAATATCTGAATTTTTTTTGTGTTATGTAAATTGTTAGTTTACTATGTCACACAATGTTTTTCAAACTGTTCTCTAAGGCCTGAAGACAGAGTTCTCTCAAATTTTCTAGGCGATTATTAAATATACTGCTTCTAGGGCTTAAATCCAAATTCTGATTCAATAAGCTGGGACATCCACTTTTTGTGTGTGTGTGTGTGATACTGGAGATTGAACTCAGGGCCTTGTGCATGTGAAGCAAACACTCTACCAACTGAGCTTGGACATCCACATTTTGAGGACCACACTCCAGTGTCTTTGTCTGTTTGGGCTTCTATAACAAAATACCATAAACTGGGTGGGTTGTGAACAACAGAAATTGATTGCTCACAGTTTTGAAAGCTGAGAAGTCCCAGATCAAAGGCACCAACAGATTTGGTGTCTTCTCACTGTACTTCATATGTCTGAAGGGGTGAGGCAGCTCTTTGCAGTGTCATTTATAAGGGCACTAATCTCATTGATGAGGGTTCATGACCTAATCGCTTCCCAAAAGCCCCAATTTCTAATATCATTAGGTTTCAACACATGGAATTAGGTACATTTGTTTTGTTTTAAAGACAAAGGTGTGGTTTTACATATATCTGGTGATTAGGTTTTAGGTTTCAACACATGGAATTTTGGGGACACAAATGTTCACTCTGCAGCCCCCGGGGGAGGGGCTGTGGTAGTGGTAGGCTGAAGGGTGAGTTTTAACACCTTCTTCCTCTATTCTACCATAATAAAGTTTAAAAAAATCTGAAAATAGCCTTTCTAAAGAATGTTGTTTATTTTACTCTAATATAAACTTTAAAAAAGCAATCACTTTCAGGGGTCTAAAACCAGAGGTTTACAGGACCAGACTCTATAACACAGGGTGGTTACCAGTTAGTTGCTCCACTTCTGGAGGAAGGGCAAAAGGCTTTGTTTACTTCTGCCTTCCTCCTCTTCTTCTAGTCTTTAACCCTCAGAGACTGAATCAGTAGTCTCTATGATGTGTGGGGTGACACAAGTGGATGTTTTCATGAAAATGAGAAAAGAAGAAGAAACATCATCTTAGTTTTTTCAGTATAAAAATATAATAGTAATGTGCTTCACAATTTTTTTTTTTTGTGTGTGGAGATGTATGGTTCATCCTCATGTGAATAAGCTGTAACTTCCAAGTAGGTTACTGAAAACAGGGATAATTTATCTAACACAAGGAAAGCTTTTTGTAGTCTATAATGTATTTTAAATACTTCCACATAGATGGTACAATGTAATGTGTGTGTATGAATTACTTGGACTCCATACAAACTTGGGTAGCCATTTCACCTAACTGGAATGCCTGTTTCTAAGGGATCATTAGTTTATGATTAACCAAAAGACAGGCTCTATAGGCAGCCAGTCATCTTTATCTTGTCATAACTAGACATGTTAACATTATCATTATTAAAATATAGAACACTTCACAAATTTGTGTGTTATTTTTACTCAGGGTTCATGATAATTTTCCATGTATCATTGCAATTAGTATATGTGCTGCCAAAGTGACACTATTTTTTATTTTTTAAATTCACAAATAAAAATTATATGTTTGTGGTATACAACATGAAGCTTTCGTAGATGTAGACATTGTGAAATGGCTAAATTAAGCAAATTAACATAAGTATTACGTCACATACTAGTTTTTGTAGTGGACACTTAAAATATGCTCTTTTAGAAATTTTTTTGTACACAGCATATTATATTAACTATTGTAACCATGATGTACAATAGATTTCTTGAAGTTATTTCTGGAACTAGATATTTTGTTAATGTTATAAGTGGGATGAAATTAATGGTTTGATATTTCATACAATGGCTTTTAGAAATAGTTTCATTCCTAAAGTTACTGGTGTCTAAGATATATTGACTGAGATACTCAGAAATATTTTAGAAATACTCTCCCACCCTGTATGAAAGGGTAGAAGCAGCTAGGGAGCCCATCTCGCTTCACACACAATATTACTTTTCAGGTTTGAATATTATATGGTCTTGCATTCCCACAGAAGATTCTGGTCAACTGATACTGACTGAGAAGCCAAATGAATTTTATCTCTAGACTTCATGTTTTTTTCTTGAAAAATTTAATGCAAACTGTAGACACAACACTTAAAAAGGCAGAGCCTGTGACTATGTCCAAGAAATCAGTTTGCTTTTGTGTTAGCTGCTAGTAAATGCTTATATCTGTAGAAGAATTTAAACTGAGAACTGCTTTATAACCTGCTGCAAATATAAGCATTTATTAGTAAGCTGATACCAATGTACTCTTATGTAACAACATTCATGATACCAAAATTAGAATTCAACAAGTTTTTGAATTATTAAAGGAAACCATTGTACATTAGAAGAAAACTCCTCTTTGCCTTAAACACAAAACCAATTTATTTTCTTTTTTGGCATCAATGGCTCCTTTTCTAAAATTTATTTATTTAGATGTGGTGCTGAGAATCGAACCCAGTCTCTCACACATGCCAGGCAAGTGCTCTACCACTGAGGCACAACCCCAGGTCCCCAAAAACTAGTTTCTTGATGCCAGCTATTAGAATAATACAGATTCAATTTTAATTTTGTAATTACTTGTATATTATTTACCTGACAATATATTGGCTGGCTGGTGCTTTGCCTTCTCAAAACACCCTTGCCAATGGTTTATTTCTTTATAAGAAGCACTTTTGCTTATTGGAAGCTGGAGTAGATATTGTTTCCCTAATTCCTTCTTGCAAGTACAACAAAAATGTGTAGATAATGTATATAAGATGACATAAGAAGATTTATGAAAGGTAGAATGAAGA
Source organism: Callospermophilus lateralis (assembly GCF_048772815.1). Taxonomy (NCBI): domain Eukaryota; kingdom Metazoa; phylum Chordata; class Mammalia; order Rodentia; family Sciuridae; genus Callospermophilus; species Callospermophilus lateralis. Next base: position 24,418,748 of record NC_135320.1, read on the forward strand.
AGTCAGATATATTAGAAACCTCAGGACCCAAGGAACATCAAAATGCCAAGTTCTTTGGGTTTTCTTTTTGTCTTCAATATCCTGGAGTTGGAGATTAATAGGCCAAAAAATCTAGAAACACCAATAAGTACAGAGCAAAAAACAAACAAAGAAAACCCCCCAAACCATTGTTTTCTCTAGTCAAAGTTCTAAGAAATGGAAAGGGGCAACCTAGCAAGACAGAAACCTTTTAGAAACTACTCTGTTTCAAGCAAACAGCATAGAAAAACTGTGATCTCACTTCTACTTATGCCAGCAGACTACCACTCTCACCAGTCTTTAACAAGGAATTTCTCACCTGTGTCTCAGAGGAAACCTAAAGTCAGGACTTTCCTCTCCGCTCAGTGGAATGAGAGTACCTCTTATCCCATGGTGTCAGCAGAAGCATGTGTTTTGTTTATATAAAATAATACCTAGGACAGCAAAGAAAAAACTACACTAAGAGATTCATTGAAAAACAATATACAAAAAATGTAGATCATGTATAGAAGCTAGAGTAAAGAGAAGGGGGAGGGAAGGATAAGATTATATAAAGAATTGATCAAATACAAATTAATAGATGAGAGAAAGGAAGTCTAGTAGAGGAAGGAGAAGAGGGGTAGGACAGGAGGGGGAAAAAGGAAGGGAAAAGTTGTGATCATGAACTGAAATCAATTTCCATGCATGTCTGAGTTTGTTGGAAAAACCCAACTACTATGTATAACCATAGAGATCTAATTAAATTAAAAAAAGAAAAAAACCAATATATATAAACCTAATGGAACTCAAAAAATGTTCAAGTAACCTCTAGGAAGAGAGTACAAAGAAAACAAATGATAAACTGGGAGAACAAACATAAAACAAAAACAAAAAAAATAAAATGACAGGCTTAAGCCATAATATATCAATACTTAACATTAAATGTGAGCGGTAACCAAGAGAGATTGGCAGATTGTATTATAAAAAATGATCCAACTATATGCTGTCATTAAGAAACTCACCTGAGGGCTGGGGATGTGGCTCAAGCGGTAGCGCGCTCGCCTGGCATGCGTGGGGACTGGGTTCGATCCTCAGCACCACATACAAACAAAGATGTTGTGTCCGCCGAGAACTAAGAAAAAATAAATATTAAAATTCTCTCTCTCCCTCTCTCTCCTCTCTCTCACTCTTTCTTTAAAAAAAAAAAAAAAGAAAAAAAAAAAGAAAGAAACTCACCTGAGCCAGGCACTGTGGTGCACACCTGAAATCCCAGCAGCTTGGGAGGCAGAGTCAGGAAGATTTCAAATGCCAGCCTCAGCAACTTAGTTAGGTTCTAGGCAACTTAGTGAGACCCTGTTTCAAAATAAAAAATAAAAAGAGCTGGGGATGTGGTTTACTGGTTAAGCACCCTGGATCAATCCTTGGTACCAAACAAACAAGCAAACCAACAAACCCCCAAATATTAGTATGGAAATGTTGGAGGTAAATAGAAGCAAAAACAGCAGATTATGCTAAGTGAAGCTAGCCATTCCCTAAAAAACAAATGCCAAATGTCTTCTTTGATATAAGGAGAGCAACTAAGAACAGAGCAGGGAGGAAGAGCATGAGAAGAAGATTAACATTAAACAGGGACGAGAGGTGGGAGGGAAAGAGAGAGAGAAGGAAATTGCATGGAAATGGAAGGAGACCCTCATCGTTATACAAAATTACATATAAGAGGAAGTGAGGGGAAAGGAAAAAAAAAACAAGGGAGAGAAATGAATTACAGTACATGGGGTAGAGAGAGAAGATGGGAGGGGAAGGGAGGGGAGGGGGAATAGTAGAGGATAGGAAAGGCAGCAGAATACAACAGACACTAGTATGGCAGTATGTAATAATGTGGATGTGTAACTGATGTGATTCTTTTTTTTTTTTTAAAGAGAGAGTGAGAGATGGAGAGAGAGAGAGAATTTTTAACATTTATTTTTCAGTTCTCGGCGGACACAACATCTTTGTTTGTATGTAGTGTTGAGGATCGAACCCAGGCCGCACGCCTGCCAGGTGAGCGCGCTACCGCTTGAGCCACATCCCCAGCCCACTGATGTGATTCTGCAATCTGTATACGGGGGAAAAAAAATGGGAGTTCATAACCCACTTGAATCAAATGTATGAAATATGATATGTCAAGAGCTATGTAATGTTTTGAACAACTAATAATAATAAAAAACATATTCTATGCAAATACTAATTAAAATAAGGAGTGGCTATGTTGGAAGCATATTAAAGTAGACTTCAGACTCAGAAAATTATAGACACAGAAAGGGACATTATATCATGACATAAGGTCGATCTACCAATATAGTAACCCTAAAGGTATATGCATCAAACAACAGAGCTGCAAAATATGTGAAGAAACTTGATAGAACTGAAAGAATAGACAAATCAACAAGTATGGTTAGAGATTTCAGTACACCTCTATGTTAATAGAACAACTATACAGAAAATGAGCAAGGATATAGAAGAACTTGACAACTTCATTAGCCAGCAGGATGGCGATTTTATAAATTAACATTTATAAAAAAGTTCCACCCAACTATGGCAAAATACACTTTCTTTCAACTGGAACATACACTAATACAGCCTGTATGCTAGGCCGTGAAATAAACCTCAACAAATCTAAGGGAATAGAAATCATATAGCATGTGTTCTCTGAACACAGTGGCATTAGACTAGAAATCACAGAAAGATAACATCAAGATCTTCAAGCACTTGAAAACTGGACAACACATTTCTAAATATTCTAAACAGAGATTATACTGAAAAAAAAAATGAGTGGAATGAAAACAATTGTACAACACTTCAAAATTTGTGGGACACAGCTAAAGCAGTGTTGAGAGGAAGTTTATAGTACTGAGTGCATATGTTAAAAAAGAAAAAAATCTTATGGGCTGGGGTTGTGGCTCAGTGGTAGAGTGCTTGCCTCACATGTATGAGGCACTGGGTTCAATTCTCAGCACCACATATAAATAAATGAATAAAGTAAAGGTCCATGAACTAAAAAAATATTTTAAAAAAGTCTTAAATCAATAATCTAATCTCCCACTTCAGGAACCTATAAAAAAGAAGAGCAAAATAAATCCAAGCAAACACAAAGGAAAAATATTATGTTACATAATATGTTAAAGCAAAAACCCTATACAGGAGTATTCATAGTAACTTATGTGCATATTGGAAATAATCAAACATGAGCTTACAGTATTCCATTTCCAGATGCCTGTGATGTCTATCTATGCAAATATTAAGTTATTTTTTGTAGATATAAATATCTACTAGTGTAAGCCTTTCTAGAATTGACCGGTTTTTCTTCTGATTGACATGAACTTTGGAACATGAACTAATTTAGTCAGTAATTACTTTCAATCAAATTGTGGTCAAACCTGTGAACCTGAGAACCATCTTGTCTCAAATGTTTTTGTGTATTTTTCACTCTTGTATATTGATGTTAAGCCATGCTGTTGCCATGATTTCTACATTCTTGGATAAATATCATTATTACTACCAAATTTTGAGAACATCTTTAATAGTTGTAATAGTTAACAATTTCCTTCAGGGCATTGACTAAAGCCATTTGAGACTACTGGTGAGGTTTTTGTAGCTGATCCTGAAAACTGGGAAAAAGCAAAATTGTTTCTTAGTTTCTCACTGCCACCTGTGCATGTGGTGCTCCAGCCACCAAGTCAAAGAAAATGCATTGTGAAGGCAGATGAACATTTGTATCACAATGTGTCTTTGGCATCCTGTGGGTCCTTAGTCCCCAGCTGGGTAACTTGAGCTATCTTTCCTGCTCCATGTTGTCAGACAAATAGACTATAGAACAGAGAAAACTAAAATTCCTCTGAGGTGTTTTGTAGTGTTTAGTTCCAGAGGATCCTTCAGGCTCTGCCTATTTTTCTGACCTTCAAACCCAATAAAGTTTCCAGGAGTTTCTTTGCTTGTTGAAATGATACCCAAAGTACTTCTTCCAGAGGATCCAGTGACAACTTAATGGGGTCAAATATCCTTTAGATTTAACCAGACTTTGGTGTAGATCAAGCCTGTAGTGATCAAAACTCAAACCGAGGTTGCTCTGTCCATGAAAATACATTTATAACAGGGGAAAGGTGCTGGTTTTTGGAGGCAATAGAGTATTTAGCATGTACTTTCTGCCTGAAGGCTTTTCAAACCTCAGGATCTGGGCTCATGTTAATTTGCCTGGCTATCCTAGTGTCTTAAGTTCAAGGAGTGAGAAGTACTATGCACTAGGTTGAAAAGGTCAACCTTAATAGAAAGAGATTCTATCCTTGTTAACATCTCAGTTCAGTTAATCTCTACTGTTTCTTTTTTCCTGCAGTTTTGGCTCACTGAATCTTAGCTTCATCAATTCTTTTATTTACTGAAATCTGAAAGGTGGAGGCAGAAGAGGAGAAGATTTTAAACTGCATTTCTACTGCTTGGGGTCTAGCACATGAATTTTCCCCCCCTCCCCATTTGAAGTATTTGGATAAGGCTAAAATTTTATTTTCTCTGTAGTAGATTATCCTTCATATTTTTCTTATTCTATCATTGTTCAAATATGCTAAAAGTTTTCATGAATCAAATTATTTTGTTATTATAGAATTCTTCAGGCCTGAGTGGAACTTTTTAAGCACATGGTATTTAGCATTCATACTGCATAATTTATTCATTTTTGATGATAAAAGCTTCTTAGGATGTTGGGTGACAAGGCTGTTTCTAACAGAAAGTTCTGGTTGGTGGAAAATGAACCTCACTTTTGAGACAAATAAAACTTCAAAGCCAGTAACTACTCAAAAACTACGATCTGTTGAGGATTCTGTATTTAAATAATAAGAACAATGATTAGAGTGGTAAAATGAAGAACAGAAACGATGACCTTCCCTTACTCAGAGTTTACTTTTTTCCATTCTTCATTCCCAGGCCGGAAGCCTCTATTTTTTAATCATTAGGTTTAGAAGAGCATCATTTTGCATTTCCTGGACAATCTATCACCCAGTGACTCACAGAGCTGGGGTGTGTGGGGAAGGCACATAGGGTTGCTTTAACAGAGAACAAGACAACACGATGTCACAGAGGCAGTCACATGCGTCATCTACACACCAAGGAGCTCTTGCCTGGATTCTGAATCTCAGAAGATGCTGCAAGATGCTGGAGGAAAAATCTGTCTTATGGGATTGCCTTCCACAGGCATAAAATGAAAACCATTTTGATTCTTTAGAGGTACCTTTACTCCCAAAGGATCCCAATGTACTCAGCTCCTACCCCAGGAGTATTAGTCATACATCTTTGAATGTTGCCTCCTCTGTGCTAGAAAAGGCAGGTTTCTCTTGAGGCAGCCCCCACTGCAGCAGGCTTTGAGTGAGATAGTAAATAGTATTTTAATTAAAATGGCAGAAGAAAGTGTGGGGAGGTAAAATGTAATATCCCACACTGGAATTTGACAAAGGCACAGTGGTTAATAATCCTCAGTTTTTAGAGGACTATATGATTTAAGGGGGGAAATCTCTTTCATATTGCAGAGGATTCAGTGTGAATTCACAGGGAGTTGGACAGGATGAAAGGGTCAGAACTTCAATTGGAAGATGAGTATATAGTAGCCAATACAAGGAGGGGAAATCAGTCAGTAAATTTAAATGGGTGATAAAGCTGTAGGTCATATCTTATTTATTTGAGACAAATAAAATGATGCTCAATGATTAAAAATAATGATTAAAAAATAGAAGCTTCTGGCCTGGGAATGAAGAGTAAAAGAAGTAAACTCTGAGGAGGGAGAGTTCATCATTTCTGTTTTTTATTTTACCACTCTAATCATCGTTATTATTTAAATGTAGAATATTCACAGATTGTAGTTTATAAACATTGAATAGTTACTGGTTTTGAAGTTTTATTTGTCTCAAGTAAATAAGATATGTCTGAGGATATGTGCTTGGTGTTTAATAGAATTGGATTGGTTATCAAAGGACAACGTACAATTTCCTCTTGAAGCTCTCAAATGTCTGCCATCTCAAAAATGGAAGGTCCTTAAAGATCATCTGTCCCATCTTCAACATCCAGGCTAAATTGTTTAAAAGCATCTCAGAAGGATGGGAATCTACTTAACAGAATTCCAGGGAAGGAGTGTCACAGAACAAGACTACATATTATCCAAGTTAAATCTAAGTTAAATCCCAGAAGTTTTCAACTAAAACCAGACTCTATTTGTTCCTATCTTAGAGGAGATGAGAAATAGCTTTTCATTGTGTGAAAGCCTTTTCCACACTTGAAAGATATTGTTACAAGGATCTTTTTGCTAAACTTAACAATCCATTTCCTTCAAAGTTTTTCTAAGTTTCATTTCCCATTTATGACACTGTGAAAGTTAATGTGAAGCTCTGATATTGAGTAGGAGAGTCCTTGAAACCTGCCAGGACTTTACTTACTTAAAGCATTTTTACTATTATATTCATTCTAGGAAAAGAGTCCTTCATTGATAAGATGGCAGAGAGCTTAAGAGCTGACAGTATGGGAAGCAAAATCTTTGAATTTGTCTGTCTGTACAGGACAAGAATCAGTGACATGTTGCAAACTGATGACAGGAAATGTAGCACAAAAGTAATTTTGATTGAATTGGGCTTCCTGGGGGTGCATATAAGAAGTGCCTCAGAGCATAGCATTGTGGGAGATGCTGGCTAGCACCTGTTCTCTGGGTCCAGGCATAGGCTCTGAGGCTTCAACATGGCTGCTCCTGTTTTCCTTTCAGCCCTGGCAGTCCCACAGACATACTTCCTAGGAGTGATTAGGATTAATGGAGCAAATGTCTTCACTTCATAGGTTTGGTTTGTTCCACAGGCTGTTATTTTCCTCCTTTGTAGTCTGTTTATGATCCATGTAAGTTTCACTAGGTGGACAGAGCTGCTTGCCTTTAGCTTCTTTCTCCCACAGGTGAATAACTGTGTTGAAGGTAACACCATGTGCTATTAATTTGATCAATTTTTAAACCATTTTAAAACAGTAAAATTATTTGCTTAAATAACATATAGCCATAGCAAATTTTGAAACCAAATACTTAGATAAGATAAAATATAATTTTTACTAACCTTGAACTTATTTTAGTTTCTGTTTGGGCTAACCCTGATTCTAACAAATGTGCCCTGAGACATACTTTGGTACCACATGAGATACTGAACATCCTTTGGTAGATGCCAGGCACTGTATTTGTGATAATAAATAACACAAAGATGATTTTTGTCCTCCGAGAGCTATCTGTGAGAACAGAACTTTCTAATAGCTTGCATTCCTCTTCTGAAATTGCTTCAGAATATACACAGTACATGGGATCTGGCTGAAGTTCCTGGGAATTTCAGAGCAAGAAGGGTGCTTCAGCCCTTGTAAGTAGCAGGGGAATCAAAATTTTAACTGTACCAGGTGAAGGACAGACATTTAATTATCTGCTTCCAATTCTTGAAAGAAAACCACACTTTGCCACCCTTTTTTCCCCTTATGGTAAAATAGAAGAGAATTATGTCTGTAGCATAAGTGTCATATTTTTCCAGAAAGCAATTGACCTGGTGGTTTCTGGGTCCTTTCAGCTTTCCCTCCCTTTACATCAGATAACTAGTTTAATTTAGTAGAGTGTTCCCTTACCTATGTCTCTTGATTCCCCCCTTTTTTTTTTAATAGTGTGGCCATCAATAGTGTTGTTTATAGTTTCAAATAATTATTCATTAAAATATATTTATTAAAATGTGTGCTCATTAAATATTCAAATATAGATATGGAGAAAGAAGGGAAAAAGTCTATAATCTCATGTCCATGTCCTAAGCATATCCACCATTTGAATTTTGGTGAACTATGCCAGGTTATATATTTTCTTTATGTAAATTTTATTTAAAAATGTGAAATCATAACATACTTTGGAACAGTTTGGTTTCCTCCACCTTTGACTTATTATATCTTAAACGTTTTCCATAGTAAAATACTCTTCAGAATATTTTAATCACATCATAATATTCCATTGAATGGAATCACCTTATTTTATTTAACTACATTCTGTCATATGTAAACTTCCAGTTTTTCACTATTATAAACAAGATGACTATCACTGGGCAAAGTATTTTAATCTAAAGCTAAGCATTATAAATGTCTATCAAAATGAATTCATTAAATACTCAACAAGACCTAGGACCTTAAAATACAACTTTAAACCACCTTTGCATCCCAGGAATAAATCTCACTTGGTCACCATGGGCTATCTTTTAATGTGCTGTTGAATTTGGTTTCCTAGTATTTTGGTGAGGATTTTTGCATCTATGTCCTTGGAGAGGTGTTGGACAAAGAGTACAGTTTCAGCTAGATAGAGGAATAAGTTTTTGAGATTTATTGCACAACATGATGACTGTAGTTAATAATAATGTATTATATATCTCAAAATTACTGACAGCAAATTTTAAATTGGTAAAATCAGAAAATTTTCACCATAAAAATTGATAAGGATATGACATGATGGGGATTACATTGCTTTAATCACTCCACATTGCATATGTATAACAGAACATCACTGCATCTAGTAAATATAATTGTAATTTATATTATAATTGTAATTAAAAATAAAAATAAACAAAACCTCATAGCTCTAAAGGGGCTGACATTCCTGAAACTTTCTAATCACTGACTATGTGCCTCTTTCTGATCTGCTGCTTTACTCTATGAGGGGGCTTTTGCTGTTCCTCTAAGTTTCTCCTTCATCCCATTGACTGTGTCATTTGTTCTATCCAACCCTCCTCAGTTAGGTTTTTGAATGACTAGATAATCTTTCTGGAAATGGTTCAATTACTCCATATGTTCCTGTCTTTAAGAGGAGCACAGACTTTGGCAACTGTCTGATAAACTTGCCTCAAGCTTCCTATGAAACAATTTACGTTGGTGCTATCTAGTTTGTTTGACATCAGGAATGTTGTGATTTGGTGGCAAGTGGGTACATTTTATTGGGCGAGGAGTCATTTGCCCTCTGCTCACCAGGCTGGGCATGGGAAGCCTCTTCCCTGAAGCAACTGCTATTGGCAGGGATCCCACCACTGATCTGCTTTTTGATTCTGAAAGAAGAAGCTCTCTGGTGCTAATCATTTTCCATGTTTATAGCTCTTACATTATATAGGAATCAAGAAATGAAAGTGATTTGAATAGAAGTGAGGTAGCGATCTATATATAAGATTTTCTTTGCTATACTTCTTCCTTTGGGTTTAAATGCATGAAGGTAATTAGTTCAATAGAGGTAACCAAAGCCTTATAAAAGGAGACTAGATCAACCTACCAACACATCCATCATCATTCACATTTTTACCCTGGCTCTGTAGAGTGTACTGTCCTGTTTTGGTGCTGATGGAATTGGGGGTATTTTTTATGATGTTAAGTAAATATTTGGCTAAAGAAGTAATGTTAACCTAAAACCTGTAATGTCTACTGGGTTTAATTTTAGTGATAACTAGGTATGCAGGTCAAGCACTTATTATTAAGGGAGAAGAGACTTTTCTCAAAGCCTAAAATTTCTTTTTAGTTACTTACATAAGCCAAACTCAACTCTCCTTTTCTTTCCTTTTCTTTGACATAGCTAATCCCAATCACATAGTTACATTGAGACCAGGCATATTATTTCTCACTAAGGCATTCCTAAGTGTTGTCCTGAAATGAATTTTTTGAAACCCTGAGGAGGAATTGCTGGTGAATAGAATCATACCACAGGCTGATGAGCATCCATATTAGGATAGGAAGAACTTGAGTTGAGGTCAGGAGTTGAGATGAGTAGGTAACTATAATAGCAAAAGTCTCAGAAAGTAGTTGTTGGTTTCTTGTTTGTATTTTTTTGTTTTTATAAAACAGGAGGAGTGATGTCTAGAAGCAGCAGCAGTGGGAGTCAAGAAGAATGTCCACTGTTTTCCTGGTGTGTGGGATGCAAGCAAATGAACAATCTTCACTGAAGATGCCTTCAAGGAAGGTGCTATCCATACACATTCAATTAATACTTACTGAGAACCTCTGATATGCCAAATCCTGAGCCTACTGTTAGGAAAGTAATGTTTCCATGAAGTTATAATTCTGGAAGATAAAGATGGTGCAGAACCAAAGTCAGTGTTCTTGTGAGCCACCTGTCAATCAAGTCAAGGAGGGTCACTCAGGTGGAGGAAGAACTGTTTGGGGTGTAAGGGTATAGAGTAATTCCTTTACAATGGACAGGGGTTCAGGGTCAGAGGGGAAGTCGTTGGCAGGAAGGGAGCAGTGCAGGTCAAGGTGAAGGCAGCTAGGAAGGCTTCCTGTCCCTTGCCTTGTCTCTTACTTCTGCAGCAGCTTCCTGCTTCTTTCTACCATACTAACTTTCCTACTTCTTGGTCCACAAAGTCTTTTAATTTCTTTTCTTTAAAGGATTAGCCCACATTGAGACCAGACACTCATAACTCTTGTTATGGTTTGGACTTCATGTGTGGAAGGCTTGGTCCCCAAAGCAGCAATGTTGATAAGCAGGGCTTTTGGGAAGTTATTGGATCTCTAGAGCTCTAAGATTATTAGTGGATTAATGTATGGGTGAATTCAGAGCTGAATGAACTATTGGGAGGTGGTGGAAGCTGTAGGGTGTTGGGATGTGGCTAAGGGAGTCTGTCCCTGAGGTGTGTCCTCAGGGACTATAACTTGTCCCCAGAGCACTCTTTCTTTTCTTCTTCCTGGTTGCCATGAGGTGAGCAGCTTTCTTGTGCTATGCTCTTTTACCAGGATGCTCTCTGACTTGCCTCAGGCCCAAAGTGACGGAGCCAGGTAACCATAGAGAAACCTCTGAAACTGTGAGCTCAAATAAACCTATCCTCCCTCAAGTTGAATTTTTCTTGGTTATTTGTTACAGGGATGACTAATATAGCCCTGATTCCAAATTTTCAACTCTAGATCAATTTCAGTTGTCTATGGTCAGAAGGGTGGGTCACAGAGGTCAAACATGTCTGGAATGCTTAGCCTGACAAAAGATGTTTTCCAGGTGGATGAAAATTGAGAAATGGGTGACCATCCCAAAGTGTCTTTTTTATGCCCCATTTAAGGGATCTGGGGTTGGGGAAGATGTCAAGGGTGTGACTCCTTCTATGTGGAGTTTGCCTAAGAACAGATACTGGAGTTAGGATTTATTGGCACTTAAACATTTCCTTTAGATAACTTCAAAGGCAGAAAAATGCCAAGTATCCTCTGGCATTGTCATATTAACTTTGACAGCCTTACCCTGGTACTCTGATTTTTAAAAGAACCGATGCTAGACCCCTTCCTAAGCAGGTCAATGCTAATTGACAGCATGTTTTAATTCATAAAGAAAATTTAGTATGTATTTAATCCAAATGAAAAATTAATGTGCATCTGAGTGACAAAGTAACATTTTTATTTTATTCTCTCAACCTGCTAATATTTATATCTGCAAAATTCTTGATTGGTTACATTCTAGTGCTCTTTATTTCTCATATACTATTTGAGCATCCAAAGGCAGTTGTCAAAGCTCATGTATTTGCTGGTGTTCCTGAGCTGCTGGCCCTGCATCATTCCTAATTTGCTGATAGCCTTGTTATTGATGATGGCAAGTTTGGCCTTTGGTATCTGATGGATGGAGCCTCTGGCTGGGTTTATGAATTATAATTTCAGTGGGACACTGTAGAAACCTAAGTACTTGTGTGTATTTTTGGCTTGACCCTCTGGTTTGGGCAGACAAAACAACAAAATGAGAGCAAGTGGAAGAGTCTTCACAGAGGCAGAGGGAATAAATCAAACTTTATCCCTCTACTCTATTAAATATTTACCAGTTCTCATTTTCAACAAAATATTAAAACAATATTATTCACAGTAACAATATGGTAGTCTAGATTTCTGTCCACTAAAAGCAATGGCCACCATCATGATGAGCGCTTTGGTAGAGAAGCGGAAGTGTTAGTTAAGAACCTAGGAAATATACTGATCTGGACCTCTGAAGAACTCAGAGAGTGCCCAGGAGGAGAAATGCAAATGATAAGCATGTGACAACTGGTGAAGGCATGAAATCTTGTTCTAGATACAGTGCATGGCTATTTTGGAGAGAGGGGATCAAGATATTTTGGAAGATCTGTGGAAGCCCAGGAGCACAGGAGTAGCAGTTGCCCAGGATGAAGCAGGAGACATTCTGTGGAAGCCTCATAACCAACCAAGGAGGCTGGACCTCCTCCCAAAGGCAATGGGAACCACTGAGATTTTAGGCATCCTCCTCTTTAGCAGCTCTGGCTCCTCCTGAGGGTCATGGAGGCTTTATACCAAATTCACAAGTCTTTTTTTATAAACATTCCCAGGCCCATGCTCATTTCACTTGTATGCATGAATTAGAAGTAGATTAAAATAAAGAAAATGTGTGTGTATGTCTAATCCTGTCTCTGGGATCAGCAGAGGCCATTTCCCAACTTCCTCTCTCCATACAGAGTTCCTATAAACCCTTGAGATAAGCCCTGGACTCTCTTCTATCTCAGTCTCTTGCCTTGGCACAGGATTTACTTTTGTAGAATTATTTGACATATTTTTGCCTCTGTTTACCTGTAAGGGCCTGAGTTACTTTTATTGTGAGGTATGCAGGAACCATTTCTGCATAGTCTATAGATAGTCCAGAGACAGGCACCCAAGGCACAGCTGTTGCAGTGAGGCTGTGCAAGGATCCCCACAGGGCCTCATCTGCTGGAGGTTTACTTGGGTACAAGGAGGTTATTTTCTTCTCTCTTGTGTTACTTCACCCTGTGCCTCCACTTAAGTGTCCTTCTTGCCTTATCTTCCCATTTGCATCAATAACTGGGGGATGATGGAGGATGAGGCAATAGTTGAAGAACACTCCAGTTTTGTGAGCAAGATTACTTTATGTGCTGTATGCTGGATGTGCAGAAGACAAGGTTAAGTACCATTCATTTCCAAGTTTTGTTTCTGACTTTGTTTTCTTAAGACCTGAAGATATTGATGGTGATTTAGTCAACAATATGGGCCCTGGAATTGAGCCAACCTGAGTTGAAATCCAGCCAACCTGAGCTGGAATCCTCGATCTCTCACTTACAGATCACATGAATGTTTGGCAAATAACCCTTTGGCTTCTTCTCCAATAGAGTGGGTATGTAGTTCAGAGGGCTGCTGTGAAGATGCTCAATACATGATCACTGTGTAATTTTATTGATAAGTTACACATAATTAAAAGTAAGCCATTATTAGTATAATGACAAGTGATGGAAAGCAAAGGCTGTAAGGATGTGGAACTCACACCTCCTAGAATATTCAAGAGTCTCTGTAGGATGTAAGGGACAGGATTCTTCTTACATTCTCCTCACTACCTGATCACCAGCTTTGTTTTCACTTGAAGGACCTTAGCACATCATAGGACATGTATAAGACAAATGGGAGTTACCCCTCAAACCTACCAAAACTCACTGGGAACAGGATGGATCCAAACATGGCATTCATCACTGTGGTTTTGTTGAGTGAGCAGCCTGCTCAGAGAAGAGAACCTCATGCCACAATTTGTTTTGCTGAAGATTGCTGAATGTTTATGCTGGAGATCTGAATGCTTATATCTCCCTAAAATTCATATGTTGAAACCTCATCTGAATGCAATAATATTAGGAATTGAGGCCTTTAGGAAATGATTAAGTCATGAGGGTGGAGCCTTCAAGAATGGGATTAATGCTCTTTATAAGGGGCCTGAGGGAGTTTGTTCACCCTTTCTGCCATGTTAGGACACACAGAATGCGCCACCTCTGAGGAGCAGACCCTCCCTCATCTGACACCAAATTTGCTGGCTTATTGATTTTGGCTATCCAACCTCCAGAACCATGAGCAATAAATTTCTTTTCTTTATAAATTATTCAGTCTAAGGTATTTTGTTGTAGCAGTAAGAACAGATTAAGGCAAAGATGAAAGATTATCATAAATGAGAAAAAAGTGGTTTTTTAATTTCAAAACTTGCTTATAGCAGGCCAGACAAATACAAGCCCAACACCAAACTATGTCCTGACTGGTCCAGCCAGAATAGGGAACTGGGTCACCCCTGAATGGCCTTTGACTTACAGGGGACATGAATATGAAGAATCTGTTGATGCTGCTGCTTCCTGTGTTCTGGAAGAGAATCAAGCTGCACCTTTTAGCAGTATCTCTAAGTCTTCTGCAGTTGTCCACATCAGGAATCCTCATCTATAAGAATGGAGTCAAGGGCACCAAGAGTGATCAGAGAGGAAAACAACTAGAAAAAAATTCCTCCTTCATTTTGGCAACCATCCATGGACAAGGTTTAAATGATAACATTCTAGACAATATTTTGGAACTTTTGGACTCCTGTATTTGCTGAAGTTTCTAGTTGTCAGGACCAGGATGGCATGAGACAAATGGACTGAATCTCCTAGTTCACATAGTCCTTGTGTCCAGAGTCTGTACAGAGGTCACTCAAGTCTGCTGACCTTGTGTTTACTTATAATCCTATGGTGAAGGCAGGTAATAGAGCCAGAGCTACAGCTGCAAAGATCCATCACCATCAGCATCCATTCATCAACAGATGCTTGATACCCACAGTGTACCCAGCACTGAGCTGAGTAGGGGCCACAGATAGGAAATCTCTGGCTCCTTCTCTCAGAGTAATAGTCAGGGAGGGAATAGACAAGCAGATTTTATAGTATGGTGTGATGAGGACCTGGTAGGACACCAAACAAGAAAGGGCAGTAAGCCTAGCTCAGCCAAGAGATGATGCTTACATTGCAACTTTAAGAAGATTCATAGGTTATCATCCCCACCTTCAAATTATATGGGAGTCCTAACCCCTGAGATCTCAGAATGTGACCTTGTTTGGAGTTGACTCATTACAGAGATAATCAGATTAAAATGATATAATTAGGGTAGACTTTAACCCAATGTGACTGGTGTTCTTATAAAAAGGAAGAGATTGAGACCACCAGATGCAGAGGGCAAATGCCATGTGAAGAAAGGAGCTGTGCTGCACAAATCAAGAAACTACCAGAATCTAGGAGTGGGGCCCAGAACAGTTCCTTCTCCAGCACCTTCAGAGGGAACATAGCCCTGCTGATACCTTGACTTCAGTTCAATCCCCAGCACCACCAAAACAAAACAAAAAAACCCTGATACATGACTTCAGGTTTTTGGTTCCTAGAACTGTAAAACAATAAAAAAATTGGGTGTTTTAATATTCCCAGTTTAGGAGTCTGCTGGTTCAACAGGAACTCAAAAATGAATTTAAGAACTCGGGGGCCATCCAGAGTGGAAGGCAGGGGAGGGAGAATAGATTAGTGCCTCATCAAAGGCTTGAGGAGGCAAGTTCACCCCTTCAGTTCCTCCTTTCACTTGAAGATTACAGTGTTTATCCTTTCTAGAGGCTGCAGCAGCAACAAGGGCCAACTTGGAAGTAGAGAGCAGCCCTCTCCAGACATGAAAGCTGCCAGCACCTTCATCTTAGACTTTCCAGCCTCCACAACCATAAGAAATAAAATACTTTTGTTCTTTATAAGTTAGCGTGTTGAGGGCCATAGCCGAGTAGGGATGACGCATGGCATTTTTGCCAGAAGTAGTGGTTGAGAAGTAACGCCAGCGAGTTCCCGTTGAATTCCAGTTGAGCTCTCGCGGGGATTCCTGAAGAGTTCACATTGGTTGGGGAAGTGCGGGAGGAGGCATTTTCCGGTTGGGGGTTCCTGGAGGAGCCGCGTGGCGTCCGGTAGAGTTCCTGGGGAGCGTGTGTGGAGTGTGCTGGTGGCGTTCAGAAATAAAGTTTGTTCCTGCTTCAGTGGCTCGTGATTTGTGCCCAGCCAGACTGCGGCATTAGTGGATCTCAGTTATTTTGTTATAACATCAGGAAAGGACTTTTTCTCCACCTGGGTAACCCCTGAGTCCTGTATTAGTATAATTTCCTGCTGTAACAGAGACTGCAGACGTGGATATTGCTTACATGAAAAGCTTGGACTGATGCTGTACTGAGGAATATGAGTTTTATCCTAAAAGAGGTGAGAGTTACCAAGGAACTGCACACAGTCAACCTGCGCCTTGGGCAGTGTTGCAGATACTGGGCTAAAAGGGGTGGTTCTTAGGAAGGGAGGCATTGATGTTCTTTAAAGAGGTCACTGTGTGACCCAGCTAGGGAGTGAGGAGACCTAGAACAAGGGATCCTGTGGATAAGGGAATAGGAAGAACGGCCAGGTGGAGCTGCTGTTGTGGAAATGGTGACAAGGGATGAGCAGGAAGAGAGAAAGGGCCCGGGGGACTAAGTGGATGCTGAAAGTATTCATTGACCAGGAAGGAGGGAAGATGTGTGGTGCTGGGGAAGGCTGCTATTTGAGGAGCTAGAAAAACCTGTCAGTGGAAGTGTCCTGCAGGGGCCTGGGTCATGGAAGGAACTTAAGAGCCTTGTCCCAACTCTTTCTTGGTATAGTCCAAATCACCTAAGAAAGGGGAGAGGAAGACAGGGCTGAGGGTGACTTTAAAAATTCCTTCTGAAACACTCTCCACCCTCTACTCTGTTTAAAGGGGTCATGTTAAGAAGCTTCTCCCTCCTTTCCCGTGGCCGGCGTCCTGACTAGAATGCTGGGGTCACACCTGATGGACCACAGCTGGCCATTCAATCCTGCTATCCCAGGGCTGAGCTGAGAAGTACATGTTTGTTCATGGGGCACCTTTTTTTTTTAATTGGTTCTTTTTAGTTATACATGACAGTAGAATCCATTTTGATGTAATTTTACAAGCATGTAATATATCTTATTCTATTTAGGATCCCATTTAAGTGGATGTACGTGATGGTGAGATTCACTGCGATGTTTTCATATATGTGCATAGGAAAATTATATCAGATTCATTCCACTGTCTTTCCTTTTCCTATTCCCCTCCCTTCCCTTTATTCCATATTGTCTAACCTACTGAACTTCTATTCATCCCCCTTATTGTGGGTTAACTTCTACATTTTAGAGAAAACATTTTGACCTTTGGCTTTTGGGGACTAGCTTATTCACTTAGCATAATAGTCTCCAGGTTCATCCATTTAATGGCAAATGTCATAAAGTCATTCTTCTTTATGGCTGAGTAATAGTCCATTGTGTATATATATCACATTTTTCTTTATCTATTCATCTGTTGAAAAGCACCTAATTTTTTTAAGGGATCTCCATACTGCTTCCCAAAGTGGTTGAACCAATTTGCAGTCCCAACAGCAATGTATGAGGATACCTTTCCCCCCACATCCTTGCCAGAATACAAATGATGGTAAATGTTGTCTCAAAATAAAAGTGGATGGGGATATGACTCTGTGGTTAAGCAACACCCCTGAGGGTTCAATCCCCAGTACCAAAAAAAAAAAAAAAAAAGTTGGCATAGGACAATTTTTGAGGAACCCATTTTAGAGATCCAAGTTAGTTTGCCTGTCTGAGCGCAACAACTTCTAATCCAAATGCCCCATTTTTCTCATTTTATGGATTTTCCCCATACTTGATCATTGTAATTATGAGATGATAGCTGAGTCAGGGGCAAGACCCCTGGGCTTGGAATGTGGAGTGCTCACCACAGGCAGATGTGCAGGTTGGTTCACTTCACTCGGCTGCCGTGTACCTTAGTGCCCTCACCCCTGTCCCAGCTCAAGCCACCATCAAGCAGATCACAGAGGGGTTAAAGTAGAAGCATCTTACAACTGTATGTTATATTATATTATTAGTGTTATTAAAATCTTCCCTGCTGAAGATCACTGTATTATTTTCAATTCTCTGCTGGGAGGTCATTCTCAGTATTTGATCTCTCTCCATTCATACCTCACCTTTTCCCAAACTGACTTTCTTTTAAGACTCACTTTCAGGCTCAGATTACCGTAAGACCCCTTTTCCATTAGTGCTTTTCTGTCACCTTTTATTTCAAGTGACTCTTGTAGCATTCATTATGCTTCTATTGAAGAACACTCACTTTCCCGCTAGCCTGAGTTGGGTACCTGGCATCTCCCAGCAGCTTCTGGCTACATTCAGGAAGGATACAGTCATTTCTCTGTCCTACAACTATGTAAATTATCTTATGTTCTGCTCAAGTCCTGCTGCCATTCACAGTGAGAGGGAAGAACTGAATTTCTCATCAGAGAATGCTCAGAAAGATAAAGGGGGAAGTTTATTACTGTTGATATCAATTAACATTTAACAAGTGCTCAATACAGCTTAGAGAGTGGCATAACCTCACTGCAATCCAGAAAAAAAGTAAGGGGAAGAATAATCATGCAGTTTCTAATCATCATTAAACCCTTGATTTTGGATGCCACGATTCCCAAACCCGTCTGTATATCAGTTTCCTAATCCTGAGAGTACCAAATATGCAGGATGAGATCCAAAAATCTGCACCCACTGTTCTCTTTTTTAATTTCAATATTGGGGATTAAATTCAGGAATGCTCTACCATTGAGCTACATCCCCAGTCCAGACCTTTTTATTTTTTATTTTGAGAGATAGGGTTTTGCTAAATTGTCCAGGATATCCTCAAACTTGCATTGCCCCTGCCTCAGTCACCTGATTCACTGAGCTTACAGCCATGTGCCACTGTTCCCAGTTAGGAATATGCATTTTTAACAAGCTTACTCAGAGATTCAAGTGTGTGTTTAAGTTTTGGGACTGCTCTTGTGCTCCTGAGCAGACTTATTATGGATGGGAATGGAGGTTCTTGATCACTCTCACCTGTTCTTCTCCAGACTTTCTCTTATTAATTTGATCAGCATTTTATTGAGGGATGACTTTGGACTAGAAGTTGTGCCATGTGCCCCATGAGCTTTGGAAACAAGATGATAAGAAGGAAGGACCCAGGCCAACTCCCAGGGATCCAGCATCTTCTCTCATCCTTGGCCGAATGAGAGAAGGCTTGGGGTTTCTTTCCTTCAGAAAGGACAGAATCTGTGTGGCTGGGCTGCTGTAGAAATAGAGGGCAACGGTGCAACTTCTCCCTTCTATTGTTACTGCTTTTTGCTTTTCTGTCACAGATATTTATGGACTCAACACTTTATGAAGATAAAATGTGTACTGTGGAGCTAGATTGCTCCAGGTCCAAATGCCACACATGGGCAGTGTGGTGCCGGGCCAAGTTTCCCTGTAACATGGGGCCTCCTAGTGCAGAGAAGGTAACATGAGTACATTATATGCCATGTGGTGGAATTAAGGCCCAGGCACAGGCAGAGCAGGATGAGGCAAAGGGACAAGACTTCAGTCTCACAGAGCTTGTGTTCTGGTCAGTGAAGACAAAATAAGGTTGGTTGATGATGCTGCCATAAAAATAATAGAACCAGGTAATGAGATGAACATTGACCTCAGTGAATGGTGTTAGGAGGGAAAAAAGACTCTCTCTACCCTCCTAAATCCCACAACTGCATTTGTGAGATAGGACAACAGGCAGATTAGAAGGAGAAAAGGTATATTAATTGTTTATTTTAATAATTATTCCATTAATGGGAATGCTCAAAAAATGATTGAGATTTGAGGACTTATATAATTTCTTAATAGGGTAAGAAGGAAGATGTAGGATACTTACGGGGGAGGGGGATGCAGTAAAGGATTTTTAGAAAAGATGAACAAATCCTTGAAAGAACAGATGGAAGATATATTAAGTTGTGGAAAAGCTTGTCTGGGTGTGGTATCAGACTTCCAGTATCTTCTCCTGTGATAGGACTCAATCTTCCCTGGTTGATGAAACTCCCAGGGAAGGGACTAAGGATAATGGAGCTCCTTCTGGAGGATCTATCTTTAGGCAGATAGGGGAGTTCAGAGAAAGATCCTGCCTATATTTACTGTTTTTCAAGTGTCTTTAGCTCAAAATGATCAATATACAAAAGAGGCAGAGTTTGGGGTATCATATCCTCCTTCAGGGCAAGTCTACTGAGAAGGAGTACAGGCTCAGTGGAGGCTGCATGGCCAGCTTTGCAAAGATCTGGGGCCAGGGATGAAAGGGTGCATCCCAGACTGAAGGAAGCGTGAGATGAGCTGGATGGTCCAACAGCTGTGAGCAAGGGGAGATGGTGGCTATTGACCCGAATAAACAGGATCAGGAGGCTACAATGGGGACTTAGGGTTTTTGTGAGATGGCAACCATTGGAAGCTTTTAGGTATGGGAGATTAATTATTTAATTTACATGTTTAAAATATCCCTCTTGTGCAATTAAAATTTCACCTGCACCTACCCAAACCTGAAGCTTAGGTGAGTTTCAGACGAAATTTCATATTTTTCCATGCATTGATGATACAGGGCCTGGGAACATCAGCAATGTATAAGGTTGCCTCTTCTTCCTTATCATGTGGAAACATTGTCTAAATCTCACCCTTTGAGACAGGGCACTTAGATACAAGTTGCCTCTGCCCTTCTGTTGCTAGGAAGCATGCTGGTAGATGTCAGGCAGGTGGGGGCCCTCTGATCAGCCCCTATCAGGAGGACCTTCCTTCTAGACTCAACTCAGCCCTGTGTCACTGATTTTTTCTTCCTGTCCCAGTAGTGTTTTACGAGGTTAGGCTTCTGAACTCTGTTTAGTCATCTCCAGTTTGCCTGCAGGCTCAATGTCCAGGACAGCCATCAGCTCATTCGGTTTCTTGGGCTTATTGAGGCAATTTAGTGTGTGAGACTTTACTCTGTGACTCACCTGCCATGAGCAAGGACATGCTAAGATCTGTGAGAAAGTAGAGTGGCTTCTCCTCCAGTCTGCTTTGATTTTTCCTGGGGCACTCAAATAAATTCCCTGTGGAGTGAGTTTGTCTGCTTATTCATGCTGTCCCAATCTGATTTAAGGTATGTAACAAATACACACAACATACAGATTGGAAAAAGTTGTGAAAGAAAAACTTAGAGACAAAATAGTGTAGAAATAAGATCAATTCAAAATGCAGATCCTGAGATCTTTATACTAACCATGGGTGTCTGACAAATTTGTCTCTCTCACATATAACCTAAGGAGCATCCCTTCCTCTGCCTGCTGTGTGGTCATTATGGCTTGGATATGAGGAGTTCTCCAAAAGCTCCTGTGTTAATGAAGGAATGTTTGGAGGTCAATGTTTCGATTATGAGACGATTATTAATCAATCTGTCCTAGTTTGAATGGGCTAACTGGTTGGTAACTATAAGTAGGCATGGCTGGAGGAGGTGGGTCATGGGAATGTGTCCTGGAAGGGTGCATCTTCCCTGTGCTGTCCCCATTCTCTTTGCTCCTTGGATGCCAAGTCCTGAGCAATTTTCCTCTGTTGAACCCTTTGGCCATGATGTCCTGCCTCACCTTGGGCCCAGAGCAATGGATTCAGCCAACCATAGACTATCCTTTGACATTGTGAACCAAAATAAACATTTCCTTCTCTAAGTTGTTGTTGTCAAGTATTTTGGTCAAACCAATACAAAGAGGACTAGCACAGGAATTAATGTCAGTCTTTATGTCTGATAGAGACAGTGGTTCTCTGGGACCCAGCCATTGGGGTTTCTGCTCATTCAATCCTACTGGGGACAATGTGGATGGGGCTAGTCAGGTGTTCCTTTCAGAAGTGGGAGGACTGAGGCACACAAAAGATTGTGTGCTTTGGAGTGAGATACAGCCCAGTTTTAATCCTACTACTCTACCTAGTAACTGTGTGATATCAAGCAAGTTTGTTAATCTTTCTGACCTTTCATTTCTTCATCATTAATGGGACTAATAATGCTTACCTTGTGAGGATGGAATGATTTATGTAGACTTGGACATCATAGAGTGCTTCATAAGTGCAGCCTTCAGCATTGCCGCTATCTAGAAAAGCATGTCAATTGGCAATCAAAAACTAATATTTATTGAAAGCCAACTACACTAATATCTGTGTTAGGATTCTTCAGAGAAAGAGAACTGATATTTTATATGTGTGTGTGTGTATATATATATATATATATATATATATATATATATATATATATATAGAGAGAGAGAGAGAGAGAGAGAGAGAGAGAGATAAGAGGAGGTTTTATTACAGAGATTGGTTCATGTGATTATGAAAGCTGAGGCCCAAGGATATGCTGTCTGCAATGTGGAGCACAGGGAATACTGGTGGTGTACTTCAGTCCAAGATCAAAGGGAGTTGAGGGGTGGTGTAAGTCCTAGAGGTTGAACCAAGAGCCCTGATGTCCAAGGTCAGGAGAAGATGGATGCCTCAGTGCAAGTAGAGACCCTCTTCCTCTGCCTTTGTGTTCTATTTGGGCCCTTAACAGATTGGATGATGTTTGCTCATGTTGATTAGGGAATCTTATTTACTCACCCACTGATTCAAATGTTGATTTCTGCTGAAAACACCCCTCAGATACACCCAGAAATAACTTTTTTCCTTCCCACAACTATCTGGATATTCCTTAGTTCTGTCAAATTGACAGATATAATTAACTACAACATTATGCTGTCTTGCTTATCCTCATAACACCTCTGAAGTCAAGGAACTATAGACACAGGGAAGTTAAGAAATTTGCCTTAGCATACCCAACCTTCATCTACTTTGCTTTTTGGATGTTAAAAAACCAGTGCTTTAAGGAGGAATATAAAGCCTATCTAGGGAGTACTAATAGTAATATTAATCATAAAAATAAATAACACTTCTTATATGCCTTTTTTATGCAAGACATTGTGTTTAATATTTAAGCACTTATGTGAATTATTTAACTTAATCCTTTAAAAACTCCTGGCTTAAGCATTACTCTTATGCTTGTTTGCTGGCAAAGACACTGAAGCTTAGATTATTTTAGCAAGTACAGAATCCAGAATTTCTAAGAGAAGAATAGGAAACTTTGCTTATTTGTATATTCAGTAGCTGGTTATTGAATACTTACCATCTTCCAGGCACTGCACTAGGCTCTATCCCATGGTGTGCAAAACAGATAGGGTCACTGCCTTCATGGAGCCTGGGAAACTTGTGGGGAAGGTAGTCATATCCAATGGAAGGTCATCCTGGTCTCCTATCTCTAATTCTGGGATTCCTTCTCTTATACTATACTAAGGAAGCTACAGGTTGCCTGCCAGCCTAATGGGCCACTATCTGATATCCCTTTATTTCTGTAAAAGTCAAATGGAATTTTATCAGAGCCAATGGCCTAATTTTCTGAACTGCTATTTTTGTTTGTTTTTATTTGTTTTAACTATAGAACTCTGTCTTCAAACAGAATCTTTCATATAAGCCTGTCTTTGAAACAGAAGAAGCTGGCACTTTCTGTTTAAAGGCTGAGGATGGGTAACCTGTGTCATCCCCAGTGCTGTTGGGAGGCACCTCCTAGACTCAGGAGAACCTATGTTGAAATGACTGCACTAGATCATCAGAATGATCCATGGATCAGGAGTAGAAAACAGAGGCCAGGCATTTTCAGTGGAGAAATTGGCCCAGTGTGGGAAAACCTTGTCCTTTAGATTCTTTCTTCCTTTGCTTTCACCCTCCCCGCCCCAGTTAAAATTATAATTTCTCATTAGCATCTTCATATGAAGGTTGACAGGGAAGGTCAGTATTGTTAGTAAATAGCCAGAAAAGGCTTCTTTGGGGGAGGAGTCTGGAAATTGAAATGGGAGATTTTCCACTGATTAAGTTTATCTCTCCTAGTCCAATATCTATAGAGAATCAGGAACTGTGGCAAGGTTGAGGTCATTTTTTTTGTTCTATTATTCTTCACATTTGTTTTACTATTTTTAGTATATATATGTATGTATATACACCCACATATATATAAAATTAGTATATATGTCTAACATACATACATGTAGAAATATATATACAAAGATTTATATGTGTCTATATACACATGTGAGAATATCTACACACACATACATGATATGGATATATACCTAAGCTATATGTGATCCATGCCCATGTCCCATGAGGCACAGTCATAATTGGTAAGAGAGGCTCAGTATTATTGCCAACCTTCTTTTGTTGGTCAGGGATTTAGACCTACTCTAAATAGAAGCCATCCATCTCCATGAATGTGGGATTCACATGCCTCCACATGCTTGGGAGAGCTAGAAAATTTTTACTTCTTAAATTTATATCACCACCTTATGTTCACTCAACAAAGATTTCTTGATACTTATTAGAGACCAGTATGGTCTGGGAATACATGAATTAATAACAAAATCGACATATAAGGAGCTGAAGTTTACTAAGGACACAGCTGTATAAACATATAATTAAGTGTTGTGAGATACAATTTGTCCCTTTATATCTATTGGAAGATTGGTTCCAGGACCCTGAGTGGAGAGTAAAATATATGAATGCACAAGTTATTATATAAAATGGTATAGTATTTGCACATAATTTATGTATATTCTCCTGTATACATTATTTCTCTATTACTTATAATACTTAGTAGAATGTAAATTCTTTTAAATACTTGCTATACTGTTGCTTAGGGAATAATGAGAAGAAAAATGTCTATACACATTCAGAATAAATACCATTTTTTTCCTGAGTAATTTAAACCTGTAATTGGTTGCCCATGTAGAACCCAGGGATGCCGAGCCCATAGAAGTGGAGGGTATGGCTATGTGAGGGTAGAGAAGGGCCCGTGGTGTCATGGGAAACAGAGGAGAGAATTTTCAATTCTGCTGGGGCTGGGAGAGCAATCAGAGAAGACTTTACAGGATATAGGGATTTTGAACTGAGTTTAGAAGATTGGATGGGAGATGGCCAGGGGTACAAGGACATTGCAGGCAAGACTATGAGTGAAAGGCCAGGAGGCACATAACACACACCACGGTCTGTTTGGGAATTGCTAGAGATGCCATGAGTAGCATAGCTATGTTAGTAGTTTATATTAGGAGGAATACACATGATGAATCTGTATGGGCAGGGCATGGAGAGCTCTAGAGCACCCTTGAAAGAGAGTAGAGGGGGTTTAGCAGGAAAGAGGACTATAGGCAAAGGCCCAGCAGTGGAGTGTTAACCAAGTTGAGAGAACAGATGAAGAGTAATCCTGTGGACAACCTGCATGTGTTTAGAGGCACTTTTACTATCCACCTGGCCCAGCCCAGTGGAGTTGGACACATTCTGCAATATCTTCTGTAGCCTCTAGCTTTGATTATTATTATAGTCCATGCATGACCAGGAAGGAATTATACATATGCATTTCCAAGTGGCTTCTGCTAAGCCAAAGGGAAAAGAATATTTGCATTTCTTAAAGAATTGATTGAGATTCTAAAGCCACACTGGAAAGTTAATAACAAAACACACAGCTTGAAAGACTTTGCTTTGGGGCATGAAGTACAGACCAGATTGACTCTAACTGTGATGCAGTTTTTAATTGTTTATAATGAGACATTTATAGCCACTCAGGGGCCTTTTGGGTCCTTTGGGGAAGAGACATGGAGAAGATATCTGTGATTCTAGCTGAAATTAATATATAAACAGACTTCATATGCTTTAGAAAGACTCAGATAAGAGAACACACTTTGTGAGATGAAACTTGTCACATAAATTAAAACTGAATACAGTGGGGGAAAACTTGGGGAATATACATAGGTTAAGAGTTTTTCACTCCAAATCACTTGCTACAGGAAGTGATTAATAATCATTAATACTGATTAGGAAATTAGGTAACCCTTTTAGGACAACTAATTCATATTTGATTTTGATTTAATAAGCATCATGTTAAGTAAATAGCAACTGTTTCCTTGAAGTATAGAGCTGGAGATCAACTGCCATGGAATGGTTAGATCTGAATGTCTTATGGAGTCATTAAACTCAATCAGTGGGTTGCTACTAAAATCACAATGACAGCACAGGCCAGTTTGACAAGGATTTGGCCAATACTAGACTCAATTATGTTATTCAGCACAGGGGAGACTCGTAAAATAGCTAAATTTCCTCCTTCTCAATTCATTCCTCTAAGCACGTGGTTCTGAGCTCAATTATGCTATGATTTCTACATATGTCTCCCTGAGGCTGGGATTGGTATCTAATATTGGTGCTTCCTTTTGTACTTGGCATTTATATTTAGCTATTAGGTATCTGTTCTTTCTAGCTGGTATCTGATGGCTAAAGAAGCCAGATAAAGATATAAGGTTAAAGATAAAAATAAAAAGAAAGGCATTGTTAAGAGAAGCTGTTTTTTAAAATTTATTTTTTAACTGATAAACAAATATTATATGTATTTATAGACTTCAACATGTTTTGATACATGTATACATTGTAGAATGACTACAAATCAAGCTATTGAACATGTGTATTACCTTACTGTGTTAGTCAGTTTTTTGTCACTGTGACAAAAAGACCTGACATAATCAACTTATAAAGAAGAAAGATTTATTTTGATTCACAGTTTCAGAGGTTTTAATTCATGATCCTTTGACCCAGTTTCTTTGGGGCCTGTAGCAAGGCAGTATCATGGTGGAGATATGTGGCAGAAATCTGTTCACCTTATGGCAGCCAGTAAGCACAGAGAGAGACAGGAAGGCGCCAAGGCCCTAGGGTTCCCTCCAAGGGCATACCTCCAGTGACCTAACTTCCTCCTATTAGGCCCCATTCTTAAAGGTTCCACCACCTCCCAATAGCACCACAGGCTGGAGACTAAGACTTTAACACACATTCTTTTAGGGGATACTCTAGTTCCAAACTATAGTGCTCATGTACTTATTTTGGAGGGTGATAACACTTAAAACCTACTCTCTTATCAATTTTCAAGTATATAGATATTATTATTTGCTATAGTAATCATGATGTACAATAGATCTCTCTCTCTCTCTCTCTCTCTCTCTCTCTCTCTCTCTCTCTCTCTCTTTTGCGAGGGGGCCCTAGGGATTGAACTCAATTGCACCCAACCACTGAGCCACATCCCCAGCCATATTTTGTATTTTATTTAGAGATAGGGTCTCACTGAGTTGCTTAGCGCCTTGCCATTGCTGAGGCTGGCTTTGAACTCACAAACCTCCTGTCTCAGCCTCCTGAGCCGCTGGATTACAGGCGAGCCGCTGGGATTATAGGTGTACACCACCGTGCCCAGCTAGATCTACTGAATTTATTCTTTGTATCTGAAATTTTGTGTCATTTGACTAATATCACCCCAACTCCCCTGCAAGCCTTGAGTAATTGCCATTTTACTATCTGTTTTTAAGAGTTTGACTTTTTTATATTCCACCTATAAGTGACATTGTATGGTATTTGTCTTTCTGTGCCTGGTTTATTTCACTTGATATTATGTTCTTCAGGTTCATTTATATTGTCACAAATGACAAGATTTCCTTGTTTATAAAGGATGAATAATATCCTATAATGTATATGTCTTCATTTTCTTTATCCATTCATCTGTTGATTGACACTTAAGCCAGTTTTATTTTTTGGCTATTGTGAACAGTGCTACAATGATTATAGGACTGCAGATATCTCTTTGACACTGATTTTATGTATTTTGGATATATATCCAGTAGTGATAGTTATATTTTTAATTTTCTGAGGAACCTCAATCCTTTTTTCCATGTGATTGTACCAATTTACAGTTCCACTAATAGTAAAAAGAAAAAGTAGAAAAGGCTTCCCTTTTCTCTACATTATTGGCAACATTTGTTATCTTTCATCTTTTTAATAAAAGCTATGTAGGTGATGGTGCGTGCTTTCAATTTTGCATTTCCCTGATGACTAGTGATGTTGGGCATTTTTTTCTAAGCCTCCTGGCCATGTATATGTCTTCTTTTAAAAATGTCTTTCCAGGTCCTTTGCCAATTTTTTATTCAGTTTATTTTCTTGCCATTGAATAGTGTGAATTCCTTTCATACTTTAGAATTAACCACTTATCAGATGCATGATTTGTGAATATTTTCTCCCATTCTATAGATTGCCTTTCATTCTGATGATTATTTCCTTTCCTGTGCAGAAGCCTTTTAATTTGTTGTAGTCCCATTTGTCTATTTCTGCTTATTGCCTATACTTTTGGGGTCAGGTCCAAAAAACACGTTTGTCTAGATCAATGTCAAAAACCTTTCTCCTTATGTTTTCTTCTAGTAGTTTTATAATTTCAAGTCTTTCTTTTAAGTCATTTGTCCATTTTGAGTTATTTTTGTATATGTGGTGAGATAGGGGTCCAGTTTTATTCTGAAGTAAATATTCAGTTTTTCCAGTACCATTTATTGAAGAGATTGTCTTTACCCCATTTTATATTATTAACATTTTTGTCAAAAAATAAATAATGTGTAGATTTACTTCTGGGCTATCTCATCTGTGCCATTGTCTATGTGTCTTTTTTTTTTTTTTTTGCCAGTCCCATGCTATTTGATTATTACATCTTTATAATAGATTTTGAAAGCAGGTAGTGTGATGCCTCTAGTTTTTTTTATTAATATTGCTTTTTAATTGCTTTTTTAAAAAAATAAATGACATTCCAATCCTTTTTAAAAAAATTTTTATATGTATGTACCTTTATTTTGTTTATTTATATGTGGTGCTGAGAATCTAACCCAGTGCTTCACACATGCTAGGCAAGCAAGTGTTCTACCACTGAGCCATAGCCTCAGCCCCTGCAATTCTTATTACATGTATAAGCACAATTTTTCATATTTCTGGTTGTATATAAGGTACATTGACACCCAATTCATGTCTTCATACATATACTTTGGATAATGAGGTCCATCAC
Source organism: Callospermophilus lateralis (assembly GCF_048772815.1). Classification (NCBI taxonomy): domain Eukaryota; kingdom Metazoa; phylum Chordata; class Mammalia; order Rodentia; family Sciuridae; genus Callospermophilus; species Callospermophilus lateralis. The sequence continues at coordinate 24,447,368 of NC_135320.1, forward strand.
ATTCCACCATCCTTGCTAATCCCCTACCCGCTCCCTTTCCCTCCCACCCCTCTTCCCTATCTAGGATTCATTTATTCTTCCCATGCTCCCCCTCCCTACCCCACTACGAGTCAGTTTCCTTATATTAGAGAAAACATTTGGCATTTGTTTTTTTGGGATTGGCTAAATTCATTTAGCATTATCTTCTCCAATGCCATGATTTTATTCTCTTTTATTGCTGAGTAAAATTCCATTGTGTATATATATGCCACATTTTTTTTATCCATCCATCCACTCAAGGGAATCTAGGTTGGCTCCACAGTTTAGCTACTGTGAATTGTGCTGCTATAAACATTGATGTGGCTGTGTCCCTGTAGTATGCTGTTTTTAAGTCCTTTGGGTATAAACTGAGGAGAAAAATAGCTGGGTCAAATGGTGGCTCCATTCCCAGATTTCCAAAGAATCTCCATACTGCTTTCCATATTGGCTGCACCAATTTGCAGTCTCACCAGGAGTGTATGAGTGTACCTTTTCCCCAAAATCCTCACCAACATTTATTGTTGTTTGTCTTCGTAATAGCTGCCATTCTAACTGGAGTGAGATAGTTTTGATTTGCACTTCTCTAATTGCTAGAGATGATGAGCATTTTTTCATATATTTGTTGATTGATTGTATATCCTCTTCTAAGAAGTGTCTATTCAAGTCCTTGGCACATTTGTTGATTGGATTATTATTTTATTATTATTATTATTGGTGCTTAGCTTTTTGAGTTCTTTATGTACCCTAGAGATTAGTGCTCTATCTGATATGTGAGGGATAAAAATTTGCTCCCAGGATGTAGGCTCTCTGTTCACCTCACATATTATTTCTTTTGTTGAGAAGAAACTTTTTAGTTTGATTCCATCCCATTTATTGATGCTTGGTTTTAATTATTGTGCTATAGGAGTCTTATTAAGGAAGTTGGGGCCTAATCCCACATGATGAAGATAGGGCCTATTTTTTCTTCTATTAGACACAGAAGTCTCTGGTTTAATTCCTAGGTCCTTGATCCACTTTGAGTTGAGTTTTGTGCATGGTGAGAGATAGGGGTTTAATTTTATTTTGTTGCATATGGATTTCCAGTTTTCCCAGCACAATTTGTGAAGAGGCTATCTTTTCTCCAATGCATGTTCTTGGCACCTTTGTCTAAGATAAGATAATTTTAATTTTGTGGGTTAGTCTCTGTGTCCTTTATTCTGTACCATTGGTCTACCAGTCTGTTTTTGTGCTGATAGCATGCTGTTTTTGTTAGTATTACTCTGTAGTATAGTTTAAGGTCTGGTATAGTGATACCATCTGCTTCATTCTTCCTGCTTAGGATTGCTTTAGTTATTCTGGGTCTCTTATTTTTCCAGATGAATTTCATGATTACCTTTTCTATTTCTATGAGGAATGCCATTGGGATTTTGATCAGAATTGTATTAAATCTGTATAGTGCTTTTGGTAGTAGGGTCATTTTGATAATATCAATTCTGCCTATCCAAGAGCAAGATAGATCTTTCCATCTTCTAAGGTCTTCTTTGATTTCTTTTTTTAGGGTTCTGTAGTTTTCATTGTATAGGTCTTTCACCTCATTCATTAAGCTGATTCCCAAGTATCTTTTTTTTCCTGAGGTTATTGTAAATGGGGTAGTTTTCCTCATTTTCTTCTCAGAGGATTTGTCACTGATATACAGAAATGCTTTTGATTTATGGGTGTTGATTTTATATCCTGCTACTTTGCTGAATTCATTTACTAGAAGTTTTCTGGTGGAGCTTTTTGGGTCTTCTAGGTATAGAATCATATCATCATCAAATAGTGCCAATTTAAGTTCTTCTTTTCCTATCTGTATCCCTTTAATTTCTTTCGTCTAATTGCTCTGGCCAATGTTTCAAGAACTATGTTGAATAGAAGTGGTGAAAGAGGGCATCCTTATCTTGTTCCAGTTTTTAGAGGGAATGTCTTTAATTTTTCTGCATTTAGAATGATGTTTGACTGGGGCTTAGATAGCCTTTATGATGTTGAGATATGTTCCTGTTATCTCTATTTTTTCTAGTGTTTTGAACATGAAAGGGTGCTGGATTTTGTCAAATTCTTTTTCTGCATCTATTGAGATGATCATATGAGTCTTATATTTGAGTCTATTGATGTGAAGAATTACATTTATTGATTTCCGTATGTTGAACCACCCTTGCATCCCTGGGATGAATCCCACTTGATCATGGTGCACCATCATTTTGATATGTTTTTGTATTCAATTTGCCAGAATTTTATTGAGAATTTTTGTATCTATGATTATTAGAGATATTGGCCTGCAGTTTTCTTTTCTTTTTTTTTTTTTTTTGATGTGTCTTTGCCTGGTTTTGGGATCAGGGTGATATTGGCCTCACAGAATGAGTTTGGAAGTGCTGTCTCTTTCTCTATTTGCGGAAATAAATTGTAGAGTATTGGTATTAGTTCTTCTTTAAAGGTCTTGCAGAACTCGGCTGTGTATCCATCCGGTCCTGGGCTTTTCTTGGTTGGTAAGCTTCTGATGGCATCTTCTATTTCGTCACTTGATATTGGTCTGTTTAAATTGTCTATATCTTCCTGATTCAATCTGGGCAAATCATATGACTTAAAAAATTTGTGGATGCCTTCAATGTCTTCTATTTTATTGGAGTATAGGTTTCCAAAATAATTTCTTTTCAAAAAATATTTTCTTTGTTGTTGATAGACCTTAATTTATTTACTTATATGTGGTACTGAAAATTTAATGCAGTGCCTCACACATGCCAGGCAAGTGTGCTACCACTGAACCCCAACCCGAGCCCTTAAGATTGCTCTGATTATTCAGAATCCTTTGTGATTCTATATGAATTTATGGATTTCTTTTTCTATTTCTGTAAAAATGTCATAGAATTTTGATAGAGATTACACTGAATCTGTAGATTGCTTTGGGCAGTATATAAATATTTTAATGATGTGAATTCTTCCAACATGTGAAAATGGGATATTAGTCCACTTATTTGTGTCCTCTTCAATTTCTTTTATCAATGTGCTACAGTTTTCAGTGTACAGCTACTTCATCTTCTCCGTTAAATTTATTCCTAATATTTTACTTTGTTCATAGCTGTCCTAAATAGAATTATCTTCTTGATTTCTTTTTCAGGTGATTCATTATAAATGTACAAAATTGCTACTGATTTTTGTGTGTTGATTTTATATTCTATATCTTTACTGAATTTGTTTATTTGTTCTAATAATTTTGTAGTTGGCATCTTTAGGGTTTTCTTTATATAAAATCATACCATCTGTGAACAGGGACAATTTAACTTCCTTCATTCCAATTTGGAGGCCTTTTATTTTAGAGTAATTTAAGATGGTCATAATTTTTTGCAAGTAATTTATTAATCTTGTGAATTATACTAACAAACTTCCTAATAATGAATCCTTGCAATTCTGGGGTAAAGCTTGCTTTTTAAATGTTGTATATTCAATAACTATATTGCGGATTTCATTTTCCCCTATTTCACATAAGACTGTTTATAATTTTGTTCCTTACTGAGAACCTTACTGAGAATGACTTATAGTTGTGAATGAGCATATATATATATGTATATGTACATGTGCAATTTTTATCTAATTATGGTGTCAATCGTAGGCTAGATTAGCAGGATGGTTGAGAGGTTTCTTGTTTATGCTCTAAATGATATGAATATCATAAATTAGTCTATTTCTCGAAGAATTTGTGGAACTCATCTCCAATCTATTGGCTTTAATGCCTTTTCTATTAGGGCATTTTCATTTTACTCAATAGTTACTTATTTGTGTGGGTTTCTACCATTTTTGAGTTAATTTTTATAATTTTTTTACTTAAAAATTATCTCTTTAAGATTTTCAGATTTGTTTCTACAAAATTTTACATAGTATTTTCTTATAATTCTAACATCTTCCTACATATCTCCATTTGTTATGGTTATGGTTAGGTACAAAGTGTCTCCTAAATTATCATGTGTGAGATAATTCAAGAACTTTTATAGGTAAAAATATTAGATCATGAGAGTTATAACCTAATCAGTGGATTAATCCCCTGATAGGGATTACCTGAGTGATAAAATTGGCAGTTAGGGTATGGCTGGAGGAGGTGGGCCATAAAGGATATGCCTTTGGGGTTTATATTTTTGTCCCTGGGGAGTGGAGCTCAATTGCTGCTTCCTGGTGATAATGTCCTCAGCTGCTTTTCTTCTTCACCCACTTCTACCATGATATTCTGCTTTGCTTTGGGCTCAATTGGAATTGACTGACTGTGGGCTGAGAACTTTAAAACTGTGAGCACCAAATAAACTTTTCCTCCTCTAAAATTGGTCCTGTAAGAATTTTTGGTTAAAATGGTAAAAAAGCTGACTGATAGTTATTATATTCTATTTTAAATTTTAATATTTTAATTTACCACTTTTCTTTTTTTGTCATTGAAACTGACAAAAGTTTATGTATGTCATTTACCTTTTGAAAGAACTGGCTTTTGGTTTTTCTTGATCATGTCTATTCTTCTGTTTTTCATTCCATTATTTTTCCCTGTTATGCATCTTTATTTCTTCTTTATACTTCTATTGATATTCATCTTGTTGTGTTCCTAGTTAGTGAGTTTTATTTTCTAATATATAATAGTTTTAAAAAGCAAAATGTATTCTCTTTTGTGATGCATAAGGTGATTTTTATTCTTATGTTGATCTTGTTAGTTGTGTTATTCAATTAGTTTTCAATCATACTTTTGTATGCATGGTTTTACAACTTATGAGAGAGCATTTTAGTTCTCTATGAAAGCACTTTTGTTTTTTGTTTTCTCAAGTATTTCCATAAATATTTAAGTGTAAAGTTGGCAAAAGTTGTGAGAGAATCTATTTATTAGCCAGATGTTATTAAAAAGTCCATTTGGTGAGATACTTTAAAATATTTTAATTATTATTATTACACATTATTATTATACATTATTGTTACACATAATAATGGGGTTCATTTTGACATACTTGTATGGAATATAATCTGTTCCATTTCAATCCCCATCACTTCCACTTTCTCTTCTCTCTCTCAGTCCTCTCCTTTACTAGCTTCTATTTATTTGCTGCTTTTTAAAAAAATTGGTGCTTTATGGACATACATAAAGGTAGAATTCACTGTGGTATATTCTTGATTTTATTTCTTGAGCTTTAAGGGTCTTTTTAAGGAACTTGGTGCCTGTGCCAGTATGTTGGAGTGTTGACCTTATGTTTTTTCTAGTAAGTTGCAAAGTTCCTGGTCTAATTCCTAGGTCTTTGATATGCTTCAAGTTTACTTTTATGCAGGGTAAGAGATAAGGATCTAGTTTCATTCTCCTACATCTGGATATCCAATTTTTCCAGCACTATTTTATTAAAAAATTGATCTTTTCTTGAACATATGCTTTTGGCACTTACGTTGAGTATCAGATGACTATATCTCTATGAGTTTTCCTCTGTGTCTTCTTTTCTATTTCATTGATCTTCATGTATGTTTCAATGTCAATACTATAGTGCTTTTGTTATTGTAGCTCTGTAGTATAATTCAATATCAGTATAATTTTGATTCCTCTAGTATTGCTCTTCTTGCTCAGGCTTGCCTTGGCTATTTGAGGTCTTTTATCCTTCAATATGTATTTTAGGACTGTTTTTTTTTTTTTTTTTTTTTTTTAGTTCCGTGAAGAATGTCACTGGTATTTTAAAGAGAATTGGATTAGATCTGTATATTACTTTTGATAACATGGACATAAACAAGACTGATAAACCCCTTGTTAAACCAGCCAAAAGAAAGGGAGAGAAGACCTAAGTCAACAAAATTAGAGATGAAAAAGAAGATATTATCATAGACATTTCTGAAATACTGAGGGTCATTTGGAACTGTTTTGGAAATTCTTACTCCAATAAACTGGAAAAATTTAGAAGATATTGACAGATTTCTAGGCACATATAACCTACCCAGATTGAACCAAGAGGATATAGAAAACAGACAGATTAGTATCAAGGAATAAGATCGAAGTCTTCCAACATAAAAAGCCCAGGACCAGCTATATTGTCAGCTGAGTTCTATCAGACCAGGAAAGAAGGACTAATGTCTATCCTCAGATTATTCCACGAGACAAAAAGGGAGGGAATGCTGTCAAATTTGTTCTATGAAGCCAGTACCAGATTTGGTACCAAATCCAGACAAAGACACATCAAAGAAAGAAAACTACAGACTGATATCCTTAATAAAATATTTGTTTTTAAAATAAACTATAAATTAATATTAAATAATAAAATATTAATTAATAAATACTAGGAAACCACATTTAAATACACAAGAATATTGTACAAGTGTATTTCATCCTAGGGATGCAAGTTTGATTCAATGTATGCAAATCAATAAGTGTAATTAATACTTAAATAGAATTAAAAACAAGAATTACATGATCATCTCAATAGGTGCAGAAAAAGCCTTTGACCAAATCCGGTACTCTTCCATATTAAAAATGCTGGAGGCACTAACGAACTTACCTCAGCATTATAAAGGCTATATACAACAATCCCAAAGCCAGCATCATTCTGAACAGAGAAAAACCCCAAAGCTTATTCTCAAAAATCAGGAAGTAGATAAGGGATGTCCATTGTTATCATTCCTATTCAATATAGTTATTGAAACTCTAGCTAAAGCATGTAAGAGAAGAAAATTAAAGGGATACAAATAGAAAAAGAAGAAGTCAAATTTTTGTTTGCTGATGACATGATCCTATATGTAGAAGATCCAAAATACTATATCAGAAGACTTCTAGAGCTAATAAACAAATAGAGCAAATAGCTGGGTACAAGATCAACACACAAAAATCAATAGCTTTCCTATACTCCAATAATTAATATACTGAGAAAGAAATCAGGAAAATATTCCATTAATAATAATCTAAACAAATAAACAACAACAAAAATAAATCTAACCAAGGAGGTGAAAGACCTCTATAAAACCAGAACACTGGAGAAAGAAATTAAGATTTCTGAAGATGAAAATACCTCCTTGTATAGGCAGAATTAATATTGTCAAATGGCCATACTACCACATGCAAGATACCATTTTACCTAGGAGTGGTTTCTGCTAAACCTTGCCAATTCTTTAGTTTAATGAATCACATCAGTGTCGTATTAATAACTTTATCTCTACCTTGGCATCCCACCATGCAGTGCAAGGTTGGTCAGAAAGCAGTGGACTCACAAATTTTACCCCAAATCAAGAGCTACTCCTCAGCTCTGGGGCAACATGTGATTGATTATCTCTAACAAATGGAATTTATCCTCACAAATTCATGCTCTAAATTTCTTACCAAGAACTTAATTAAATAACTAATACATTTAGGTCAACATATCTTATTAATTTTTATTGACTTGAGTGCTATATTTTGAGGCTTTCAGTTTTGCTAATTTTTATGTTTTATTGTTTCCACATAAAAATTCATGATATAGTCATAATAGCTCAAATAAAGTATACATACTCATTATTATTGTTAGATAATGAGGAACTACAGTTTGCTACAGCATGTATTATCAGCATTTCCCTAATTAATATTTGGTGACTATTTTATTGAAATTAGTGTGTGACAGACTCTCCTATTTTATGAAGTTTTTGCATAAAAATTGCTTCATATTTCTCAAATTAATGTAAATTCATATTCTCATGGATATAAAATGAATATTGACTATGAAATAGAAACCTGGATAGGGTTTTAACCTGAAGTTTAACCTGCTTTCCTTACATTCTCTTCTACTTGAAAATTTATAGTCAGGGTAGAACTCGATTTTGAAGGACCAAAATCTTACAATTTTGATATTTATTGTTAAGAAAAAGAATATTAAATGAAAAATACAAAATTAGATACTGAATTATTTAAGAAACCATAGCAAAATATAGATTTTTTTTAAAAAAGGCTGCTGAACCCAACAAATATTGCAAAATTAAATGCCTAATCTTTGTTTTTGTATTTTTCCCTCTACATTTTGGCTATAAATATGTTACCATCTCTTCCTATGTCAATTTTTTAGTATTTTCTACCATAATAATAAAAAGATTAATTCAGCCTTCTCTTTATCATGGTTGATCAAAATGTCAATATTACTAATAGTTTTGTTTTTTTTTTAAAGAAAGAGTGAGAGAGAGTGAGAAATAGGGAGAGAGAGAGAGAGAATTTTAATATTTATTTTTTACTATTTGAGGGTCACAACATCTTTGTCTGTATGTGGAGCTGAGGATCGAACCCGGGCCACACGCACACCAGGCTAGCCGCACTACCGCTTGAGCCACATCCCCAGCCCCTTACTAATAGTTTAGAAAAGCTTCTTTCAGCTTCCTGAAAGAATCATTGTGATACAACCATGAGCTATCACAGATGTGCTCTTTCTTCATAGCTCAGCTTTGTGCAATGCACTGTAAACTCAGGCATTTTGTGTGGTTTTAAGGAAGTTGGATATGCCTGGGAGAGGGGAATATGTTGTTTGAATCCAGATTACTACTTACTAGATGTTCTTAACTTTGGGTATTTAACCTGTGTCAGATAAATATTAGACTGTAAAATGCTTCCAAGCCAGTATTTTTAAAATTAACTTAAAGAAAGTTTAAATTTCATAATAGTCTGATCTATAGTTTCAAGAGTTATCTTGTTTAATACCCTTAATATTATGAGATGAGAATTTTGAGATTTAAAGGCATATGAGATCTTACCTAAAGTGATACTGCATGTGGACTGTGGGCTGTGTGCTGAAGGGACATCTGTGTTAACAGTATTTATATCATGAACGTTACTGGAGGCAGTAGCAATAGTTATAAGATCATTATGTAACTCACTGTGGTATTGGGGATTGAACCCTGGACCCTGTGCTTCAATATCTAGGGACTCATGCATACCAGGCAAATGCTCTATCACTGAGCTACATTCCCAACCCCTGCCTACATTTTTTAAAATTTTATTTTGAAACAGGGCCTAGGCTGGCCTCAAACTCCCAATCCTCCTGCCTCAGTCTTCTGAATAGTTAGTTATAGGCATGTGCCACCATCCAGCACAAGCAAATATCTTTTTAGAAACAAAAATCCCCCCTCCATTTTGTCAATCCTTTATACTTGGCCCAACTTCTTTTTATGAGTTTAACCAGTTTCCTTGAAAAGTTATTTCTCTGTTTAGACTTTAAAATCCCTAATAAGACCCTCACAGGACAACTATTCCTAGTTCTCTTAGATTGACTCTCTTTGTGCACGACTGAGCACTCAGGGGCTGAGCTGACCTCTCAAAGACCAGTTCCATTAAGGCTACTGCACAAGAAAGTACCTTTGTTACCGATCATGATGCAACCATCTTTTAATGTAGCAGCATCCTCATAATAGACCTTCCATAACCAATTGTGAAGGAAAATAAGTTTGAAAGTAGGAATACAGTAGAATAAATTATACCCCAAAGCAATGATGAGTGTTGTGTTACCTAAAATAATATTAAATACTAACAGAATAAAAAGTGAGAGGGAAGAAGAAATAGAAAAGTTGACAGAACAATTTATTTATTTATTTATTTATTTGGTACCAGGGTGCTTAACCACTGAGTCACATCCTCGGTCCTTTATATTTTTTATTTTGAGACAGAGTCTCACTAAATGACTTAGGGCCTTGCTAAGTTGCTGAAGCTGGCTTTGAACTTGTGACCCTCCTACCTCAGCTTTCTGAGTTGCTTGGGTTATAGGTGTGTGCCACCATGCCTCACTGTTCCAACTTTTTAAAGTTTTCTATCATTTTTCAAAAAATAAGCACACTAAGATATCTTTGCTGTCAGTGTATATTACAGTAGAATGAGCCAAGACTTTGGAGTAAGATAGAACCTGTTCTGTTCCAACTCACTGTGATATTGGACAAGGTATTATAACTATGAGAAGTCTTAGTTTTCTCATCAGTAAAGAGGGGATAATTGCAAGCTTGGAGGGTTTTGCTATTATCATGGAAAATCTGCAAAGTGCTGAGTATGCTCTTTGGTACCCTCCTTGTACTCAATGTTAACTATGTTATCATTCACACTCATTGGGAAGGCTTTATTTTTATTAAAAAAATAAACTACAACACACACACACACACACACACACACAGACCTATTAGTGCATTATTGTAGTTGCAATGTAGAAAGAGAACAAAGAAATCCATTGGTATTTCTGGTAGAATAAAAAGCATATGGGGCTCAGAAGGCAAAGATACAATTAAAATTGTATTGAGCAGGTATTTATGTATAACCTGGTGTGATGGTTAATTTTATATATCAACTTGGCTAAGCCCACAGTTGATTTGGTCAAACATCAATCTGGATATTACTGTGAAAGTACTTTTTGGGTGAAATTAACATTTAAATCGGTAGAATTTAAGTTAAGCAGATCACACTCCATAATGTGGGTGGGTCTTGTTCAATTAGTTGAAGAATTAAACAATGAAATCCCTAAAGGAAGAGGAGTCCCAGCTTCCAGACTGCCTGTGAACTCTGGCTGCAATATCAGCTCTTCCTTGGATCTGCAGTCTGCTTCCCTGCCTTGCAGATTTTAGACTTGCCAGTCCCCACAATTCTGTGAACCGTTCCATAAAATAAATGCTTGCCTCTTCTTTCTATCTCTCCATCCTATTGATTCTGTTTCTCTGAAGAACCCTGAATAATAATATTAATTAATACCAGTGAATGATAAATATTAATTTCTAGTGATCCTTCAAGTTTATATAGGATATCCAATTGATTGGGGCCCTGCCTGATTTTGGCTTACTTCTTTTCTTTTTAAGATTTTCAGGGCTTCTTTTTTTTTTGGGGGGGGGGCAGATTTTTAATATCTTTGTTTAACATTTGCTCTTTAAATTATGGATGATTGACAAAAGTCAGAAAATATCAAAGATTGGGCAATTTGTAATCATTTAAAAATATGTTTATATATTTTATTATACAAACCATCTGGGATGGTTAAAAGAGTGACAATAAAATAGCATAAAGAGTTTATTGATTTTGTTCTGGACTAATCGTGTCACAGAGGTTATCTCAGGTAAGCCTCACAGTGACCCATGACGTGGGTACTCTAATTACACCTAGTGTACAGAGGCGCATATGAGCAATACACTCAGCAAGTGCTAGGTTAGAACTTGAACCTGGTCAACTAGTTCCAAAGAAGGCTGTGTCAGTTTCCTCCCATAGAGATGTGTCTTTTTCATTTTTTCCCCAAGGTGGGCAAGACACATCTCAGAGCCATTTGTGACATGGGTCTCTGTGCTGGTATCATTTTTCTGGAACTGAGCTAGAATTCTGGAACTCAATTAGAACAGAGATCAAATGACTTGGCTGCAGAACCAGTCCCTTGCACCTCCTGAGTTAAAAATTCTCATTTATGACTATTAATATTTGAAAGGGTTGAAATGTATCTTTATATCAGTCATCAATTTTCCTTGCCTTCATGGAGTTGCTGCAGAACAACTCTGGGGAAACTTCAAGGCAACTGAAGCAGTCAGGAGAAGAAGCAGAGGATCAGGGAACTTAGGAAATGTAGGACTTCTAGAGAGCTTCTTATCCTTTGCCTTGTTTCACAGATAAGGAAACTAAGGCATGATGTTAAATCACCCAATCACAGGACCATACACTGGAACATGTAAAATTTAATGTGCACATAGAATCATTCGGAATCTTGTTAAAGCAGATTCTGATTTTGTAGGACTTGGTTGGGGCCCAGAAGTCTAAATATCTAACAAGCTCCCAAGCAAAGATGCTGCTGCTGATCCAGGGGCTACACTGTGAGTAGGAAGGGGAGAGATGTATTGTGACAGGGAAGTTAATAGAAGAGGAAGGAGCAAATTGCATTTTACTAGGTCCCATAATAAGTGGAAATGACATTTACAGTGTTTATTAATACACAGATGATCTCTTAAAATACTAATTTATTGATAATGACATGATTTGCTAGTGTTTGAAATCATATAATCATCAATTAAAACTGAGAATGACATTGAAATTTTTTCATGGGGATTAAGAATTTTACAGGCTAAACAATATACTGATTTTTAATTTGTGTAAAGTTAAGCAGAATGAATATGATTCAATGAATATGATTATACTGGTACATAATTGGAAAGCTACAATTTAATAGTTGCCTGTGTGGAAAAGACCTAGAGGCATTAGTTACTAGTAAGTTTATTGAGTCAATAACATAAAATACAGTTTCATTAACAGAAGTATAGGGTATGGGGAAAAGAAAGTTTTAGTTTCCTTCCACATTGCCCAAGTTGTGACATATCTGGAAGCTATGCTCAGTGCAGGGTATGTCACAAAAAGGATATTAGAGATGTGGAATGCCTTGGGTACTTGGTGACAGACATGATAGGATCATGAATTTGAGGAATGGTTAAAAAAATTGTGCATTTAACATGGAGATTAAAGTGACATACAGAACAATGAAAGGACTGACCCAGATATTTGAAGGTATATCATATGTGTGATAAGATCAGGCTCATTCTATGAGACCCTTGAGTATGATTAGGGTCAGCAGAAGTGGACACCAGAGATAAATTCCTGCATACCCTAAAGGCATTTGTGGAGAGATGAAAGAAGAGAACTAGGAGTTGAATTCCAACTGTATGACCTTGGGTACTCTGAGTCTCAGCCCCCACCCCGCCCCCGCCATTTGGAAAATGGGAAAAAAGAATTTTTTCTTTCTGATCACTATACAAAGTTTAAGACATAAAATGTGAAAACACATAGCCAAGTGTGATAGTGCTGATTCAATCACTTTTTAAAATATCATTAACCAGAGAAGTCTAGTCACAGGTAACCCAGAAAGAAGTAAGTTACCCCTTTCTGGAGGCATACAAGTCAAACACAATTGACCACTTGGGAATTAGAGATGAGAACCTTGCATAGATTTTTCTGCCAGCCAGGAAGTGTTATGTACCTTGAATATGATTGATGGATTCCTTTCCAATTTTAAGAGTCTGGGCAGACTGGTATCACCACTCTCTTTTCCTGGCTATTAAATATGCAAGTGGAAAAATTGCTTCATTCAATTGTAATGCTATTCACCTCTCAGTCCAAGATAGGGAGGCAGAAATGGACTTTAAGCTTGTCATTGCTGGCTTCCACATAGAACGATCTTCCTTTGAATTATAAAATGGTGCCATTTCCATTTATGATGATATTAAGGACATATTTTCTTCAAAAATGGTGCCATATAGAGTAGTTTCCTATTTAGTATGATTTGAAAAGAACAAAGGAAGATTTAATTTTTACCTAATCATTTTTCTCATTGGTCCTGATACACATCTTTTAGTTTCTCTATTATTGTCATTTCTTTGTATAGAGCTATCAAAATGTGAATGTGATCTAGGATGACTAACCTCAAGCCATTATCTGTCATTAATATCTTGGCCAGACTTAGTCTGGGCATTGTGTCTTATTGTGATGCTCATGAAAATGCACTTTTCCATTCTCCTGCTGTAAGAGTGTATTGTTGGCTGACACCCCCAGCTGCTAGCCTTCTGGATTCTCTACCAACTGTGTATTCAATTCCATTTTTGTGTGCCATTCTAATCAATGACTAACCATAGTGGACTAATGTAGGTGAATTCATAAATGATGTGGGATTCCTCCAACAGGTGATTTTATTGAGGACTCTCCAATCAGCCTGACCCTTCCTAGACACTTGCAGTAGTCCTGGACTCTTCCTCCCCAATACTCTCTTCCTCACAAGCATTCCACCTGCACTGTGATCTGAAGGCTCTGCCTGCCTCCTCCTGCTCCCTCCTCTTTATTTTTCACAGGCATTTTCCCCAACCAGTCTCTGTACATCTAACTTTGGGGGGACCCAAATTAACATGAGTGGTGCCAGAAGTGGACTGAGAAAGCAAGTGGTAACTTGAGGTTGTGATGTGGTCTTACTCACAGCTCTAAAGCCAAAGGGGAAACCATCCTGAGTGATATTTAGGGATAGGAGGTCCGTGGCACAGGGTGAAGACCCAAATGCTAAACTTTTCACCCATGGAGACCTGAAAAAGTGTACCTGTGAGGCAGCTCCACTTAAAGGAGCAATGATTAGGTGTTTCATAATTATGGGGCAAGAGAGAGGTATCTATAAGGGCAATAGGGTTGACTGGTTACTACTTATTTGTACTAATGTCTCTTGCATATAATGAGATGGGGGCTTTCTGATAAGAAACTGAGGACCTTGACAAGCAGTTAAAAGCTAAATGTAAAATGTAAGTGAGACACAGCTGAGCAGAATCTAACTATTAGTTAGATAATTATTTAGAAATTCAGAGCATGTCTGTTATGCTAAGGTCAGAACACTGGTGGGAAAACATGGAACCCTGGAATATGGGTGAGAGCCAGCTGAATGAATGTCTCTGAAGATGCTCCAAACCCTCTCAGTCTGGCAAGGAGGCCCACTCTTTCTGAGTATTGAGCCAGTGGTTAGCCTGATAGAAGATGCTGCTAAAGTCTTGTTCCCACTGCCTCACCTGGCTGCCAGGTGGGTGGATACTAGGTTAAATTCCAGCATTATCTGACTGGGGACCTACTGGGTCTGATTAGGGAGAAGGGATATTGTACACTGAAGGATTTTCAGAATTCACTAGAATGTACCTGCCATTTGAAAGAGTATTCCCCGGAAGTAGATTTTTGAGGGTGCTTCATCAATGAAACTTGAATGTATGATTAGAATTACAAGAATTCATTTTTACTGGGAACATTTCCTGGGATATGAGGTCAAAAAACCTGGCAAACCCCCCACAGGTTGAGGTGAATTTATTGCTAAGGTAGCACATAGAAACCTGGAAAAAGTGATGGCCCTTGCTGAGGAAAGTAGAGATGTTGTGTTCCTTTGGCAGACAACAGAGGAAGGAATAGAAAGGTGCAGGCAAGTGGGTGTGCCAGAGGGGATATATTCTGTGAAGATTGACCAGAGGATTATGTTAGATGAGAGGAACACAGCATTTACCTCTCTGCAAGAGAAGCAACAGCATCATTAAGACATTTGTTGGTAGTGCTCCTCTGCAGGTCAGGGATGATGGTAGAGGAGATAATTAAAGAACTAGACCTCACATCTCCTGCACAAGGAATATAGGCTGATAACACCAGATGCTCCCCCTCAGAATTTACCACCACATTCACCATGAGTTCACCTTCCCCCATGAATGGCATGGACAGCCATTCATAGGTATGAAGGGAAAATACTGGCAGATTGAAGACAAGGAGGTCTTGGATGGAGTATTATGAATGATGTGCAGTAAGGCCTCTGTGTCCTTGTGTTCTGTATCCAGGAGTTCAACTAACTGTGGGTTGAAAATATTCAGAAAAAAATTGCATCTGTGATGAATATGTACAGACATTTTTCTTGTTATTATTCCCTAAATAATACAGTATAAAACCCTTTTATGAGACTTTCACATTGTGTTAGATATTATAAGCAATCTAGAGAGAATTTAAAGTACATGAGAGAAAAATGTGTAAATTATGTGCAAATACCATACTATTTTATATAAGGGATTTTATCATCTGCAGATTTGATATTTGCAAGGATTCCTGGAATCCGTTCTCCTTGGATACTCAGAAATGATAGTATTTATGTGGAAAGATCTTTGTATCACATATTAGCTCCTACCAGAAAGCATTCACCACAGAAGAGGAACTGAATAACCAAGCAGACAAGATGGTGCAGCCAGTTGAAGTTAGTGGTCTTTGTCATCAGCTTCCAGACCTGGTAGAAAGAGACATGAATGGAGAGGCCAAGGTGGCAGTGAGGGAGGTTTAGTTTGGGGAGTTACTGCTGCCTGAGTATCCGAACTGCTAGCAACATAGACCAGAACTGAACTGTTGGTATGTTAATATTCTTTGAGGGGACTTTATTGCTCTTGTGACAGGTTAACCACATTGAGCCTGATCTACCTTGAAGGGCCAGCAGTTTATCACAGGAATGAGCACCTATTTTGGACAGAGTTTGTCTTTTCCTCGGCAGACCTCTAGCCAACACCATTGCTGAGGGCTCACAGAATTCTTGATCCATAGGCAAAAGATCCCACACAGTACAATGTCTGATAGGAGAGCCACTTGGGTGAGGGGTTTGCCATGATCATGGATCACTCAAATCCAGAAGTCAGCCCCATAGAACACTGGAATGACCTCCTAAAGGCATAGCTGAAACAGCTCAGGTGACATTCAGAAAGAAGTGCCATCCTTCAGGCTGTAGCAGTGTACACATTAAATCAGAGACATATATATGCTTCTGTGACCCATAAAGGAAGAATACAGGGTCTGGGACCCCCAGAGAGGAGTGCTTCTACTTATCATCACTCCCAGTGATACACCAAGGGATTCTGTAATTCCCATTATCACAATTCAAAGTGCTAGTCTTCAGTGCAGATGCACTCTTACAAGAGGGTCCCAGCAGGTCCCATTGAACTATAAACTGTGATCATCACCTAGACACTTTGGATTCCTCATGTACAAAGATTAGCCATAGGAAAGAAGGGTCCCTATTGTGGTGGAAGTAATTTCCCCTGAGCCACAGGAGGAGGAAGGGCTGCTTTTACATGATGGGGGCAAGGTGGAATACATACAGAATCTGGAACCCAGGAGATCCACTGGAAGCTTCCTGATACTCCGTTGTCCCATTTTGACTTTGACTGCAATACTACTCTAAGAAGAATACAATCACCAATGCTTCAGATGCCTCAGGAATGAAGGTTTGCATGAAACTGTTGAAGATGAGGGGACCAGTGCATGGATAGAGAAAGAGGAGGAAGAGGATGAGAACCAGACAGGATCCCAAGACTACTATCTGCAGCACTGGCAATGATGACTCCTATTCCTAACCTCTCTCATCCCAATTTCCCCTCAGGAAGAGACCTATGAGATCCATAAAGGACCTGCTTCCTGAATCTGTGTAGAGAAGTAGATTGTGCTATGTGATGGGGTGACCATGGGGGCCAAGAAAATGCAAAACTCTGATCTCACATCTCCTGCACAAGGAATATAGGCTGATAACACCAGATGCTCCCCCTCTGAATTTACCACCACATTCCCCATGAGGTCACCTTCCCCCATCTGAGGTCTAAGCGTGTCCTCCTGAGAGATGTGAAACTCCAACAACAGTAGACTTTGGTTCAGGATTACCCATCAGTCATCAGCAAGCTGAACTTTTCTAGGACCAAGGCTCTTCCTCCCTTTTCCCTCTCCTTCACTGGATTCAGCTGCATGTTCATCTGAAGTCTCTTCCTACTTGTTCCTTTTCTCTCTCCTCTCTGTGAGTTTCCTTGCTAAATGTATCTTGAGTGTGTAATCCTGTCTCAGTATCTGCTTCACAGAGGATCCACACTCAACTCATACCATAGGAAACGACTGACTTTTGACTCAGTCCTGGATTCAAATCTTATTTCTTCCCTTTATTAACTATAAGACCTTCTGACATACAACTTTCTCTTATTTTCCCCACCAAGGAAAATATTTCTTACTCTTAAAGTTACAGTGAATATTGAATGAATTCACACTTGAGGAACACCTATCACATGCTTCTTATAACAGCAGGCTCACAATGCATCCCCATATAGCTAGAGTTGGGTCAGAGGCAGCTACAGTGGGTACTGTGTCTCTATGTGAGCTCCAGATGCCTTCTCTTAATTGACTGAAATCCAAAATCCATCTTCATCATTGTCCTTTAGTGGGGCAGCAAGGTAGTGGGACACTGTACTAATGAATTTGGGTAAGAGGTTGTAAGGAAGTAAAAGAGGAAGAAATCCCAGCCTTTCTTATATGACAAGCTTGGCTCCCTTGCTCAGAATCCCCTTAAAGACTTGATAACCTGGAAATTAAGATGCTAGGAATCAAGGAAGGGAAGGGTGGGGCACAGAAGTGAGAACAAACTTGATAGTTTTCTTAAGGACAGTCCCCTGTTCTGTGTAATTTGTGGTGTAAAGTTTTGTTGTTTTTTTTTTTTAAGAACCTTAAAGGCAACAACAAGATAGAAAAGAAGTCCCCACCCATGGTGTGGAAAAGTGGTCCCGTCTGTCTGAGCAGCACTGGCTATGTCTGATTCTCCTCCTCAGCATCCGCTTTCGTCTGAGGGCTCTTGAGTGTCTCACAAAGGAGCTGCACATCTGATTCATGCTCTGAAGAGTATGAATGGCCATGACTAATGGCTGGGGAACTTTCTGAAGAGCCTTGAACGTTTAATCATCAGGAACAATTTAGTCAACTTCAACTGAAGTTTTCTTAAGCTTCACATACATCAAAATTTGCTTGAGAATATGAAATAAAAGTTTTCTATGCTGCTCACACGGTGACTGACTCCTTGTTGATGTGGGGTCACTATTAGTACCATCTGGGCCAGTCTGCAGAAGATTCAATCTTTGTGAACTTTTTCACTGGGGTGTGGGTGGGGACAAGGGACAGAGGAGGGAAGGAATTGAATTAGGGAGAAAGTATTCAGAACTTTAGTTGTTCTCTATGACCTGGAGCCTTTAAAGTTAAGTCCATATGGGGCTTTGAGTCCATACTCTCATTAGGTCATGTGAAGAATAAACTAAATGTGAGAATACACTTGCAGTGCAGAGAAAGTGCCTGGCATTTAAGTGCTCAATAAATGCTTATATCATTGATAATGAGCGCAACGTCATATTGCCGCTCCTCCTCCCTGTAACACACTCCCTTCTTCTACCCATCAACTTAAGTTACTTGTTCTTTCACTTCCTCCTCAAAGTTGCTCAGTCCATACCACACTCAGTTGTTCTTTGTTTAGTGCTGTCGGAACTTATCTCTTTACCTTCACTGGGCACAGACAATATTTTGCTTTGTGTTATGCTTTAGGCATCTATCTTATCTTGATTTAGGAGAAAGGTTAAGACAGGGGTAGTAGCTAGATTATAGGATGAGGAGCTGTAATGATTGGATTTCATTATTTATCAGCTATGGGAGCCAGTAACTTAGCCTTTGTAAGCCTCAGTTTCCTCATCTGTAAAGTGGGAAATGGCAACTTAACCTTTAATGTTTGCTGAGGAGTTAGAGATGAATATTGTATTAGTTCGTTTTCCCTTATACCAAAGTAGCTAAGACTGGATAGTTTATAAAGAAAATGGGTTTATTTAGCTCATAATTTGGGGGGTTGAAATGAAAGATTGGGTATCCCCATTGATTTGGCTTCTACTGAGAACCTAATGACAGATGGTATCAGGGTAGAAGTGCATGCAAGAGGGAGAGATGACACTAGATCACATTGTGGGATAGAAAAACCGGAGAGAGTGGGATGGGGAAATTGTTGCTGTTATATAATAAGCCCTCCCGTGGGAACACCTGGGGTCAGGTGAGAACTATGTTAATACCTTTTGAGGGCAATTTTCCCAATGACCTAATGGCTTCCCCTGGGCCCCACATCTTAAAAGTCCCACTACCTCTTAACAGAGCCACAGTGGGGATAGAGTATCCCCTTGGGGTACACACTCAAACCATATCCCAATCATAGCAAATATACAAAACATCTGTACATAGGAAGGAAATTATTCCATTATTAATCTAATGTTTGATTTCCCTTTAAATCTGTCAGAAAATGCAGCAGAAACACACAGTATTCACTTCATACATATTTGAAATAAAATTTAATTGTTTTTGCAACCATTTTAAAAGTATGTTATGAAACTGGTATTTATCATACTTTCCTGGGCATAAGAATCCCTCGGGAAATCTGATTTGGCAGGTGTGGAGTAGGGCATTTTAACATGCACCTCAGGGAATTCTGATATTCACACCATTTGGGAAAACAGTTATAAAATAAACTTAAATGATGCTTTAAACCCCCAACAATTCTGTGTGGGTATCTGTTTCATAAGAAGAATGAACTTATAGTGGTCTTTAATAATTGGCACACAGCTGCCCAATCAATTTAGATGAAGGGATCACTATGGAGAGGTGGGTGTGATGGATAACTTGCATCCCCCTCTAGCTACAGTTGGGTCAGAGGCAGCTACAGTGGGTACTGTGTCTCTTTGTGAGCTCCAGATGCCTTCTCTTAATTGACTGAAATCCAAAATTTCAATTTATTTCAAAGATGCCTAATGTGGTAATTAAAAGCCTAGTTACATCTTATGCCCTGAATCAAGATCCCAGGGTTGTATCACAACAGGCAAGAGGTTCAAGGAAATCATTATGTTGCTCTGATAATTGCCAACTTCAACAAAGGAGAGAATGCCCATAGACTCCAGGGCCTTGAAAAGCTAAAACATGGCCCCAATGTCAGGCAGTGTTATTGATGAAGAGTTTGTCTTTTATGATCCTGGGATCCTCAGAATGGAGGTTCTTTCATTTGGCATTGATTTCCTTTTAATTTATCAGTCCATCGTGAAATGGTTTTAATGAGGCATGGGACTGAGCTGAGACCAAGATGAAAAGTAGATCAAGACCAACAGAGGAAGAACTCAGGAGCAGTTTCCATTCTGCATGGATGACCTTGAAGGATATTTCCAAGTGGAAGCATTTGCAGTTTTAATAGCAGACTCAATCTATTTAGGCTCAATCTATTTCTGAGCAAAAGAAATTATCTTTAATGACATCCAGTACTTAAATTTTCACATAGATTCAAAACTGGTAGGCAATGCCTGGATTATTTCACAGATTATAACTCAAGAGAAGTTCAGAAAAGCAAGTAGTACTCTATCTGCTCAACACTTAAAATCAAGTTCAGAAATCTAACAGGTCAGTTGTTTGACTCTTCGATTAGGAACTGAAAGAAAACCCAGAAGAGAAAAAAATTTGTGTTTTTGAGTTGCACATATCACCTCACAGTACACAGTACTTGACATCAGTCATTAATGAAAATATTGCCTCATCTCAGGGCTGGAGAGGTAGCTCAGTGGCAGAGTGCTTGCCTAGCATGTGTGAGGCCTGGGTTTGATCCCCATTACTGAAGGGAAAAAACAAAAACAAAAAGCAGTGACAAAAATATTCCTTCATCTCTAAGTCTTAGAATAATTGGTGTTTTCTCCAACAGATGCCTTTATGTTACCTGGAAAAACAACGAGTCTTCCCCCATCCCAGTGAACAAATATTTGAGAACCACAAAAGAACCTCAAATTTGCTCATGGTTTTACTTTTTAAGGAGTGTTTTGAAATATTGATGGCATTGATGTCATTCTTTAGTGGGTGTACATATGAGATTTGATTGTTACTGAAGTGTATGCTAAGACAGGTCATACAAGTGTGAGTGGAGGTGAGTTGAGACATAATGTGGAAGTTAAGACTTTGTGTTGTGAGGACTCAAGTTGGGAGCAAGTTCTATGATGTGTCATATTTCCAGACAGGTATAGAGATTGAGACTCTTGGATAATGAGGTCAACTCGAAGACTGCCCAGACCTTCACATTTCATGGTAGCATTCATAAAATAAAAGAAGTTGATTTTTCTGTAAAAAAATTATGAAAAGAAATGTAATCCGGTGATACCAATAGAAGTAATGAGAAAGTTGAGGACAAAGAGAGTTATAGTTCTTAATAGAAAATACAAGTTTGGGGTAAATCAAGCAGCAAAATGTGAAATTCGGCAGTGACCTGGTTCTCTGAACATAAACAATTCACCATATACTGTCCACAGAAAGAAGAAAAAAAGGACTTCAAAAGTTTCAGCTGTTGTCTCAGCTAGCATGAAAATTGCTCATCAAGTGAGAGATAAAATTTTTGTGGGAACTGAAAAGACAATTTGTAGTGTAATGATATGCACAAGAAGCCTATGCCTGTACAGAAAATTGATTTGGGTAAAATGCAGAAATTTCCATAATTAAGATCTTGGGGATTTGTGGAAAACTAGATACTTATCTTTCAAATGGATTAGGTTTCTGAAGAAATTTATATCAATTTATCTCTATCATATATGTATGTTCTGTCACGTACGCATCTATGTAACTAGCTACATATCTAGATATCTATTATCTGACTGTTATCCATCTATCATATATATGTATGTATATTTGTATGTATCTATCATCTATTCATCAATTTAATCATTCTTTAAAAAATAAGGGTGATGTGTGTTAGACATTGTGCTAGGAGGAGGGATAGAAATGCCATGGGCTATAGACTCTAACAGAGGATGTCTAAGATGCATCATCATGCAAAACACTCATGGAATAAGGACAGACCTGGTTCAGAATTGGAAAGAACATAATCCTATTGCTTACCTCTTCCTATCCACTTCCCACTCATTCTGTTTTTCCTCAGTAAGCAATTTGACAGGTAGGCCCATTCATCCACTAAATCTTATCTACTCCTTGATTTATTTTCTGCCCCAGTGTTTTTCAAATAATCCATAATTATTGTTCCTACAAATTATACATCACAGGAAAGCTGGTCAATATATGGGAGTAAAAATGATAGTATTTTTCTGTGCCTTCCTATGTGTGACTGGTGATTCGAGAATAAGTATTAAAACAACTGTTTCCAGATGCTGAATGTGTTTTCCATGTAAATGGGAGAACCAATAATGCATGTTGGCAGCTAAGTGGCTTGGAAGGAGGACTTGGAATCTGGGATTGGATTAGCTTTTTATCTTACAGTCTGAAAATAAACTTATTGCCTTACCTTCTTTAGCTCCTTTTCCTACACTAGTAATGATAGCAAACACTAATTATGGCACAATTATTAAAGGGCCTTTCCTATATTAATGTATTTATTAGTTTCAACTACCACAGGAGGTAAATGCTATTATTATTCCCACTTTATAGATGAGGAAAGGTGACCCCAAAAGATTAAGTAATTGTTCACAGTCACATATCTAGTAAACTGTAGAACCTGAATTCCAAACCACAAGATCTCCACATTTTCCCCAGTTACTGACCACACTGCCTTTCACACCAAAGGCATCCGGATGAGAGAAATGTCTCTTGGCTGTCAAATTCTTAGTTGCATGGGATAGGAGACTCAGGCCATCTTCCTTCATCAGACTTCCTATTGACTGTCCTTCTTGTTACTTGAATGACTGTTGGGAGAAAGGGAAAATAGTATTAAGCTTTAGAGCACATTTCAGTGGAAAGTTGGAGAATTCTGAAAAACATTTCCAAGATGCTCTAATTATAGACCTGGCCCCATGTCCGTTGGATGCAGTAAAGATAACAGAGTTAATAAAAGGTCCTTAAAGGAAGGCATATGTGTTCTATTTAGGAATCTGTCTCCCTCATTCTACAACCAGTAGGTAATGAATTGCTGCCTGGTGAGTTTGGCTGTTAGGGGTTTCAGTCTCTCCATTCCTCACAGATGGGTACTAGGTACAGAGTATGATGGAGGGGCCAAGAAAGTCCAGGACTGATGCCACTCCTTCCCTGACTTGGCATCTTTTTTTTTTTTTTTTTTTTTTTTTTTAAAGAAGGCATGATTTTTTAAAATTTATTTTTCGGTTATAGTTGGACACAATACCTTTATTCATTTATTTATTTTTATGTGGTGTTGAGGATCGAACCCAGGGCCTCACACGTGCCAGGCGAGCGGTCTACCACTGAGCCATAACCCCAGCCCCTGACTGGGCATCTTGAAGTGCTGTTCACTCTCTCCTTTTGAAGCAGTAATAAAGTATATCAGAAACAAAAAGCAAAGTCCTCATCTTAGCTCACAAAACGGGTGAGCCAGCTCTGTGTAGTCTTGACCTTTCCTCCTTTGTGCAAAACATTTTTTGAAACTATTTTAAGTTGTTGAAGGAAGAGTCTACATGAAGAAAAGGTTAAGGCAGTCATGAATGGGCTGGGGGCACAAAAGTCAAGGTGAATGAACTAAGGTTCCAGGGGTGTTTCTGACCTATTTCTGACCTATTGGAGTGGATGGATGGCAGTTAGAGACATCCATGAGAGGTGTCCCTTTGAGTCTGGAATTTGTTTCTCTGACATCTGCACAGGTGGCCACACTGGGGAGAGGAGAAAAGGAGAATACCCTGACCTACTATATATGTCTGCTTTGTCCTCCTCTTTCCTTTCCTCTGGGACCTCAAATGGTACATTTTCACCGGGGAGAAAATTTAATCCAAAATGTGGTTGTGTTTTTGTCCCAGCTAGGCTGAATCTGGATGTGTATATAACCACTGAGATTCATAAGACATGGTCAATACTGAATTTCACATTCCACTGCTTGACTTGCCCCAAACTTCTGCTTTCTAGTTAAGAACAGAATCTGTCTCTGGCTTTATCTTTTTTTCTTTGTTTCTATCAATCAGCAAAGGAGCCTAATTTCTCCTTTTATCTTTGTTTTAATTGCCCTCATTTTTCTAATTAGGAAAATTTCTTTGGGGATATCTTAATATTGGGCTGAACTAAAATGAAAAGACATTTGTTTACCTGCCTTAATCTTCCATTAGATTCTGCTGTCCCCAAGAGTTCAGTGACACAGACTAGAGCTCAAGAAATGTCCACTAAGTAAGTGAATGAACATTTAGGACACTTTCCTCCACTGAAAACCACACCTATCACATCCATTCTTCTCAATAACTGCAGTAAACTTCTTAATTCTTGGTGCCATCTCCTTAAGCCTGAAGCCCATGTTTTGCCACACACAAACTCTGACACTCAGGTTTCTTAACCTCTTCATGCCTTAGTGTACTCATTTTTACAAGTGGTCTTAATGAGAGAACACAATGTGGCTGTTGGAAAAGTTAAATGGGCCAATCCATGTGAAATCCTTACAGCATTACTTAGCTTATTATAAATGTTCAATACCTGTTATCTTTTGTTTCTGGCTGAATGCTCATGATTTCTATGGATTCCCAACTGAGTTTCTCTATTCTTTTGAAGGACACTCTGATGCTCAGCATACTTGTAGAACAGAGTTGACTCCTCTGTCACTTGTGTATATAAGTTGAGTCACTTGGTCTTCAGGCTGCTGTGTTTGAAACTGATAGCTCTTGTTCCGCTTACTATTGAGGAAATGACAAACCATTCCAAACTCAGAAGCATGAAATCATAACCACTGTATTATGCTCCCACATTCTATGGGACAGGAATTGAGGCAGGGAAAAGCAGGGATGGATTGTCTGTTGTACAATGCCTGGGTCCTCATCTGGGGAGACTTGGTTGGCTGGGACTGGAATTGCACTTTTATTTGGTCCCTGGACTGATGTACAGATGTTCCTTAAATTATAATAGTGTTATGTTCCCAATAAACCTATTGTAAGTTGAAAATGCCATAAGTAAAAAATTCATTTAATACATCTAACCTACAAACATCCTAGCTTAGCAAGACAGTACGCTGTGGAATATCATTATTTCCCTCGTGATTACAGACTGACTGGAATCTGTGACTGGCTGCTACTGTCTGGCATCTTCAGAGGGTACTGTACTACATATCACTACCTTGGGAAAAGATCCAAATTCAAAATTTAAAGCACAGTCTCTACTAATGCATATCACTTTCATACCATCATGAAGTTGAAGCCTTGTAAGCTGAACCATTGCAATTTGGCAACCATCTGGATTCGCTTTCTAGGGCTACTATAACAATGTACTACAGACTGAATGGCTTATACACTAGAGATGTATTCTCTCACAGTTCTAGAGGCCAAATATCCAAAATCAAAGTGTCTGCAGGTCCATGGCCCTCCAAAGCCTCTAAGGTAGAAGAATTTCTTGCCTCTTCTAGTTCTTGGTAGACCCAGGCATTCCTTGGTTGGTGGATACTGTCTGTGTCTTCATTTAATATGGTTTTTTTATAAGGACAATTAAAGATCCACTTACAGCAATATGACCACATCTTAACTAATTACATTGGCAATGACTATTTCCAAATGAGACTGGAAAAAGACATTTTTGAGGAGAAAAGAATTTTATATGAGCTGAAAATAGACAGCATGACTGGAATGATTACAAGTTGCCAGGAGGCAGGAAGCTGCTGTCAGGTGAGAATGCTGGAATCCCACAGCTATGAGAATCAGAGCCATGGCATAAGCTGAGTTGTTGTTGTTTGATTTTAGGGAACAAACTGCCAAAATATTGTGGAGAGATGATTGAATGTCAAACCATCTCCTCCTCCTCCTCCTCCTCCTCCTCCTCCTCCTCCTCCTCCTCCTCCTCCTTCTCCTCCTTTTTGGTATAGATTCCTATATATACGCAGCATACACTTTCTTACTGAGCTTTTTACAGTGCAAACTGGAAAATAGTTAAATATTTGGCCATCCATCTGCAGGTGAGATATTATAAAAAAATAAGACTTGTTTCATGTTTATCAAAACCATGTATCAAGATGTTCATAGCAGCACTTTTTGAAATAGCCCCCAACTGAAAGTTACCAAGATGCCTATTGACAGCAAAATGGATACATGGTGCTTTGTGCACAGTGGGGAGAAAGATCTGTGGCTACATGCAACAACATAATGAATCCTAGAAATAATGCTGAGGGAAATAATACAAACAAAAGAGAACATACTGTACAGTTTTCATTTATATAAAGTACAAATGGGAAAACTTATCTGAGCTTGTTATAAGGCCAGAAAATAGTTACTCTCCGGGGGAAGAGTGACTGGAGGAGGTAAGGGGAAAGGACTTCTGGTTACTTTCTGTTTTTGGACCTGGGTGCTGGTTGCATGGGTGTTTTCAGTGTGTAACTCTATACACTTATGACATGTATACTTTCTCTCTGTATATTTCGCTTTATTTAAAAGATTAAAAATAACACTCAAATAAATAACCACCAGGCTATTGCAGAAGAGAGTATGTTACAGAGAAAACAATAAGAACTTGTATCATTGAGACTTATAGTGTCTATGCCCAAATGATCAATTCTTCTGGCCTTTTTAGTTTTAGTACAGCAAATTCTTTTCTTTTCTTTTTTTCTTTTCTTTTTGCAGTGCTGGCGATTGAACCCAGGACCTTGCACATGCTTGTTTTTTCTTTTTTAAAAAACAGTGAAATGGGTAAAATCACTGAAATCTTCAAGGATCATTTAACTATGATCCTTGCTTGAGAGGAGGAAAGGGGAATGAAAAGCTGTTTGAAGGCAGAATATTCCTTCATCCTTTTGAAGTGATCCAGGACTGCAGAGAAGGAGAGCCATGTATAATAACCTGAGAACAGAGAAGATGAGGAAAGAAGCATTGTGATGCCTACAAAAAGGGGGAGCTCTGCAGGAGCCCCACTGTCTCATTCGCCTCCTTCAATATAAAAAGATTCATATTCAGGTTTCTCTTTGATTGAGATCATTCAAGATTCCAGAAGGTTTTCTTCCACCTTCCATTACTCATTCACTCATTCTATTGCATTTCACTCATTTCCTACTTCACAGGATAGCTACTTGGAATTCTGTAGAAAGTCTTTCCCTGTTTGGTGCCCCCCTGTTTTACTTCCTCCACTGGGACTAATGGCTATCTGGCTTGGGCCTTGTTAGTCTTTTGTGACAAATCACCCTCAGAATGTTTCATTGAGGCCATTTGCTCAAGGACCTTAGAGTTTTGGGGGATGCAGACCAAGCTTCCAGACAGCTTCCCATGCCCCACAGTAAGCAAGAATTGAAGATGAGGATGTATATGGTACATGGCATGCTTCCTATGCAATGGCAGGGAAGGAATGGGGTTCATTGGTTATTTTATTAAGGTTGGAGTATTCTGCAAGGGGAGAATACTGTATTAATTCAAAAGAGTACCTAAAGCAGCCATAATCTAAGGCTTGATCTGAGTGTTTCCTTGAATGCATCCATAGAAAACATATGGGCATTATGTGTATATCACTGAGCAAGATCAACAATTTTAATTTGGTTTGAGCAGCATTCACTTTGATGAGGTGAGTAGCACATAATACCAGCAGCTGGGGCCTTCTGAAAATCCCAGCTCTACTCCACTCCTCAACAGAGAGCAGCACTTTCACTTGATACAAGCTGTGAGGCACAGTCAGAGCAAGCCGACTGGTTACTAACAAGGAAACAGACACTGACAGCTTTTTAGGTTTTTATGGGAGAAAAGAGATGGCTTCACACCAGAATGGTTTACTGCTCAATGTAGAAAATGAGAGAGAAGTGCGGGGATGGGGGAGGGAGATTTTTAGATGTCAGGCTCTGGTGCACAGTGCCAAAGTTTCTTAAATTATGAGAAATAAATCTTTTCAACAGTGTAAAGGCCACAGGTCTCATCTCCTACCCTACCCCTGCCCCAGCATGGGCAGCTCAGATAAGATCCAGAAACTCCAGCTTATAACTCAGTTCCTTCAAACACTCAGCAGAGGAAATAAGAAGTATTATAACTGTAGTATGAAATCCTCCATTTTGGACACAATTTTAATTGCTCAGCTAATTCCTTTAGGTTTACAGAAACATCAGAGATACGTAGAATTAGAGGGTCCAGAGAGAAACCAATTCCATGTACAAATAATGCAATCCCATGTTCTCATTAAAATTTAAAAAATAATCAATAAACAACAAACAAATCAGGGCACAGAGATATTAAGTAATTTGCCTGATGTATTCCTTCAGCAACAGTGCCAGGACTGTTATAGCCTTCAGCCTGTTACAAACCCTATTCATAGAACCACCTTGATGACCCACTTTCTGTAGGAGTCTTTAGAGCCAGAATGGCTTCTTTCCTGAGAGGTATGTGCCTCTAGGATAAGGATGATTTGGGAAATAATCAGGAAATAAATGAGTCAAATATCTTTTGCCCCATGCCGTCCTTTCTTCATGTATTCAGGATGTTGAATCATTTCCAGAATTCATTGTATGACCACGACTTGAACACCAAGCACTTCTATCCTTATATGCTGTTTCAGTGTCAATGACTTTGGAGGAATTGGCCATGCCTGGAGTCATTCCTGCTATGTAGGGCCCTAGGAAGCTTAGAGAGCACCTGTGGATGTGGGCTTCTCTGATTTACCCATTCTTTTCTTCAAACCATCCCCTAATGCCACTCCAAGACTGTACCATGATTCCTAAATGCCTGAGAAAGTAAAAATGTCAGTCTCTCCCCCCGCCCCCCGAATTCCTTCTGACATTGAAAGAAGTAGCATGGAGTCAAACCATTCAGAGACTTTCTGATGTGTTTGAGTTTATGCCTAACAGACTTTGGCCATTAGGAGACTATAGCATTTACCTAGGTAAATTCCCTTTCCTGGTATTGTTTATTCTCAGAAGATGCCTTCAGTGAGTCAAAGAGAAGACTTTCATATATTCTGAACTATAGATACTCGGAGTTTTGCCAGACAGGATTTACATTTGACAGTGATAGGGATGCAGAAAGTCATAGATAATGCTGTGTGCCACTCACAGCACCACAGATTGGGGCACAATTAAATGAGTTGGCAATTCTGAGTTTCCAGTTTTACCCCCTTGACCAATACAGTTGTGAGAGGGGCCAACCCTGGGAATCCTGCTTTAGAAAGATGTTAGATTTCAGAAATACAATATTTTCTATTTGCTTATACATATATTCTCACATATGTCTTCTACTACCTAGTTTATTCAATAAATATTTCTTAAATACTTGCTGGAGACTCTTGGATAAAGCTGATAAATGAGCTTTTTTTTAAAGCTCCTCCTCTATGATAAGCAATTAATATTATCTCAACTGCACTCAAAATACTGTTGTAGTTTTTTTATTTTCTTTTTTGTGATAATGGAAATTGAACTCTACCACTGAGCTACATCCCCAACCCTTTTTATTTTTTATTTTATTTATTACTTAGGGTCTTCCTAAGTTGCCGAGGCGGGCTTAGAACTTGAGATTTTTCCTGTTTCTGCCTTCCACATAGCTAGGATTACAGGCATGCACAATTGAGCCTGGCATTAAGTTTCTTTCTTACAGACTGTGAAATCATGGCTTAGAGAAGTTAGTTGAGTTGTCCTGCATACACAGTAGATACAGAACTGTGACTCGACCCAGGATCATCTGATTTGGGATTCTGTATAGTTTTAATTTTGTCTGCTTACTCTAATAGTTTACCATTAAAGATTGAAATTGTTGACAAGAAAAAAAAAGTGTGGTTATTTTAGTAAAAATAACCCACCAAACCCCAAATCTTTGACAGGGTCATGATTCTAATTTAACTGTACTCAATATATAAACAGTGGTAGTTTGATATAATGAATGATAGATTCAAGGCTAAAGTCCACCTAGAAATACATTACACATCATTTGACAACAGATTTACCTTAACTGTTGAGTCCAGAATAATTTTCATATTATTGGTTGTTTACTGGGATCATAGCAATTTAAACAAGTAGTAGTCTGGATAGCAGAGAAAAGTCTGCCTGGGACCACTGGTGGTCATTACCCTAAGGATTCAAATGTAGGAATGAGAAAACAAGCATAACTGTTGTGGAAAAAAGCAGAAAGCACATACCAATTATCCCACAGAAAAATTAAGTTCTTTGAGAGTCACATAGTCTTAAGAATGAGATGGACATCATTACCCTAGATAGATGTATGATTGCATGAATGGGGGTCTCTACACTGTGTACAACCAGACAATTGAAATGTCATACTCCATTTGTGTGTGATGAATTGAAATGCATTCTGCTGTCATGTACAACTAAGGACAGGGGGGAAAAAAGAAAAAAACCATGACAGCTAGAAGGATAACTTTGGAATCTGAGAAGTTGGTCCAGAACTAGGTTCTGCCTGTCATATACAAACAAACTATATGCAACTGGGAAGTGAGTTAAACCTGAGCTAAACTTAGTTTGCTTCTCTGACAAATAGGAATGTAATAATACTTCTCTCATAGGATCATTGGGCAGGATAAATGCCCCCAGCATAGTGTGAGGCACATGGAAAACATATAATAAGTGACAGCTATTGTAATAATTACTAAATGTAATATATGATGATATGCAAAACAATAACATAGCCTCACAACATTTTCACCCAGCAAATTTAATTTATATCCATCAGGCTAAGAACTTTTCTGAATTAAACATCTGATTCAATATATACTGGTTGACTTCTACAGTTCATTTTAATTCTAAGCTCTTTTAGGAGTTGAGTGCTAATTCTAACCAAGATTCAGGTGTCATGTTATTCTCAATTAGGTGGAACATTTGTGAATAGATTAAAACATAACTAAGAAAGAAGAGCATAGATTTAACACACTTAATCTCTGCTCCTGCTCAAAATCTCCAACTAAAGGAATTTAAAATATATGAAGTTATAGAACAAGAGGAAAGGAGAGTTGATGGAAGAGAAAAACAAAATTTTGAAAGCTAGAGGGGTAACAGCATACTTATAGATGGGGGTCAGTTGAAAGCAGAATTTCTGCAATTTAGAAAAACCAATAATAAGGATTGAAAGAAAAGCAAGTCAATTTTGACATGGAACCTTGGAAATACTTACAATAGGACATGGACACATGAGTCATGACATTTGTTAAAATGTCTGCTTAGCCTTTGCAGCGTTCCTATGGTTTTGATATGGTTAGAGTACATCCCCCAGTGACTTAAGAATAACCCATTTAAGGACTTCTTAAAGACTTTATTGCCTTGTATATCACCATACGGGGAGCCAAGTTTCTAACAGTTGAATCTTAAGTAGCTCCTGTGGGATCCCTAAATTCTTTTTTAAAAAATATTTATTTATTTATTTATTTTTAGGTGTAGATGGACACAACACAATGACTTTATTTTTATGTGGTGCTGAGGATTGAACCCCATCCCGCCCGTGCTAGGCGAGTGCTCTACTGCTGAGCCATAATCCCAGGACTGGGATCCCTAAATTCTTACAAGAGGCTTGTTATAAAAAGTGCAAGCCTGGCTCTACCATTCTTTCTAGGTTCCTGTTCCACAATGTTATCTCTTCTTCACATATATGCTCCTGCCATGATGTAATGAAGCCAAGAGGGCCCACACCAGAGCCTAGCCAATGTCAGTGTCATGCCCTTGAACCTCCAAAACTGTGAGCTAAATAAGCTACTTTTCTTAGAAGGTTAGCCTGTTTTGGATATTTTCCTATAGTAACAAAAAAATGAAAAAAATATAGATGTATACTTTTTCCCCTAAAGATCTTTACTCATAATGGATGTAGCTGGAGAATATCATGCTAAGTGAAATAAGCCAAACCCAAAAAAACCAAAGGCCAAATGTTTTCCCTGATAAGCAGATGCTGATTCATAATGGGAGGGGAGGGGTAGGGAAGGATGAAGGAACTTTGGATTGGGCAGAGGGGAGTGAGAGGGGGGAGGGGGCATGGGAATGGGAAGGACAGTAGAATGAGACAGACATTATTATCCTATATATATGTATGATTATACTACTGTTGTGACTCTGCACCACCATGTATAGCCAGAGGAATGAGAAATTGTGCTCCTTTTGCGTACAATGTGTCAAAATGCATTCTACTGTCACATATAACAAACTAGAACAAATTAATTTTTCTGTTGTGTTCACAGCCCTTTTTACTTCTCTTTATCTTTACTCCAAGGCATGAACAGAGTACCTTCTTTTTTCTCTAATGCTTACTAACACAACAACATGAGGTGAAGGTATTTAACAAATTTTACTCTTGAGAAAAGCAAAACCTAAAATAAGACATCACATATTACGATCCCTAGATTCTGTCATCCTGTTCCTTTGAAGGCGACCTCTACTAGTTCTTTCTCCTCTAGCCCTTGCCTCCTGCCACTAAAACAAGGGCCTACTGTCCTCCCTGTTTGGAAATCTCTTTTATCTTGTCCTCCCCAAATTAACAGTCAAAAAAAGTAAAAACCTGTTGACAACATAAAAATTGACAACAACATTGATGTACCTTGCCCACTATGAAGACAGAACTTGTCCTTGTTGGAGTAATGAACATTCCCCATGGGAAGCATCTACAGTTGGAACACTCCTTCTATTCAGGGCTTCTGCAAGGCGAGTAAGTAGGTGTTTCTAGATATGCATTACTGAAAAAGACTCACCAAAACCAACAGTCAAGAATAAATGTTGGAGGACCTACCCACAAGGATATATTCTAAATTCTACCCAAAGAGCAGATGCTTCTAACAACTCCCTAAAATAGGTTTCCTTTTCAACTTCAGATATATAAAGAATGATACACAATCTCTGAGCAACAGAAATTTTGGAGCTCTATCTCTGAAATATCATTTGGTTTCCCTTTTACACTTCCTTTCTGATTTCCCTAGACAGTATTTGTTGCTCCCTTTTTGGTGTTCCTATTCTTGTATGTTTAAACAAACAGCAATAAGATTATAGCCCTTATCACAGTGTTCTATTGTTGCTCCTTAATGGAATTGTCTACCCGGATGGGCTGTGTGCTATCTGAGGGCAAATAGTATTGTATTCATCTTTATATTCCTGGCACATAGTAGGCACGCAGGAATGCTGCTGTTAAATTGAATCAGCTGTGGCAAAAGAACAAAATGCTTCTCCTCAGCCAGCACTTGTTTTTCAGGATCTAATCCAACACACTTCCAATTAAAAAATATGATTTAAAAGATAAGCAGAGAGTGAATATTCACCACAACACCTTGTCTTTAAAGGTGGAAGTAAAATCAACCACCTTCCCAAGATGGATACTTTGTTCTGTATCTTCTTGAAGCAATGAAATGTGTGCTATGGTTAGAAGAGACCCTAAGAAAATAAATAAAAATTCAACTCTACTAATTCAGCCACAAGCAAGGAAGGGAATGACGAAAGATATCATTATCATCTGATATTTTTAGAAGTTCTTTGGTGACAGGTCAGGTTTTTGAGAATCGGAAAATGATAAAAATAATCTTGTTATTCCACAAAGGAGGCTCTATATATATCAGGGCGATTTTGAGCACTGGCTGAGAATGTTGAGAAAATATTTTTAAGTGTTAGTGAAAATGATAGGCTTTGGGGGCAGCCTTACTTTATAAAAGATTTATCTTTGTGGCTTAGAGAGATTTTAGTGAGGTGGGTGTCATAGAGAAACAGCAATAAGTGGATGTAGGTTTTTGTTTCCCATTTTTCAAAATAAAGGTCCACATGGAAGAATTGTTGTGAGAGAGGTAGAAAACTGAAAGTTACTTTTGAAGCCTTCAGAGGTGCCTAGAGAATCCTCCTTGTCCCTATCAAATGACCATGCCATCCAGATCTTACAGGATCATGGACTTTTCTTACCCTTAGAATGCAGAATTCTGTAGAACTCTTTTGCATCTTCCATTAGTAGGCATGGTTAAGTGGTCCCTATAGCTATGTGGGGAGCTTTAGATTTCAGGCAAAAATGACCCTCTGTTTATTTGACATGTTTGCTTCTTTATATACTCGGCCGTCTGACTCTCTTAATTGTTTAGGATTAGTCATAAGTTAAATAGGACAGGGAAAATGTTATAAATAGTTTCTTACATATCCATTCAAGAAATTTAGGCTAAATTTATATATCCAATCCACTAAAAGGAGGAAGCCCATGTGTTTATTTAAAATATTGCAGTTCCTTTCTCATTTTAAAATAGGAGTCTAATCTGACAATCAATTATAAAAGATCTGTATGAAAGTTGCTATTTTTTATACTTATTTTGTTATCCTTCTATTTCTTGCTGTAAGTCTGAATTAGAGCCTTTAAAAGTATTCCCTTTATGTCTATGTTTAGTATTTTTTTAAAAAAATGAGTTAAAAATATGAGTCTACACATTGAAGAAACTATGCACCTCTGGGTCTTTGGAGTAAGGAGGTGATTTCTGTCAATATTGAGTTTATTTTACTGGATAGTATAATTTTGAACAGGTAGACTTTACTGAAACCAGGGAGACTTGATTATAAAACTGAAGTGATATTAAAATGTAAAACTGAGAAACATGTAGGTACGTAGAAAAGATTTTTCCACACTCCTTCAGAAAAGCACCATTAATCATAGGACTTCTAGGTGGCCTACATTTCTTGACTGCCTCCTTGAGGAGATTTGAGAATTTCTGGGTCATTTGCTCCAAAGTGGCCACCATATCAGTCTACCTGCCACAGGGCCCACATGTTCTTCCATCTGCCAAGTGCTTAGATTTTAGCATTGAAGATTTCTTGTAAAATTGAAATGTATTATTGGGTGAGATAGTATATCGATACATACCAGCTGGTGTTATTCATCATCAAGTTATCTCCTAAGTGTGACGTGGAGAGGAGGAGAAAAGAGGAAGAAACCTGAAGAGGCAATGTCATTCTGACCCAGCTGGGGGAAGGGCCATGGACTCTACCATGTCTGAACAGCTAGCACTGGGGAGGGAAAGGATGACACTTAGAAAAAGAAGGATGGAGAACCAGATGGAACCAGAGGGACCAACCAAGGTTTCCATGAGCCTGCAATTTCTAATCTGACAGAGCCACTTTTAATAACTAATATTTTCCAACAGAAATTTATATAACTTTGTCCAGTTTCTCAAGGAGTTTCTGCAAGTTAAGAACTCATTTTATTAATAGGAAACACCTTTAGAAATTCTACAGCCCCCTATAGTACCAAACATGAGTTTGATGTAGGTAACTTGCATAAGCCAGCAATCCCAGGGAGGACTTGGGAAATTTTCTCTGGCAGGCATGAATGGCATCCCATCTAGATGTTTCCTGAGTTTCTCGCTCCTGATGACCACTTATTCTGGAAACATCTTCTCACTGCAGTATGAGTGATAAATGCAGGAGTAAACCATGACTTGGAACTTGCAAAAGATATCAAGAGTGAGGATGGATTCAACATGAGGAAAAGTGTCGCAGCTTGGGGGCCAAATGGTTACACTCTTTGGATGCTGTACACTTCATTGGTGCCAGTCATGGTGAGTCTTTTTAGGTCTTTTGATGAGCTCTCAAAACCTTGGTGAGTGCACTGTCTGACCATTGATATTTGGGAGCCCACATGGAGGAGGCTACAATTTGCCAGCCTGCATCAGATTAAAAGGAGCTAGGCTGTAACCTCAGGGCAATGCATTTACATAGGCATCTCACTTGAGGTTTAGCTCTTGGGAATGTCATTTTTCTTACTTTTCCCTTTCTTCCCTAAAAGTGGTATAATATGGCAGCAGAGAAAGGACTGATGCCCCCATATATTCAATCACATTGTAGCAATTTAAAGCTCGTGCCATTCAGGACATTAATTTAGTCTCATTGAATCTCATCTTGAAATGCAGATGATTACATTAATTGCTTCATAGAGCTGTTGAGACGATAAAATAAGGTCAGGAGTGAAATTTGACATTTATTAAAATAATGTTTGTGAGGTTCCTAGTGACATGGACAGGCTTCTAATCAGATAGCTTGAATATATACCAGACTTTCTGAAGGGAAAAATTACAGAGTTCCTCCAGAGTGGACTAAGTTCAGGAGCACTTTCTATGGATTTTAGACATGAAGGAAGTCTTCAAAATCATCTTCTCCAGTCACCATATTTTTTAGTGGTTTTTTTTTGTGTTTGCCTGTGTGTATTTAGAATTTAATTTTTATCAAAGAAATGCCACTATTGTTTGTAGTTTTAAAGTCAAATGTTTATAATGAAAAGCAACTGTCTCTTACCCTATAGCACCTCAAATTTCACTCCCTAGAAGACAGCATCTTGATGAATTCAATTTTATGTATTATGTAGTAATTTCTACTCTGAGTACTTCCGTTCTTCCTACCCATCTTTCCAGTATAGTCACCACTACTTTTAGTTTCTTCATGGGATAACTTTGTAACTTAAAAAAACTATGATCTTATTTTAAAATTTATCATTAGGTCATAATCCTGATTCCATGCTTTGAAAGATAGACCATTACCACCTACCTTTCCTTCCACTCCTCTTCAGCTTCTATCATTTGGATTTTTCTCTCTATGTTGTTAAAGTTGATGACATTTACATTCTATTTTATGGTCATAATTGTCTCATGACATATTTGTAGGTTATATGTGAACGCTTAAAATCAATAATCAGTGTTTACCTAAGAGTTGTTAAGTAAATGCAGTTTACTGAGAGCCGAATGAAGGACGATGACTAACTACATTGCCTCTCTTGTACAGCATTTTTTTTCTTCCATGAGTTTCTAATTGCTTTTTCTTATTCATCACAACTTTGCTCTTATCATTTTCTCATTTCAAAACTTTAAAGTTATATTAGGAATTCATCTGTGTCTATTTTTTTTCCAAGAACTATCCATTATTCTCTTTTGATCTATATTAATTGACTGATATATTTGTGTTTATTTATTTGTTCTCCTGGTGCTTATTTCTTTTGCTTTTCTGTATCAAATATCATGTTTCCTGGATCCTAAGGCTTCTGTTTTTTTAATATTGTTTTTTTTTGAGAGAGAGAGAGAGAATATGAATCTTTTTTGTAGATGGACACAACACAATGCCTTTATTTTTATGTGGTGCTGAGACTCGACCCCGGGTCCCACCCATGCTAGGCGAGCACTCTACTGCTGAGCCACAATCCCAGCCCTCTGATTTTTTTTAAAATTTTTTTTCTCTTTTTTTGATGAGCTGGAGCACATCCTCCAATAATTTCCTAAAAACAGGGTTGCCCCTAGGTATGTGGGGCCTCAGGTAAATAATTTTATAATGCCTCTTTCTACATAAATAATTTGATTAAAAAAGTATACAAGGGGCTGAGGATGTAGCTCAGTGGTAGAGTGCCTGCCTAGCATGCATAAGGCCTTGGGTTTGATCCCCATTACTGAAAAAAAATTACAAAACTCATAGGTCCATGTTGGGGTATGGTGCTCAGAGTACTGAAAAGAGATGAGGTAATAATATTTATTATTCAGGGAGTGTATGTGTAGATTCTTCATAATGTCCAAGCACCATCTCTTTGTTCTTTTATTATTCAGAGTACCTTTCTTGACTAATTTCATATATCCTATCATGAGAAAAAAGTAATGTATTTTTCCTGAGTGTGATGTGTTTGAGAGTGTTACGGCTTAGGTATGGTTTGAATGTCCCCAAAGGTCCACTGTGATTAAAAATTTGGTCCCCAGTGTGTGCTGTTGGGACGTGGTGGTAAGTTTGGGAGGTGGGCCTAGTGAGAGGTCCTTAGGCCACTAGAAATGTGAAGTATTTCTTGTATGACCCCTTTGGAAGTTCTAGTGATAGGTTTGTTATAAAAGGAGAAATCCTGGCTTTGCTTATTCTCTTTTGGAGATGTGACTGCTTGTTCCTACACACACTCCTGCTATGATGTTCCCAATCTCAAACTTTAAA
Organism: Callospermophilus lateralis; assembly: GCF_048772815.1. Lineage (NCBI taxonomy): Eukaryota > Metazoa > Chordata > Mammalia > Rodentia > Sciuridae > Callospermophilus > Callospermophilus lateralis. The sequence goes on from NC_135320.1 coordinate 24,485,461, forward strand.
TCTCCAAAACTGTGAGCCAAGTAAACCTTTTCTCTTTATAAGTTAATTTCATTACTACAATGAAAAACTGACTAATATAGAGAGCCACATAAGATCTCCATGTCAATGCCAATGTGACAGCTCAATCTCACATGATCCTGTGAAAGACATTCAGAATTGGGTAGCAGGAGGAATCCGCTTGTTAGAAACCCTCCTGGAACCAGGACCTGGTCAAAAACCTAAAGACAACCATGTGGCATGAACTCCTGGGGGCATTTGGTCAACCTCATGTACAGGGTTGGTCTTCTCCAGCCTAATGGGGCTAATGACGAGGGATCTAATGCTGATTAAAGTTCTTAGCTTTTACAAGTATCTTTCTGATTTCTCTCTTTCTTGCTAAAGCTTCTGAGTATTTTCTCTTTATTTCTGATGTACTAAAATTTTACAATGATGGTCTAGAGGTGTATGCCTACACACGTTTATACACATTTGTAAATTTGTTAACTCATTGCCTTGGTCGCTTAGTTGTCTTCTTAATTTGGAGAGTTATGTCCTTTGACATGTACTTTGTTGATAATAATAACATTTTACTACTTTTTCTGAAATATTTGTGAGTTTTTAAAAGTTAAATTGTGTCCCTAAGTTATTTCTGTTCCTTCCAGCGTAACATATTTATCTTGGGTTCTCTCTTTTGCGTTGTAGATTCTCCTCAAAATCTGGGGTCTTTGATTGTTCCAGTTTACATAAGGACCAGACAATTAGCTGATCTAAAGGTACGTGTATGGGTATGTGTTTGTGCATGGGGTTGGGTATGAGGGATTGGGAATGATGGTGCTTGTAGCCTGGCATTTCCTTTTAATGTGACATAGGAGAGTGGGCAACAATTCTGGGGAATCCTATTTGCCAGACTTGAAGTTTTCTCCTGCAGTCACTCTATTTCTTTGGAAAATATCCTCTTATTACTTGTATTGTGGGTGTATATATTAGTTTACTTGACTGTCAAAATAAAATATTACAGACTTGGTGGCTTAAATAACAGAAAATTATTTTCTCACATTTCTGGAGGCTGAAAGTCAAAGATCAAGTTAACAGCAGGGTTTGTTTCTTCTGGGCCTCTCTCCTTGGCTTAGAGATGGCCATCCCATACCCTTGCTATGTCCTCAAATGGTCTTTTCTTAGTGTACATGTATCTCTTGTGTCTTTGAACGTCCTACTCTTTCCTTATGGTGAAGATACATGGAATATTGGACTAAAGCCAATTATAATGGCTTCATTTTAACTTAATAACCTCTTTAAAGGCCTTTTATCTCTGAGTAGAGTCTCATTCTGAGGTGCTGGCTTAAGCCTTCAGCATATGAATTTTAAGAAGACAAATTTAGCCCATAACAGATATATGGATATCTGTCAGTCTGCAAATAGGAGAGGGTCTGAAAGTGGGAAATCAATGATAAAGCTAGAATGAGATCTTTACTTTGATATTATTAATATTTTGAGCTTCATAATGCTTGAAGGGTAGTCCTGTGCATTGTAGGAAGTTTGCAGCAGCCCTGGTTTCTAACCTTCATGTTTTAAGTACATCTTCCCAGCTGTGATAGCCAAAGATATATCCCCTGAGGGTGTAGCAAAATTGCTCCCAGTGGAGAGTCAGTCGATGGCTTTCTTCAATCCTTTATTATAACTGGTATTCTAGAATCTCAAGTCTTTCCAGGGTTTAATATGCCTGTATTTCTTTCCTTGTTACTAAAGCCTATGGTTTTTAAAAACCTGTTTAATTAGTTACCACCACATCCTGTGTCTTCCATTGCCTAGAAATTTATTGATGTCTTGCATCCACAATGGGTTTTCATGGTTACTTTAACCTTTTTTTCTTTTGTCTGTGCATTTCTGTGTGGTTGGTATACACATGCATGTGTACTGGATGCACTAAAATTTAGTTTTCTCAAAAAGGAATAAAGAGAAATATACTGGATTAATCTACGAAGTGATTCCTCTAAGTATAGCACACATATATCCACTTTTTCTGATTCCCATCCTTTGTGCCCACAGAGCACTGTGAGGTTTCTTCTAACACCTTGACAATGGGGATTTGACCCCAAGCACTCTCATCCCATTTGGGCTGACAGCACTGGCAGCCTGCTGCCTGGAGGGCTCCTGCTGCCCATCAAAGATAGCTCTGAGGAGGTTTCAAAATATATATGCATGTCAAGTTAGTAGAAGAGAGCTGCATTTTTTTAAAAAATGCAACTCCCATTTCAAACTGTTCTCCAGTTCACTGGTCCCTGTTCACTGTCTCCATTTCTATTCTCAACCCAATGCTAGATGGTGTTCCTCAAATCCATTAAAACTAGACTGGCAAGGGTCACTGTGCTGATTATAAAGCTAGTCGGTCAATCTCAAACCACCTTTCTAGCCTGTGCTGCGGGATCCTGGGACCAGGAGTTTACATGCTGTTTCTCCATTATCACCTGGTTCCCACTGGGTTTTGCTATTAGAGGACACTTCAGAGAAACTGGAAAGAAGCGGGAGGTGAGAAGGGGTTTCTGTGTCTTGTTGGCTTCCTCTTCATGTTAGCATGACTAACATCAATTCTGTACTTCACCATAAATCTTATGCTTCTACCAGTACCCCAGAACTACCCTCATGTCCCCCTTCTCAGAGCTCCTACTCAGCTGGGCACACCTTCCAAGCTTGAGAGTCATCAGCTCCAGTGGAGAAAGTTTCCATCCCCTGAGCCCCAACTCCTTGAGGCCTCTTCTCTGAGTTCCACAGTTATCAGAATCCTCTTGGAAGCATCCTACCTTAGAGACTGGAGCCCAACTCCATGGGGGCCTTTCCTCTGAGGGTCTGGGTTCAGGTAACTCCAATGTTTTCCCTTTGTTCCCCTGGCCCTAGAGGAGGTGGTTGCTTCCTTGGTGCTTTCTTAATGTTCCCTTTTACTTTTTCAGTCCTCTAATTCTCTGTTAAAATAACGAATGCAGTTTTTTTGTTGTTGTTGTTGTTAACTGGACCCTGACAGAGTCACCAAAAGTTACCATGTTGTTAAATTCATTAGCTGTCATCTGTAAAGCCTTATATCATGACATTTCTGTGTAGCATTTTGCTTTTCTTATCACTCTCCCCTGGCTTCATTCTTTCTCAGTTTTCCTTCTAGTTCCTGAACTACCCCTGCTCATTATCCCCAATGATGACCTTTTTCTCCAGCCACCCCTTGAATCCAGGCTTTCCAGCCTCCCTCCCTCCCCCGTCCTTTTCTCCTCTAATCTGATACTGCCCAGATCCTTCAGAGCCATGGCTTCAATTGCTTGCTAAGAATTCCAGCTTTCTACCCTTTCCAGACTGATCTCTGGAACCCACATTCCCCCCATATAGCTACTGCTTTGATATTTCTACCACACTTTTCATTCTCAGTATTTTCCAGGTAAATCTTATCATCCTCCCACTTCAAACTGTTTTCCTCCTGCATTCACTATCTGCCTCATCGCCTAAGACAAAGTAATGAATTAGACAGTCTTCTCTGCCCCATTTCCTATCTTTTCTTGTTCTTAATATTTCTTGGAGTGCTGGCTTCTGTCTCCACCCTTTGCTATTGTTCAGATAATGAGAACTAACACAAAGCACTTAACTGTGCTCTAGAAGCCATGCTAAAGGCTTTACAAACATTTACTCACTATGGCAATAACTATGAGGTAGGTACTATTCTTTCATTTCACAATTGAAGAAATGGAAACTCAGGGGAGTTACATGACCTGCTCAGTTTCATACCTAATGACTCATAGATCTGAGATTTGGATCTGGGAAGGCAGGCTGTTAATCCTGCTGTTTAGTAGCTCCTCAAGCACCTTGGGCTGACCCTAGCTTGCCTGAATTGTTTTGAAGATTTCTGACAGGTGTATCTGTTTTATCATCTCCAGCATTGTTCCTCACACACAGTAGGTACCCAAAAGGGTTTACTGTCAGCATCACTTTTTTTTTTTTTTTTGAGAAAAAGGAAAAGGAAGGTTTATTACTTTGCTAGAAAAGTAGAAACACAGAGACTCCTGTCCCAGAAGCTGTGGTTCTGCCCATCTGCAGGAACCAGGGGCTTTTAAAGAGGTGACTCAAAGGCTACATCCCATGTGTTCTCTGTCTGGAGTTGTAATTCGCATGTTAATTTGGGAGATAGTCCTCTCTGAGATCTTCTGGTACCATCCCCAAAGTCTGGATTATTTTGTTCCTATGGTGGGTGTATAGTCAGGGACAGATAACTCTGCCTAGGATGAGGAAGGAAAGTAATCCTGTTTCCCTGAGATTAGGGAGGGGGAGAGATTAGGGAGGAGCAGAAAGAGGAAGAGAAAGAAACATGTCCATTTAAAAAATCAGTTGCAGTCTCTATTTGCGTATAATTGAAATGCATTCTGCTGTTATGTAGAACAAAAAAAAATCAGTTGCTGTGGCAGAGTAGCAAGGGTTATATTCAAAGCATATAGTGGACCAGTTACATTTCCCCACTGTCAATTTTTACATTCCATTTCTATTTAAAAATGGGTGATGACATCTCCAAACTGCTTCCTGCTTGAAAGGGGGAAAAATTGGGGGAAATAACCCAAAGTCCTTTTTCTCTATCAGGTGGGGCATGGACAGTTAAGGGCATTCATCATCAGAGCTGTCCAGAGGTCCAATTGTAGGCAGTATTTTACTTGCTGATAGGTAGACAGATGTGAGCAGTGGGAATGTTTGGTTAAGGGGTAATTCTATAAACTGGGTCTACCATGCTAACCCCGATAGGCTTTCTTTTAAAAAGCCCTGCCTGGCTTAAGTCAATAGGATACCCTACATTCCTCAGCAAATAACATGTTATCTGTAGCATAAATGCAGGCCAGAAGAAAGGCAATAAGAACACGAGTTATCCTGAAGCTGGACCTTTGGGATCTTAACACAGACAAAATTCTAGAATTCAGGGAGAAATGATAGTTAGAATGGTCAGTGTGAGACAAAGTGACCTAGAGTTGCTCTGGATCTTTACCATACATGATGGGGACTTGAAAGTCTGATGCAATCCTGCAGTCAGTCAAAAGTCAAGAGGTGAGGGGCTGGGGCTGTAGGTCAGCAGTAGAGTGCTCGCCTGGCACATGTGAGGTGCTGGGTTCGATCCTCAGCACCACATAAAAATAAATAAATAAAATAAAGATATTATGTCCAACTACAACTAAAAAATATGTATTAAAAAAAGTCAAGAGGTGAATCTGGGCAGGACTCTCTCAAAACTTCAAAAATCTGGAGGGCAGGAGGGGCATGCTATCCTTCTCCTCTTTGAAGATACACATTCTCATTCTTGAGTATCCTCCTTACCCCTTTTCTTATGCCTTCTAATAAACTCATGTCCACCACTCTGAGCAACATGTCTAAAATCTTACCAATGTGATCATAAGAACAAGTAACCAAGGACCACAAGGGCTACCTTGACTCTGTAGCAGGCCCTTACTCTCTGACATTATCTATCTAATAGTCCGACCAGTTTGAAAGTGTTTCTAAAATACAAATCTTGCCTTGTTATTTCCCTGCTTAAAGCCTCCCACTGAAACAGAACCTTGTTCTGCATTTCTATAACATCAGAGCTGCACTGCACCAACCTCTCTAGCTTTACCTCTGAGGATTTTTCTCTTTGCAGATCTTCATATGCTACAGGAAACCAATTAGAGTTCCTGAAATACCAAGCATGTTCTCACAGCTTTGCATCTTTCCATCTGAGGCGCCCTCTCTGGAATGACCATCCATCTCCTGCTCTTGCCAACTCCTGTTCTTCCAGTCTTATCTTGGGCATTATCTCCATTGTGGTGTTCTGCTCAAACCCTTGCTCCATTTCTCTGTCAAAGGTATTCTTCTTTCTCTGTGCCCACATGCAGAATTATTACCCACATACAGAATGATTACCCACATACTGAAAGTTTTCCTTTCTGAGCAGTGAATACCTAAAGGATTTGCAAGGATTTTTACCTGTTCATTTTTATCTCTTGCTTCTAGTACAGGTCTGGGAAATGATAAATGTTTAGTAAATATTTTGGAAATGAGTAATAATTGTTTTCAGTACTCTCTGGCTTGCTATAGTTCAGTGTTCAGCCTGCATTTGGGGTCTTTTTCTGGGCAGAGGCATGTCAGCTGAAGGACACATTCCAGAGGACAGGAACCCAATAGAATTCACCAGAGAGAATTGCCTGAATGTGGCAGGTTAATCTCAGCTATCTGGCAGACCCTAGAGTAACATAAGAAAACTTGGGCAAATAGTATGACCTGCACTTAGCTTTAAGGATTCTATCAAATAGTGGAGAAACAAGAATCAAATCTTGCAGCAAAGACAGAATACTAATTAGCTCCCTATGTCTTATCTCATGTTGTAAGAAAAAGGAATCATGCAAATGTCGTAAAATTGTTTGTCTTCATTATGTGAGCTTGTTCCTCACTTTATTATGCACAGAATTTGCAAGCTGCTTTCTCTTTTCCTCCAATTTCAAACAGCTGATTTGAAATTTCAGCAAAGGTACGTGTTAATTAGTGGGTTTCTATATTGCAAATATTAATTTAGAAACTGGTGCAAGGTATAAACATTAATCTACAACACCCATTATAGAATGAGAAACTGCAAATCTTTTCAAGGCCCAGAGATATGGGGAGGTTGGATTCTATTCTGAGATTCTGTAAAAGCACATTTGTTAGTAGAGGGTAACTACTGCTCTTGGGAATGGCTGCTGAGAATGAACAAAATTGGATGCTCAGTATGGTTTATACAGAAGAGGTGTGAGAATTAAAATGAAAGAGGAAACACCAGTAGTGAACAGCAGAATGATATAGGCAGTGCTTGGATGAGTTTCCAGAGTTTCTCCTACAAAGCCCAACTGTTTGAGTCTTCTCTTGAACAACAATGAGCACAAACAGGGGGCATTCTTCATTGCCACACCTTGTGGTTAATGCTGAGGAAAAAGATATCCTGGAAGCAGGGTGTACATACAGGGCCTGCTCCTTCAACACTATGGAACTGCCTCATCCCTCCCCTGTCCCTCTGGGAATCCTGAGTGAGGAAGAGAGAGACAGAGAAGAAGAGTCCCAGCACCCTCCATATATTAGCTGGGAGACGCCAGACAACTCACCTACCTGTTCTAAGTATCTGCTTCTTCACCTGTGTAATGTGGATAATAATTCCTACTTTCTAGCAGCCATCCAGGGTAGGGGACTAGAGACAAGGAAGTTAAGTTTTTAGAAGAAACATAAGCAAGGGACACTATTATTGTACTTTCCTTGACCCAAAGTGAGGGAGCTGCAGTATTCAAAATTCTCAGCAGAAAAGTCAGTCTCCAGTTCCTGAGAACTGCTCAACCCTTTAAATTCCCCACAGAAGATTTCTGATAAAACTCCAGCAGAGAAAAATATGGTTGGTATTTTGTATTTAATCAAAACCCCAAACACCAATTTGTTTATTCTTGGTCTTATTCTTGGTTCCCAGTTCAGTTCTTTGCCCAAAGAACGTTCTCAATGTTGGAGAGCATTAATGTGGTTTCAGGGGGCTCTGACACTGTTCTGGGGATGCTATTGAGATTAGGGTAACATAAGGGTCATGCTTTGAGCCATCCCCTTCTTGGTACCCTCAACCCTGTGTTGACTCATCTCTCCACTCTTGCTCTGCACAGGGGTCAGCTTGTGTGTACAGAAAGGCACAAGGTTCCATCATCAGAAATTGCCCCAGTAATTAAACACAGAAATAGGAGCAGGAGAGAGATGACAGCCCTTAGAGAAACCCAAATCATCCACCTTCAGATGGTTTGGTGAAAAGTCTTCCCTTTCTCTTCTTCTCCACAGAAAAGCCCTATGAAAACTTTGTGGACTCAGGGAGATGACTTTTAATAAAGTACTCAGTACTAAAATAAATACATTTGTGCCTTTTCTAAATCCAGGCCAGTGGAGTGATGTACTGTTTATAAGTGCTTGAGAAATGTAAATATTAATAAACTAAGGGGGTGGCTGAAGAGCTATAGAAGAAACTGGAGTATCTGGTGGAACAGAATGAACATGAAATTATCAATAAAATTAAGTCTAGAAGAAGCCCACTGGTCTGGGAGCTGCCGTCCTGGGAAGACAAAGGCAACTGTTCCACTTCTTCCCTCCAGCTGGAGAAAGGGAGGATCCTCCACATATTGATTCAGAAAGACAGACAAGGTGAGTAAAAGAGGAATTTTAAAATATATGATGAATGATTATTTTTCATTACTTTGACATTAGAGCTGAGACTAAAAATGGCTTGGTCATAAGGTTGCCCAGCATCAATTAAGCTGTGAATTAAAAAAAAATATATATTACCCAGATTGATGTGAATGGTCATCCATGTCAAATTTGGAGAATCTGACATGTTCATTGCAGATTTGTGGGACAACAGAAGCTCCTACCAGGAAGACTTTGGATTTCTGGAAAAGACTTTGGATTTCTTGCATTTTTATTTCCACCTAGCAATGCATTACCAAATGGTATTAGATCACCAAGCATTTTAATCATTGTTTTTAGTCCCTCAAGATGAAAATTCCCCTTTGAATGTATGTACTTTCAGTTAGGTCAATATATGATTAGGCTGAGAATAGATATTTCAACATGGAAATAGCCCTTAGTGAGCAGGCATTTATTAAATAGAGAAATTTAGTCAAAAATAGTCAAATGAATAAGTCCCAAGTGAAAATGACATAATTTATAAGTTTAAAATATATCTTTATTTGAACAGGTATGGAGGAATGGAGGAAACTGAAATACTTGCTGTGTATGTGAAAGAAGTTGATCAGAAACAGCTTTGTAGAATATTATCTCAACTATGTGTTATTCAGGGGGAAAAAAACTACAGAAACAGAAAAAGGATTAGAGTTTGTCAGGGGCTAGGGCATGGGGAAATTTTAGGGCAGTGGAAACTATTCTGTATGATACTGTAATGGTGGGTACACAGTATTACGCATTTGTCAAAACTCATAGAATGTACATCACCATGAGTGAACCCTAATGTAAACTTTGGACTTCAATGAATTATAATGCATCAGTATTGGCTCACCAGTTGTAACAAATATACCACACCAATGCAAGATGCTAATCATAGGGGTGTGGTAGTAAGGAGGCCAAGAAAGAGTATCTGGGAACTCTGTTCTTTCTGCTCAATTTTTCTGAAAACTTAATATTCCTCCTAAAAAATAAAGTTTATTAATTAAAATATTTAACCAGCTGGGTGGTTGAAATGACTCTGATATTATAAGGAAAAAACCTTAGCAATTATATTTTTAAAATTTTATTATTAAACATTTATTAAGCCTAACAAGTACAGCACAGTGTGCTAGGATTTGAAGCCCTAATATTAAATAGATTGCCACCTTCAACAGTAACAAAAACTACATTATTGCCCAGACAACCACTGGGACCTGAATATACTGGGACCTGAACTCACTATCCCATTGAATCACACAGCCTTAAAAGGAACAAATAAGAAGATTTACATTTTATATTGATTTGACAAATAAAGAAATAAGTTTATAAAATTTAAATAACTTATTAAAGACCACCCAGCTAGGACGTAATAGAGTGTGACTTGTTTTGTGGTAGTCAATAACTGCCATACTCAGAGATTGATGCATCCCCCAGGAAATGGTTACAAAGCTATTATTGAAGAGTTTTTGACCTTTCTTCAAGTAAAGATATTAGAATGAATTATATTACAAATAAGAATCAGATATGCTGTTTGTTTTAGTTGGTTCAGCTGCTAACAGAACACCACAGACTGGGAGGCTTAAAGAATAAACATTCATTTCTTACCGTTTTGGAGGCTAGGAAGCCCAAGATCAAGGTGATGGTGGATCCAATGTCTGGAGAGGGCCTTCCTCCTGGCTTGCAAATGGCTGTGTACTCAACTGTTTCCTCATATGGGAAGGGGAGATTTCATTGCATATGTTTCATCTTATGAGGACAGTAATCCAACTAATGAGGTCTCTACCTTCATAACCTAATTATCTTTCAGAGGCCCCATTTCCAAACCTTATTACATGGGATTTAGGCTTCAACATAGGAATTTGGGGGCGAGGGGGACACAAATATTCAGTATGTAGCACTATTCTTCTTCAAAGACTGAATAACACTTTTTTACAAAATAAATCTATCAGGTTATATAATTATATTTCTCTATTCAAATTAAAAAAATCCCATTATTGCAATTATTGTTGTTTCTGGGAAGATGAAAGTACATTAGCACATGGCAGAACCTTACAGCTATTAAGAATTAAAGTACAAAGAAAACAAGTTGGAAAATGAGGTGCGGCTCCAATAGGTATCTATATTTAACTTTATATGAATAGGAACATTTATATGCTGCTTCAGGCCATTAAGTCTTTTCTATTATCCTGGGAACATTATTGCTCAGATCACTCCTAAAATTTATGCAAAAGAGAAGAATGAATGTGGCAAATCAGATCTTTCTAGACATAGGTTTCTTATAACTACCCTTCAAAGTTTTCATTGGCTACCACAGTTATGAGACCACCTAGAATTGAGGTGGCCTTTCTGCTAAATTAGGACACACAACATCAGTCTCATAGCAACCAATATTTACCATGAGTGATATGTACATTAACAGCCAAGACTACAATAAGTGAGAGAAGAAGTACAATCAAGCTAGGAGGTAGGCCAAAAAGCACACACACATGAAAATAATTAGCTTCCGTGATGGAGGCTAACATCGTATGTCCTACTGGTAGATAACAGAAGCCTTGGAGAAGAAAAGATGTTACAAAGTTCATAAGAGGTCTGAACCCACAACTGGTAACAGCATCTTAGAACCCCACAGATCCTGGATGTTGGCTGCCCATAGTTTCTGTCCACCTCTGCAGCCCTCATCACCTATTCCCTCTAGAATAACCAAATTTCCTTTCCAAATTTCTGAAAAGCCCAACTTCATCCATTGTTATGAGTTTTGTCTGGGACGTTTCTGCCTTTTCACACTCGAAGTAGATTCTACTTTGCAAGGCAGGTTCATAGATTTCCACTAGGCTAAATTACTATAGAGACTAACTTAATCCCCTGACCAGGAAGTGTGCAGTCTTGACCATTTCATGGGTGGTGAAAAGCTCCTCAGCAGCTCTTTGCTGTAGGGCAACCCATCCCAGGGCAGGTAACACTCAGAAGTCTGAAAATAGATAGATCTCTATAACCTGAGACCCTCTTTTCAAGGGCAAAAACTGCCATCTTTTATTTTCTTGCAGAAGTGGTAAAATATTTCTTGTAACTCTAATCATGGACATAAATGTTGGATGTCAAAGAAGGAAAATCCAGCTGGACTCTTCATAAAAAGCCCTTGCCTTATTACGTTCCTAAGTAGCCCCACTGTAAATAGGCTCTGTGGTCATATAAACCTGGGAATTCTGAATACTTTTCTTCATACTACAGAATTCTTTACACTACAGAATAGAAATGTAAAAACTTCTGCAGTTAAAAACTGTGTTTAACTTTTCTTAAACTCTCCCACTTTCCCCTTTGTAACACTAGTAGCATTCCTAGGAGCCTTCTTTGGAATCATTTTTCGGAGTCAAATATTGTTCATGAATAAAATATCTATTCAGGATGCTTGGTTGATGGATTTCTTTCTTATGACCAACTATTGTAAGATGATTAGTTTCTGCAAATTGCCCTTCATAACAAAGTTCACACACATCTTCTTATTGCCTCCCATCTATTATCTAGAGCCCAAAACAGAAAATTCGATGTATTATGATGTAAATAGAAAGGTCAGTCATGTCTATCAAGACCAGAGCTTGTTAGGGAAGCAGAAACGTGCCCCCTTTCCAATGCTCTGAGTCATCTCCCCAAAGTTGATTACTTCTTAACTTTTGGAAAAAATAGAGGGATGGGTAAAAAAGTCCTTGCCATCTTGTGATAACTTCTAGGTGTTGAGAGAATAATTGATTGATGGGGACTGAAAGGAAGCCCTGTCCTAATCCAAAGCTGGACAGTGTTTTGCTTCTCCACAGGTAGACTGCCCTGGACTCTTAGGACCCCTTCTTGGCTTCTGTAGCTCCCATCAACCCTGGACATGTGATATCCATTCTATAGGAGTCAAATCCTAATAACTCCAAGACTATAACTCATTTTTCCGCCTCCATGATCCTCCAATCTGCTCTTGACACTGTATTCAGAGGGGTCTTCCAAAATACTTCCCTCTGAGACCCCATTAAAAAGATGGCATAAATTCCCAATAATGAACTGGATAAGAACCATAAGCAGGTGAGTGTTTTTTTTTTTTAATGAACTTCTGAAGATCAGAAAATATGAAGTAGTGTTGAAGAAGCAAGACAGAGGCAGCGGCTATAAAATATCCACAAAGGTGTGGCCAAGAGGAGAGCAGAGGATGGCATGGTTACTGAGAATAAAGGTAGAGGAAGCTGATATAGAAGGAAGGAATGCAAAATGAGCTGGTAGAAGAGGAAGAGGCCCACCCAGAACACAGGAGGGCTCAGGACTTGGAAACTCCAAGTATCACTAAACGCAGAAATGAGAAAAGAGATCAAAAACAGGGGAGATACTTGAAAGTCTGTATGGGAGATTCAATCTCTTCACCAAATTTTCCCATCCCATGTGAAGACTACCAGGCATTTGAATGTCTACCTGTTAAGCAAACAGCAAATAAATAAATGTTTGCGAAATATATCTTTATAGACTGACTTTTGTCTCTCCCAAATTCACACGTTGCAGTTCCAACTCCTAGTATCTTAGAACGAACTGTATTTGGAATAGAACTTTTAAAGAGGCAATTAAGATAAAATGAGGGGGGTGGGATTGTGGATCTAAAGAAGTACTAAAGAATGTACTTCTGACATAAAAGAACAGAGAAAGAAATGTGTCTACTGGGAAAGATGTGGGTTGTTAATAGGGGATCATGATTAGGAAAACATTGAATAATGACCAGCAATAGGAGTGAATAGAAGTTTTGGTATATCTCCTTGTTGGAATATCATGGATATTTCAAGTATAGGTGCCATTCAGATACAAGAAAATATTTGAGGTATAATTTTAAATGGGAAAAGAAAATATTATAAAATTTTAGCTTCAAAATATTATTTCATTGTTATGAGTGATTTTTCTATATCTCATTCATTCAACATATTTCCCATATTTCATTCATCAAACAGGTTTATTGAGTATCCATCATGTTTTGAGCAGGAGAAATGGATATGAAAATTTATGAAGAAAATCACAACCCTGCCACACAGTTACAGTCCATCAAGAAAGAGACATTTGTAATTATAATAAAATGGGAGATTTATAATTGAGGACATTCACAGCATTAGGAAAACATAAAGCACAGGTAATAAAACTAATCTAATCTGAGAAACAATCCCTCAATAAATTACTTTTTAATTAATCCATAAATGTATGTTGACAGATAAAAATTGTATATGTGTTTGGTATGCAAAGTGTTGATACACACACACACACATTTTGAATGGCTAAATCAAGATAATTAACATTCCAATACCTCATATACATTTTTCTGTGATGAGAACATTTAAAATCTACTCCCTTTCTATTTTTAAGTTTTTAAATCAGAGGGTTTGTTGTTGTTGTTAAACAGTGACTCACAATTAAGAACTCAGCATTACCTTAATTACATAAAATATATGAGCTCAAGAAAAATACTCAAGGGAAACAACAAAATATTAAATGTGATTTTACTTAGATTGTGGTTTTTCTGAGAAACTTTGTATTCTTTATACCTTTAGAACTGTTTTAAGTTTTCTGTAAGGAGGAGAAGAGACTAATAAAAGTGACAGTATTGTTACTGGGAAAGCAGTAAGATATTGCTGCTATTTGAAAGCCTTTTCCCAGCTCTCTTGTGGAAGCAGAATTTAGTTGCTGATCTATCTAAAACATAGTTACAGACAATTACTGGACCACCTGTTCATGCAAAGCATTTTGAATTCTGTCACTGGAGATGGAAGACTAATGTCCATGAATGTTTCAGTTAGCAAACTTGGAGACTGTGCTTGTTTGCCTTGAGTTTTCCTAATAGTGCAAGGAGATTTCAGGTGAATATGCCAAATAGTTATCTATTATTTCTGCCATTTTCTTTAATTGAACTATATATCCTGTGTTATCCAACTGTCTTAAATTATGCTGTTATTTAAAAAATATTATTTTAAACAGCAAGTAATCCTTGATTTTGTGCCCATGTTTCTTATATTGTGTTTCTAGATTCCAAAAACTTAAATCGGTTCTCCAGTAACTCCTTTCAGGAAAGTATTTCTATATATAAGATGGGATCTGCCAGTGGTGATTTTTATGGACTTGGGTATGTAGTTTACAGTACATATAAGTTCTCTGTTATGCTATTTCTCCAATCACATATCCATTATCATAATTTTGAGAATTCACCATCTTATATTTTATTAAAATATCATTTTTTTCCAAAGCTCATCTAAGGTGGAAAAATAAAATTAATGCTTTTTAAAATTGGCAATGTACTTAAAAACCTCATGTCATAATTACATGATTCAGCTGAAGACTGAATTTTAATGTATGCATACAGAGGTTTAAAATCAACTGTCAGGGACATCAGCATGCTGGAGGGATCTCTGCATTCTCATGCAGAGATTTACCAATATAAAGGAAAGTCTAAGAAAAGGTCTCTCAAGGACTGGTGTGTGAATATACTGCTTTATCTAAATTATTCTTCTCATCTTAACTTGTTCATGTGCCTTTGTTGAAAAAGGAAGTCCAAAGGGTATTGTTTTATTATGTAAGTAATATGGACTGGTAGTCAGTAGAACTGGATTTTAATTCTGACTTTACCAGTAACTGGCTGGGGGACTGTAGGTAAGCCACTTAACCTTTTAAAGTTCTCATTTAAGCCAGGGGATCTCTTCAAGTCATGTGAGAAAATTTAACTTTTGAATAAATTGTGGTGCTTCCCAATTTATCTTCACAGAAAACCATACAACAAGGACTCAACAGTGACAAGGGAGCTACACTAAAATAGTATTACTCAATTGGAGAGAGATCTAAAGGGGTATAGAGAGAGCCAGAGCTCAGAAATTGTTATGGCTTCTTTGGAGGAATGTGCCAGACCTCCCCAACAAAACTCGTGTTCTGATCCCTTACTTAGTTCTTCTTCTATATCTGTTTACCTCCGACTTCCCCCTTCCAAGTCTACTTTTCACCAGCCCCCCCCCCATGGACATCCAAGCTGCAGTCTGCCAATGGGGACAGAGAAGAAATCACAAAGGAACATAGCAAATATATTGAGGTCCACTTCTACTTTTAAAAAGCACACAATTACAAAAACTTAGGTTCTATATGAAACACTGTCTTCCTCCAGAAGCTCAACTGTTTTCCTAATCATGATCCTCTATTAGCAACCCACATATTTCCTAGTAGACACATTTCTTTCTCTGATCTTTTATGTCAGAAGTACATTCTTGAGTACAATAATCCAGCTATGAGCTAGTTATCAGGAAACTGTAGGTATTTCTCTCCCTACTTTCCTTTTGTTTCTCAGAGCATTTGTGGATTAGTATAGGCCCAAAATAGGAGCTGAAAATGTGTTGCATCATTTGTCACATTAGCTACTAAGGAAGCAGCAGAGGTAACTAGAAATGAGGAACAGGAAATTTTTGATAAACAACTCTGGTGGTTTTCTGAAAGCTGAATTGAATCACAGCCACTAGTGTTTGCAATTGCATTTTGAATTGCAGAATTAGAGGTAACTGCCTCCCACTTATATGATAGCATATAACTCAAAATTTGAGTGTGGTTTTATAGGCACAGCATTTCATTCTGTAGTAGTGTCAGAAAGCATTTATCTGTGAGGTTCACAGGAGCACAGTTGAATTTGGAAAAAAAAAAGGAATGATAAAAAATAATAACCTAGGTATCCCTGATATGTATACTATCATGAATACTGGTAGTATTTAGAGGTGAAATGAATAAGATTATTTCTATACAGAGTCAGTATTCATCAATGAAAAAAATGCAACTGATTTTTAGCTCTGTTGTTTAGCAATTTAAGCTTTTTCCAACACAGGGTAGGAAGTTAGTGGATGCCTTTCTCATTAGGTTTGCATTGAGTAGACTAAAAAAAGATTGTTTAATTCATGCACCTTTCACTGGTCCTCTTTTGCTTTAATTTGAGAAGAGAAAAGTCCATAGTTAATTTTAGACTGTGAAAGGGAAAACAAAGAAGAAGCAGTGAGATTCTGTGAGAACTCAAAATCTTTGCTGTAACTCAGCAGTCCCTTCATCATTGGAGTAGCTCTTGTCATCATTTAAAAAAAAAAATCTTAAAACTGTATTTCAAGAGACTTACTGGTCTTGTCTCTGCAGACTCATAGTTCCTTTATCTGCTCATGGGAGGAAAAAGCAGATAGAAACTTAAAATCTGAATGTTCCTTCAGTCTTCTCCTGTTTCATCATTCTTCTCCAGGTAGAAAGAAGGTGGGACTCTGTGTCTCTAGCAAAGAGACATTTTCAGATACCAAGATGTTGCCTGAGACAATTGGTCATAGAAGTTAGGAAGGAGAAGGACCAGAAAGAGAGAGCCACCCATTGTAACTGGTAGTTACTTTCCTGGCAGGACTGCATTGGTAGACCTCCCTTCCTTCCCACTTCCTCTTTTTCCCCCCTTCCCAATCTTTGTCGCTTTTCTGACCTACAATTTGGCCTTCCATAGTAAGAGGTCAGTTTGTTTTCCACACTTGGGAAATCTCATTCAAGAATTTTTGTCAATGGACAAGTCATAAGAATCCCTTCCATTTTAGGGCTCATTGACGTCACCAAGGAGGCGATAAATATCTGTTGATATAATTGGATGTGAGATTCAGTGTTGAAATAGCAAAACTCTGTCCCTCGCTCCTTGGCAGGGCCCTATGATTTATGCAGGAGCAGAGGCAGCACGCAATCGAGCTGTCAAGAGAGCGTCAGCTTATTAGGCAAATGCTGCGTGCTTTCTGAAGAGGGTCGACGCTATAAAATCCCACTCCAAGCTCTTGTGTGGAGAAAACTCGGAGCCCAAGTACATTGAAGAGAAAGAGAAGAGACAAAGAGAAAAAGAAAGTAGCAATAGAAAGGAGAAGAGAAGAAAACCGCCAGAAAAAGCCCTGAGACATCCCTCTGCAGAGAGGCAGCAGTGCCGGGCTCACCTGCGAACTCCAGGAAAGGTAGGGAGCGCCTAGACGGAAACGCGCCGCCAACTTTGCGCTGCCTGAGCTGCCGCGGTGTGCACTGCAGAGCCAGCTGTCCCTGTGCGGGCGAGTGTGTGTGTGTGTGTGTGTGTGTGTGTGTGTGTGTGTTGCTGTTGTTGTTGTTGTTGTTGCTGCTGCTGCTGCTGCTGACTGTGCCTTAAGATGCCGATAGTAGCTGTGTATAGCAAAAACAAACTTAGACGGCAGCTCATCTTTACCCTAACTGCCGGTTACTGCTCATCGCTGTCTGTATAAAGGACCCCACTGGCCCCACATCGATCCCGACCCCCAAGAAAAGGAAGCAAGGGCAGGTATGGAGAGATAGGAAGAGGGAGTAGCTCTTAATTTGGAAGAAAATGCTGAAATATCCGGAAGGGGGTGATCAGAGCGGGCGAAAACTTAAATTATGGCTCTTTACCTAGGCTCGGAGGAATCAGGTTTTGGGGATCGTTAGGAAGAAGACTCAGGGATTGTTTCTTCAGGGTCTGAAGATCAAGGTCATTCCTTCCTGGAGAGGGGATGAGTTTGGACGCGGAGCCTCTCAAACGTCCCATTTCGTGCTCCCGCTATCACCCCTACTGCAGAAGTCCGAGATCAGTGTCTTAAGCACCACGGACAGCGCACGACGACCCCCACCCCCACCCCAAAGGCATAGCCTCTCACTTCTCCGCGTGTCGGGTAGGAAGACATCCCCCCAAGTGCACCCCTCAGTTGAGCTAAATTCTGACCAACACTTTCTCTCTCTTTCTTTCTCTCCTTCCGCCCACTTCTCTTCTGCAGCGAGCGTCCCTAACATGCGGCTGCCGCTGCTCTTGTCTGCGGGCGTCCTGCTGGTGGCTCTCCTGCCCTGCCCACCATGCAGGGCCCTCCTAAGTCGTGGGCAGGTCCCGGGAGCCCGGCAAGCAGCGCAGTCCCCCCAGTCCCTGGATTTCTTCCAGCCCCCGCCGCAGCCCCAGCAGCCCCAGCAGCCGCAGCCTCGGCCCGTTCTGCTCCGCATGGGAGAGGAATACTTCCTTCGCCTGGGGAACCTCAACAAGAGCCCGGCTGCTCGGCTCTTGCCCGACTCCTTGTCCCTTGCCGGTGACAGTGGCAGCCGCCCCTTGCGGGACCAGGCAGCCACCAACTTTTTCCGCGTGTTGCTGCAGCAGCTGCAGCTGCCTCGGCGCTCCCTTGACAGCCCCGCGGGTCCGGCGGAGCGCAACTGGGAGAACGCCCTCACCCGCCACCAGGAGGCACTGGAGAGGGAGCGGCGGTCCGAGGAGCCTCCTATCTCCCTGGATCTCACCTTTCACCTTCTCCGGGAAGTCTTGGAAATGGCCAGGGCCGAGCAGTTAGCGCAGCAAGCTCACAGCAACAGGAAACTGATGGAGATTATTGGGAAATGAAATGATGCGTCTGACCAAAAATATTCTGCATTTAGCACAAAAAAGTTAAAAAAAATTAAGAATACAGTATTCTGTACCACAGTGCTGCTCTGATATCATTTGTTTATTTTTATATAGCTTGCAACATAGATGTACAGGGACAGAGCCTATATCCCTTAATTAGCATGCACAAAGTGTATTCACGTGCAGTAACAACGCAATGTTATTTATATTGTCCACTTTTAGTTTCCGTGTTCAGTGTCTTTATAGTGGTGTTTCAAAGAAAATGTAGACCCAGGAGGAGACATTTTGAAAAAGCAGATGGAAGCCACCCAGTTGCTTTTGTAGTGGTCTGAGCCAAAGAGAATTTTGTTCTCTTGAGTGGGTGGGTAAGGTGAAATGTGAATCAATATTTTCTTGTAAACATCTCAGTAATAAAACATCCTTCCAATCCTCGGTCAATTTGATTGTGTAAGAGAATGTTTAATATTTATATTTTTAATAAAAGCTACAATGGTTATTGTGCTTTTATTTTTTCCTCTTCTAGCTTCCTCCAAACTGTCTTCTGCACAATAAACAAACAGTCAAAAATCCCCCAAACTTCCTGCATTTTTTTTTTCTACCAAAGATACAAACATCTGTCAGTGGCTGCACAGGTCCTACAATCACCTTATCTCTGTACCTCAGACTACTCATCTGAGATTGAACTAGATAATTTGGAAAACTGCTTTTAGCTCTAAAACTTGGTTATTTTACAAATGGAGGATCACTCACAGTGGAAAAAGCATTCCTTGATGAATAATGAGATATGAAGTAATTGGGGAGAGTAGGAAAGGATAAAGAGAAGAGCTGAGGTGAACCATACAGTCAAAATGCTGCATTGTTTTTCTATGACAAAGGCTTACTTTATCAATTGGTACCATAAAATGTTTTTTTTTCTGAGCTATTTTCCAATGACTGCTTTGAATAGGAGAAACCTGAAAGTATCTCCATTTAAAACAACTATGTTCAGTTGCTGTAAAATGACACTTGGGGAAATATTTTCTTACAAAGAACATTTGGCTTTAATTATGCACAAAAACTCTCCAAGCTAATCACTTTGATTCTTAGGAATATGAACTATCTTTACTCACTTCTAAAACTCAACAGCATAGCTAACTAGTTTTAAAATGCATTTGCCTTCAGTAGTTTAGTTAACATTTTCAATCAAATTATTAAATACTTCAAAATATGTATGAAAGTGGCTTTTCCCCCTAAGGCCCTTGAAATGCACTTGACTAATAGATTAATAAGATGATATGAAATTCTGAATAAATCATTATAAGACTAAATTTTTAAAAACAGTATTTATTTAACAGTTCATACAGAGTAAAGTTTCACTTATGTTCTGAAAGAAGTATTATGGTGGGACAAATAAAGCATGATATATATGTATATACACAGACACACACATATATATTTATACATGCAGTTGTTCTACAATTTACCAGATTGGTGCCACAGAGATGTATGAGAAACTGGTTTCTGTTAGAAAGTCTTTTTTAATTAAAGTACCTAGTATATAAGTGTCTAAAACTAAGATTAGAAAAATGTCACAAGAGATGTCCTTGGCCTTCAGCCTTCTGGACTATAAAAGTGCCATCAAATTCAAAGAAAATTTCTGGATACACATCCAGTGACATTTATTATGGAAAAGAGGAAAACTTTGCACAACATTTTCATAGCTTTGGTCAATGATTTACCATTTGTCTGTATATTGATAAATCAGGCATTTCTGAATTGACATTGAATTTCACTGACCACCTGCATTGTTAAAGAGAAAAGGAAATAAGAGCCACTATGATCTAATAACAAAAAGCTGGTGCCTATTAGAGACGAGAGTGTAGTGCCCACATTTTTCAACACTTGCTACTTGTAACTGACGCACCCACATGTACCACACCTACACACCCCTCATGTTTCCCACACAATAAAAGACTTGCATAAGATCAAGTTTCTTTTCTCCAGTGCTTTCTGCATCTATTTTCTGAAAGTATTTTTTTCTTCAATGTGTTAGATAAGTCATCTGGAATTAAAGTGGTTTTTTTTTTTCTTTCTTTTAAAAATCCTGTTGAGAGGTCCCATTCATCATCTGTATCGTGTTAATTTCATCTAGGTTCCCTGCTGCCTGTGTGCATCTCATTCAGGCAGACAGAGAGGCAGCAGTTGGAATGAACATCATTCATTCAGGGAGTTCAACCAGGAGAAGGAGAAGACATGGCGAGCTGGCTCAGAATCAGCTCCACTCCCACTCCCCGAAGCTGCAGCCTGTCCCTGGAGGGGAGAGGCCTCAAATCCAATCTGCAACAGAAAAATATCTGAATCAGAGGAAGAAGAGGCTTCTCTTTGGGGGATTGGTCCAGTCATTTTTCTACTAAGGAGAAACAATAATAATAATTATATTCCATATTTAATACATGCAGTTGTTCTACAATTTACCAGATTGGTGCCACATGGAATAATACGGAATAATTATATTCCATATATTTATTATTAAGAACAGAAAGCAAGCTCAGGTTATCTTGGATATGATCAAGAGCCATGAAAGAATTCACACTCATGATCCAAAAAGGGACAACAGTAATGCATGCAGTGAAAGGGAGTTCTTGGGGAAAAGAGTCCAGGCTGTTCTTTTTGGGGAAAAAAAAAGTCCACTTGTACATAATTTACTGAAATGACAGTCTTATTGAAACTTATAGGTATCTGGGATTAGAAAAATCTGTAGAATTAAAAAAATTAATACCTGCTGGGGTTGTAGCTCAGTGATAGAGTGCTTGTATGGCATGTGTGAAGCCCTGGGTTGGACTGAAAAAACTTGACTGGCCCAGCAACACACACACAAATCCTTATTTAATGGATGACATTGCTATACCCAATGTGATGGCAAGACACACTATAATCTGTTCACTGCTAAAGTAGAAAGTTTCTATCAGATGTACACTAATGTGCTGCTTAGTGAAATGAGTACTTTTGGAGGAATGTATGGTTAGACATTTTCATCATTGTATGCACATCGTAGCAGGTACTAACACCAACTAAGATGGCTGCAACATCACCAGGCAATATAATCTCATGGAACCACCATCATACATGTGGTCCATTATTGGTCAAAATGTTGTATAGATTTTGCAAAACTGCAGGCTTAATTTTAAGCAAATCATGAAGGGACATTTTTCCTCTGAGAAATAAAATCTAAAAACATCATTTCTATAAAATCAAATCCAATATCAATACATCTAAATACATAATTACATTTTATAAGTGCCTAACAGCTTATTATTTTGAATTAGCTGATCAACTTAAGTGAACTTCACTTATGTTGTTTGGAGTTTTAAAAGTAATAATGGAATGAGGGCCAATTACAAAAAAAAAAAAGTCTTGCTGAAATGCAATTTGATTTTATTAACTCAAATGTTTTACATTTAAAGGTACATGACAAACATGATTATTCCTAGGAGAACGATGGAAAATAAACAAATATATTCTGATGCTTCACTGGTAAAACTACCCCACAGACTAGAATGCTACTAATTTCAAAGCAATGAAGTAGCACATGCACTTAGCTTAGAAGCTCTTGGTGACTTTGTGAAGCTGTTATATGAATGGAAAGTGCCTGGCACTGGCAAAGCAGAACTTTCTGGGTAAGCATTTTGCTTTATTGCCACTCGAGGTAGTTCTGAGGGAAAAGTGAATGCTTGGCCTATACCTTATCAGATTTTACCCTGAATATATGTTTTGGGAATGATGTTTCAAAAATCAGTGAAATTGTCCCAAGTCCTGTGGCTTTGGGATTATCCTTTGTGAGGTCAGATTGCTTCCTGATAGGAAGTTAAGAAGGTCCATGAAGTCACATCAACCACTGTAGAATATAACTGAACCAGACAGTTTTCTATAAGAAAACAGCTCAAGTGAGACTGGGCCTTTGAAAAAAGAATGGCAGCAGATTCTGTTGAAAGTGGGTTAAGAGATCTCAATGCCCTTGAAACAGAGGCAGATCAAATCTATCCTCAATTTGTACATGTCAAACTCTTTCCCACCATGATCACTTCACCATCGCTGATCCTATAAAAAACAAAACAACACAAATAATCAAAACAGGAGGATCCAAGATGGCAGGCTAGAGGGGAAAAAGCTGCATTCTGTGACCAGGGATTTAAGTAGTGGGAATACTGCTTCTCTGTGAGTTATTAGAGAACTAATAACTGCTGCTCCCTCACAGGAAATCAAGGCTGCTGTCCCATGCAGATTCCCAAGCATCAGCATCAGCACACACCTGGTCATTCACCCACACAGGACCTCCAGGTGCCCAAGCAGGACCACTGGCATCAGCACCCACACAGGATGCTACCCATGAGCAGAACCTCCGGAAGCCACTCCCATGTGGACTCCCATCTACCTACAAGGGGCTCCCCTGGTCACCTCCAACAATACAACCACTGCCATAGTCCCCTTCATGCAGTAGCCTGCACCTGGGGACACTGTACAGGGTCTGGAGACAGCCACCAGCTGCAATACTGTACGACACAGGGCTGCATTCTGAATATGCCCCAATGCCACCACCCAGCCCTACCCGATCCAACACCCCATCACTGAAAGTAGCTTCCTCCATCTTGGGACACCTTTGTTGCCATCTTTATTTAGGGCAACTCCCAGCTTGGGACACTGGCTGGTGCTTAGAAGCAATATCAAGGGACCTAGAGTCCCCAATTCTTTACCTCCCTGGCAGCTACTAACCCAAAACTTGGTCCCAAACTGCCCAATACAAAACAGCTCTCAATGCGCAGCCCCCAGAGTACAGCCCACAAGACCTCCGGAGAGAGAGGTTTCTAACTGGGAAGTAGGGAGGAAGGGGATGAGTGAGATACAGCTTAGAGACTAAATTAGAGACCAGCAAGACCAGGCACCCACATCACACAAGCAGGCCCCAAAGGAGATCCTTGGGGTGCAGTCTCCATTGGGGACCAGCAAGTGCTATACCCTACCTCCAGGAGTCCTGCCTCCAAGACCAGAACCCTTGCACCCTAATAACCTTCATCATCCTGAGGGTGGAGATACCAGCAAACAACAGACAACCCCACCTATTGGATGAGAAGGGAAGCAGGAAAGATACTGATCTCCAATAAAATTTCTTTTGTCTTTTCTCTCCCTCTCTTCTCCTGCCTTCACATACACAACATTTGTGAAACCAAGTACTTTTCATGAATTAGGCTATTGAAGACTGGGATGTCTGAATAGTATATCACAATTGTGTTATATATTCTTTTACCTCCTTTTTATATTTTTATTTTTCTTAATATTTATGTTTAGTTTTTGATATTTTTTAAACTTTTTTTTAGTTATAGGTGGACACAATATCTTTATTGTATTTTTACGTGGTACTAAGGATTGAACCCAGTGCCTCACACATACAAGGCAAGTGCTCTACATTTGAGCCACAACCCAGCCCCTGTTTGCTTTTTGTACTCTTTCTATTGTCTTCCCACTTACTTGTCTCTCTGAAATCACTTTCTTTCTCTTCTCCTGCTACTAACCAACTTTAGATTCTTTCATACTTCCTAAGATCTAATAACTCTATATAGTCACTTCCTATCCCCTCAACATCCCATCCTACACCTTACTCCCTGTTCTTTGTCCACCATAAGATATTGTAGACCCCTTTGAAAACCTACTGTTTATACTGTAGATAATAATTGAATTCACCATTTCTGTATATTGTGACAAAACTGTAAATGTCTTCTTAATAGCAGCTATTTGGTTTAAGGCTGTATATTGTTTGTATTAGGATCTGTTAATATTGTTCTACCCCTTAAAGGAGAGGTATTGGAACCCTGCAGGGACCCTATAGCCTGTAGGGTAAAAACCGAAACACCTTGGATCTGCAGTGCTAGAAGGGAAGATACACTAACAACATAAAAAAACAAGGGAAGAAAGTGCCTCAAACAAATCAAGATACTACATTATTAGAAACCATGGCCAACATAACAGAAGAAATTACAGGATGTACATAATTAAAATGTTCTGTGAATTAGAGAGCAAATACAGTCAGCAAAAGATCATTCGATAAAGAGCTACATAAGCAAATACAGGAAGCAAAAGATTACTTCAGTAAGGAGATAGAGGTTCTGAAACAACAAACAAATAAACAAACAGAAAACCTTGAGATGAAAGAAATAATAAACCAAATTAAAAACTCAATAAAAAGCACCACCAACAGATTAGATTGCTTGGAAACAGGACCTTGGACAATGAAGACAAAATATATAATCTTGAAAAGAATGTTCACCACACAGTGAAGATGGTAAGAAACCATGAGCAGAACATTCAAGAATTATGAGATAACATAAAAAGACCAAATTTAGGAATTATTGGTATAGAGGAAAGCATAGAGTTACAAACCAAAGGATGAACAATCTATTCAATGAAATAATATCAGAAAATTTTCCAAACATGAAGAATGAATTGAAAAATCAAATACAAAGGCTTATAGGACATTAAATATACATAATCACAACAGATCCACACCAAAGCACATTATAATGAATATGCCTAACATACAGAATAAGGATAGAATTTTAAAAGCCATAAGAGAAGGAATCAGATTACATGTAGGGGGAAAACAATTAGGATATCTGCAGATTTTTTCAACCCAGACCCTGAAAGCTAGAAGATCCTGGAACAACATATACCAAGCTCTGAAAGAAAATGGATGCCAACCAAGAATCTTATATCCAGCAAAATTAAGCTTCAAATTTGATGATGAAATAAAAACTTTCTATGATAAACAAAAGTTAAAAGAATTTACAACTAGAAAGCCTATACTATAGAACATCCTTGGCAAAATATTCCACAAGGAGAAAATGAAAAAAATTGTTGATGAAAATCAGTGAAGGGAGGTATTACCCTAAAGGAAAAACCAATCAAAGAAGAAACCAAGTCAAGTTAAATATCAAAAATAAACAAAATGTCTGGGAATACAAATCATGTCTCAATAATAACCCTAAATGTGAATGGCCTAAACTCACCAATCAAAAGACAGAGACTGGCAAATTGGATTGAAAAAAAAAAGACCCAACAATATGCTGCCTCCAAGAGAATCATCTCATAGGAAAAGACATCCACAGACTGAAGGTGAAAGGTTGGGACAAAACATACCACTCCCAGGGACTGTGAAAGCAAGCAGGAGTTTCCATCCTCATATCAAATAAAGTAGACTTCAAGCCAAAGTTAATCAAAAGGGATAAAGAAGGATATTTCATACTGCTTAGGGACCCATACATCAACAAGATATAACAATTATAAATATATATGCCCCAAACAAACTCCTCTGAAGTTCAAGAGTCAAATAGACCATAACATAATAATTCTGGGTGACTTTCACACACCTTTTTTACCACTGGATAGATCTTCCAAACAAAAGCCAAACAAAGAAACTATGGAACTCAATATACCAATTAATAACTTAGACTTAAAAGACTTATATAGAATATTTCATCCATCAATGGAAGAATACACTTTCTTCTCAGTAGTAGATGAATCCTTCTCTAAAATAGACCATATATTATGCCACAAAGCAACCCTTAGTAAATACAGAAAAAAGTAGAGCTACTACCCTGCATTTTATCAGATCATAATGGAATGAAATTAAAAATCAATAATAAAATAAAAAATAGAAGCTACTCTAACACCTGGAGACTCAATAATATTCTATTGAATAAATAATGGGTTGCAAAAGACATCAAAGAGGAGATTAAAAAATTCTTAGAGATAAATGAGAACATTGTTGCAACATATCAAAATCTCTAGGACACTATGAAGGCAAGTATTAAGAGGAAAGTTCCTTGCATTGAGCTCATTCCTTAAAAGAAGAAAAAGTTAACAAATAAATGACCTAACATTACATCTCAAAGTCCTAGAAAAAGGAGAACAAAGCAACACCAAAAGCAGTAGAAGACAGGAAATAATTAAATCAATGAAACTGAAACAATTGAAAAAAATGGCAAAACAAAAAGTTGGTTCTTTGAAAAAAATAAATAAAATTGATAAACCCTTAGCCATGCTAACAAAGAGAAGGAGAGAGAAGACTCAAATTAATAACATCTGTGTTGAAAAAAGGAAATATCATGATGGACACTACAGAAATAAAGAGGATAATCAGAAATTATTTTGAAAATTTGTATTCCAATAAAATAGAAAATACTGAAGGCATCGACAAATTTCTAGAGTCATATGATTTGCTCAAACTGAATCAGGATGATATACACAAGATAAACAGATCAATTTCAAGCAATGAAATAGAAGATGTCATCAGAAGACTACCAACTAGAAAATCCCAGGACAGCTGAGTTCTACAAGGCCATCAAAGAAGAACTAATACTAATACTCATCAAATTATTTTATGAAACAGATAAAGAGGGAACACTTCCAAACTCATTCTATGAGGCCAATATCACTCTGATTCCAAAATCAGACAAGACACATCAAAGAAAGAAAACTTCAGACCAATATCTCTAATGAACATAGATATAACAATTCTCAATAAAATCCCTGCAAGTTGAATACAAAATCATATCAAAAAGAAAGTGTGCCATGATCAATTGAGTGGGGTTCATCCTAGGGATGCAAGTTGGTTCAACATACAGAAATCAATAAACATAATTCATTACATCAATAGACTTAAAGATAAGAATCATATGATCATCTCAATAGATTCAGAAAAAGCATTCAACAAAATACAGCACCCCTTCATGTTCAAAACACTAGAAAAACTAGGAATTACAGGAATATTTCTCAACATTGTGAAAGCTATCTATGCTAAGCCCCAGGCCAACATCATTCTACATGGCAAAAAATTGAAAGCATTCCTTCTAAAAACTGGAACAAGACAGGTATGCCCTCTTTTACCATTTCTATTTAACATAGTTGTTGAAACTTTAGTCGGAACAATTAGACAAAAGAAAGTAAAGGGATATGGATAGGAAAAGAAGAACTCAAATTATCACTATTTGCCGATAATATGATTCTATATCTAAAGGATCCAAAAAATTCCACCAGAAAACTTCTAGAACTAATAGAATTCATCAAAGTAGCAGGATATGAAATACATCAAAGGCATTTCTGTACATCATTTCTATACATCAAAGGCATTTCTGTACATCAGTGACAAATCCTCTGAAAAAGAAACCAGAAAAACTACCCTATTTATAATAGCCTCAAAAAAAAAAAAAAAAAAAAGAAAAAAGAAAAAAGAAAAGAAAAGAAAAGAAAGAAAGAAAAGAAAAAAAACTTAGGACTCAACAAAAGAGTTGAAAGACCTCTATAATGAAAACTACAGAATGCTAAAAAAGAAATTAAGGAAGACCTTAGAAGATGGAAAGATCTACCTTGTTCTTAGAAAGGCAGAATTAATATTGTCAAAATGACCATACAGATTTAATGCAATTCCAATTAAAATCCCAAAGACATTCTTCATAGAAATAGAAAAAGCAGTCATGAAATTCATCTGGAAAAATAAGAGACCCAGAATAGCCAAAGCAATTCTTAGCAAGAAGAGTAAAACAGGTGGCATCACTATACCAGACCTTAAACAATACTGCGGAGCAATAGTAACAAAAATGGCATGGTACTGACACCAAAATAGACTTATAGACCAATGTTACAGAATAGAGGACACAGAGACAAATTCACATAAATATAGTTATCTCATATTAGACAAAGGTGCCAAAAGCATACAGTGGAGAAAAGACAAATGGTGCGAGGAAAACTGGAAATCCACATGCAGCAAAATGAAGTTAAGCCCCTATCTCTTACCATGCACAAAATTCAACTCAAAGTGGATAAAGGACCTAGGAATTAAACCAGAGACCCAGTGACTAATAGAAGAAAAAGTAGACTGAAATCTTTATCATGTCAGATTAGGCCCTGATTTCTTTATAAGAATCCTGTAGCGCAAGAAATCAAATCAAGAATCAATAAATGGGATGGATTTAAACTAAAAAGCTTCTTCTCAGCAAAAAGAACAATCAGTGAGGTGAATAGAGAGCCTACAGAATGGAAATAAATTTTTACCACACGCACGTCAGATAGTTCACTAATCTCTAGGATATATAAAGCACTCAAAAATCTTAACATCACAAAAACAAATAACCCAATCAATAAATGGGCCAAGGAACTGAACAGACACTTCTCAGAAGAAGATATACAATTAATCAACAGATATATAAAAAAATGTTCAACATCACTAGCAATTAAGAGAAATGCAAATCAAAACTAAGATTTCATCTCACTCCAGTCAGAATGGCAGCTATTAAGAATACAAACAACAATAAATGTTGGCGAGGATGTGGGGGGAAAGGCACATTCATACATTGCTGGGGGGACTGCAAATTGGTGTAACCAATCTGGAAAGCAGTATGGAGATTCCTTGGAAAACTTGTAATGGAACCACCATTTGACCCAGCTGTCCCACTCCTTAGTTTATACCCAAAGGACTTAAGAACAGCATACTACAGGGGCACAGCCACATCAATATTTATAGCAGCACAATTCACAATAGCTAAATTGTGGAACCAACCTAGATGCCCTTCAGTAGATGAATGGATAAAGAAAATGTAGTATATATATATATATACACAATGGAATATTATTCAACATTAAAAGAGAATAAAATTATGGCATTTTCAGATAATTTAATGGAATTGGAGAATATTATGCTAAGTGAAGAAAGTTAATCCCCAAAAACCAAATTGCCAAATGTTTTCTTTGATATGTGGATGCTGATCCATAATGCAGATGGAGGGTGGAGCATGAGAGGAATGGAGGAACTTCAGATAGGAAAAGGGGAGGGAGGGAGTATGGCGGTAAGAAAGATGGTGGAGTGAGATGGACATCGTTACCCTAAGTACATGTATGAAGACTCAAATGGTGTGACTCTACTTTGTGTATAACCAGAGATATGAAAATTTGTGCTCTATATGTGTACTATGAATTAAAATGCATTCTGTTATCATCTATCACAAATTTGAATAAATAAATAAGTTTAAAAAATCAAGCCAGTCTTACAAATCTGAGGCTATTACTAATGTGTAAAAGTATGTTTGTAATTGTTCCTTGTGCGTGAATAGTGAATTCTGCCTGGACAAACAGACCATCAGACTCCATTTTGTTGCCTCTTTTCTTTAAAAGCAGTTTCTACTCCAGAGTAAACTTCCCAAGTGATGTGTTGAAACATCTAAAAGGTGAAACGAGTAGGACAAGGCAATTTTTGCAGAGAGATATAATTTTTGGGAAATGATCATTGACTAATAAGCCATTTGGAACTGCTTTTGGGATTTGTATGTTTGCACTTTCTTTTCTGTACTAGAGATTAAAATATTCTGCTTAAAATGTTTTAGCCATTGTTGCCCTAAAGTTTCGAAACCTGAGATTAAATCATTTGATTTTGCTGCTCTGACACCCCTACTTTTCCATGAAGTTATTAAAATTTTCTTCCAAAAAAATAGGGATTGATGCTATCTCTCAGAGAAGTAAGATTGGTGCCAGAGTGAGGGCCAAAAGCAAAAATTATCTGGAGTACCTGTAGGCACTTACACCATATCCTTGGTCTTGTTTATATAAACTGAGGACACAGTTCACTTGGTTGCATACTGGTGATGTACCCTTGTTTCATCTTGAGTGCCTCAGAGGATGCCAATGAGAAATTCAGCCTGACAGAGTCTGTTTACCACTGCATGTTAAATGCCAGTCTCTCTGGGCCAATTCAAAAGAACCCTTGCCCATCTAAAACAAAAGCCATTTTCCTTAAAAGAATGTGGATAGGAATGATAAGGCTAGACTTGAGGCTGCTGAATAGGCCAACATCCAATGTCCAACCTACACCTACTAGACTGGGTCAGAGAATCAAAGCCAGAGTAGTGTGAGTAGGAATCCTGAGATCACGTTTAGAATATTTATTCAGAAAGAACCAACCCAAGCTTTGGCTTGCTCCCCACAATTTGCATTCTTTTTTTTTTTTTTTTTAAAGCGAGAGTGGGGAGAGAGAGAGTGAGAGAGAATTTTTTAATATTTATTTATCTTTTTTTTTTAGTTTTTTCGGCAGGCACAACATCTTTGTTTGTATGTGGTGCTGAGGATCGAACCCAGGCCGCAGCATGCCAGGTGAGCACGCTACCACTTGAGCCACATCCCCAGCCCCCACAATTTGCATTCTTGAACCTTAGGCTCTTGAATAACTTAAGCATTAAGGATTCCTGGCTGGAAAGGAGGATACCATCAAGAACCTGGGCTAGTCACTAGCAGTGAGAAGCAACTAAGGCATGGTTGGTGGCTGCCAACCAAAGACCTAAGCCTTGGAAACTCTGTTAGGCACTTCTGCCTTCATGAGCATCTCTTTCAGAGGAAAGCAGACATTTCTGCTTGGTGTAAGGCCAGCAATGTATGTTAGGGATGAAACACAAGAGTTGAGAAAACGTAGTACAGTCTTTGTAAGACCAGAGGAAGAAGAAGAAAATGGGGATCCCCCAAGCATCTCTGGAAGGAAAACACTCACTAAAAAAACATTTTTTTCTTGGAAGAATTTGTGGCCCTGCCCTCCTACATAAGGGGATGGATGAAGAGAATTGATCAGAAGCCAGAATAATTTCCTTAGGCCCATCAAATAAGAAGAAATTAAACTACCTCACTTATGCTTTCTTAACGTGGAGGAGGATGGTGGGATGTATTCTGTTTAGTTTGTTTCAAACATGGTATCTACGAAATATGGGGTCAGAGTGGGCAGCAGGTTATGGGTGCTGATAACACCCTGGCACAGCCAGGCCTTCATCTTACAGCCTGCCTTCTTAGATATGGATCTGACAGCTGTGTGTCCTGCACAGATTCCATGTGTGTTCTCACTATTTCTGAAAAGAGAACCGAATTACAAAGAATTAGATCCCTAATCCTTCACAGACAGGAACTTCTTTACTTTGTCTTAGGCAAAGAGGCAAAACAGGTTCTCAGGAACCACACTAACAAGTTTTCATCATGACTAATTTATAGAAGAGGAAACTCAGACCTGGGAAGTTTGAGGAACTTGTTCAAAGCATCTCTATAGATGAAGTGCTGAGAGGTATTAATGGTGACCGCATATCCAAAGGGAAAGGGGGCAGCTGGTGTTGGGGAACATAGGACTCCATAGGTGGGACTGACCCACCACTCTAAGTCAGACAGGCTTAGTTTGGGATACAGCTGAAAGATTGGAATCGGTCTCATTTGCAATGGACAGCCACATCCTAGGAAGCAGTGGAGGTCTAGAAATGCCTCACCTGTCCTCTGTGAGGCAGTACCAATCTGTCATACATGGTAAGTCAAAGCAGAGGAGTCCTAGGTGGCACTGAGTTTTGTCTCAGTCCCATCAACCATGGTGAAGTGGGGATCCACTTACTTTTTTTTTTAGATGCCAGCTCGGCCTCCATAACACGGCATACCACATTCTGGTGGTCACCAAGGATCTGAAGGCAGTAAGCTCTCTGCAACTCTGTGACCTTGAGCAAGTCATGCTCTCACTAGAATCCTCATTTTCCTCCACGATAAAATGGGAGGTTAACAGTTCCTACCATACAGAGTTGATGTGAGGTTTAAAGGAGAGAATTTCTAAGACTTTGTAAGTGATAAAGCAACGTACACACTTTAGTCACAGCCACTGTGATGCCATCAGTGTTTTATATGCATTAACACAATGGCAGATTAATTCTTCACTTCGTAGATTGTTGTATATGAAAAAGGCATTTCACAGAAGTCACTGAGATACACAAACGGAGACTGAAAAACCCAACAAGATGCACAATACTAACAAGGGTCTGAGGTTAAATGAAAATAATAAACAATTTAAAACACAGGAAGCAAAACTCAACTAGCTATGTCATAACAACTCCCCGAGAGAGCTCTCCCCAGTGCCTGTTTTCACGGAATTGTACAGCTGTGGGCACAGGTTGCCAAGGGGAAATGAATTCATTATACTGCCACACACAATTAACAGGATACCTCCCTCTTTGAAATGGATATATCAATTTTAACTTCCTGTTAAAAATGACATTTACTCGGAATGCTATTTGATCCTGAGAAATGTAGTCTAAAGTTTACTTTTATTTTTTTCTGTAAAACCACAAAACGACAATTATTAGGATGTCACTTTCTCAGCGGGGTGGGGTTGGGCGGGGGAGCCCAGAAAAGTAAAATTGTAGTTGCAAGACACAAAAACAAAAGCATTAATACTGTTAATGTAATGATTTCATTAAAACTTACTTGTTAAGAAAAACTTACTCCCACCTACAAATATTTTTTTCTGTGTAAAAATGCATGCATTGCTACTATGACTTCTTATAATTTCCAGGATTAAGTCCCGACAATGTTATGCATTAGATATAGGCTAGTCCTGCTCACTGGTCTGTTTTCTCTCTACTTTTATCAAGTTGAAATTCCAGCACAGCCAGAGCACAGTGATTTGTGAGCTCAAATTTCCTAATTTGTAAAACACCAAGCAACCGCTCTCTGTAGGAGATTTCTCTTTGGAAATAATTTGACACCCTGAGTCCCTCAATTAAATTCAGAGAACATAGTTAAATTTTCATTCATTTCAGTTTGCTTTGGAAAATTAAATACATCGTTTCAAAGGACTGAGGACCTATAGTCGCACCCCTGGGAAATCATGTTCTTGGTCTCCTGTTTTATTTTTATTTTTTTTAAATGCTCTGTAATACCTTGTGAAATTAATCTCACACGGAAAAAGAAGCTTCCCAGCCCTCTAGCCTCTGGCATCGCTCACCTCTCAATCTCTGGTGTCAGCTGGAGTGGGTGTTTGTGCTGAATGTATGTGTTTTGGTCTCATAGGTCACTTGCATGAAAATGATTTTATCTTTTTCATGTTGCACCTGGTGGAGATGCACTGGCTGCCTCTCCTTGGACCTTTGGCCCATTGTACGTTCCAGCTTAAGATAGAAGGAATATTTTCAAGAGGACTGAATCTTGGGTGATAAAGAAAATTGATGAAGGTTCAGATCTGGGTACACATAGAAATTAAACCTGGGCTTTGAGAAGGAAAAAGAAACTTTGCTACGTACCCCCTTTCTGCTTGTCTTTTTGACCATTTAAACCAGAGGTCTGACTGTTCTTCTTCCCCTTTACTTTCTTTTCCTCTCCTCCACTATTTTTTCCATCCATCTTCAAAAATAAAATGCTTTTAAATTTTCCTTTAGGAGCATATTTATAACTTCACAGAACAACATTTATAGAGCCTGAGTGAGAATTAAGATGGCCATGGGCTGGCTTTCCTTGGTGGCATTTTCCCTACAGCTTCTGTCTATAATAAGCCAGTGACCTTGACATCCACACGTTCCTTCTACTATATAAAGGTTAAGGATGCTAAGATATGGGGGACCCACATTGTTCCACAGGCTCTGTCCTTGAGGTAATGATATGCCAGATAGAAGGGAACTAGGGATACTGGGGATAGGGAAAAGTTATTTACAACTTTATGTGGGCATTTGGGTCAGATCTTTTTAGCCAAGAGGACAAGCCATCAGACCTTCTCAGTCAACAGGAAAAGCCTGGTACTGGAAGTCACTGAACCACCAATGGGTGTCCTCTGTAGTTCTATGAAAACATTAAATAGGACAAGGAATGAACTGGGGCATAGGTATGTCATGGAAATGTATAGAGATATTAGCTCATGAAGCAGTTGACATCAAAACTAAAAATAGGGTTCCTCAGAACCGTGATGACTAATCACCAGATTGTAAAATTCAGACCAATCACTTAAGAGTATCTCAATCATCCTGGCCATGGTTGTGCTTGGCCCTGTGTGTGGGTTAAGAAAGAAGGTAAGACATGTCTGTTGGATTCCCTAAGGCCTGCCATTTGAAATAATGCCTTAAAGATGGTCAGCACCATTCTCCTCCAAGATCTCCCCAACAAATACCTTAAAAGCCCGTACCCACACACGTAAATGAGGACCCTCTTATTCCCCTTTAAGCCTGCAGACACAGGAAAATAAGAGGTAGATAATACATTTTGTTTCTAAAAAACACATATTTTGGGATCAATTCTTCAAACAATATAGCAATTCTAAATATAAATGTACTTAAACACAGTTTTCAAAATATATGAAGCAAAAACTGATAGATCTGCAAGGAAATATTTTTTTAAAAAATTACAACTATAGCCAGAGATCTCAAAATTCCTCTCTCAGCAATTGATAAAAGAGAAAATCAGTATGAATATGGGTAGAATTAGGACAGTACCATAAACCAACTGACTTCATTGACATGTGTAGAACTCGCTACCCCAAACAGGAAGTACTTGTGTTTTCAAGTAATGTGAAATATCTATCAAGGTAGATCATGTTCTGGGCCATAAAAATATCTTAATAAATATAAAAATATTGGAAACATAAAACATGTTCTCTGGCCACGACAGAATTAAACCAGAAGTCATAAAAATATCTAGAAAATCTCTAAATATCTAGAATTTAAATACCATTAATCGAACAACAACAATGACAACAACAAAATCAGTCTAAAGAGAAACTACAAGGTCAGTTAGAAAATATTTTGAATTAAGTGAAAATGAAAACATATCAAAACTTATGGGAGGCAGGAGAAGCTGTGATGGGAAGAAAATTTATAAGATTAAACACTTATTTTAGAAAAAAATAAATCTAAAATCAATAATCCAAGACCTCACCCCAACAAACTAGAAAGAGAAGAGAAAATTAGATGCAAACTAAACATAAGGAAGAAAATAATAAAGAGAAGAAATGAGGAAAATAGAAAAACTGACCAAAAAAGGATAGGAGGTGAGGGGGACCTAATAAATCCCAAAGCTGGCTCTTTTAAATGTTCAGTAAGACTAATAAAGAGTCAAAACAATTTTGAAGCCAGATCAAAGTTGGATAACTGTTGTTACCTTATTCTTTTTATTTGGTGACTTCCTTAAAGCTATAACAATCAGGACAATATGATATTGGTGGACAGACAGAGGTCAATGGCACAAAACAGTTCAGATATAGACCTATACATATATGGTCAATTGAATTTCCAAAGAAAAAGGACAGTCTTTCCAACAAAGAAAACAAAATTTTGTTAGTGGAATACATGAATATCTATATTAAAAAGAAACAAAAATAATAATAAACCTTGATTCACACCTCACATATACAAAAATTAACAAAATGATCTTAGATCAAATTTAAGAGCTGAAACTAAAAAGTTCTAGAAGAAGACACATAAGGAAACTTTATGATTTTGAGTTAAGAAAAAATTTCTTAAATAGAACATCAAAAAAGCCTAACTATAAAAGAAAAACTGATAAATTGAACTGTTAAACTAAAAAAACGATTGCTCTTCAATCTACATGGTTAAGAAATGAAAAGGAAAGCCACAGGCTAGAAGAAAATATTTGCAAAACATCTATCTGATAAGGGAGTTTTATCCATTATACATAAAGAACTTCTAAGACAACCCTAATAAAAGGTGGTTAAAAGATATGAACAGATACTTCACTAATGACAATATAAAAATGACTAATCAACACATTATAAGATGATAAACATTATTAATAGGCAGGAAAATAAGCCATAAGGAGCTATCATAAATATCCATTAGAATGGCAAAAATGTAAAAGATTGACATAATACCATGCTGGCTAGGATAGAAGAGTTAGGAGTTAGGAAACGTAACATTGAATAGACACTATGTAAAACATTTTGACAGCTTCTAATGAAGTTATACCTTTATCATACAAACCAGCAATTCCATTCCTAGGTATTTACTCAAGAGAAATGAAAATATATATTCCACATATGAATGCTTGTAGCAGCTTTATTTATAATAGACGAAGCTGCTAAAAACAAAAACATCCATTAAATAATGAATAGATAAATAAATTGTGGTATAGGCATGCAGAGGAATACTACTCAGGAATAAAAAACATCCAGATAATGATATATGCAATAAAATGAATTAATCTCTAAAGTATTATTCTAAGTGAAAAAAAAGCAGTCATAACAGTCCATATACTGTAAAGCTTTATTTATATGGCCTTCTAGAACCAGCCAAAAAAAAATGTAAAAAAAAAAAAAAAAAAAAAAACAACTAAAAAAGCTGATTTCAAAATCACGTATCTTTCATTTCTTCATCCATCCAATATTCTGTGACTGCATCTAACAGGTCCATTGCATCTTTGCTCTACCGGACAATGAGGTCTGCAAGGACCTTTAGGTGATGACTTGAGGATGGTGTCATCATGGGTTTTATAAAGTTTATGGCATCTAAAGGAGATAAGAGCAGCAACGTGAACACCAAGCTAAATGGAAATCAGTATGATAAGAAGGGTTTATGTATGACCATCTTGACAGGAAATACATTTTGAGAGATATAATGCATTCTCTATTTCACTAAAAATCTAATATTATTATTATTGCTACTCAGAATGATGGTGTTTGGCCAGAGTCTATAACCCTTCCCTGAAAACATCCTGAAGCATAGTATAAAGTGGTTAGGACTAGATTCTTTATTGTTCAAGGTTGTATCAATAGAAGAATCTACTCACTGAGTAGTCCCTTTATTTTTATGGTGAGGAAATTGAGATTCAAAGAAATTAAATGCCCAGAGTCAAATATAGGCAAGAAACTGATAGGCGAGTCCTTTCTCTTAATTCCATTCATCTTTCCACTGCCCCAAACCTTGGAAGAATTTCTACCAGACTCCTGTATCTATATTCAGGCTTGAAGAATATAATATGAATAGTGATTGTTCTATTCTTGAAATAGCAAATAGCTGTGACACAATAGTTTCTTACCACCATGACTTCATGCTCAGATGAAATACACAAAACAGGATTCTTTAAAGAAGTAGAGATTGGAGAGAGGTCAATGCCAAAGTCTCCATCTCCAATGCACTTGGTTCTCACTGTGGTGTGTGTGTGTGTGTGTGTGTGTGTGTGTGCGCGCCACCAAGTGGGGGCTTCCTCTGACCTTGAGGCATCTACTGTATCCAGCTCATGTATCAATCTCAGCAGCTGCTGAATTGATCCATCAAAGATGGAGACATTTCTTTGGAAACCCCTATTGTCTGCACAGCTCCCATTAAATTTGGACAGCTTCTTCCAGATGAGGCCACTAAGCTGCATTGGGAAGGGGGGAAAGAGAATGGGGGCAGGGGGAGGGGAGAAGGGGGGACACTCATTGCTGCTATGCCCACCCCTGTAAAAATGTAATTGCTACATAGATTACCAATAAAATGCTCAACTGTCCACAGGGATAGGGTGGGGATGAAGGGAAATTCCTGTATTCACATGTAGGTATAATGGGCAGGTAAGTGTTGTACAAAGAGGAAGGGCAACAGATGGAAGCAGATTGGCTCAGGCAATCATCACAACAAAGCATCATCAAGAAATTAGGCCTCACATAACAAGGGTAGTTGTTATGATTTGAATGTGCCCCTCAAAAGTTTGTGTGTTGAAAATTTAATCCCCTAATTTATATATTACTACTATCTGGAGATGGAAACTTTGTGAGATAATTGAGATTAGATGAGGTTGTGAAGATGGAGTCTCCACAATGGTATATTAGTGACTTTGTAAGAAAAGGAAGAGAAATCAGAGCTAGCATACTTGCTTTGGCCAGGGGATGCCCTACACCATGTTACGATGTAGCATGAGGCCTTCACTAGATCCTGATGCCATGCTCTTGGATTCCCTGGCTTCTGGAACTGTAAGCTAAGTAAACTTCTGTCCTTTTAAAATCACCTAGTCTCTGCCACTGAGTTATAGCAACAAAAAACAGTCTAACACAGCACAGCCTGTCACGATTTCCTTCTCCCACCTCGTTATTCCCTTCTTTTCTGAGGTTGACTAGGTCATGGTGTAACTTTTTCAAAACAAATTTAAAAATTGGCCCTTGAAAAAAAATCTAAAAAAATCTACAAAATTCCCTTTGTACCAATTGAGTGTACAGCACATGTGGTCCAGGATGAAAACATGGAAAGCAATTTTGCAGCTAAAGGCCAGTTTATATATGGGGTCTTTGCATAGTTTCCTGGCAGGAATGGGGCTCAAAGTTCACCCTGTAAAAGGCTGGATGAAAATCAGCACCTTTCATGAGATTCAGATTTCTCAATCCAAACCTTGTTAAGATTTTTTTTTTCCTTAGAGGATTGAGAAGGCAACAATGCTCATCTGATCTAACACAAAGGAGAAGCCCTGTTCACCATTGATGGAGGAAGGGACAACTGGATTTTGCATGACCAATTTCTAAGACATAATCTGCAGGTGTACTTGGGTGATGGATAGGTGTCACTGTGTCAGTAGATATAAGGAAAACACCTGAAAATAGAAAATATATCAGCAAGGGAGTCTGAGATGCCTAAAGCAGCCTCACTCCCAGACATGGGACCATTTATTGAAGACAAGTAAGACCAGCAGTGGTCAAGGAGAACTCTTATACAACATCCTAAATTTTCATGGTAAGACTAGTGATGCAGTATGAAATTCCAACAAACCTTGCACTAGATAAATATTCATCTGGTAAATTGGATTCTGGAGTGGTGAAGGTGAATTAGGCCTGCAAAAAATTCAAAGTCCTGCAATTTTGCTACTATTGACCCGTCCATATGCCATTTCAGGGATCAAAGAGCGGTATTCCATCCTGAATAGGTTTGCTTCTCTTTGTGCAAGCCCCTTTCTTAAAGGCTGAGATCTGCCTAAGTAAGGAGCTTTGCAATACTAAAGGTCAATCCACTGTGCCCAGCCCTACCCTACTTGTCTCACCCTCTCCTGACCACACAGGCATATGAATGAATATCAGTGCACACGACATGGGCTCAGTGGATGGCAGCCATGAAGCATGACACTCCCCCTGCAGCCTCAGAGAATATTAAAAGATATATATATATATATAGTGACAAGCCCCAAACCTATATTCTCAGAATATTAAGAGAACTCTTCAGACAATTATTCAGATCCACAATTAGGTCGTGCTTCTAATAAAACATTAGTTTTATTAGAAACTAATTTAAAACAAACTTATTAAAAACAAACATGTTGTTTTCTTTCCCCCCATTTGCACCCCCAAAGTCCATGTGCTACACTTCTACTGTTCTTTACCACAAATAATGTGGGGAGGAGTTGGGCCGCTGAGCAGACTCTAAGGATGCCCAGAACATTTGAGGGTGCAGTTTTCAAGCTTAACTATTAGATGGTGGAATGGATCCTGCTCACACTCAGTTACCGACAAGCAGGGACCCATGGAGGTCCCATAGCTGCTGCTGAGCAGAGAGCTCATAAGGCAGAAAAGAAGCCTGTGGTGGGGGCTTCCAGGAGATAGGCAGGGACTATTGAATGGTGTTAGGACTTTTCTCTGGTTCTGATTCCTCAGGTCTGGGAAGTGCACATTGATCTCCAGCTCTTTATTCCTTCAGATCTCATCTGGCTGCACTCCCCTGCTGCCCCCCATTATTGCTACACCCATGGTACCTTGTTCTCAGAATTCTCTTCCCCCACAGGCTGAGGGTTCAAAGAGAACCCATAGTCACCCAGTCCCTCTGCTTCCCATGTGGGGACTGCCTAGGACAGTTTCCCTGAGAGCATCCCTGTCCCCCTCCTGGGCATCTCTAAGTGGGCAGAGGAAATACTGCTCCTTAATCTATGGCACCCTGCACATTCCTGAATGGGACCTTGGTTGCTCCTCCCTCAGCTGAAGAGCTGTGAGTCCTCATAGCACCATGGACACCTTGTGCAACTGGCCTCCTTAATAGCCATCCTGGAGGGGTCTCTCCTACTGGATTACTGAATAATTGCCCACAGAGTCACTGTTCTGAGTTAAGGTTTCCCACCATCCAGGAATAGATCCCGTAGCAATTCTCCTCAGGAAAGTGCCTTGAGGTGATTGCATTGCAGGGACTTGAGGCCTTGAGTGTTATCTGTGAACAGGGTCCATTTTAGACGACTGAGCCTCAAGGTTGGGAATCAATTCATCTCTGGGTCTACAGAAGAGGAATATTATGGAAGAATCTACATGAGATGTTAGTCAAGGGAAAAGAAAATATTTCCTACCCATTAAAGCAAAAATCAAGCACTGAATCTGATTCCAGATGTAGTGAAGGATAAGAAAAGCCAAAAGTGCTAGGCAGATTGCTAACTCCTGTGAGAAAACAAGAAGAAAGCTTCACTGATTTTATCACAGTTTTTTTTTTTTTCCCCAGCATTGTTTAGATGGGCTTTTCATTTTGGAACATATACCTAACTACATGCTCCTCATGGAGTGATTGTTCTACTATTTGCAGAAAACAGCTCTTTCTCCTCAACTTACATAAAATATAATAATTCCCACAAACTTTCTAGACATAATCAGTCCACTCCAATTTTATTTCTACCTACAACTACCTCGAAAGATTTCCTCACACCAAACATTTACTTTTGTCATTTTGCATCTGTGAAAATAAATGTCACCAAAGCATGTTGCTTTTAATTTTCCAATAATCATTTCTTTTTATTATCTCATGAAATTGAAGTCCCTTGAGCAGATGCAATCAAGAAAACAAGTCATTTTTCTGATGTTTTAAAACACGTTGTTCATAATCCCCTGATGAGGGAGGAGCACAGAGCTAGAGAATGCTTCCCTACAGCCTCTTGTTGGGGTAACACTCACACCCCACAGTCATTTAAGAATGCTCATGAGAATGAGTTACCATGAACATTCTTCTTCATGAAGAAACTGGAAAACATTTCTTCTATGAACTCTTCGGGACATGCAAACATCTAACTAGGCGTTAGGGAGAAGACATGGATTTCAAGCTTTCATTAAAAAAGAAGAAAAAGAAGAAGAAAGTAATCAAGAGTCTCTTTTCAAAAAAGTAGGTAAACCTGCGTTGTCCTGCCCCCAGGAGAACAAACTTAGGAAGCACAGGTTTAATCAAGCCAAGACTATCTCTGTTCAGCCATTGCTAGCACACCCCCAAAACCTCAGAATCTGAGGTTATCTTCCAGAGCAGACTTAAAACCAATACAAACATGCTCCTTGGAGGTTTCTGGGAATGATACAGAGGCAGGTGATTAGTCTTTGGAAGTCCAGAGGGGACACAGAAAATGTTGAGCAAAAGCAAGTGGATGCTGCAGAGAAGAACCAGGGACACCAGCCAGTCACTGCAGACAAAGCAGATCTCAACAGCATGCCTAAAGGGCCAGGCTTGCTTGCGCCCTGTCCCCTGTGAGGACAGGTGTGAGGTCACCACGCACAGGCAGAGTGAAATCAAATTGATTTTGTTCTTGGATAGAACGCTTTAAAAAACAAGCCAACATCAGAGGGTGAGGTGTTCCTATATTTTTCTGAGGGCCATGCTTTCTCTCTGCCCTTTGAAAGCCCTTCTTTCTTGCTGCGGCCTATTCCAGCAGGGACACAGGGGACACAGGAAAGCATTCAGGCACAAGAGCTTGGACACTAACCTGAGAAGTAGCTGCAGGTGAACTAGTTTCCTTACCACTCACTGCTGCCCTCTCATTGGCTACGGCTTCTGTCACTTCTGCCTTCTGTACATTTGACTCCTCAGAACTTGGAGGCCCTATGTGCCCCAGACTTTCGCTCCCTGAGGTGCAAGGTGGGTTGGTGGTGGCTTTCCGGGTTTGGCCTTTATACCAACTAGGGTAAAACAAGGGATCCGCAGTTTCCGCTGCTGCAGGAACTGGAGTTTCAGACTCTGTGGTCTGCTGAGAGCCAGTGGGCACAACCTCCCCCTTAATAAAGATAGATAAATTCAAAAATAAAAAAAAGAAAGAAAAAGAAAACGCAATTGATTTTAGTTCCCTTCCCTTCAGGTTTGAACACTGTGAGTTCTCTGTGCACAATGCCTGGTTTAGCGTCTGTTGTATTTCACCCCCTTCTGGAAGAACTAGGGG
Source organism: Callospermophilus lateralis (assembly GCF_048772815.1). NCBI lineage: Eukaryota > Metazoa > Chordata > Mammalia > Rodentia > Sciuridae > Callospermophilus > Callospermophilus lateralis. The sequence continues at coordinate 24,527,978 of NC_135320.1, forward strand.
CAGAATGCTGACCTCAGGGCTCCTCTGACAGGCCTCTGGATATTTTCTGTGCTTTTATTTCACTAGGTAGTAGCCCAGGCAAATAAGAAACAGAAGCTTCAAGTCAAAATTGCTTATAAAGTATCAGGTATAGGAGAAGGGTCAAAGTATTGATCAGAATTAACTTTTTGGCAATATATGTGGGCCCCCAAACTGCTTTTCAAAAGCCAACAACCTCATTGATCAAATCTAACCCTCATTTAAGTTACTACCCTTCTTTCAATTTTGGTGCAACAGGTATATCCAGAATTTCAAGATTCTAGGAAGTATAAATACTACAAAAATTTTAAGCCTCATTTGCTATGGAGACAGAGCATAGAATATAATTCCATCGCTGAGTTTCCCCTCTGGGGTTTTATTTCTACAGATGATTTCAACCCATTTTGAAAGCAGGTGCAAAAGCAGGGCTCCTCTTTGATGAGTCTGCATTGCCCACAAACTCAACAGGTTGGATCCTGTCTGCTGAAGTGTCATGAAGTCAGCACAAAAGCTTGAAAACTGGACAGTGACCTCCTAGAAACATAAGGTTAGCTGATCAGGTGCAGCCTCTGGGATGAGCTAACATCCTAAAATGTCTTAAACAGTCCTGCCAACAGAGTCTCATCAAATGACAAACATAGAAAACCAGGCTTAATTTGGTTGCCCACTGAAGGAAAGATACAGTTGCACATTCAGGCGAGCAACATGAACGTATAGTAGTGTAGTTTCTCTGTTTTGTATAGAAAATTCAAATTTCTGCAAGTATGATCACTTTCACTTCTCACCTTATATTATTTGTCACACTATACCCTATTTGTTAAGCAACAAAAAGTGACCACATCCAGATCAAGCAATTCTCTGTGAGTTTACATTTCTCTCTCTCTCTCTCTCTCTCTCTCTCTCTCTCTCTCTCTCTCTCACACACACACACACACACACACACACACACACACACATTTTCAAAGACCACCTCACATCTGGGAGTGTTACTGGTGGAAAGTGGTATTAGGTCTTGCCACCCAGCTATAACAACAGGGAACCTGTTGAATCACTTAAGGGAATTTTCTCCCTAACACTGTCCTGAAAAAATTTGTCTGCTATATACAAACATCTGTCATATAGTTATCTTTTTCTTAAGACAGAATAAGTTGTTTGGGGTGTTCAGAAAGGAGGAACACTTGTAGAAAGGAACTCATGAATGGCTACCTGTGTCACTGGGGTATCCACAGCAGGTGGCAAGGTTGGAGGTGGCTCTGAAGAGGAAACTGGAAGTGCCCCGGGGACAGCCTGGAGCTCTGAGACCAGCTGAGAGGTCTCCGAGGCTTTTGCAGGACTTTCATCTTCTCCTGATGACTCTATTTGAATATTTTCCACCTCTTCCACTTCTACTGCTTCCTCTCCTTCTTCTTCTTCTCCTTCTCCTCCTCCTTCTTCCTCGTCTTCATCTTCTAGTAAGGTATTTTTAAGCTTGTTATGACTACCACTGCAGCCATGGAAATAGCTAATGGTCAGTACTTATGGCTCAAGTTAAGGTCAGAGCTAGGGATTCCTCTCCAACACTTGACAGTGGCCATAGTGTGCCATGCTGGGGCCTGTGCTTCAGGTTAAATTTGGACAAGATAAATGTGAAGAAACCATCGCCTTCCTCTTTGCTGTCCTCCCCAAAGCAAAGTCCCATACCCAATGCACCCCCCACTTCACCCCCACCCCAGCAGCCTGCTTATGTTTTTATCATATTGTGCCACCTCTGCAAGCTTCTGGAGGGCTGGGATTGTTGCTTATTTATCTCTGTCAAACTAAGTGCAACCCTCTTCCCTATCTCTGAAAACACACTTGTTTTCATTTCTTACCTCCTTTGTTCAGTTTTTGCAACAATTAGCACCATGACTCTTTTCCTAACTCACTTCATATTCTCTCAGGCAACAATAAAGACAGACAATATTAAGTACATTTTTTAAAAAGACCTGTTACGAAGATTTGCCTCTACTATTGCATCCATGGATGCTGGTGCATTATTAGAGGTCTAGCCATGGAGTGTTTGTGGAGAATGGTGATAGAGAAAGGGAGAGCAGTGACTGAGGTTGGGGGTCTCTGACGGCTTCATGGCTGTGGTATACCTGTTGCCTGGGAATGATTCTGTAAAGGGTACGGGATTCCCAATTGCTATGGTGACGTCCCATCCAAAAAGGCTCTGTGCAAGAGTCTTATCGGCTTCGACCTTGATCTTAGGCACATAGCTCCCAGGGATAGAGGAATTCTGAGCATGCAAGACAACCATAATATTTCACCAGCTGCTACTCCTGAGCCTGCCCACTTCACAGTAACTTTAGACAATGGGCTTCTTGAGTGCTGCACAAAGCTCCTAACATTGCTCATTGCAACTTTGGAAAAGCTACATAGATGTTTCTAGTCCTGTCACTTTCTTGGGCACAAAGAGTAATGCTTTTATAGTCTTTTAACTTGATTATGAGACATATATACATAAAACTTGCTGGAACAGCTCTTTAGACACCGCTTCTCCATCAGAGAGCAGTGCTCCACCTGATCCCAGCCATCTATGTGTGTGTGTGTGTGTGTGTGTGTGTGTGTGTGTGTGTATTTCTTAATCCCCCATCACCCCTCGATGGTACTGTGAGTTTGGCCATGTTGGTCATGGTAGTGTTATCATCTAGTTGGGCTAGGATGAGTCAAAGTGATCACATTTGGGGTCAACTTCACAGTTATTTTCCTCTTTTTAATTATTTCATCAGGATAAATTTCTAAGAGTTGGATTTCTGAGCCAAAGGTGAGGAGATGTTCATAGCTTCTGAAATCTGTTTGGTCACATAGACCTGACCTTGTTTCCAGGTTGTGACTTAGTCTATGACGTGTTCCTATTCTTGTCCTCTAATGAATGGTCAATCGGATGCACTAACATATCTAGCCCAGTGTCTTCTATGTTTTTTTATTTTTATCTCATCCTTAATCTTGCTCTTTTTTTCCCCATTTTAGTGGTATTTATTCCAGCAACCACAACATTGCTATAAAGCATAATTTTAAACAGATATGCTCAGATATTTTAATTAGCAACTTTCACATATATAGATTTATGAGTTGATTTTGGTGTTCAAGGAGCCCACAGAAGTAAGAGAATCATCGTTAGAGAAATGGAGTTAAGTTGAAGCTTGGAGGAGATCACATAAAAATGATCGGACTCCTGCTTAGATCTTCCTAAGTTGACCATAAATAAGCCATCTGCAATAGCAGCCCCTAAGACAAATGACAAAAGAAGACAATCACACATGGTGAATGGTTTTCAGAGGAGTTCTTCTCCAACATAGATACTAAATGGATGGCAGCTCATTCTTTGAGAAAGCAGTATCTGGATACTTAGTAGTAATCCTATCAGCCAAAGTGATTATTTCTTTTTCTTTTGGGGCAGGGTGGGGTGGATACCAGGGATTGAACTCAGGGGCACTCGACCACTGAGCCACATCCCCAGCCCTATTTTGTATTTTATTTAGAGACAGGGTCTCACTGAGTTGCTTAGCACCTTGCTTTTGCTGAGGCTGGCTTTGAACTCAAGATCTTCCTGTCTGATCCTCCAGGGCCATTGGGATTATAGGCACGTGCCACCATGCTCGGTCAAAAGGATGATTTCTTGGATCACATCTCTGTATCTTAAGAATTGGAAGAAGAACATGAAGATGAATGTGGGCTCATTCTTCTGCCATGTGTGAGTCATGTTCTGACTCTGCCAGTATTTCTTCTTTGCAATCAGGGCAGGCAGCCAGTGGATCAGCCACGGAGGAAACAATGGGAATTTTCTTAGCTTGAAAGTAATCATAGGCCTCTCTCCACAGACCAAGAGTGTGTATTCTTCCCACTGCTCTGGATTCTCTCCACCACCTTCTCATAGGGTTCATCCAACACATTCACCCCCTTCACTTGGATGATGATGGCCTCATCCTCCAGCCCAGCCACATCAGCAGGGCTACCCTTCTGTACCTCTTTGATGAATGAGACTGGCAGACCCTGAATTGCATTTAAGTGAAAACCATAGCCATTTTTATCTTTAATCAGCCTGCAGAGTTTAGGCCTATGATCTGCTACTTCCTCGGTAGTATCTGGACTTGAGACCTCCAGAGGAACAGGGATAGAAGCTGGAGCCTCTTTGATAGAACCATTAGGCATTTCTTGACTTTGATAGTAGAAAAATGGAGAAAACCGAGCCAGGCTATATATATATATATATATATATATATATATATATATATATATATATATATATATTCCATCCTTTGTCTACCACCAACAGTGAAGTCTGATCTCCACCCTTTTTAATCCTTTTTAACCACACTGTCATGATCAAAGGTTTCCACAGACTCACCATTGACAGCAACTACCAGGTCACTGTTCTTCAAGCCAGCTGCCTCTGCTGGGCTTCCAGAATCGATGTCCTTGATGATCTGACCTTTCTGTTCTGAGCATGCCTTCAGACAGAACCCATAGCCATTGCTTCCCTTCATTATCTCCACAACTCAGGGCTGATGAGGCAGGAGTTTCAAACTGGTTGTTTCCCCCTTGAATTGTAACTTCCGTTCTCTATGATGCTTGTCAGTTTCTTTGTTCGTAAGCAGGAACATGACAGGGCTTCCTGATGACTTCACTTTCCCCACTACTTCCTCATGGCTGGCATTCTCCACATTCCCTCCATTTACTTCAATCAGGTGATCAGCAGCCAGGACACCAGATTTCATACCCACACCCTGAGGAGTGATAGCAGTCATGTACATTCCCTTTTTATCTTGAATGAGAGATGCCATAGCTGTTCTCCTCCTTCACCAGGTAGCAGAGCCGGGGTTGGATCCAAGTCTCCACTGCTCCATTCATCACAGGGGCCAGTTTCTTATCCAACTCTTTCAAGTCTACCTTTTTTTTTTTTTTTTTATGACTTTCTCATAGGAATCTCCACCCAGAACTAGTAAAGTCACTGAATTCCCACTCTTCCTGACCAGATCCACCACCTGCATATGCTCTACCTTGTTGACAAAAATACTGTTGATCCTAAGAACTCTGTCTCCATCCAGAAGAACAGACTTCTCTGCTGAGCTACCTTCTCAAATCACCCTGACCAGGTGGTCATCAGTTTCCTTCTCAATTCTCAGGAAGAAGCCATAGCTTTGCCCTTCTTTTTTGGACAGTTGACATTCCCAAGGGATTGAAGGTGGAGGCCATTTCTTTACCTGGATGGAAGAGGAGCTGCTCTGTCCCTCAGGGATTCTCTCTTCTGTGAGCACTAGTCTTGGAACCCACTGAACTTTGAACAAAGATCAATTTAGAAGTTGATGTACAGGATGTGTGGTCTGAGTTCAAGTGACCTCTGCACTCCTTCTGCCAGTTGGCTGGTCCCTGAACTGGAAAACCTGAGAAACCCTCAGTAATCCCAGCTCTCTGGCCCACCTGCCTGGAGGTGCAGGGAGGGGCTTCTTGTCTTCACTCCCAGACAATGAGGAAGGGGGTAGGGGAGAACAATCAGGAAGTAGGTGGTTCTGCATTCCTTCTTCTCTTCTTTGGGCAGATGCCTTGGCCACCCAAACAACCCTCAATTCTGTTACAACTGTCTCTACTGTCTCCCATCCTGGGGCCAGGGCCAGGGATTATTACCAGAACACCCTCCCACACTAGGGGCATCCTTGGGAGTAGTAACCTGTACACTGTGGGGGTTCCCACCTAGAAGAAGGCAGAGTGCGTCAATCAACCCCAGTAAGTGGGGCAAATCCCCTCAGTTTACCCATCCTTCCTCCTACTGCTCTAGGAATTCTCACTTGCATGCTTCCTGAGCCCAGCAGCAAAGCCTCCTTAATCTTACTGCTGATGACACTTTACATCTCTGTGACTAACACTTTTTGTATGGTCAAGATATCATCATAATCATCAACTGTTAAGTATTTGACTACCCAAAGACAAATGCCTGATAATGGGATTAAACAGGCATTATGATGTGCAAAGCTGAATAAACACTGTCAACACACTATGTGATCCTATTACAAAACAGAGCTTTGTCATGTTGGATTATGGTCTTTCTGAAGTTGTCAACATCCATTCTGGAGGTGATTCTGAATCCTCCCTTCCTCCCACCCAACTCTTCTGCAGCTTTCCCACACCTGAAATTTTGGCCAAATGGTCAAAAGAATAACAAACCTCTGTAGAAATCAATCTCACGTATTATTTTTTCTTCTCTATGGAGGTTGACTGTGAAGTGGCTCATGTTCTCATAACCATGTTCTATTTTCTCCATCTGAAATGCCTTTGATGCTTCTGAGATTCTGCAACAGACAGGTTGTCATTTCTGTCACTGTTTAAAGTTTGATAGCCTTGGGTAAAAAAGAAAATGTGTATTTTTTCCATAAAATAAAAACTACTTACTTTTGTAACAGGGTTTTGGCATTCTGTGAAAGCAAACAAGAGACAGGCTTACTTAGATTCTTTTCATCCAAGATGCTGGGTGAGACTTAATCCTTTCCTTTGCTGACCCTGAGAATCTTATAGCTTAGTTTCTAAATGCTGTAAATAACTGCTGTATTGTCAGGGGTCCTTTTCTATGTAAGCAGTGCCAAATAGATGTTGATTTTAGTTAGTAAAATAGGTTAAAACATGAAATGTACACAAAATAATAAAAAATGTGATAACTAATTTCCAGCATTTACCTTTTGGATTTATTTCCTTGGTGCCAAGAAGAAGACTTACCTGAAGAAACACCGCCATTTCTGGCTCATCCATGAACTGGATTCCTGACTCGACCAACTTTGATACATTCTCCAAATGATCGGAATATTTTTTGATCAGAGCTCGGACATGTTCCAGTTTCTCCTCTTGGGTTCGGGTGATGGCTTGGGTCATTTCATTCTTCCTCTCCTCCAGGATGCCATACAGGTAATCAAATTTCTCACAAAGGTCCTGCTTCTGTTTTCTGCAGCATTCCTGTCAGTTGGGTTAGCTAATGTTAGGAAGTGTTTGTGAGAAAGGCTATTTGGAAAAAAACACCTGGACGTTTTGGGAGACAAAAACATTTAGTTACATAGGGTATTCTATTTCTTTTCCCCTTTGAGCTGGCCCTTGAGGTACAGATATCCACTGTGCTTTGAAAATTCCAGTTTTCACAAATTCAATATTTAGACAATCTAAAAATCAATCACATTTGCTAGGTGGATTGATGATTTTAAAATCTTCTGTTCTTCATAAATGGAGAATTTCATAGAAATTAGGACAGGTTTTTTTTTTTAATATTCTATTTGGGTTACCTACAGCTTATATTTTTCTTTGGTGTGTGTGTGTAAGAAAAAAGAGATGCTATTTCCTGGTTTGTTCCCTTCAGTTTCTCTCTGCTCTATCTATAACACTATTGTCCTAGTTTCAGACCTTCCACATAGATTCTAGCTTCCCGGAGTTTATGCTTCCGGGATTCCCTCCTCCAAGGACTCATGCTGCAGCCAAATCAATTTGCTATTAGTATAATTCTAATCGTGATGTTTTTCTATTTTGAATCTCCCTTGTATAAAGAATAACATTTAGGCTTCATAACTGGCTTTCAAGAGTATCCATGATCTGGCTCTAACTTTTCTTTTTAATATTCTAGTATGCTCTATCGTAATCCTTGTATTCCAGCAAAACCAAACCACTTACTTCCTTTGCTCCTGCTTTCCCCTTTGTCTATAATGTTCTCCCCCAAGTTCTCCTCCAAACTAGGATGCTGAATAATGGTAATATGTTAGAGATTTATGCCAGGTTTTATAGAAGCTGAAAACTCCAAGCAACCTTAAAGACATTGTTGGAATACTACTTTTTCCATAAAGCTTTCCTTGACCTCTATGACTGAATACTAACTTTTAACCTTCTAAAGTCCTATGACAGTTACAATTTGTGGCAGACACCTGTGTCCAACAGAATCTCTATTTATTCAGTACTGTCTAAGAGAGGGAAATACCAGAGGGAAAAGCTATATTGGAGGTTTGACTTGCACACGTACATTGCATGACTAAAGCATCTCTAGTGCCATCCAATTCCCCTGACTATGAGTCCATGTTTAAATCATGACTAATTTTCCAGTTGACTTAGTCATTAGCCTTTTATTTTTTCAAGCTCCAGCAAGCTTGGTGTGTGTACCAGTCTCCTCAGACCTGATCATCTCTGGGTCCAGGACCTTTGTGAGCCATAATAGTCCAATCTAGCTCTGGAATCCAGTTAATTTATCTCTGACATCTCTGACCTGTGCATGACCTTTTTCACATGTTCTTTCATTTTAGTAAACACTGGTATTTTTGATGTCACATATTGCTTTCTTTGACACGAGTCTCTTAAATATGTAAACTATGGTCTTCCTCAAAGATAGAATCTGGGTCTGCCTTACACATGCCCATCAATTATAAAGACATTTCAAAATGCAGAAGAAATACATTCTTCACTCCACTGCCTTCCCTAAACAGTCAATTCTCATCACTGTTTCTAGCCAAACAATAAAGCATAAGGGAAAGCCAATGGTTCAAGCCATTTTAATAGCATTTCTGACATCTACCCACTCATTCAACAAACAAGCCTTAATTAAGCATGTCCTCTGTGTCATGCACTGCGCAAGGCTGGAGACCCTCAAATGAATTAAACGTAGTTCCTTAAGGACTTCACAGTTCACTGAATGAGAATGACTATGGACCTATAATGTAATGCAAACTAGGAGGCTGAATAATGGTAATATGTTAGAGATTTATGCCAGGTTTTATAGAAGCATAGGGGTGGGAACTTAATTTAACTCTTCGCGTAGGTGGGGGTGTTTGAAAGGGGAGTCAGGAGCGTTGGCTCAGGAAAACCTTCTTAGGAGAAGTGGTGCCTAAGTTTGGCTTTACAGGATGAGTAGGAGCAAAGGAGGTGGTAGGAGGGGACAAAACTTGGGGAGCTTTGATAGTTGTCAGAGTAACAGACAAGGGACCATGTAAGACATGGAAATTGCTGGGCTTGCCAAATTTCCATCCATTTCTAACCCTTTGGACTGTTACAACTAGACCTAGGAACTGAAGCCGGTTAGTAGCCTTCCAATTTGTTTCTTTTACTATGTTACTATTTTGCTAAGCTTACAGCTCACTGCATAACTAGAATATGTCTCTCTGATACTTAGACTTTAGGTATTCCAGCGCTTACTGGAAACATGATGGTTTCTAGCTTGTTCTTCCAATATGTAAGGTGCACTTTAAACATTTATAATGATTATATTAAGATGTAGTACTGAAAGAATGCCCTCTTTTTATAAAAGTTTTCTTCTATATACTTTAGTATGTATGAGAACATTCAAGTTGATGAAGGCCAGGTCATTTGTGATGAGATTGATGTGAAATCATCTGTATTCTAGTGCATTGCTCAAATAAGATTAGACCACTTATTTTGATTATATAAATGGTAGTGGTTTAAATGGAATAACTGTACTTTCATTCCTATCTTATTTTCAGTTCTAAATATTATTTTATTTCTATTTTGCTTTTTAATGATTTGAATGATACTGAATTTGGATAAAATTATTGTCATTTTGATTATTTGCTAATGCTCTCTAGTATAGGAAGTGCTACCCCATACATGGTCTATACTTTAATTATAGTTATTATTATCACTTTGAAAAGTACTTTAAAAAGTACTTATAATATTACTAGGTACAGAGAAGGCATGATATCAGCATTTACTAAATTTAGGTCCAATTCCTTACTTTGAATTTTTAGGTGTGAAATCTTGGAGTTGTATGGAATGCTAAAAGTAGCCTGCTCCAGATCAATCAATTCACTCATGTGGAAACTGAAATTCCACACAGCTGTCACCTTCTCCAGGCCTTTCTACTATTTATTGTTGGTGCCTGGCCTAGAGTCAAAGGCTCTGAGCTCCTGAGTCATTCTATTTCTACCACACCCAGCTGTGTCTGTCCTTTTAAGTAACTTGGAAAAAAAATTTACATAAAGTGCTTGTGAACTAAATATATGCCATCTAACAGACTACTATGCTGAATCTAGGCTTTTTTTGTGATTAGATCCTTAAAAGATTTTATTATGTCAATATTTATTGTAAGAACAAAAAGTCTTCAGTATAAAATATTTGGAAAAAATTTAAAATACGAAAAAGAAATAATAAAGTAACTAAAATTCTGTAGTTATTACCAATGATATTTTAGTATTGTTCCTACCATTCACTTATCAATGTCAATATTAACATATATAAATTTGGTGTACTATAATTAGGAAATATGTAGGATAGTCATATGGCAATATAATCATAACTCTTTTTTATAAAGGAAAACTTGAAAAAATCATCTAAGCTTATACAGACTATTAGTGGTAGGGCTAGGCTTGAGTTCCAGTGAAATTCCTGCTGTTTTAAAATCCGACAGTGAGACCCAATGGCTATGTGCTGACACCAATAGTAACATACACACCTCTCAGATATGCCCAAAAGCCAGACAAAAGATGGCATCTAAAGTAGAAGCTGTAGAAAACCAGTTAAAAAATTGAATAAAAGGCAAATAATTAATAAAACATAGTAGAAATTTGCCTTTGCATAGAGATGTAGAAATTGAGCTTCCAAATAAAAATGTTCTTGTCAAAATCATCTAAAACAGAGCTGAGAGGCCATGGGAAATGTTCAGGTCACAAATGTGCATTCCAGGAACTGCCCCATTAGGTCAATGCAGAAAAACAGCCCTATACATTGAAGACAATGTATTTTCATTTTACACACTTTCAACATAAATGCTACAACCTTGAGACAGACTCTTCACAGTGACTGCTCAGGCTCACCAATCAGATCTCTCTAGCTCACATGCATACCAGGAAGATCAATCAACTTTCCTTCATAATAAAGTGCCTCCTCTGTCCTAATATAATCCTCACCTTCTCCTCTGTGCTGTAGGCGTACTAGGGGCTACCTTGATCTGTGCATGTATGTTCTGGATTGCAATCTATGTTTTCATTTGATTTTGACAAGGAAAACTTCATGCTACATTAAGGAAGCCAGATTAAATAGGTCACATACTGCATATAATTCTATGTATATAAGCTTTCCGGAAAAGGCAAAAGCAATGATTTCCAGAGCCTGGGAGTTCGGGGAGGAGTGGATTTCAAAGAAACAGAAATTTGAGTCCAAAGAACAAATTTGTATCTTGACTATAGCAGAGGTTGCAGACCTTTAAACACCTGTCAAAACTCATGGAATGAGTATTGGAAATCTAGAAATAAAACCTATTCCATATGGAAATACCATACAAGATAATTGTAATATTACAAATCAGTGGGGAAAATACAGACAGTTTTGAATAAATGTTGGGGAGAAATTTGTCATGTAGAAATAGATAAAATTACATTAATTTCTTGCACTATATTCTAGAATAAATTTCATTATGGGTTAGATGTTTCAAAACTATGGTAAACCATGAAATAATAGAAGAAAGCATAGGTACTAGGCACAGTGGTGCATGCCTCTAATCCCAGCAGGTTGGGAGGCTGAGGCAGGAGAATCACAAGTTCAAAGGCGGCCTCAGCAAAAGCAATTTTAATTCAGGATTATATTCATTAGTTAATTCTTTCAACAAAATTCATTGACTGTTTTTTTATGTACAAAGAATTATATGATCCACAATCGGTCACAATTTTGTAGTGTCCAGGAGAATGATAAACACAAAATTTAAAATTATCATATTTTCTGATTTCCAACAGATAAACAGCCCCCCCCCCCAATTTCTCTTGCTTAATTCGCCTTTAATGTAAATATATGCAAAATGTGGTTAAGAGTTAGACAAACCTTTTTTTCTGAAATAAATCCTGTATCTGTGGAATTATGTAATCGGGACTTACAAACTTCTAGAAATTAAGATGTACAGATTAACCTCATGTCAGATTCAAATGTAAAATACAATTTCATTTCTATGAAATTGAAAGTCTATGGTTATTCTGAGATAGAGTCACATACGAGAGACTAATATGGGTGCCCTTCAATCTTTTTCAGCTACAGGACCATCAAATACTGAGGAATTCAATGAGTAACAAGCACGTCAGGTGTTTTAGTCAGCTTTTTCGCTGTTGTGACTAAAGGACCTGACCAGAACGACTTTAAGGAGGAAAGGTTTATTGGAGGGCTCATGGTTTCAGAGGTCTTAGTCCATAGAGGGCCGGCTCCATTCCTCAGGGCTCCAGGTGAGGAAGAACATCATGGTAGAAGAGTGTGGCAGAGGGAAGCAGCTCACATGGTGATCAGAAAACAGAGACAGAGAGAGAGAGAGAGAGAGAGAGAGAGAGAGAGAGAGAGAGAGAGTGTTCACTCTCCAGATGCAAAATATATACCAATTAACCACTTCCTGTAGTCACACTACACCTGCCTCCAGTTACCACTCAGTCCATCAAGGATTAATTTACTGATTAGGTTAAGACTCTCACAATCCAATCATTTCTCCTCTGAATATTCTTGCATTGTCTCACACGCGAGCTTTTGGGAGCCTCGTCACATCAGAACCATAACATCAGGTTATCAATTCACCTCTCAAGCTAATTGGGGAACAGATACATGCTACCCAGAAGAAAATGTTCTCAGAGATTATGCTGCTGCCAATGGTGATTACTCTGATTGAGTGCTTTCTGTGCCTTTATAAATGTGAACTGGTAACCCTTTCAATGTGACTTTCTAGTAACCTGGAAAATGCAATAGGAAAAAAATGCAGATTCTGTGCATTATCCAAATGTCTGCAGATGGTACACCTTAAAGGATGACTGTTACCTGCTCAAGCATGATAGTAAGCATGTTCAGCTCTTCTCCACAGCTTCCCCTCTTCACAGATTGCTTGCTTTTAGCATACTTCATTAATTTGAATAAAAGGTTAAGACCAGTTTCACATTGTAGACCTATCCTTGCCCCCCACTTCTTTGGATAGTAGTTGAATTAAGATATATACTTTTTGGAATATGAATATAAAATTTATTTATTTTTTCAAATAATCTCCGTTTTCTTTCTTTTGATGTCTGTAGTACCTCTGCTATCTGTGTATGTATGTGTGTCTGTGTGAGTGTGCTCATCAAATGAAATAACTCCATCATAAAGACACGTGGTCCTGGCCACCAAGCATCCTTGGATACCAAGGCTCCGGCTGCAGCCTGGCTTTCCTCCCGGGTCTGCCAAACGGTTATATTTATTGAGTTCTTAGAAGAACTAAATTAAAATTGTCTGTAATACTTTAATAAAAATAAAATCCATGTCATCTCTCAGAGAACCTCTTGTGGATGCAATATACTAAAAAGGGGTGATTTTATAAAGGGAAGATTATCCTGTCCATGTTGAAACGGTGAGAGGAGGACAAATGGAATAATTTCCAAGACTTCTGAATGAAAAGGAAAAAAAATCAAATAGTTACTTGGTTGTTTCCTTAAAAGTGTGTAGGCAACCTTTAATATTGATCTAAAATCCATTGTTTGGCTGTGGCTTTCATAGAAGTGTTAAAATTGACAGACTCTAAATTTTAATCACTTTTTCTATTTTAGTAGCAATAAGATAAGATGTGCAATTGCAAAGAAAAGTTTTTCATGAAAAAATAAAGAAAACAATTTAAAAAGAACAGATAAAAGGATAGTTTGCCAAGAAGAACCATCATGCCACCATTTTTGATAACTACATTTTATTGATTTGCTTTTTTCCCAGGTACTTATTACTTCCTGAAATTATCTTGTTATTTATTTGTTTTATTGTATAATGCCTCTTCTAGAATAAAAGCTGCCTGCCAGCAAGTACCCTTTTCTTTTTTAGCTCATTTCTATTTCCCAGCATTATATGTACAGAATATTTCACAGAATGCACACTTGAAAAATATGGGTTTGAATGAATAAAGAATGAATAAAATATGACATTCATCTAGAATATTCAGCCCTCTCTCAACAGTTTCTATTTTAAAGAAATGGGTATTTAAACAAATACCTCAACCCTCTGTTTCAATGGATGCTCAGAAGAAAATAGAAAAATATAGTTTCGCAACCTTAGAAAAGTCATTTAACCTCAGCACAGTTTGGAATTTATTTTTAATCAACACAATGCAAGATTAGAATAGATAATTGCTAAGGTCCCTTCTGAATCTATGACTTCAGGTAAATATGGAGATATTTTTGAGGCTCTTCAGACTAGAACATGCCTCTCTCCATTCCCAGACAGTTGCAGAGTGTCATGTACAGTTCAAAGACAGTAATGTCAGTCCCAACATGGGCACGTGCTATGGGCACAACAGGAAAAGCTTACAGCAATTATGACCACTGCCCTTACCATGTAAGGAGCATTGTTCTGCGACTAAAATAGAGCCTGAGATAACTCTTAGCCCCAACACTTGTCACTGGGCAACTGCGGCTCCACCAGGCCCATTGATATCTCCACCACATTCCTCCAGCATTCATGGAGACACACTTGTTCAGAGTGACAGCTTCACTTGAAATACGGTATTTCACAAGTTCCTTCATGAAGCCAGACAGGGTTTCTTCCCCCACCACATTGTCTCCCCAAAAGAAAGAAAAAACAGACACTAGACTAGTAACACTGAAGGAAGAACTACATTAAAGTGCTGAGGTTGTTGCTCAATGGTTAGCGCTTGCCTAGCAGGTGTGAGGCACTGGGTTTGAGCCTCAGCACCACATAAAAATAAAATAAAGGTATTTTAAAAAGCCATACAAGAGAACTTCATATATTAAAAAAACCTACATTAAGATGGGAACTTCTTACCAAGAATTTTAGGCCTTCATCTATAAAGTTCCCATGACAACCATTTGGAGAACTCCCAGGGGCACAGAATAGAATGTACCTAGAAAAGGGCCTCTAGGTACAGGCTGGGGTTCTGCCCTGTCCCTGCCAGCTCATGCCTTTGTGTAGAACTCAGCCGAACAAATACATTTGGGGGATGTGGTTCTTAGGTCTCCCAAAGTAATACTCTTTCCTACTGTATTGAGCAGTCTCTCTACATTAGGAGGATAATTATGTCATAATTTGTGGCATTTCTTAATGAGGCCCGTGGCCTTGGGGCTTTTCTGGGTTGTCTCCCTGAACCAACCCTATGGGGGATGCGGCCAGGTGGGCTTGTTCTGATGGGAGCCCACTGTGCAGTGGAAGCCACATGGCAAGTCGAGCAGATGTTGAACTCACAGTACTCTGTGAATAGGCAGCCTGCTTCCCAGCAGCTGCTTGGTCTACCTTGGTTGCCAATATTTCAGGTTGTCACAAAGCCTTTTGGATAAAGAATAGAGCTAATATCTAGTTCCATTCATTTTTAATTTTCCCCTCTGAAGGGAGCTGCTCAGCCCTGCTATTACAATTAACCAGGACTTTGATAGTCTTCTGGCACCACTTAAAACAAGTCCCAGTGGTAAGGGCTGGTTTGTTTGCATTGTCAGTAAAAGCATGTGCTTTCCAAGCTGACTCTGAGGGCAACTGAGGCCTTGCCTACAAGCCTCAGGCACATGCTCTTACCCCAAAACCTGATTGTCACAACACTGTGGAGAGTATTATCATCCCCACCGTAAGGCTGAGGAACTGGAGGGTTGGCAAGCTGAAGTAACTTGCCCCACCTCCCATAATTAAATGATGGAACAAAAATGAATACTCTTAAATCTGTTCTTTTGAAAAAGCATATTATCTTGCATTAAAAACATGGTCTCAAAATTCTGGCATACTTATTAAAATGATTCATATATATATATCCTATTTTGTATTTGTACCTGCATGGACAATGTTTCAGAAATGAGGAAAAGCAGTTGGGGGTAAAATTATGTTTTTTACCAGAGATATGAAAAATTGTGCTGTATATGTGTAATAAGAATTGTAATGTTTTCTGCTGTCATTTATTTTTTTAAAAATCAATAAAAAAAATCACTGTTTTGGAAATATAATAGATTGGTTCTTACAAAATTACTGGAGGATTTACAAAAGTTGTCATTTTCAGATATAGGAAACAATATTATTTTTTTACAATTCAACTTGTGACAATTTCCCCTAGACAGGAATTCATATGAAACAGTATTATTTCCAAGGTTTGCCTGTTTGCCATGGGAGGGCTACTATTAATACCCTGCTCCTTGAGCTATCCAGTGACATAGGATAAGTGCCCTTGGTAAATATGATAAGAGAGAGGTTATGTTTTCTAGGGATGAGGAATGAAAGTGAAGCATGCTTTCCCAGAAGCAGAGAGTTCCTCCCAAGGAGAACTTCACCATTGTGAGCAATCCCCTTCCCAGTTCCAGCCCAATTCAGAATATCTGCAGGCCTGGAAAAGCAAGTAAAGTCCAGAGCATTCTAGGCTCATCCAGAACAACTCAGAAGACCGTGGTCAACCTGCAATCCAAAACTCAGGCAACATCTTAGACTGGACTACCCTCATCTGGAATGGCTAAGTCTCAGGGGTCCTTTGCTCCACCATAGCTCACAGCAGAGGGGAAATGCCATTCCCTATTCAAGACAGCCCATATGGGGCTGGGATGTGGCTCAAGCAGTAGCGCGCTTGCCTGGCATGCGTGCGGCCCGGGTTTGATCCTCAGCACCAAATACAAACAAAGATGTTGTCCACCAAAAACTAAAAAAATAAATATTAATAAATATTAAAATTCTCTCTCCTCTCTCTCTTTCTCTCAAAAAAATTAAAAAAAAAAGACAGCCCATACTGCCCCTTGACAACTATAGCCACCCTCAAATTTGTTCTCATCATCAATGTAAATACGTGTCAACAGCATGTGTGTTTTTTTTTTTTTAAAGAATAACAAGGAATCCAGATGTGATTTACCTAAGCTCAGCAATGCTCCAGTGCAGATCCCTCGCCAGGAGCCTCTCCAGGCAAGACATTACATGATCAGGGACAAAATTAGACATGTGCAAGGAACAGGCACCACTACCAGAGGGCAGGTGTCAATGTCCCGGTGGAGAGATGAAGTAATTATGGAAGGACAGTGACCACCCCAGGGGCTACTCCATTTCCTATCCCTAAGGAGTCCTTCACCAATCAGAAAAGAGAATCCTTTAACAACAGCTCCCCACCCCCAGGAACCACCAATAGCTTATCAAAAAATATTTCCAGGCAGGTGGTGAGCAAAGCCAGAAAGAGAAACAACAATCCCAGGCAGAACAGGAGACATGGGAGCTCTGTTTCCACATCCCTGTTGCAGAAGTCACCTGCTGAGCAAAGTGGAACCATTTCACTCAGAGCCCAAAGACCTGGTTTGCTCCACACAGTCCTGCTTTGCAGGCTGGTGAGAAGCAGAACCTCTGAGGTTTTGCTCACGGATGCAGGTTTGGCGCTACTGGAGACCATAGGTGAGTGAGGTGGCCTCTTGTAATGGTGTTCCTGTCTTCAGGGGCCCTTCAAACAGGACTGGAACCAGGAAGTCAGAGACCTCCACTGTGCTCTGAGGCAATCCCTACATCTCCAGACGAGCCACCTACACTGATCTGAAAGAACCATGCTTATCCACATGCGTATCCATTCATTTGTTTTTCATTTTACTGGTTATAAAATATGTCAGACTTACTTTATAAAAATGTGAGATAGAGAAATATGTAAAGAAGGCATTGAAAATCACCCCCAGTTCTATTATTTAAAGTTCTTAGCCTTTCTGGTGTTTTTCCTCCCATGGATGTACAGAAGATTCAATATAAATATGCACATTCCGTGTTGTTATATAGGAATGCATATATAGTTGTTATATAGGAATTGTTGTTATATAGGAATGCATACATCCTATGAGATTATATATATATATATATATATATATATATATAGAGAGAGAGAGAGAGAGAGAGAGAGAGAGAATACATTTATATATTATTCATATAGATACATCCTATGATATATGTGAGTGTGTGTGTGTATGTATATATATATATATCACTTTCTATGGTTTTTCCCTATTAAGATAAAATCCCAAAAATAAACAGATAAAAAGGGATGGTCAAAACAGACTTGCAGGGAGCAATTACATACCCTCCTTTAGTAAGCTGTGAAAATAAAAGTGTGACAGGTAATGAATGTCATTACCAGTAAGAATGGGGTAATGATCCTGATCTTTGCTTCTGGAAAGTTCTCCCTGATATCTGCCCTAACTCCCTTCTGCTGAATTAACTTGAAACCTGTTCCTTCTTGTCTTGTTCTCAGCATAATTAGAAACAGCTGCTTCCCACTTTGCTTCTGACGAGTCACTGTGAAGAAATCCTGTTGTCAAATCTCTTGCCACCCTTTGATGTTGGCCGGAACTAAAGGAGCTGGATTTGAGTTGTTTGCATTTACTCAAGGCTCCAATGTGACCCACAGGGTTTTTCTCCTGTATGTATTCTGCAGTTTCAGACAGAAAGCCAGTTCCACCTCACAGACATCTCTGAAAAAGGCCCAGGGATCTGCAGGTTATCTCACTCAGAAGCAACAGCCTCCTACTTAAACACTCCAGACTCAATGTGGTCTGTCCTAATCCATGGCTACTGATTAAACTGTATTTGACCTTTACTGTAAATAAGTGCAAAGAAAAAAGTGGATATTGCCCATTTCTGACTCATTTTTGAGTTCTTCACCAAGAACAAAACATTTCTTCTATAAACGAACCCTAGATTTATCATGGGTCTTTTTATGGATGTGAGTGTGGAGAAGAAAGGAGATTTAATGATGTGTAGATCTAAAATGAGACAATGGTAGCTAATATCTTGAAGCCATCGTCTAGGAAATGGCCCTCAGCTCTTAATAGAACGGGTCTTTCTAATGATAAAATAATAATGAGTTTTCACAGGTCATTCATTACATACCAGGTACTGTGCTAAGCATTCTGCTTTTTTAATTCCTCTCAGCAACTTTATAAAGTGAGTACCATTCATTTGTTTTTTTATTTTACTAGTTATAAAATATTTCACACTTACTTTATAAAAATGTGAGATAGAGGAATATGTAAAGAAGACCCCCCAGTTCTATTATTTAAAGGCATATATATATATATATATATATATATATATATATATATATATATTTACATATAATAATGCAAAGGTCTAAATATGTAATATATATTTAGATATATAATATACATGCTCATAGTAATATAAATGGATCTTAAGAACATAATTCTTAGGTTAAAAAAAAAGAAGCAGAATGAAAAATGCAACATGCCACTCATAAAATTAACAGACATACATGTAAAACAATAGGCATTTTACTAGCATGACTTAAGACTGTCGGGATTTTCCCCAAGAAGTTTTGCAGGAGTAGCAGTAACACTCATTTCCATGAACTGGAAATTGGTTTTTCTCCTTGCTTAATCTTTCAAAAGGAGTTGACCAAGGAAGAGCAACACATACAACAACCACCTGAGTAATTGTGGTAAAATCTGCCTCTTTCACTCATGTGGCAATTTCTCTTCTGTGCCAGGAAGTGAGCATTTCAGAGACATATCAGGAAGAAAGCCATTCTGTTAGAAAAGAACTAAGGGCAGGATAGGGATTTCTACTGGGGCACTGAGGAAGCTACGAACCCCAGGAGTTGTAGGCTCACCTCCCTGGGAGTCACCTGACTTACCTCAATGGTTTTACAGGTGTCCTCCAGCTGGCTGATCACCCCTTGGACTCGATCGTTGCTCCCCACAAGAACAGCGATGCCATCACTGAGCTCTGACTGATGAAGAGAAAAGAGGGACTCCAGATCTTGGGAGCCAGGTTTCCTAGTCACTAAGAATGTGGATTAAGTC
The DNA here is from genome assembly GCF_048772815.1 of Callospermophilus lateralis. Classification (NCBI taxonomy): domain Eukaryota; kingdom Metazoa; phylum Chordata; class Mammalia; order Rodentia; family Sciuridae; genus Callospermophilus; species Callospermophilus lateralis. Next base: position 24,547,729 of record NC_135320.1, read on the forward strand.
ACAGTATTGTTCTTATGGAGTTCCTAATGGGGGTCCATGCAATTCCAAAGGAATAACAGTGAGACCTGGGAAACCTGTGAACCTCCTGATCTTGCAAGCCCACCTTCAGATCGGGTTGCATGTGTGTGGGAAGGGATTTCATAGTTTTCCTCACATTCTCACTGGAGACTGTGACTCTATGGAAAACAGGAAGACCATTGAAATTATAGCTACGGAGAATAACATACTCAAGTGGAGGAACTCTAAACATTTTACCCTCTTCCCATTTCTGACCATGGAGCTGCAGGGAGCAGTGAATGGTGACACAGGAAATCTACATGCCTGGTCCAATTCTGTAAAAAAGTTGGGCAAAACATGTACTCAATTTGGACCCTAATTTCCTCTTACTTAAAATGGGAGATCTGGATCAAAACAATAGTTGTAAAACACCTGAAAGCTGAAGAATCATATCTTCAAATGGAAGCTAATACACAATCCTATCAGGTAAAAGTGAAGCAGTTTGACCGAATAGCAGCCAGGACAGAGTCCCACCTTCTGTCCCTATCCCATTCCCACGAGTCACCAGGGCTTTGAGGAAAATAATGTTAGGATGGGGGTATGGGGCAGGGGGAAAGGAGGAGAAGGGGGAATTAGCCAAAAGTAAATTGAAAAATAAATTTGCAAAATAAATGTGCAAAGTTCTCTTTCTTTAGCAGCTAGCTAGTGGTTATTGGTGGTAGCTGGTGTTGCCCGACGAGTACAACTTCCAGATTTGATTTCAGCCCTGATCTTCACAGTTGAACACTGACCCACGAGGAGTTGATTATTCTAACCGAAAGATACCGAGAGGTGGAGCTGCTCGAATTCTCAGTCCAAGAGTGTCTGCAAGTCTCAGTGCCCCAACCCCACTTTTATCTGCACCAGAGGGATAAGTTCTCACAAGTTCCTGCATGAAACCAGGCTGGCAGGTTAGTGACGAGCTGATGTGGAGACTTTATTTGGTTAGAAAGAGGGGGCAGAGGCAGAGGCCTGGGTGGCTGTGGCAGGGAGATGCACCATCCTTGGGATGGCTTTTAGCAGCTGGCCTAAGGCAATCTGAAGCCCAGCAGGAGGCAAGGTTTTAAAGCTGCTCAGAACTTCATGTCACTATGACAACTCTCTCCCACAAGAGTGGGCTCTACAGAGGGCAAAAGAACTTTCCTTGGTGAATGAAGAAAAGTATTCTGTGACTGGAGGCGGGGAAAGCCATCCTTTTCTTATCTGTAATCTAAACTTCCAATCATTGTAAGCAGGTTGAGCTTGGGCCTGGCCCCTTAACATGCTTGTCTTCAGTAACCCCCAAAAGGCACAAAATCTGGGGTTCTGTTCTTCTGCATCTGTTCCTGAACCTCAGTATCCTTGTTCTCCCTGGTCTTCTCTACCACCCTGCAGGGAATCTGACATGAGGCTCTGTGTGCACCAACTGTCCCACATCCTCCCCTGATTGGCTCTCTGCACATGCCCTCCAGGGCCCTGTGGCCCTGCATGGCTTGCGTTGACTCCTTCCCCAGCGTGGAGCTGACCATACCAACACTTGAAAAGGACTGAGGAAGAAGAGCTGGAGTGGCTCCTTTACCTTCTGCCTCTGGAACACGTGAGTGAGGGGTGCCACCTGGCAATCCTTGTGTGCACCAAACACCTTGCAGAGGGAGCAGGTGGGCACTTCACAGTTCAGACAGTAGATGTTGATGCGCTCCTCTTCGTGTTCTTCACACATGGGCTGGTCAGACTTCTTTTCTGGCCTGGGAGGAAGTAGGCGGATGAATGTTCATCAACTTTTATTGGATCAGAGCAGAGACAGGTCCCTGAACCCCCAGCAACCCTATTCCAGAAGACTCCTGGGGTTTCTTTCCTGTGCTCCAAATGGTTGGAGTTCAGTTTCCCTGTAAGTTAGTGGTGGGTGCTGACAAGTCTCTTAATAACCTGTTCGGCGTGGGGCTTGGGAGCCTAGAGACACTGATTTGTAGCATTTATCAATTTTCATAGTGTATTTCCATCATAGCTGATTTCAATTCAAGCCTTAAAACTGTCTAGTGAAATTCCTGAAAGTTGAATGCTGGACCCTTGCCAGCCATCAGAAATGTGCTCCAGCTCTGTGCCCATGAGCTCACAAGTTTCTCATGAGACACTTTCCTATTATGGGTAAGAAGAGGAAGTTGCTGATAAGCTAAATATCAAGTTTATGTCAGCAGAAGAGCTCACTCCCAGCCCTTCAGCCTCTGGTCTTGGCAAACACCTTTCCCACCTATAAAACTGAAGACGGCTAGGGAGAGCCAAAGTTTTCTTTTATTATGAATCTAGGTGCTGGTTGGAAGTTAGAAGTACATAAGAAGGAAGTAAAGATGTGGCTTCCTTATATAAAATCCTGGAATTCTGATGTATTCTATCTAAGACTGTTAATAGTTTTCATAAGTATTTGAAAAAAAAAAAAGAAAACTATTAACTCTAAATCCAAGAGCATTCTTAATAGTCCCAACCACATAGATATTTAGAAGCATTTCAGATTTGGGACTACATTCTTCTCAGTTGCTATTGAGATGCATTTCTTAAAAACTACAGGTTTTAAGGGGCATGAAATCAGTTTAGGGGGTTGTGACTAGCATTGCTAAAGTTAAAATAAAATTGAATAGCAAATACTGTGCCTTATATGTAGTAAGAATAAGTACTGATATGTAAAATTTTGTTTCAGGCATACACACACACAAACACACACAAACACAAAATATGAAATTATATATACATACGTATCCATATATGTAATTGGTCAATATTAACAATGAAAAGCATACTTTCAACTGTGAGTCATAAATAAAAATGTTTGAACACAATTAATGCTGATATGTGGCATATTTAACTACAGTGTTAGAACTCAGAAGAAGATGGAGAACATGCTATATACCTCTAGAAATCACGGGGCAAAAGTCCAGTATTTGGATTGGGGCAACTAAATGTTAGGAAATCTCCAGGTCCGGTAGGGAAATTGCATGGACTTCCAGCATTAAGCTTTTGGAATCTGATGTTTGCAGGAAGAATTTCAGTCTGGTCTTATAGCAGCTTAGCAGCTGGTGGTTATTGGTTGTAACTGGTATTGCCTGAGTAATCTATGACTTCCTGGCTTGGCCATATGCTTGGGAATTAACCTCCATAACTGGGAAGATTGCGCTCCCTTCAAGGCCTATTTCCTCCCCTAGAGCGTGAGCTTCTTGAGGGCAGGGGCTGTGGCTACGGTGTGTCTTCTTTTTTGCTGGATTCCCCAGTACCCAGAACAGTAACTCGCATATAGGAGAGGGCTCCTTAAATATTTATTGAATGAATAAGAAAATAAAAGGTAATTTGCCTGACTGGTGGACAGTGTACCCTGAGCTTTACATATCACCACATAGCTCTAGAAGGCATGGGGAACTGGGCTCCCATTTGGCAAAGGGAAAGACCAGACAACATCCTGAGGAGTCTGTTCATAAATGACCAGGCCCTCTGGGTGTTATCTACAGATAAGGACTGACAAAGTGGTCTCTGTCTGATCAAAGGCATCTCTACCTCCAAAACCTTCCCCCCACCCCATGTATCTCCATCTTGTAATAAATGTGGACTAAGCAAGAGTCTGTCACATGTCTACTAGAAAACAGCACAGGAAGAGCTGCTGCACTCACCTTCCCTAGGCATTTCCTGAGGGCCCAGGTGCTGTTCTGGTGTCACCAGAGATGGTGTGACAGGCACAGGTATATGTAGGATAGGAGGTACTGAACATGTGGAAACAGTCATCAGGATATGGGCTTACTTTTGTTTGTGATTCAATTTCTTCTTTTCATGATGCGACAATATACTGAGAACTGCTTCCCATATTCCTTATTGGGTTTTTCTTGTTTAGGTGGCAACACAGGACCAAGGGTATCACCGGCTTAAAAATGAGCATACAATGAAAACCTCCGAACAACTTACAAGAAATAACAGATTTGGGGCAAATATGGCATGCAGAATAAAGATATGAACGCATTTTTATGAGGTGAGTGGCTAAGCTCACAGGCGTGGTTCAGAGGTCAGTGTCAAATGTTGGCAGAGACTCCCAGCCATGCTGTTTAGACTAGATACAATAAACCTGTACCTGCTCTTGCCCATCTCGGAGGCTGTGGGGACCACACCAGCATTTACTGAAAGGTAGGTGTCTTGGTGAAGTGATTCAGGCAGTATGATTGTACTGATCTTAAAGCTTAATCCTACCTCGGCTTCTTCATGTGGCCTTAGGTGAGTTACTCAATCTATTCTGGTCTCAGTTTTTACTTATGTCTAAAAATTGGACCAAGAGTCTTCTAATTAAATATGGCAAAATGAACCCAGGCCTGTACTTATGTTTCCTGATGAAATCCCCCTAAAATGAGATAAGGAAATAAAAAGGTATAAATCAATAAAGGACTAAAAGTAAGCAAGATGATGGCAGATGAGAGATGTCACCAAATGTTGGAAATTGGGAGCAGTGACTTACTTGAGTTACATCTTAGCTCTAAGTGCCTACAGGGGAGAATGCTACAAGAAGCCAGCTGACTTGAGCTGTGGAGTTCTGGAAAGATTCTGAAACTGCAGCCAGAAGCTGCAGTTGAACCTCTACAAGGTATCCTGAAGACAGGCATTTAAGGGAAGCTAAAAAGAAGAGAACTATGTATATTTTAAGAGATTGCTTAAGGATGTGCTCCACAAAAACAAAAGAGTAAACTAACAAAGAGGAAGACATGGATTCAAGAAGCAAGGGGCTTTGAGTTTTGTGCATGGTGAGAGATAGGGATTTATTTTCATTTTGCTACATATGGATTTCCAGTTCCCCCAGCACCATTTGTTGAAGAGGCTACCTTTTCTCCAATGTATGTTTTTGGCGCCTTTGTCTAGTATGAGATAACTGTATTTATGTGGGTTTGTCTGAGTCCTCCATTCTGTACCATTCATCTACATGTCTATTTTGGTGCCAACACCATGCTGTTTTTGTTACTATGGCTTTATAGTATCGTTTAAGGTCTGGTATTCTGATGTCTCCGGCCTTACTCTTCTTGCTAAGGATGGCTTTGACTATTCTGGTCTCTGCACCGAATAGAGCAAAAAGTAGGCCCAAATCCTCATCACTTTGGATTAGGCCCCAACTTCCTTAACAAGACTCCTAAAGCACAAGAAATAAAATAAAGAATTAATAAATGTAATGGACTCAAACTAAAAAGCTTCTTCTCAGCAAAAGAAACAATCAATGAGGTGAAGAGAGAGCCTATATTTGGGAAGCAAATTTTTGCCACATGCACATCAGATAGAGCACTAATCTCCAGGATATATAAATAACTCAAAAAACTTAACACCAAAAAACCAAACAGTCCAATCATAAATGGGCTATGCAGCTAAACAGACATTTCCAGAAGAAGATATACATTTGATCAACAAATATATGAAAAAATGTTTGACATCTCTAGTAATTAGAGAAATGTAAATCAAAACTACTCTAAGATTTTATCTCACAACAGTCAGAATGGCAGTTTTCAAGAATATAGACAATAATAAATGTTGGCGAAGATGTGGAGGAAAAGGCACAATCATTCATTGCTGGTGGGACTGCAAATTGGTGCAACCACTCTGGGAAGCAGTATGGAGATTCCTTAGAAAACTTGGAATGGAACCACCATTTGACCCAACTCTCCCACTTCTCGCTGTATACCCAAAGGACTTAAAATCAGCATACTATAGCAATGCAACCACATCAATGTTTATAGCAGCTCACTTCACAATAGATAAACTGTGGAAGCAACCTAAATGCCCTTTAAGAGATGAATGGATAAAGAAAATGTGGTATATATGCACAATGGAATATTACCCAGCCTTAAGAAGAATGAAATTATGGCATTTGCAGGTAAATGGATGGAGCTGGAGAATATCATGCTAAGCAAAATAAGCCAATTCCAAAGAACCAAAGGCTGGATGTTTTCTCTGATATGCAGATGCTAATTCACAATAAGTGGGTGGGCCTAGGAAAGAATAGAAGTACTTTGGATTAGACAGAGGGGAGTGAAGGGATGGGGGTGGGGGAATATGGGGGTAAGAAGACAGTGAACTGAATCAGACATTACTATGTGATGTGCATATAAGACTGCACAACTGGTGTAATTCTATATCATGTACAACCAGGAGAATGAGAAATTATACTCTATTTATGTATGATGTGTCAAAATGCATGCTACTGTCATGTATAACTAATTAGAACAAATAAAAAAACAATTATCAAACTTTAAAATAAATAAATAAATAATAAAGACTTTTAATAGGGCAATAATAGTAATCACCATCAGCAGCAGCAGCAGTATCACCTCACAGGATTGTGTAAGAATTAGAGAATCACACAAGATTGACACATAAAGCACCCTGAACAGTGTCTGACCCATAGCACATAGTAATTTTGCTTATTATACTTTAAAGTTCATTACTGTTTATTCTTAATATTAACCAAATTAATTTCTTCTCCTACCAAACCCCCAAACTGAGACTAGTTTAGCACCATGCCCTGTTCTAGATAAGGCCAGGATTTGTGGAGAATTACAGTCTCTAGGTGTTCTGTAAGAGGCCAGAGTTGCCCAGTACCCATGGTCCATTGTTGATACCTCCTCCCCTTTCCTTTGACGTCCCCAATGGCCACAGCCGGGCTCATTTCACTCTTCTTATCCAAGGTTATTCCAGGGTTGTCTAATGTACCCTGAGGTTCAGAGTTCTGATCTGTCAAGACTTCCAGCCTCCAGGGAACGACTGACTCCATGCCCAGACCTGTGGCCAAGCCTTCTGGGCCACTTGTGGTTTGGCCACCAAGTTAAAATGCCCTAAAGGCAAGTCTCATGTTTAAGAAACAACATAGGAAAAATTTGATAATCAAAAAAGCAAACTTATTCTTGATTATGAGCTTATTTTTTTTTAGAAATTTGGTTCATTCCTTTCATGCAATTTGCTTCCCAGTTCCTCGGCACTATTTTTGGTAGCGGCAACAACACGAGTTCATGGCTCAAGTAAGCAAGTGTTTCTGTGGTCTTACTAATGCCATAAGTTTTAACACCTCCTCTCCTCTGGATTTCGTAACAAGTATTGTTTTATTCATATTTCAAGTTCCCACTATGGCAACCTGTGAGAAAATTAATGTTGTTAATGTAATAATACTAATGTCATTATTCATGTAAGCTTAGAGAGCAACTATCAGGTGTAAGGCGAGAATATCATGCTAAATAAGCAAAATAAGCCAATTCCTGTACTAGGTACTAAAATAGCTACCATAGAAATTCGTTTTAATAATTGGTTGATTATTAATTGGTTCATTTTTTAAAAGACAATTTGTGTATTTGCAGTTTAAAGTAACAAAATTCAGTGAGATCAGATCTCTGACTTGATAACAATAATAGTACTTTCTTTCTTGTCAGGAGATTTTGGAAGCAAGGGAAACAGGTGGCTGCAATCTCTGCAATAAGTCATCAACCATTCTTCTTCCCCAAACCCATCTATATCCTGGTACTATCTAATTAAGTTTTGAATCTCAAGCAGAAACTAATAGCCATAATAACTACAATAATTATAGGTTAGATTTGTAGAACAGCTTTCCTTCTAAAGCACAAGGCTCTTAAAACCTAACAGATGTTCTATAAATACATGACCCTGAAAAAGAATCTCAATGAGGCCATTTCTAGAGGGTCTCCATATTGCTATCGAGCTTTGTGGATTGGACTGAGCTATGCACAATAGTGAAAAGGCTCTTCATTCTGTGCCTTCTAGGAATATATTTTTGCAGTGTTGTCTCTAGGAAAGAAACTGCATGGCCAATGTGGTTCCATAAATAAGAAGCCTTTAACATTTTTTTAAAGGGATGGATGTATATAACAATCAATCAACAAGTAAATGCTAAAAGTATACAGCAAATATAATATACAGCTGGACTTAATTTTTCCCCCTCCCATGTCTCTAAATTGTAAGTCTGTAAAGGCCAGGATTGATATCTGCCTTTGAATTTCTCATAGATTCAAACTGGTGACAATGTCAGAGGATTTTGTTTTTCTTATTATTAGTTAGACAATTCTAAGGGCAAGAATGTCTGAACTAGAAACTGGGCTATTTTGGAAGATGCCATTTCTGTTAACTTTATATTTGCACTGGAATTTTTCTGCTATGTAGGGTCTGGAAATACAAAGGATCTGTAATGTGCAAAAAATGTCTAAAATGTATGTGCTACAAGACTTTCAGGGGAGGGCCACCGCATGCCTCTTTCAGCATCACCATCTGGGATGGATTAGTGCTAATGAGTGACTTCATTCTTACATGATACCAAAGCTGAACACCAGTTCCCTTCTCTCTTCCCATGAGTGACTCTCAGTCCCATTGGGAAGGACTGACTTGGAAAATCCCTTTACTATAAAACAGTCAGTCTCTGGTAGACAATCATTCAGTGTGGCAACCCTTTGAAAACATACAAACAAATACAAACAAGCATCAAAAGGATTTGGCGCATGGAAGAGTGTTACCTGGTGGACTCCTGCTTGTAGATGTCGATGATGTTTTCTACCAGCAGGTTCCTCTGAAGTCCATAGACCCCATGTCTGTCCAGAACCACTTCGTGTCTACAGGAGGGGCATCGGAATCGGCCCCCTGATGCCACCGTGGTTCCTCCTCTTGTCGGCAAATATGGGTTAGAGGCCTATTCTTGCCAAGCAAGGAAAGAGGAATTGAGTCACACCACAGGGTGCTTTCCTGAGACTTATTTTCACTCTCCGTGATTACAAACAACATGGACTTCTACTTTAAGCTTGGCATAAGATAATCCCTCAGGGCTTTAGTGCCAGTGGTCCTGGAGCAGAGAGCCAGTCCTTATCCACAGGCACCTGCAATGTATCAGTCAGCATGAGGCATTTTTCCACCCAATGTTTTCATAACCAAAAGTTTCAGCCAGAAACACCAACATTTGTGTCTTGGGTAGTAATTCATTTTTGACTTTGAAACAAATTCAATGATTTGGTTTTGTTAAAAACAAATGTGATTCTTAGAATTAAAATACAACCAGATTTGGGAGTAAGGAGCAGGTTGGCATCAAAGTCCAGAGGGAATTATCCAAATAAATTGAAAATAAATGCCATCCTAGAAAGTTTTCTAAAGGAATCGACTTCGATATGAAGCACTTGATTTGGAGAGGAGGGGATCTTTTAAACCCCCAAATCCCAAACAAGCCTACCTGGAAAATGTCGCTGGCACACTTCCGGCACAGGTTGTGCTGACAGGGGAGAATGACCACGGGCTTTGTGAACATCTCCAGGCAGATGGGACAGATAAGTTGCTTCTCCAAGTTATCCATAGTCTGTTGCTCTTTGGAAAAAGACTTGTAATTCAGAGATGCACTCATCTCCTGGCCGTCCCTGAGTGCACTGCCAGGGAAAGGGTGCTCCGAATGGGCCTCGGCAAGTGTGTTTCCTGGAAATAATTCCAAAGACTGTATGATCAAGTGTCCTTTATGTTTCTCTTGGTGGAGGACATTGTTTCAGGCCCTCGTTCAGAGTGGAGCCGGAGCTGTTTTTAGCAGCCCAACGTCACGTGACAGTGGGCCGACTTGTCCATATAAGCCAGTGACAGGAGGATGGATTCTGACAGGTGACAGAGAGCAGGAGTCAACATTCTTGCCCCTGGGAGTGAAGAGAGTGGGTGGGAAGGAGGATTACAAACCCCATTTAGACAGGGGTGGTGGGGGGAAGGAGGCAGAAGCTGACAGTTGTCAACAACAAATGCAAATGTTCGTGCCTGGCCCCTGAGACATGCCTCAGCCAGCACGGGGGAGGAACTTGGTGACAGGCTTCTTCAGGAAGGGCAGAATGCGGCCCAAGAGTCTAACTGTACAGTGAACACCATTTCTGTCTTGAGAGATCAGAAACTGAGTCAAGGAAAGTAGCCTGACAGTACCTGCTTAGGAACAAATAATAATAATAATAATAATAATAATAATAATAATAATAAAACTCGACTTGAACATCATTATCATGGCTTCACAAAGGTAGCCATCTAAAATGACTTATTTAATATTAAATCTTTCGAATTTGCCAGGGTTGTAGTCAGGGGGAAATTCCAATTGAAAAGCTGAATTCAAATCCTTTCACAATAAAGATGTCTACAAAATTGAAACAAAACAAAACAAAACAAAACACCCAGTTGATGATCCAATTAAAAAAAAACAACTAATAATTCTTTTACACGTTGTTTTCCTTCTTCCCTAACCCTCTTTCATCCTATTCCCTTACCCCTATACACACCCAAAAACACAAAGAAAATTTGATATTCTTTAAAAATTTAAATTTAGTTCATGACAATAATTTGTAGTGGTATAGTAGTAGCTGGCCTGTGGCTAGCAGAATCATGATTTCCTTTGGCCACATGTCAGGGGACAGATATCAGTACCATCTACAACTGAAATGAAAACATAGTTCTTCCATATTTCTGTCTGATCTACTTCTGAAATAGTTGTGCATCTGCTCTTTCCTCCAAGGTGATATTTAAAATTTAGAGCTTTCCTGGACATTTCTGATATTCTTGGTCTACTCTTAAGAAATAAAAATTCTTTAAGATTTTTCTATTTGTAGTTATAAATCTTAAATTATAAATATAGATTCTGATATTTGCCAGGATTTTGTGAAACAACTGTTTAACTGTATTGTATTTAAAAGTTTTTGAATGAGATTAAAAACTGAAAGAAAAAATCATGACTGTTTTTATACGATGAATTTGTATCCTGTTTCTCCTTGATTTTAAAAACCTTGAATAAAGAATACATTTTGTTCACAATCCCCAATGTACTTAATTATCAGTAAAGGGTAGATCAGGGTGACTGGTTATGTGTGGACTTAGTGCTGTGTGCACTGAGAGCTTATTGATGATCTAATAATAAGCTCCGTTACCTAATAATAAGTTATATGTATTCATAAACACTTCAGGGATCTTGGGATGATTCTGCTAATATTTTTCAATATTTATTTAGCAACTTATTTAGTAAAAAGAAACTGATGAAATTTTTTTTACTGATTTACATCTGGTCACCTAGACTAGGCCGTTAATTCTGTTTATCATTACTCTGACTATGGAGGTCTGAGCACAATATGTGAGATAATTTTTAGGGAAGAAGAAGTTTCTAGTGTAAAAGTGTAAGACCTTGCAAACTAAGGAATGACACTTGTATTAACCAGGGTTCTCCAGAGGAATAGAACCAATAAAATGTATATATAATTAAAAGAGCGTTCTATTAGATTGGATTATAGGGTCAGGGGCTGAAGGGCTTCACAATGCCCTTCTGCAGGATGGAGAGCTCAATGCAAGAAGTTGGGAGCCTCAGAACATGAGAAACAAATGATGCAATCTGAGGCTGAAGGCCTGGAAGCTCCCTGGAGACTTGCTGGTACAAATCCATGTTCAAAGGCTGAAGAGTCTGATATCCTGGAATGATAGCAATGGAGAAAACCACACCTGCTCAAGGAGAGTCAAAAGCTTGCACACATGTAGTTTTTGTTCCATCCAGGCCCCCAGCCTATTGGACTGAGCTTCCCATATTCAGGGTAGGTCTTCCCTACTCAGTTCACTTGTCTACCTCAACTGCCTCTGACAGTTCCCTCACAGACACACCCAGCAGTCTGCTTCATTCGATTTCCAGAACTCTCTCAATCTAGTTGACAATCAAAATTAACCATCTCAGCAACTTAAACTAATGGTATGGTCATAAGTTGATTAACAACAGGGATGGATTCTGAGAAATTCGTTGCTAGGCAATTCTGTCATTATGCGAACATCCCAGAGTACTTAGAGAAAATTAGATGGTCTAGCCTACTGCATACTGAGGCTATATAGTACAGCTTATCACTCCTACCAACAGCACGGTGTTGTACTGAATACTCTAAGCAATTGTAGTACAATAATAATTACACATATATGTATATGAATATCTGAATACAGAAAAGGTTCAGTGAAAATATGATATAAAAGATAAGATATGGTATACGTGGATGGCACTTACCATGAATGGAGCTCACAGGACTGAAAGTTGCTCTGGATGAGTGGTGAGTGAATGTGAAGTCTGAGGACATGACTGGATGCCCCTGTAGACCTTATAAATCACACACTTAGGCTGCACTAAATGTATTAAAAATTTTCTTTTCTTCAATAATAAATTGAACTGAACTTACTATAACTTTTTATTTTATGCACTTTTAAATTTTTTAACTTTTTGACTCTTTTGTAATAATATTTATTAAATTCAACCACATTGTGTAGATACACAAGAATACTTTTGTAAGCTTTCTAAAAAAGAAATGAAAATTCTTTAAGATTTTTCTTTTTGTAGTTTTCATTTTTAAATGCTTTTGTTAAAAATTAAGACAAAAAAACACACACACAATAGCCTAGACTTCCTTACATAGCATCACTTTTAACATGTGCGTAATGTCTTGTGCAGAACATTATGACAGCTAAGACATCATTAGGCAAAACAGTATCATGGGACCATTACTGGGCATGCAGTTGGTCCATCATTGACTGAAAAGTTGTAATGCTGCACACGAGTGTACGTTGTAGCAGAGCTTATTCATATAGAAAGAAGTAATTGCCTCAAAAAACATTCATTGAGTATGGGTAAAGAAACTGTGATATATATTATACACAATTGAATATTACTCATCATTAAAAGAGAATAAAATTATGGCATTTGCAGGAAAATGGATGGAGTTGGAGAAGATTATGCTAAGCGAAGCAAGTCAATCCCAAAAAACCAAAGGCTGAATGTTTTCTCTGATTAGTGGAAGCTGATCTATGATGGGGTGGGGGGCTATGGGAAGAATGAAGGAAAAGCATGGATTGGACAAAGGGGAGGGTGAGGAGGGGTTATGAGGGTAGGAAAGATGGTGGAATGAGATGAACATCCTTACCCTAGGTACATATATGATTGCAAGAATGGTGCGTCTCTACACCATGTACAACCAGAGAATTGAAATGTTGCGCTCCATTTGTGTATGATGAATCAAAATGCATTCTGCTGTCATGTACAAGTTGAACAAATAAAAAAATAAATAAATTTTTAAAAATTCATCAAATGTTTATCTGGTATCTCCATTGTGCAAGGGTCTGGGGAACAAAAGATAAACAAGACACAAGCCATGTCCTCAAGGAGCTGAGCCTATTAGAGATAAGATATGCACATATAGAACCATAGTTCAAAAGAAAGTGTGATAAGGACTACAGACTTTTGAACAGAGCCACTGAGGAACTTAAACATAAAAAAATGTGGCTAGGTGAGTCACAGGTGGGGCTTTTCATGTGAGATAGAAGAAGCAAGGCAGGGAGGTGGGTGAGCAGGAGTCTAGGAGGATGTGGTGGTTTAGGCTGGAGTGCAGAGCACGCTGCTGATGCTTGGCAGGCTGTGAACACTGGACTGAAGAGTTTCTGACACTTAATAAATTAGACATCAGGAAGTCATTAAGAGCTTCTCTCAGGGACACTTCTATGAGAGTGTGTGTTGGCTAGGTTAATCCTGCAGTGGTGAAAGGGACAGATGAAGAGTGCCCATAACCTGGCTAAAGACCAGATTGGAAGGTGATAGTCCAGGTGAGAGGTCATAAAGGCCTGGCATGGGGTGATGGCACCAGGGAAGGAAAGGAGGAAGTGAACTCTGAGGTTGTTATGAAAGTCGAATCCACAGAGATGACTCAGATGCCTTGAGTGTGAGCAGTAAGTGACACTGCAGAGAGGGTACAGAGTGAGTCAGGAGACAGGCTCCTCTCTGGCCTCTGTGTCCACCTCACTTTGTAGTGTTGGAAAAGTGACCTCGTCTTGCTGGATTTCAGTTCTCTCGTCTATAAGTGAGTGGGGTTCATAACCAGCTTAGCAGCATCTTTAGGAGAAAAATCTGAAACAGTATTTCTTTTGACGCTGAAAATCCCCAATTCTGTCATTTGATGATCCTTCTTTCCCTCTGCCTTCTACTTTTTCCTAGAACTGTCTCTGGAGGCCATACCCAAAGCAAGCAAAACCCCCATAAGATTGTGAGCCAAGTCAGTGGATAATACCCACTTTCCCCTCCTCATTCTCTTTTTCCCATCTCTTGTTCCTCTCTCCTCTCAGAAACCAGTGATCTGTGGGGTGGGTGTAAGGGTTGGGAGTGGGACACAGAGAAAGTGCTCTGTCAGAAGCTGCCACTTAGGAGCTGAACACCCTTAGCCTTGAGTGATGGAGGTATGAGACTGGTTTCAACTTCGTGGGGAAACAGGTGGATCTCACCTCCACTGGCAATGAAGCTCTGGGAGTGGGCGTCACCCAATGAGACTGGGGTACACACTCCTGAAGCCCAATCCCTTGCCTCATTTGTCTTCCCCTCAGTAAATAGGGCTTCAGGCATGCTCCCTCTCTTTCTTTTGTCTGTCTCTCTTGCTTCCCTTGTGGGAGCTGGGGTCGAGGAGATGTGGCTGGACCCCAAGGAAAAAGATATTTTCTCTGTCTCTATGTGATCATTCAGTGCCAATCCAATTCACCTGGAGTGACCCTGACTGATTTAGTCACATGTGGTGGCATGTGATCTAGGGTGGAGCCAGAATATTTTAGTCTACTCCGAAATCCTTCAAAATCCAGGAGATAGGGACCATTCTGTAACTGAATTGGACTGAAGACATCTTCAAAGTTCTGGGATTTAGAGTAGACGTGAGCCTCCTCAGAGTCATGAAAACCAACAAAGTTTCCTGGAGGTATCCTGGACTGTGAAGAAGGGGTGCACTCCTCCCTCCCCTTCTCTCACCTTGGCACTCACCATGTACATTAGGACAGGGCTTGAAGCCATTGGGAGCAATTCCAGAGTTCACCGACCTGGGGCAGGAGCATGTTTAGACACACTGAGAAACTGAAGCAAAATCATCATTGCCCTTCTCCAACAGCTTCCCATTTCTCCAGAGAAGTGTGGGGGGAAATAACATGGTTCCCCAAGAAACTGAGCAGGCACTCAAGAGTGGACTTGGTATTAAGAGATGACAATAGGGATTTTGACATTTTTCAACCTCTAGCCTCCAGACCAAATGGAAGCAGGTTTCAGGGGTCAGACACAGGAATGATGTGGAGGCCTGTGAAGCTTCTGACCCTGCTTCTCTGGAGGTAGGCGCCACAGGACTGCCCTCACTTCAAACTCTACCTGAAAACAGGAGTTCCCAGGTCCCTGGCACTTTTGACCCAAGAGTGACATAGAACTCAGGAAAGCATTAAAGTTATGATTACAATTTTATGGGTAGGAGACAGATACAAATTAAGACGGGGTCAAAGAAGAAAAACCTAGGCTACAGGTCTGAATGCGGGTTCCCAAATATGAACTTCTGTGTCCCCCACCCTCATGCCCCATTGGAGTCAGCATGCATCACCCTCTGGCACAAGATGTGTAACAAAACAACAGCTCCTGTTAACCAGGGAAGCTCCCCCAGGCTCCTGTGTCCAGAACTTTTATCTGGGTTTTATTATGTGGGAATTACTGATTAAATCATTGGCCATGTGACTGAACTCAGTCTTCAGCCCTCCTTCCCTTCCTGGAGGCTGGGCTGAAACTACATAGCTCAAAACCCCAACAGTCTAATCACAAGGTTGCTCTTTCTGTCCTGATTGGCCCTCTCCTGAGTCATCTTATCAGTCTCAATTATTGGGGCCCACAATGAATAGCACAGAGACATGCCTACCACTTAGGAAGTTCTAAGAATCTAGAGGCTCCCTCCCAGGAACTCAGGATAAAGGCCAGCCAAATTCTTTATTATGTAATAAAATGTTAGTGCATTTTTTTTTTAACCTCAGGAAGGGAGAAAGGGGGATTCTAAAATTACTTTTACTTTTATGTCAGCACAACAAATAAAATAAACATATACTGAGTACCAATTGCTTTGTATAATAGCTCCGCCTAACAGGTATTATTACTGTCATGGAGCCAACTATGGCTGAACAAAGTAGTTGTCCAGAGTCATATGATTGCTAAGTTTGTGACGCACACTTGAAGACTCATCTTTTGATTACAGGGCCCATGGTCTCCCCTTGCAAGCTGTGCTACTCCCATGAACTAGAGTCCATTAGAATGGTTTGTAATGAGTCAGGCATGGTGGTGCATAGCTGTAATCCCAGGGACTATGGAGGCTGAGAAAGGAGGATCCCAGGTTCAAGGCCAGCCCCAGCAACTTAGCAAGACCCTGTCTCAAAATAAAAAATAAAAAAAGAACTGGGCATGTAGCTCAGTGGTAAAGTGACCCTGGGCTTAGTCCCTAGTACCTCAAAAAAGAAAAAAAAAAAAAGTCTGCAATGATGAAAATGTTCTGTATCTGTGGAGTTCAACCTCTAGCCACAAGTAACTACTGAGTACTTAGAATGTGTACAGTGCAACTCTGGAACTGAATTTGAAACTTCATTTAATTTAAATTTATATTTGAATGGCCTCATATGGTTAATGGGTACCACATTGAACAAACAGCTCTGGAACATGAAATATAAAAAAAATGGGGAGAAAATTAAAATGCATTTGAAAGATTCACCAACAGGAACTGGATCTTTGGTGGATTCTGTACTATAGCTAGGGTGATATGAACCCCCACTGGCCACAGAATGCTAGAAGACCAAAGTAGACTTTTCATCCCAACTTTCAAAATAGTTCTGAAGATATAAGGCATTAGAAAAGGAATTAAGGTCAGGGGTGCTATTTTCTTGAAGATTCTAGAACAACCTTGGCATTTAATTTACTCATGTTCTCTTTCGTCTCTTTAGCACAGGTAATTGAAAGTCCAGATACTAGAAAATAGTAGAGCTTAGCTCAACAAATATGTTGATCAAACAAAACAGGAGTTATGGTCAGATGGAGGAAAGAACTAAAGGAAATTAAAAAGATACTGTTTATAGGAAGTGGTAAGGCAGATAGAGGACAAACCTAGTGGGAGAGAAGACAATGGGAATTAGAAAGTTGACCTTGCTTCTGGCTCAACCTCTAACATAGAGAGGAAGGAGAATTCTTGATTTCTTGTAGCTCACATAAGAGATTTGGTGGCTGACTAAGTCAGTAAAACATGGAAAGGACACCAGATGATGTGGCTGTGCAGGCATAGAGTTGAGGACTGCAGAAGAAGGAGGGTTGAAAAGGTTGAAAAGGCTTCATTAGCAGCCTAAAACTTTCAGCTCACCTCCAGCATAAGTTAAATCTCTTGAAAAATATTTTAATCTCATGCCAAAACAAAGGGCCAACTCTTAATCTTGTGCAAGCCAAGTCCTCTTAAAGATGCAAGATTATTAATTCTTCTTTGCAATATCCATCCATCCATACAACTACTCAACCGTCCGTCTGTCCATCCATCCATCCATTTTTTAATTAGGGAGAGAGCCATATAAGGTCAGTGGTGAAATTTAGGTGAGCTAGTTGGTGTTCTAGGCAGCAGATTCTGTTTATTGGTCCTACCAGATAGAGTGTATCTGGCAAGAGACAGGTAGGTATATAATGTTATTTATTTTGATATGCTGGAGTTCAAGGTATGCTTCAGGAAAGCACTATTTAATCATTAGTTGTCTTAAGAATTTGCCTCCATGTAACTTTTAAAGTTATTTGGGGAAAACAAAACAAAACACTTCTCCAGTAAAAAGGATTCATGTCATCTCCTTAAGCCATTTTATCTATACAATACTTAATACTTTCCTTCTGTCTACCTTATAATCTTTTCAATTTAATTGTCTCTGGAAATAGGCAACATGCATATATGATTCTAAAATTTTTAATGAAAAACAGTCATTTCATAAAATTGAAAATCACAAGAGAAATGAACTAACTTGATAAGCACTTAGCAGAAGCTAACACTATGGGACACTTCTTTCATTAGATTGCAAACTTCTGGTTCAAAGCTTTTTTTGTTTCATCTTGATAATTGCTTCTGTTTCAAATCTGTTGTTTATAAATTTTTCTTCATCATAAAGATCTCTAAGGAAATGTTAGAAAACTAACATATTGTACTTTCCTCTGAACATTTACTGGCATAATTCAAGTGCCAGAAAGAAACAGCAACAGTTGTTCCAAAAAATAGCAAATACTTTATAGCCCAAGGTCCTTCCATTGTCGTCTGTGCTGTGTGAAGTTCTCACCTGGGTTCCAGGGCCTCCTAAGCTCCACCCCTACCACCACTCACCTGCCGCTACCCTTACACCCCAGTTTCCTAACTGATTTATCTGAATTCACTCTTGCCTTCTGCAATTCATTTCTTACACATCACTCCCTATTTGAATCCCAGGAACTGTCGCATCACCCCATGAAAAAAACATAAATCACTGTGAGTCCTAAGGCCTGACGTGAACTGCCCCATCTCCAACCTGCACTATCCATAGAAATAAGATGTGATAAATATGAGCCATGTATATGATTTTTAAATTTTCTAGCAGCTACATTAAAAAAGCTAAGAAGAAACAAATGAAACTAATTCTATTAATATATAACCAAAATATTACCATCCCAACATATAATCAATGTTTTTAAAAATGATAGTTCTCCTCCTCCTCCTCCTCCTCCTCCTCCTCCTCCTCCTCCTCCTCCTCCTCCTCCTCCTCCTCTTTCTCCTCTTCTTCCTCCTCTCTTCTTCTTTTTTTAACCTTATTGTGCTGGCTATTGTCAAAAACCCAGAAAGTGCATCCTGGTCTTATTCCTGATCTTTGAAGGAAAGCATTTAGTCTTTAACTACTTTTTATTTTCAGTTTTGAAAGAAGGGATAAAACCCAGAGTGGCTTTAGCACTGAGCCACATGCCTCGCCCATTTTATTTTATTTTATTTTTTTGAGACAGGGTCTTAAGCTAAATTGCTGAGGGCCTTGCCAAATTGCTAAGGCTAGCCTTGAACTTGCAATCCTCCTGCCTCAGTATCCCGAGTTGCTGGGATTACAGGTGTGTACCACCATATCCACCTTAGTCTTTTCTATTAAATATAATGTTACTGTATGTTTTACATGGATGCCTATATTAGATTGATGAAATTCCCCTCCTTTCCAAGTTTGCTGTCAGTTTTTAAAATGAGGAATGGAAGTCAAATTTGGTCAAATGTTTCTTTAGTCTGTTTAATATGATGAATTACATTAATTTTTGAAAGTTGAACTAGTCTTGTATTCCTGAAATAAATTCCCTTGGTCATAATATATTTTTATTTTTATGTATTGTTGGATTTAATCAGCTAAATTTTTTGTTGAGAGTATTTACATCCCTGTTCATTAAGGATATTGTCCTACAGTTTTATTTTCTTGTAATGTCTTTGCCTGGTTTTGTTATCAGGCTAAAGTTGACTTCATAGAAATGAGTTGGAAAGTATTCCTCCTTCAATTTTCTGGAAGAATTTACATATAATTGGTATTATTTCTTCCTTAAATGCTCAGTAGAATTCACTACTGAAGCCATCTGGGCCTGGTGTTTTCTTTATGAGAAAAATAAATGCATCAATACATGTAAAGTTCCTAGAACTGTGTTTGGATTGTAGGAAGTGCTGAATAAATATTAGCTGTTAATTACCTAATTATTATCATCTGCATTTTACAAATGAGGAAACTGAAGCAACCAGGATTTCAAATATGAGCTATTACTATATTCATTTATATTTCCAGTTAAAATAGTAAATGGGTATTTTGGAAAAATTAGAAAATATTTTAAAATTTTTAGTGAAGAAAAAAGATCACCATTATTAACATTTTTATGCATTTTCCAATCTTTTTTATAGATAATTTATGCTTGTTTATATTGTTATTATTATTTGTATTACTCTGTAATACTTTATTTAGCAATTCAATTATTAACATTTTCCATGTCCATACAAATTCTTAATAAATAATTTAAATAATCATACATTTTTTATTATATGATCATATTACAATGTATTTAACCTCATTTTGTATTTTTATGATTGTTTTTTTCCTATTTCCTTTGCACACAGGAGCCAAGCACCTCTTTCTTGCACTTCCACACGGACTTATATAAACGTCAATAAAAACTCTCAAAATAATTCCTCCAGGCCTTCTCTGTAAGTATGGTTTGCTTCCACACCCCATGAATATGACACTTCATGATTATGCTTCTCCCTTCCTCCTTCCCCTCCAGGCCCTTCCCTCCCTTCTTCCCCTTCCCCTCCCTTTTTTCTTCCACACTGATAACAGCTAATGCTTATTGTGTACTTACTATGTGCCAGGCACCGTACTAACAGCTTTATAAATGATATCTTAATAAAAATAAGTATCCTTATCATCATCCCTATTTTACAAATGAGGAAACTGAAGCAACCAGTATGCCAAGCAGCTTGCCCAAGGTCATGCAGTAAGGAACTGCAAAGCCAAGACAGGTCATCTGGTTTCACAGCCCATAGGACTAACCACTATGCTTATTGTCTTCTGACTTGTATCTTTGGACTTTTTCCTGATTTCCATTCCCCTCCTGAGCTACTGACCCTGAGAGGTTTCAGTTCTGTCCCATATCACCTGTTACAAGTGTGTCCTCCACAGAGAGATCCTGTTACTATTCTTTCCTATTCCTTTGACTTATTACCCATTTATTGTTCTTTTAGGCAATTACAGTGAAAAGGATTCTCTTTCTTACTTTGTAAATGTGTTTTCATGAACATGATATATTTTAAGTGATCCATACATTCAATTAAAAAATTATTGAAAGATGAGATAAAAAATGGAAAGTAGAAAATTAAAGATAAAGCAACAAACCAAGGCAGGTTATATACACTGGTAGCAAAAGCATACTAGTTGTCCAGGACTCTAAAATGTACAAGAGTGAAGAATTACCATTTCTTTATTACCACTATTAGCCTCAAAAAGAATAATAATTCTTTTTTGTTAGGAAAATTTATGTTTTGTGTTGTGACTTCAACAGCTCTTTAGTGACTCTATTCTAGAAAATAATCTGTAAGGAGAATTATTACCAGAAAGATCTTCTTAAGTATTCTGTTCAGTCTCTGAATCTTTCAGCAAATTGTGTGTCTGCTTTAGTTATTTTTCAACAAAATTGTACTCAAGGGGAGCCCTAAACAGAACTTTTATTCCAGTTACTTCTTTCTCAGTGCTGATAACTAACTTTCCACAATTACTTCCTAGAAGGACACCAACACTAGAACCCCCTTCCAAAAGCAAACCCGTCACTCCCTGACTTCTCCACGTTCCACCCTTGCTTTAGCCTGCCCTGCCCGCTCTGCCTAACAGAGGAGTCAAGCAGTCAATGTCCCTTTCCAACTTCTCTGTTTCCTGCTTGTTTCCCTGTCTGATTTCCCCTAACTCCCGGCAATGCTGACATCAAACCCAAATCACAAAGGATCCGGAGCAGCAATAGATACATAAAGGCAATTTGTTACCATTTGTGAAAGAAAGACAACCAACTTCGTTAATTTCCCAAAGAAAATGGATCTGATTTTTCAAGAAACTTCCTAGAGAAACTGCCAACACCCATTGACCATCCTCTGGGGTGTTTTACCGAGCAGTAACCTCAAGCTTACTTGCCTAAGGTCTGACTTTCTGTTTAGTGGTTCAGATTGAGAGCGAACTGAACGAAAAACTACCAAATGAGACCAGGAAGAAAACTGGAGGATGCGGGCATCGATCCCGCTACCTCTCGCATGCTAAGCGAGCGCTCTACCATTTGAGCTAATCCCCCACCGCTGGGTACGGCTGGTTATCTGTTCCTCTAGAGGAGGGACAGAGCAGGGAGAAGTGAAGATAATTTTTTTTTTTTTTAAAACCACTTTTGATCTTGTCTAGTAACTGAAACCAAAGTGACAAAAGTAAAC
This sequence comes from Callospermophilus lateralis, assembly GCF_048772815.1. Classification (NCBI taxonomy): domain Eukaryota; kingdom Metazoa; phylum Chordata; class Mammalia; order Rodentia; family Sciuridae; genus Callospermophilus; species Callospermophilus lateralis. The sequence goes on from NC_135320.1 coordinate 24,569,559, forward strand.
CGCCCTTCCTTCGAGCCGGAGTCGAACCAGCGACCTAAGGATGGCTACGGAAATGCAACCTACAGTCCTCCGCTCTACCAGCTGAGCTATCGAAGGGAGCGGGCGGCTCTCCTCCCGTCTTGTTCCCATAACATCGCCTCATTTTCTAGACTCTGTGTGGTGTGCCCTGTTTTCCCGGTTCCCAGGGCCCAGGAGTAGGAGACGGCTCTTCCCACCTCTTCGGGGCAGCCGGAGCAGACGCTGCCCCGGGTTTAGGAAAAGGCACTTTTGCCTGGGACCGGCTTGGCCGCGTTCTCTCCCTTTTTTTTTTTTTTTTTTGTTTTGTTTTTAATAACTCGGGAAACGCCAGAGAAGCTTAAGGAACAAACACAAACAGCCGCACTTTGGAACTAACTGGCCCGAGCATGTCCTCGCTCTGGGAATCGCAAAAGGTTTCACACGTGGGATGTCACCGACCCACGATGGTGCCAAAGTACCGAACTGCCAAACTGTTCGTTGGGGTGCTATGATTGAGGGTCACGTCCTGAAAAGAAAGGGCTTGTAAATCATAGGAAGCCGGGGGAGGGAAAAAAAAAAAACAAAACAAAACAAAACATCAGTCTCCTTCGAGCCGGAATCGAACCAGCGACCTAAGGATCTCTCTTGCTAGGGAACCAGCTACAGTCCTCCGCTCTACCAGCTGAGCTATCGAAGGGACAAGAGGGCAAGGCGCGCCCCCTGAGATTCAACACTTAGGAGTCAGAACGCTCTCGTGGTTGGCTGAGAGCATGAGCATGCGCACTTCGAAGAGCCCGGAACTAAGCACGAGCCGGTGTGAAGTTATACGCATGCGTAAGAAGACAGTCCCGCCCCGTTCCTCTCCGCCCGGCTCTCTACCTCGCAAGCCCGTGACCCTGGGAAAGATCCTAACCCGAGTCCTGGTCCGCTGTGCCTAGACTCTGCGACTCCGCTGTCTGTCGCAGCCTTCCTTTGCTAGCCTAGGTTTCACCTCTGGGTGACTGTCAGGTCCCGCCTTACTACCGTGTCATTCTGAAGGCCCCCCTGGGGCTTGGCGTGGAGGGCCAGTGGCGCAATGGATAACGCGTCTGACTACGGATCAGAAGATTGTAGGTTCGACTCCTGCCTGGCTCGTGCTTTTTGATAACTTCCGTTTTTCAAAACCAAAAGTCGTTACTTCCCCCTGAGTTTCCCAAACCAAAGTAGTTAGATCACTGCAATAATGTAAGCCACACTTGGAGGCCAGAGAGCCCAGCCCAGGCTCACTTTGGCCGCCGCTGCTCTCGTGGTTTCCAATGTCCCGGGCGAGGCTGGCTGGATGCGCTCGGGCCTCTGGAAACCGACTGCCCCACGCAGAGCTGGTTGAAGTCCCAGCGCTGCCCGGGACGCAGCTCAGATCCTCGGCTTTTGTAAATCATTTTAAGACATCACAATCACAGAGTCACCAAAGAAGGCCTCGCTCCCCTGACGCTGCAGGAAGAGAGAAGGGGCGGGGTGGCGGGGGCGGGGGGAGTTAAGGGTACTTAAAATGTCTTTTTGATCCTATTCTTACATTTAATTTTCACAAAGATATTTCCTCCCAGATAGGCCTGTGATCCCGTTACATTGGCCTGGTTTTGTAGTCATAGTCAAAGAGGGTTAGTAAATTGTTAGTGGCTCGTGGCTATTTTGTGATATTCTGCGATCTCTACCTGTTAGCCCTACCTAAAAACCTTCCAATGATGGTTCTTTTAACTAAGGAAACATGATGTTGGTTTGAGCAAATTGAGTTTCTGTACTGAAGTTCTTATTTTAATCTAATTTGTAGAAGAGGATTTGCAACTGTTAAGTCTCCTGATAAGATAGCAATTCCCCAAAATAAAAGCTTTAAGAAAAATGTGAAGTATGCGAAGAATAATGTGAAGTTAGGAAAAAGAAAGCAATTAATTTTATAAAGTGGGGATGTAATTTCCCTAAGGTTGCTTAAACTTGGTCCAAAGAAGCTAAAATTGAAGGGAGAAGGACAAGCATAGACAATTTGGGTAAAATGATGGTGGTTTTAATTTTTGTTTCCTACTGAACATAATTTCTATTTTGCATGTAACAAGCTGATGTACCTTTAAAGTTACATAGTGTTTCTAGAGTTTAAAAAAAATTACTTCTGTGGGATTTTGGGGACATACATTGTACTCCTTCCTTAACGTTTATGGACAGAAGCAAATAAATTAGGTAAAGAGGAAATAGCCTCTGTCTTATTCCTACCTTTTCCCATTTTATTATGGTGGCAAGCAAAGTATTTATTATCTGCCGAGGTCATAGTCATGGCCATCATTGCAGGATGACAGAAACCATCATCCTTGGTATGTCTCCTTTTACTACAGCCAGCCTAAGTAACAGATTTCAAGACATGCATGATTTCTGGCCTTTTACTTGTAGCAAAAATTCACACAGAGCTAGTGTAAGCAAGAGAAGCATTTATTATAATGATACAAGGGTATTTCTCCAGGAAACCTAGAAAGAAATATACCTTGGCCTTCTTAAAGGCTTTTCTCGGTGTCCCTCAGCTCTTGTCTATGTTGCTCTAATATCATGTTGAAAAAAGTTCCCTTAAAAGTTCCTGAGCTTTTCTTAGTCTATAACCCTGAGACTCCCTTCTTTTTCTTAGGCCTCACTGCAAAAATTTCCATTGTTCTGGCCTCATTTAGATCTTCATTCCCTGTATTCAAGGGGCAGAATAGCATGTCTTGTTTGGCATATTTGAGGAGTAGGGCATTGAAAACAGGATAATAAAGATATGCAAAAAGGGAAAAAGATTTGTTGCAACATGGCAAACTGTAGTAGGTACAATCAGTAAACTAGAGATTTTTAAAAATTTCTGGGAGCTGGAAAGCAAATGAGACTATATGGATATAGCTTGGAATAGAGATAGAGAAAACTATAGTTCAAAATGCACATTCTGCAAGCTAACAGAAACAAAAGCATTCTTTCAGTAGAGTTCCCAAGAGACTTCAGGCACAGAACAGTGAAGAGGTCAGTTGTCCACAACATTGTGCAGCTGTTGCTGAATTTGTCCTTTGGTGGAGCAGCCTGAAGAGCTGCTTAAGCAGAGAGGATTTCCTTGGAGAGATCATGGATGGGTGTAGATTGGGAAGAGAGGCAGAGCCAATCCTAATAATATGCATGGAAAGCAAAGAATGCCACCCCATCCCACTCTTAGAATGAATCTCTTCTTGAGTTGGTAGTTTGGGGTATCTTGGTTCAGATGACTATTCTCCCACTACGCACCATAAATGAAAAAGCCTGTATGTCCCCAAGACCCATTCATAAATATTTTCATATTTATGATATGAATCATTGTAGTTGTTCATTCATAAATATGAAAATATGTTTACCAGACAATTGAGAGGAAACAACAGCTTAAAAAAAAAGAAAGTTCAAGACGAACAAATTAAGTAAATGACCCAGGAGGAAACAGATAATGTGAGGAATAGAACAGAACTATGTTTTTTAATGCTAATGGATATCCTCAGAGACAGCCAAAGGGTATTGCAACAATGAAAACCAGAACACGGTGATATTAAAAGGAGCCACTAGAGAATAATAGAGTTCTTGAAAACTTAAAGTGCAATGGCTAAGGTGAAAAATAACATATCAGAAATGGCTAAAGACAAAATATGAAGATAGGGAAGATAAAATGGAAAATATCTCATAAGACACCAGACCATAGAAAGCAAAAAAATATATAAAAATAGGAACATAAAAGACCCAAAAGACACAATAGCTACATATTAAGTTCCAGGAAGAGAAGGAAACAATGCAGGGGAAAGGAATGGAAGAAAGACATTGTTCATCTATTCAAAAGGGCCACCCTAACAGGATGGATAAAGAACAAATGTGCCTTGACACAGCCTTGTAAAATTTAAAACCTTGAAGAATGAAGGTGAAACCCTAAGTTTTCATAGGTGGAGGCATAATAAAACAAGGGGAAAACCAGACTAGCTACAAAGAATAAGAACTGGATTATGATCAGACTTCTTGGATTTAGAGGACAGTAGAGTGAGGCCTTCAAAGTTCTGTGGGGAAATAATTTAGAACCTTGAGTTGCCTTCCCAGTAGGTAGCAATCACATTTTAGAACAGATACTTAATACTTGCAAGGTCTCTAAAATTTAAATTATATGATTCTTTCTGAAATAAATAGTAATTTAAACAACACATTATTTGAGAATGTCATGCTGAATGGGTTCTTCAAGATGATGAAGCTGAGGCAGAATTAGAGAGCAAATTTTTTCCTGGGGAGTAACATGTGTGAGTGGAAAAGGAAAGGATACAAGTTGAGTAGGAGTAGCCATAGGACACTGATGCTGACCTGACAGTTTCTACTAGCCCCGTTGATAGCTCCAAAGCAAAGATTTCTCTTTAAAGGAGCTCTGAGTTGGGCAGAAATGATTGGGCCCTTGTATCACTGCCTTGCTCAGGCATTGACCAGAGACTGATTACCACTGAAGGGTCCTATAGACTGTCAGCTGTGCTCCTTGTAGCTGGGCAGTGAGTCCTTTCCTGAAAGGTGGTCTAGCAGTATACTTTTGTATCTTCCACAGATTTACTTTGGCAAAACAAAGTGAAAATCCAAGAAAGAATAGTACACATGATTTAAGACAAAAGGAAACCAACTCAGGGACTCGGGTTGACAGTGCTACAGTTTGAATGTTTTTGTCCCCCTAAAGATTCGTGCGTTTGAGGTTTGGTGACCAGGCAGAGTGGTAGGTGGTACTGGGAGACAGGAGTGAGACCTGTAAGTGGTGGTGCCAAGTGGGAGGTCCTTAGGTCCTGAGGCATGCCCTTGGAAGGAATCATAGGACACCTTTCTTTCTCTGACTTCCTGTTGAGGAATGTGATCCTTCCTCCCAAAATCACAATTATTGTGCCATTTGCCATGGTTGCCATTGCCAGAGACTATATCATGCTGTTTGGACTGTCAGCCTCCAAAACTGTGCTTAATCAACTTCTTTTCTTTATCAACTTTTCTGCCTGAGGAGTTTCATTATAGTAGCAAATTCTCATGAGTATAACAAGGATGTTAAGGAAACAATCAAGTGTGTGTGTGTGTGTGTGTGTGTGTGTGTGTGTGTGTGTGTACATGTGCATGCATACATAGATCAGAGGGCTCCAGGGAGATTATCTTTTAAGAAGAAATGGGTTCTTTTAAAATAGCAAATGAGATTTTAAAAGATCATAAGTTACTTTTCTCGGAAAGATTCTTGGGAACTTCTAATACAAAAAAAAAATTTAATATTGCCTAAATGTAAAATAAATTGCAATGTGGGTACACTTCTGAGAAATTCTGGGCACATGTTATGAAATATGTCAGTCCTTTTTACACAAACACACACACACACACACACACACACACACACACACAAATTCATTTACCATAGATCTAACCTCTGGTACCTCAGATTGTAAACTGTGTTTGGAGACAGAGCATTTAAAGAGGTACTTAAGTTAAAATGGGGTCATTAGGTGGTTTTAACAAGTCCCCATTTGGACACTTAGGTTAGGAAAACTGGACCAATGACTTTGAGAGGAATGATGTTGAGAGGCAGTTTCTGATGCCAGGTCAGATAATAACCAAGGCATTCTGTAATTAGCAAAGTGTTCCTTTTATTTACAGGTATGCTATTTATCACCTCTAAAACCCAAAAGTCAAATCCATACAATTTTTTAACAACAGTTCTCCATGATATCTGAAGATACAAAATGTTGTTCAACTTGAAAAAGTATCCTCCACATGTGCACACTAAAGAGCTTGATAGTTCTTCCTATCAGTGGAGGAAACCATTCTACAGATCAGGAAACTCTGCCCAGAAAGGTTAAATAATTTGTTCAGAATTATCACTCATGTTGGGGATGTAGGACTGAGCTCAGGTTTGGATATTGCACATCCATGGCTTTATCTATATATGTACTGTCCCCAAAAAGGAGATATTCAGAGAATGTTTCCAACATCAGAAAGGGAACCATTCTGTGGAATTCTAGGGTTAATCAACTGCTTCCAGTTACTCACAGAGTTAGGTTCTATACAGTCACTGCAAACAGTGATTTAGTGGGTGCTAACTCATTGCTTCCAGGAGAAATACAGGGTTAGTTTTCTTTAAGCCTCTGGTTACATTTTCATCAATCAGTCAATGTGTAACTTTGTTTTCTGTGTGTTTCTGTTTAAGGACGCCTAATTTAATGTATACATTGCTAATTTGTTAATCTTGAGCTCCTTGCCAACAGCACTGCCTGAAGGAAGCTAATCTGACTGATGTACATGTTTCTTCATAAGGCCTCCAGTGCATAGGAGCATTTGACCGACAGTACTTCAGCACAATGCTTGGTGCCATTTTAAAAAACAAAATCAACAAAACACACAAAAATGCAAAATACAAGGCATGACATAGACCATGTAAAGAGTTTACAATAAGAGATCTGAAGCAAGAAGGCAAAGGATTGCCTTGTTCAAACTCAGTGGGGACATGTACACTGGGTGGCTCACAGAAGAAGAAAGTGCTATATTGGTTTCAGATCTACAAATAAATTTTAGAGGGTAGGTAAAGGAGTTCAGAATACACCACACCAAAGAATCAGACTTTGACACATTGTCTACTTTGAGCTAAAGCACCTGAGAAACAACAGAAACACTTTCTACCTAAAGTCAGGTCATAAAATTTCACGTAAGAAAGATGCCCTCACTGTACCAGGAAGGAAAGAACATTCTCATCATTGGAGACTGCGAGTTGTACCAAAGTGGATCTGAATCTACTAAACTAAGCCTCATTTTCCAATAGTTTCCCCCATATATTTTCTAGTCACCTTCCACAATTACTGACCCTAGCCCACATCTTTTTGTCTTGTCACCTCTCCACAATTTATCATTCTTTATTTATAAATGTATGTAAGCTTTTGAGACTAATATCTTCTTTGTAAAATTTTTTTGTAGTTACAGATGGATAAAAATGCCTTTGTTTTATATGTTTATGCTTATGTGGTGCTAAGGATTGAACCCAGTGAAGATACATGCTAGGCAAGTGCTCTGCCACTGAGTTACAGCCCCAGCCCTTGGGCCTAGTGTCTCTTTTAAGTCTTCATTTTTCTTATGAATATGCTCATGTACATGAAAATATTAAATAAAACTTGTCTGCAATTCTCTTGTTACTGTTTTATGTTAATTTAATTCTCAGGCCCAGACATAGAACCTGAGAATAGAAGGAAGTTATTCTCCCCCCAGAGAAGGAAGTTTGTTTTCTCTTACATAGGCACATCCACAAACATGAAATCTGAATGATGAGCTTGCCTGTATTATTAGCCAAACTAAATCCTGAATTCTATACCAGATTACCATATCAAAATATTTTAATGAAACCAATCCCCACCCCTCTCCCTCTTTAAGAAGATTAACAGGAGACACTTGTATTACAGGGAGACCGTGAGACCCATCCATCCAATTCCTAGGGCCCTAAAAGACCCTGCAATCTCACAGTCTTTCACTCAGGTAAAGTGAGACTAACATTTTTGCTTATTACATTTTCCCCAAATGTCTGATTAGGGATGGGAGGAGAATTTTGAAGGGAGATTTTCTTCAGAAGCATTTATTCCTTTAACAAATATTAATTTAACACTTGATGTGTGCTAGGCATCAGTGTTTCTTCTAGAGCTTGGGATATAGCAATAATCAAGACAGACATACAAGCCTGTCCTGATGGAGCATACATTCTGGAAAGGCAGACAGACAATAAATAACAATAATTAATGTATATGTTAGGTTCCAAAGAGGTAAGGGCCAAAGAAAAAAGAAAGCATAATAGATTCAGTATGTGGAGGGGATCATGCTTCTCACAATGGCAAACTGATACCAGAAGCAAAATAAATTGCTATGGAATATATACATATGTGTACACACACACACACACACACACACACACACATACACAGAGGAAACACATGCACACAAATACAAACACATACATACACGCACACGTTCTTTAAAGGGCAGCAAATAGTATTTCGTTCCTTAGGAAAATGTTGAAATTTGCCAAGCTCTATTTCCTTTGTACTATGAAGAAATAATAAAAGAATGCTAATTTAGTAATCTGAGAGATGAATGCTACATTTTTACTAATGGAAGCTTCACAATTTGTACCTTATTTTGTAAATGGAGAAATTAGATATAATTTCACTTTTATTATGAACAGATAACATTTAAATCATGAGAAGATTTTATATCTTATTGTTGAGGGGTACTGAAAAACCTTATTTTTATATATAATAGCAATGTTGTCATCCCAATTTTGTGGACTCTGAATAATAGATTATATTAACTTGGATTTATAGACCTATGGTATTCACTTCAAGTGGGGGGAGGTACTAGTTATAATATATTGAATGTGAATATTATTTTCATGTTAAATAAGCAGTTGTGTCTGACTTCACAGAATTCAAGTGTGACTTAGGGCACCAGGGTGGCATAGTAATTAAACAGATAGACTTTGGAGCCTAACTACAGAAGATCAAATGCTAGCTTTCCTATTATTAACATATGGGTTAATTAATGGCTCTGTGCTTCCCAATTTTTCTCATCTATAAAATGGGAAATAGTGATAGTATTGATCTCAGAGGGTTGCTATGAAGATCACATGAGACCGTTAAAGTAGGGCCTGGCTCATAGTAAGTACCATGTGTTGCCTCTTTTAAAATATGTTTAAAGGCTTTCTTAACACCATCTAAACATCCTAGAAAATTAGAGTCAGAACTCTGTTTAATAGAATTTTAAAAATCATAATTATGTATTTTACTTTATGTTACCTATCTATTTACTTTTGTTCTGGGCATGGAACCCAGGGCCTTGAACATCTGGAGCCATGTGCTCTAGAGCTGAGCCACACCTCTACCTCATAATTATTTATGAATATCAACCACTCTAAAATCACTTGCAAAATTAAACAATCCAAATTTTCACCCACTTGATTGATGTTGCAGCTATAGGTTGGTCAGACAAGAGAAAGTGGCAAAGACCTTTCTACAAAGACAGCAAAGACTTTCCAAGTAAGGAGGTGCTTCAGAGAGTGAGGAAGGAGGATGAGGTGAAGAAAAGAAAGAGGAAGACATCTGCTGATTTGCTCTTGAGGAAGTCATTGGAAATAAAGTAAGGGAAATTCCCTAGTCTTCACTCTCCTTGAACTACAAAGGGCAGTCAATGAAATGGGCCAAGTAACTTAATTTCTGTTTTAGTTTCTTAGTCTGAAATATAGGAACTGAAGATGGTGACAGTACTTGTCTTTTATAGATTTTTAGAAATATTATGTTAATCAATACAAAGCTGTTAGACTCAGGTATTAAACACTATGCCTATTGGCTATTGTTCATTCAGAATATTTGTTTTAAATTTATGAATGAGTGAGTCATCTTTTTAAAATACAAATAAATGCATCTATGATCCTAAGCCAACCCTCTCATATCCTTTATTTTGAAGGATAGAATGCCGTAGAAAGAGGTAAGAGAGTGAGCAAGCTAAGAAATGCAGGAGATAAACAGTAAAAAGAATAATTGTATTTACCATTAAAACTTTATCCTCTAACTCAAAATAACATGTATGTTTTTTGGATTTTGAAAGCTAAAAATTTTATTGCCTATCACGCTACAAATTAATTAAAAACAATAATCTCCGTGTTGTTTTAGTCAGATTTTTTATTGTTGTGACAAAAAAAAAAAAAAAAAAAACTGAGAAAACAACTTAGATGAGGAAGGATTTATTTTGGTTCACAGTTTTAGAGGTTTTAGTCCATGGTTGATTTGTTCCATTGCTTTGGGTCTGAGGCCAAACAAAGCATTATGACAGAAGAGCATGGTGGGAGAAAACTGCTCACTTCACAGCAGCCAGAGAGTAGGGGGCGGTGAAGGGGCTGGGGACAACATATACCCACTCAGGGCATGCCTATAGTGATCTACTTCTTTCAAGTAGGTCCCATCTCCTACAGTTTCCACCACCTCCCAGTAGTCCTTTTAATAATGACCTCATCAATAAATTAGTCCATTGATGTGATCAGTGCCCTCATGAAAAGTACCCAAAAGCTCCTAGGTTATCTTCCCCAAAGCTCCTAGGTTATCTCCAAAATATTTTTTCTAAAATTATAATATTCCTGAAAATGCCAGTTTGAAAACTAGCTAATATTATGCATGACCAAATAGTCCATTTGTAGATATAAACTTTGAGAAGATGAATATCTCCTCAAGAAATCAGAAGTGAAGATATTTAGGTATCAGAATATATCAAAAGTAAAAGAAAAATTCACGAAGAGTAGGACCTCTTTTCCTGACCCTGGAAATGAGGGTGTGCCTGGTAACACATCTTTGCAAAAGCCCATGATCTGATTTTCAGCAATCAGAAAGCTCAGTTGGCAGCCTAGCAGTGAGCAGGATGTGTTAACAGATGTCCTATAACTGCTGATTTGATTCTAGGAATTTAATTTGGCTTCTTGGGGACAGCCCTGGAACAGCATGACAATTCTAGAAAGTGGTGTCACACTTACCCATTCATTTGGCACTAAGCAGGTTTAGATCTCCTTTTGGAGAAAGGCATTTCTCAGAAATAGCATATGTTGAGAATTAATCCATTAACCAACAGGTAGGTGTTTATTAGTTTCCTAGTTTGTTTTTAGTGCTGTGGGAAAGATAAACTCTGACTCTAAAATGTAGTTCTGGAAAATACTACTAATTTGTCATCTATAATGTGACAATAACTGTTCTTCAGAGTGTGGTTACATAGGACTTGATCTCATTTTCTGGGCATTTGCAGTTGACAACCTCTCAGGAAGTGAATATAAATGAATATAGTTATTCAGGTGTTCAGGAGGCAAAGAATAACAACTGCAGGCAGAAAAAATAAAAGAAGTTTTGGAGAAGAGGACTTGGGTTTCTCAAACAAAAGTTTTTCTCTGGAGAAGGGTGGTGTTCTGGAAATGGACATTTGCCTTAATTTAGATGAGGGTTGAGGATGCTGAAATATCTGAAAAAGATAACTTTAATCAAGTAAATGAAGTGAAGTGACAATGAGACTCCCCTCCATCTTCCTATTCTTCATTTCAGAGTATTTCATATAAAATATTAATATGCAAAAAAAAGATCAGTATGCTAAGCCTCTGTAAAAATGATAGATGCTAGCAGCTTTTGCATTTCTAGCAGGTAGGAGTTTCTCTTTTCTATAGTATAGGTTAAATGCTTATTTATTTAACAAATATTCTCTGACCATCTACCATGTGACCGGCACAAAAATCAGGCAAAAATCCTCGCCCTCCTGGTGTGGGAATCAGACAATGATCAAAATAGAGAAGTATTTTAGTAAAAGGTGCTAAGGAGAAAAAGTAGAGAGGAAGAACAGGAAACGAGGGCGGTCACAATTCTAGACATGGGAAGATCTTAAGAGAAATTTGAGAAAAGAGATATTTCACTTATTTCACTTTGAAATCTAAAAACATTGAATTCATAGAAATAGAATGGTCTCTTTATGCTCTAAATAATTATATGTTCTAAATTAATCTCTGACTCAGAGAGGCAGTTTAACAGGGGAGCAAGAAATTTTCTCAGGCTCTAAGCACCCCCTATTTCTAGGGCTGTGAGAATCTGCAGGGGTGCATATATTGATTCTCCAGTGAGTTTCTAGGGCTCATTTTGCTCCAGCCTGGTGGCTGCTGAGGACTGTCTAATCTCATGTGATTTCTGAGGAGCCAGCTCTTTATGAGGGCTATGAAACCACAGCTTAATTTTGTCACATGGGCAACCAAGTGCCACCCCATGGTAGAAGTTCTCCCCTGTGGGCACACAAATCTAAGCTACTCCAGGAACTCCTCTGAAATTCTCAAACCCATCTCAGTATGGAGGACCTTCACAGTGGGATCACTTCTCCTCAAATTTCATCACGCACTTTCTAACAGCCTTTCTAATGTGGCCTGGCTTCCCAGACAGAAGCCTGAGTGGGAGAGGCCACTGTGCTCAGTGAAATAAACTAGGCACAGACGATCAAATACCACATGATCTACTTGTACGTGGAATCTTGAAATGTTGAACTCATAGAAGCAGAGAGTTGAATGGTAGTTATCAGAGCTGGGGAGTTAGGGAGATGTTGGTTAAAAGGTTAAAAAAAATAAGTCTGGTTTTCAGGTCTCTGGCTATCTTTGTTTTGAACCCCAAAGGGTGCCTGTAGCAAAGAACAACCTTTTAATATGATACTCAAAATAAGAGGCTTCATTCCTTTTGGTCTCCAAAGAACTAAGGACAAAACAAAATTAATGTCTCAATCCATTCAAATAACCTTGCCAATACATTCAAATAAAAAATCTGGTCCCTTTAAATTATTTGTCTGTCAATATACTCAGAGAATTGTGAGAATAATATATTTGCCCCCCGCCCCCGCCTTTGCTTATTAGCACTGTGACTCTGTATGAGGAGTTGGGTGGGGAAGTATTCGTCTGAGGGTGTTCTGTTCTGTTTCACATCTCTCCCTCCATCATCAGACCAGTTCATCTAAGAGACAGTAAGCAAGGTATAGAGGTGACCAAGGGGAGCAAGAGACCAGGAGACAGAAATAGAAATGAGGGTCCGATGGAGGAAAGGTAGACGTGGGAAAGGGGAGGACAGGGAAGAAAATGTATTGAGAAGAAATGAGGGAGAAAGGACAAAGGAGAAGATGAAGTTAAATAGACTTAGAACGAGGGTTGGAAAATGAAATATTGAAGATGGACAATGAAGAAACAAGTTAGTTGCAGAAATTATGTTAAAATTATACAGAAGATCAGTTGAAGGTCAGAAGCCTGACACAGGATTTGACAGGACTTTCTTCCTGGAGTCTCCATGGGGAACCTGCTTCCTTGAGCATGCTAGCTTCAAGAGCTGCCTGCATTTCTTGGTTCATGCTCCTTCCTCCTCCATCTTCAAAGCGCCTCTCAGATCATTCTCTGAGGTTCAAATTTCATCTCTCTATTCTTCCGCACCACCTCCCAGCCATCACCTCCTTCCTCCATAAATCAAAAGAAGTTTTCCACTTTTAAGGATTCATGGGATTACATTGGACCTGCCTGGATAATGCAGGATAATCTCCCCATCTCATGGTCCATAAAATCATAGCTGCCCAGCCTCTTTTGCTATAAACGATGATATATTCACAGATGCTGGGAATCAGAACACTGTATTACATCCTTGGGGCCATTGCTGTGTCTCTCACAGAGATTATGCAGGCTTCATTGGAACCCTCTCTGTTAATCAAAGTATCAGGCAGTGCAGTTTTGGGGAGCCCAATTCCAATCTAGACTATGTTGAATGTGTCTTAGCCTACATACCATTTGAAATGTAGAAATAGATGTAGTTCCCAAAAAGTCAAGATATTCATTTTGATAAGAATAAATGCATATGCCTTTTTATTATATTCTAATGTATAATGGCAGGAAAATCAATGGATGACTTTGAAACCTTAAATAAAACCTCCTACTCTGGTAGCATGGTGCCCAGGATTAGGTACGAGACACTGAAGTGGTGTCTTTGTCTGACTCTGTGTGGCCATTGCTGAGGCTCGTGATCAGCATATCCCTTCTATCCTTGACACTTCTCTGATAAGATGCTTGTAGATTCAGAATGACTACAGGTGATTCCAGATGGCAGCTCCTGCTGACTCCCAAAAAAGTCAGCTCCTGCTGACTCCCAAAAAATGCTTAAGCAGGCTCACCTCAGATGAAGAACCCATCCTAGTTTCTCTGTGGCAGAGGGGAATTCTGTGGAATTCACTTCCTCCTTCACAGGTGTTCATGTGCTTGTGTTTGCCCACATCATTGTAACAAGAAATTGGCCTTCCATGGAGAATATTGGCTGGAACCCTCTGGAATTTGATTCCATAATCTGATTCTGATTCTGGTTCATGCCTGTTCTCTTCTTAACAACACTTGGATCAGCTTCCTGGGCAAGCTGAAAGTGAAAGTTAAAAAATTCCATGTGAGGATGAAAAAGGAAGTCTGGAAGGAAACGAGAAGGTGTGCTTTGTAATTGGCTATTCAAAAATAAAGTCTGATCTTTACTTAGAGAGAAGAAGAAAGAAAGGAAATGTAGTGACTCAAATTATCTACAATTTGGGCTATTTTGCCTATTGTTTCCTCCAAACACAAAGTAGCATTTGTTGAATTCCAAGCACTTGCTGGTTATTGGGGCTACTAATACTGAGTATTTTCATAGGTCTTATTGTGTGAGAGAGTTTGTATGCATTATGTTTGTATCAACGTATTCAAATTCACGTAAAATTTTGTTTGTTAAATTGCTGCCTGACTTTTTAGAAGTTCTTTCACATCAGCAACTTTATCTGGTCTCATAGCAATTCAGAAAGTGGCCGGTAGAGATATGAAATCAGAGTCACAAAGAAATTAGTCATCTTATTCTCACCTTACTTGGTCCCAGGGCTAAGGAGTGTTAGGTTACAATCAAGTTTCTTAACTTTAAAATCAATACTCTTTCTATTTAATTCTGTACGAAAAAAAATTCCATAACTTAAGAGTTTGAGCAGATTTTTAATGATTTCAGAACTATCAGAGCTATAACACTAATTTTCATTTACAACATATATTTAACAGCAATTGACCATAATTTGGTGCTGAGGAGAATATTAAACAATGAAAAAAGATAGTGTTTCATGCAATATTATATAAAAATATAACAAGATCTTGAAAATGTAATATTATATAAAGAACTAAGAGACTCAGAAAAAAGGTTTTTTGCTGAACTATTTTAAAATAGCACATAGTTTCTATCACATGATGAATGTACGAATCAAACAAGAAAATACAGAGACAACTTCTGAGTTCAAATTGCCCAACACGCACAAAGCTTAGCATTTTCTGCACAGTATAATTAATTCCACCAAAAAAAGAGGAAGATATATCTTTAAATTGATTAAACTATAAATTTAGAATTCTATCTCATTACCTTATGTGTTTCTTTTCCTTAGTATAACTAATCTGAGCCAGTTATACAAAAATTATTTTACTGAAAAATGGTCAACACACTGGTACCGGTTCAGACTCAGAAAGATTTTCTGGATTATTTATAAGATTCAAACAGATTGAATTTTTTGTTTTGTTTTTAAAGTCAACCTAAAGGTACACACAAAATCTGTTTCTTCCTGGTTTTACATGTTGGTTTTCAATAAATGTTCATTTTTAACCTTCCAAAAAAATGTACTCTAAAACAATGTGATTTGTCTTTTAGAATTTAATCATCTCTTCCTGACTCTTGAAATATTTCTCTAGCCATGTCAAATATTAACAAAGAGCTCCACATACAAAAAAATTCCCCTTAATTCTTCTGTCTTTTGCTGATATTTGTGGCAGATATGAACATTGCATTTGATTAAGTAGATGGAAAGAGGCTTCTGTTTTAGAATCCTACTTTTGTCTGTGAATATGATGTCTAGCTCAGTTAAGGGACAGGCTCATATAGACTGTCTAATACCACTGTCTTACTGCATTTAAGGAGCATAAAATGAGTCTTCAGGTCTTTATTCATCAAAATTGAATGTGTTTCATTAGGAATTCTACTCAAAGAGAAAGTCTGCCTACTGAGAAAACTATGTAGCAACCATTTTCCCTTAGCCTAAAAACAAAATACAAGTGTCTAAAAGTTCACAGCATTTCATGTCTCAACCTCCCCCAACCATGTGGAGACATGGCTGAACCAAGAGGAGGTGTTTTGGACCCTCAGGCTCAACATCAAGAGTCTGTGCAATAACTTCGAGGTCCTTCTCTGATCAGCTGTGTTTTCTCATTTGCATTTGTAGGCTGGAGAACAACAGGAAAGTCCATATCTAAAAATAAACAGAGAAAAGCAACAAATACTCTTATCAAATTATAGTTCCTTTAATGGGGGGCAAGAGGTAGATATTTTTCTTGAAATGATGATGAGCAAACCAATTGAATTCATGAAATAGTATTACTATTAAAATGCCTACCCCTTTAAGCACTACAAAAGGGAAGAGACACTGTATATTCCTTGCTCAAGTTCTGTTAATTTCAGAATTATAAAACTGAAGCTGTAAGCCCAACTTTCCCTTGAGAGAGAGGCTTGCTGAACCTACTGAACTTGAACTTAAGTTTTCACTACCTTGTGAAGATGGACCCCAGAGCCACCAATATGGTTGTGCAGGCTGGACACTCTAAAGCACTGTGGGCACCTTCATAAAGACTACAATGTGTATCTGTATGAAAAGTCTAGTTTATGTGGCACATGACCCCTAAAATTTATAGTGCATAATTTCATGCAGATTCCCCTCTGAGATAGGAGTCAAAACCCAGAGCTTGTTTAGGTGGAGAGTCTAATAGGAAGTTCTCCACATAAAGGTAGTGCCCCAAATGGTTATGCTTCTCTAAATCATGATACCCTTAAATCTTCAGGGAGACTTGTTAGACTTGAGTTTTGGCATTGAGTTGAAGGGACTTCTCTTAAAATGTTTAACGGCAGGCCAAGGAGTACTCAGGTTGACTGATCAAGTTTTCATCACCTGTGTATTCTAAGCAAGATGACAATTTCATTTAAAGTGGTCCAGTGCAAGACTATTCCCAGGCACCTAGCAGAAGTGAATGACTTCACATTCAACATAGTTCTAAAGAATCC
The DNA here is from genome assembly GCF_048772815.1 of Callospermophilus lateralis. Classification (NCBI taxonomy): domain Eukaryota; kingdom Metazoa; phylum Chordata; class Mammalia; order Rodentia; family Sciuridae; genus Callospermophilus; species Callospermophilus lateralis. Next base: position 24,586,217 of record NC_135320.1, read on the forward strand.
GTATAACATTGCAAGAAATGTGATTTCATAGTAAAAACAAAGAGAAGAAGGAAGAGAAGATTACACATAGAAACAATGCATATCGAGTGACAATTTTTTCATATTGGTATATTAAAATTATACATAATAGTGTCATTCATTGTTACATATTCATATATACATAAAATGTAACACTATGATTTGATCAGTTTCATTCCCTAGCAACCTCTTTTCCTCCCTCCCCTGGTCCCCCCCCCACCCTTCCTCTACACTACCATTCTTCTGAAGAGAATATTAATGTAGTACAATACAGGTCTAAGGAGATTATCTGGGAAAACATGAAAGATGGCAAAAGAGATGAATAGGGTGTTAAAATCTAACATATCTAATGCAACTTCTAAAGGGAGGAAAAAAGAGGAAAGGCAGTATTTGAGGATTTTATGACTGAGAATTTTCTAGAATTGATGAGACACCAATCCACAGATTCAACAGAAATTAAAGAGAAGCCCATATTTAGAACATCTTAGTTCTAATGAAGATCATCAGAGACAGTGGCTTTAAAATTAGTCTCAATAGGAAGTATGATACTATGTAATTACATCTACAGTATGTTAAAAGAAGAACTCTTGTCAACTTCACTTTGTTGATTAACTCTCTAAGTTCTTTTTTTATTAAAGCATGAAATAAATGTATATCCAGACAATAAAAACAGAAAATTTGCCACCAGAAGATCAAATTTAAACATATAATAGGCAGAAAGGAAGTGTTATCTGATGGAAGATTTCTGCTGTAAAAAGGAACGATTAGCAAAAAACCATACACACACACACACACACACACACAGAGAGAATAGGGTGATACTCCAACATACTGGCACAAGCACTGATTTACTTATTAAAACTCCTAAAGCTCAAGAAATAAAACTAAATATCAATAAGTGTGATGACTTCAAATTAAAAAGCTTTTTTAGGGCTGGGGTTGTGGATCAGCCGCATTTGCCTGGCACATGTGAGGCCCTGGATTCAAATCTCAGACCCACATATAAATAAATAAATAAAATAAAGGTCCATCAACAACTTAAAAAACAATTCTTAAAAAAAAAAAAAAAAGCTTTTGCACCACACCAAGGAAACAATGAAGAATGTGAAGAGAGAGCCTATAGAATGAGAGATTATTACCAGCCATTTTTCCTACAGGAGATTAATATTCAGAATATAAGAAGAAAAAACAAACAAAAACCTAAAAAAACAACCCCCAAATAACCCATGGACAAATGAACTAAATAGACATTTCTCAAATATATGAAAAAGTGTTCAACACTCTTAGCAATCAAGGAGATGCAAAAATCCAGACTACACTAAAATTTCATCTTACTTAAGTCACAATGGCAATCACCAATAAATGCTGATGAGGATATGGGGGAAAAGGTACACTCATTCATTGTTGGTGGGAATGCAAATTAGGACAACAACTTTGGAAAAGAGTGTGGACATTCCTCAAAAATTAGGAGTGGAACCACCATATGACCTAGCTATCTCCTACTCCTTTGTATTTTTCCAAAACATCTAAAATCATCACACTACAGTGCCATGTACATACCAATGTTTATAGTGGCACAATTCAAAATTGTCAAGTTATGGAATCAGCTTAGGTGCCTGGTCAATAAAGAAATAGATAAAGAAAGTGGTATATAGAGACAACAGAATTCTATTAAGCTGTAAAGAAGAATGGTATTATGTCATTTGCTAGTAAATGGATGGAACTGGAGAATATCATGCCAAGTGAAATAAGCCAGACTGACAAAGTTAAGGGTCAAATGTCTTTTCTGATATGTGGAAGCTTAAAGAAAATAGGAATTTTAAATGGGGATCTTATGAAAATAGGAGAGAGATCAGTAGTATAGAAGCAGGAGACCTAAGAGGAGGGGAGGGAAAGAGAAAGAACTAGGGAATTAAGTTGACAAAATTATTTCATGTGCATGTATGAGTATATCACAATGCATTCCAATTTTATACATAATGATAATGCATAAATTTAAAAAATAAATAGGGTAAGACTAATTGAATCATACATTTTTAGATCCAAGGTCAATACCGTAAGATCTACTTCTTCTTCTACACTTCAGGAGAGGGAGGAGAAGAGGGAAAGGAAATGTACTGGGAATTGAAATGGAGAAACTATGCTATATCAAAATGAACCCTGAAATTATGTAAAACTATAATGCACTAATACATAAATAAAAAAGATAATAGTAAATATGTGAGTAGAACCAAAGTATTATTGCTAGATTATAAGATTAAAGGTAACAGGAGCCAAGTCTTTCTTTTTCCTAGCCCCTAACATACTGTCAAGAGAATGTTAAGTTCTCAAATAAATATTTGCTGTTGAAAGTTTATCAATAAACCAGGCTGGTAAATTACTCAACTTTGGCAGCCAAAAATTAAGAAAGCTTAGGTTCGCTTTGCTTTATAATCTTCCTGTGTTCCTAGGATCTCACTGGTACCATTTTGATGAGCTGATTCACTGTCCTACTGCTCTGGCCTGGGGCCTTGATGCTTGCTTGACATTTTCATATAAAAAAGCACAAATTTATGGAGTATTTGCAAGCATTATTTTTCATGCATTATTTTCAAAATTGTTCTTCTTGATTGTGGGAAGGAAGCTGAATGGAGGAAGGTCGCAAAAAGAGGAAGGGTGAATTTATTTCTTCCTTGATACCCTTTTCCTGAGCAGTCAGATGTGCTGAATACTGAACAGCAAGTATAATAAATGAATCAATATCTTGGCCAAGAGCAAGAGCCATATGGCTTCTTCTTCACAGTGGTTGTGAATTTATTTGGGTTTGATCCAGGTGAGTGGCAAGAACAGTTAAGCAAACAACATATTTTTCTGTGCACTGAATCATACATTTTTAGATCCAAGGTCAATACTGTAAGATCTACTTCTCCTTTAGATCCTTTATTCCCTCTCTCCTTCAAAAAGAAAAGAAAGAGGAAAAATCATGGCTTCACAAGAATTTTGGGGGATTTAGCTGGAAGTTTTGGTTAGATTTCATTTCATTAGCTTCAGCTTAGAAGAAACAAACTCAATTTAGCTCCTGTATTTTTTATTTGCTTTTCCAGGATGTTCAGAAATGACTGGTGTACTTTAGGCTTTTGTTTTGATAACTTGTTACATTGTCACACATACATTCATGGCTCTGTTTGGAGATGGTCTTGAAAATCCTCTTAGCTAGTGGGGTTCTGATTTCACTGTGACCTTCAGAAACCTGAGGACTGTAGAGGCTAAATGAAATTGTTTTAAATATGCCAATCAAAATTTCACAATGTGAAGCTTCTAATTTGGGATCATGAAAGTAAGGGAAATAACCTAGTATCTACTACTTTTTACCTTTCAGGCTTTAACTTTTCAAAGATAAAAAAAAAAAAGAAGTGTTCTCCTTCACTCTGCCAAAGACACACTCTCTCTTCCATTTGACTTTGATTAATGCATAGGAGCAATATAATCTTCCTGTGTTCCTAGGATCTCACTGGGAGTATGTTTTTTATTATGAGAAAGAGATGTAATCATTTACAGGTTCTCTAGTTGATTGTTGGAGATGCACTATTTGAACTTTGTTTCCTTTATTTCTTAAAGGTAGAAGCTGGGTTATATCCTTTGACATAGTTGAAAGAAATAAAATAACCAAGATATATCCCCACTTCTACCAAATTTCACCCTATACACCTCTCCTAAACAGAGACTTTTGCCATGTTACACTATTAAGAGTATCCTTGCCTTTAGCCAGGGTCAAGGAGTAGATATGATTGAAATATGCACACAGGAAAAAAGCCTTAGAAAACAGTCTAATTTTATAATTATCTCAAGGTAGGTGAAAAAAATTTCTAATGTGTTTTATAAGTCAACAGATAAAAAGGATTTGATATTTCAAATTTGGATTTTTATAAATTAAAAATATATTTATAAGATCCTATAACATCTTCTTAAAAGTAAAATTTGAGGTGATTGGCCAATGGATTGAAATCAGAAATGTGTTTTTCTAATAAACCCCTACTTTTTCTTCTTTATGGGTAGTCTAGTAAGGCTCAGAAGAAAGTTGCCAGTGATTACTGTTAGTTTTGTTCTAGAGAAAGGATTATCTCATATTAGTTCTATTACATTTATGTCTTGGCATTTCTGGATAAGAGACAATAGAAGAAATGCTACTTCATTAAAATCAGTTTTCATGTATTAAAAATAAATTTCCAGTTGTAATATTCATATCATGGTCAAATCTCCAAGCACAGTATAACTTGAAGTATGACATTTAGTCTGACAATTAATATAAATCCCTAGGATCTACCTATTCCTCCCCACCCTACTATATCTCACCTCAATTTGTTTCCCCTTCCACTTTCCAGGAAAATGGAAATTTAGCACTGGTTAGATAATTTCCAAAACCCAGTGCAAATGAAAATATGATATATTTTATTTGAAAATTAAGAATTTCAAAACAACAACAATGGAGCAGTAAATTCAGTGCTCAAAATCCTTGCCAATGTAATAAGGCAAGAAAAAGAAACAAAGGGCATCCCATCTAGAATGAAGTGGCCCATGGATTGCTCCCAATTCTAGAACCCTAGGATTTTATCATTATCTAGAACACAAGGATTAAAAATCTTCAGAGTGAGATAATGTTTGCCACTTTTTATTTAATTTCATTAAAGTAAAATTATGAAAGCCCAATGTCACACCATTGCCTTCCAGTTTCCTCCCATTTTCTTCTGGTACCTTTACATTTAAGTTTTGCAACTAATCTTGATATACATTGCTTCTCATTAATTATGAGAACAGAACTTTGATATATGAGTAACTGGTAACCCTCTTTGGTTACTAACTTTAAGTGGGATCCCCCTTCTTTCACAGAACAGATTAGACGTTAGTTTATTTATCAGAAGACCACAGTTCAGAAATCACAGTCTGCTTCTGAGGTCTGCTTTTTCATCCTTACCAGCCTTAATTTGCATTAATTTCACCTGTGAAGTACAAGTCTCTGAGTTAGTGAAGTATAAATCTGAAATTAATGCAACAAACTGCAAATGAAGAATAGATTCTCATAATAAAATGTTAGACTGGAGAGAATTGAGGGATTTACTGCAGAGTTGATGGTAGTTAACGCTTCGGGGCCCTCACCTTCAGAGACCCTTCCAAGAGTCTGTGTTTATAAATCAGAAAAAGGAAGATATTTATAGACTATAGTCAGCCAAAAATTGCCTCTTTCTATGCTGACTTTTCCTTCTCTCTGACAAATGAAAACAGAGAGCTTTTGGGGGATTTGCTTAAGGGAGAATAGAGCTGGAGATAGGTTTCATTTGAGTTTAGTGGATTATGTTTTTGTGGTTTGCAGCAACTCTATGTATTATTAATTATTGCTAGCCATGTGGGTGTAGGAATGCCTTTAGGAATGCTCCTACAGCTCATTATGTCAATTCACTTACTGAGAGGACATGGAGACCTAAGACAAAGGTCATGTCATATAATATGAATGTGTCTAGTGGGCTCTGGCCTGGGGAGTATTAGATACTAAAAACAAGGTTTGAAATGTACAGAGGTGGTCTATGGAAATTTCTTCCAAATCTTACATCTTTTATATAAAATAAGCTAAATAGTTTCCCCAAATTTGACAATCCCTAAACAACACTATCAATAATGAGCTGCAGAGTTGACAGAACACGTTCTAATTCACCAATAATAAAAAAGAAAAAAAATGGGCCAAACACACTAGAGTAGAGGCAGAATTAGTTTTATAATTTTTTTTACTATAGAAAATTGTGTTACAAAAAAATGAAGAGACAAGAATATGCATCCATACAGCATTAGAGGGAAATATCAGGGCTATGCTAGGCAGTTAATTATATGACTGCTGCTTTTATAGATTTTGTAATATATGTGGTATTTTTCAGAGCTCTACAACTTTCTCATTTCAAATGAATATTCACTTCCAGACCTTATTTTGCATTCTTTTTCTTAAAGAGAGCTGAACAAATTACATTTCAGGTCCCACAAAACCTGGATCATCCCTGCATAACAGCTTTTAAATACTTAGAAATAAAAAAAAAGTTTTCCTTTTGGTTAAGGATTCTTAATGATACAGTCAAACGAGACTCCAGAATCTGACCTCTGAAACAGAATCGGTAGCTCTATGGTGTCAGAGAAACTGAGAACAGTGACAGGCACACAGATTCATCACCAAGCCCCCAGCAGGGAGGAAATCTGGGTGGAATCTGGCACCTAGTCTGGATTTCTGTTTCCGAAAAGAAATCTTCCACAAAGATCTACTGAAATGACCTGGTGGAGATTTTATCTAATTTAAAAGAGCAAAGACTATGAAGCTTTTCAGAGAAGTGTGAAATACTGAATTTGGGGTATCTAGGTTCAGTTCATCTAGTTTGGGTTTTCCCAAATATAAAGGAAAAGTTAAGACAAGGTTGAGACTGTGGATGATGATGAAGATGATGCTCTCCTGTCTTTCTGTCCCTCCCTGTCCTCTGTCAGTGAGTGGGTACTGGGCTGGAACAAGAGATGTTATGGAGAGATCCTACATGGTCAATGCAGTCAGTGACCCCTGATATGATCTTGTTTAAAAAAAATTTTTTTTTTTTTTTAGTTGTAGATGGACACAATATTTTTATTTATTTATTTTTGTGTGGTGCTGAGAATGGAACCCAGTGCCTCACACATGTGAGGCAGGCACTCTACCACTGAGCTACAGCCACAGCCCCAACCAGCCCCCAACATGATTTTATAACAGTTTATCTCCCTTTAAAACAGCAGAAAAGATTAATGTGCTGGCATCATCATTCATAAGCCACTGTCATCAGCCCTTCTCTAAAAAGAAGGCATTTCCATGCAAATATCACCACTTAATCCATCAATCCACTCACTAGTAATCCTGCTTGACTGATCATTTTGTATGCCCCTTGAGAAAAGATAAATTTGCCCTTTTGTATCCCAAATACAGCAAAAAAAAAAAATTAGTAATCATATTTTATCATAAGCCCACAATTTAGTTCCAAGGACAATAATAAAAATGATCAGAAAACCTCCTCTAGTTGTTGGATTAACAATCCCCATAGCAAGAGATACAGGTTGCAGAAAAACTCTTTCTGTCCTCTCCAAGCTCCCAATTCTGAAAGAGTCTGGGGCTCAGTACAATTAATATGACTTTTCTTTTGAGCTAAAATAATGGGTAATACTGCATAATAGTATCACATTATATAGAAATTAAAGGCATGTGGAAGCCTTTAAATAGTTTCTTGTGCTTGACATCCTGGAATTTGTTTCAGTGTGACCAGAGCCAGAGTATGGTCTGATCCAGACAAGTGCACCGTCCTGAAATTCCAGCAGTTCTGAAAACAATGAGCCACTGTATGAATTATCAAGTAATTTTTTAGTTAACTGTCCAGAGTTCTTTTAGGATTCAGTGATAAAGTCTGTAATCCAGAAAAATAATGCAATCCACAGGAGAAAACGACAGTGGATTGTGGCTGCAAGAGGTAGCAGGAAAATGGCAATTTGATGCTGGTTTGCTTAAACAAAGATATTTCCCAAAGACTATCAAATATTCTTGGTGTGAATTCTCTGGGATCTTATCTTTCCTTGCATTTTTTTTTCTTTTTCATTACTGGGCAGAATGAATTTGAAAAATCAACTTATCATGGTGATGAATACATATAGACATATGGAGCTGGTTTGGTAAAGCAAATAACCCTATTTTTTGACGCTGCTTTGAAGCTAAACCTCAAGGTATGTAATTTATAAAGAAGTTATATTTCAGAGGAAGAGAAGTCTGCTTCAGTTCCAGTCCAACCTCCTCTTTATCTATCCAAAGGAAGAAAAAATTAAGGGTTGATGGCATTTTTGATGTTCATTCCTTTCTGTTTCATTAGAGACGTTAAAGGAACAAGATGAAAGACTTTTTCTGGGAAAAATTTCTCCCTTGGGTCTCATGTCCTGGACACTCTCACCCAAACCTTCCTGGACCCAGAGTGCACTATTTTGTAATGAGATCATGAATTGTACTTGCTTCGCATTGTTATCAGCATATTTCAAGATATTACCAGCTTTTCTCTATGCTTGGTAAAGCCAAATGACCTTTCCTTTTCCCTAAAAGACTAACCAAAGCTGTAGTCTATGGGATTTCCCTCATGTGGCCATTGGATCTCTAAGTTTAGTAGGACCTGGTGCTTGGTCTGGTCTATGAAAGGACACTCACTACCTCCACTCTCATTTTACTCCACCTTTTTCCATGTCAATCTTGATCTGTTCCTCGAGGTCTTCTGGTGACACATAAAAGTCCTCTTCTGACATTGATGATTTGGGCCGGCAGCGTCCACAACAACAGTTGCAGCAGCAGCACAGGCAGCAACAGAAATAGCAGCCAGTCAAAAGGCCAATGATGATGAATAGGGCCTAGGGGACACAGAAACCAAGCACAATAGGGGTGAGACCTGGTAGAGACCAGGACAATCCCAGAACCCAAGAGTACACCCTCAAGAGACCTGAAAATATCACAGTGGATACCACAATGGCATGTCCACCCTCATCCTCACCTCCTGAAGAAACTATCATTTCAGTTTCCCTGAAAACCATTTTCCTCGTAAAGTTTTGCCTAGTATGTTCGACCCAGAGGAAATGCCATGTGCATCAGTAGAGCCAGAGTGCTTTCACTAAACTCTTCCTTATCACAGGGCAGTGACACCTGGGTTAAAGTGTCCCCCCAGGTTCAAGTGCATCTAAAGCCAATTAGCATTCCTCAACCGAGCCCACTCCTGCCAGCTAGCTCCTTTCTTTTATTCCAGAGTACCAGCCTGATGCTTTCGGGTGGGATCTGTATTTCCCTTCCTAATTCAGTGAAAGAAAATAGCAATCAGAGTACACTACCCAGCATGAAACCAGGCTTTTTGGAGATTTGGTTTTTAAAAGTTATTATTTATTACAATTTATATGGATGTGAGCTGTCCATAGACTATACCAATGGAGTATATGGGCAGTCTATATGTAAATATATTTTTTTCTTTTTAGTGCTGTGGATGGAACCCAGGATCCCTTTGCCACTGAGCTACATTGCCAGACCTTTTATTTTTTATTTAGAGACAGGGTCTCTCTGAGTTGCTGAGGCTGACTTCAAACTTGCAATCCTCCTGCTTCAGCCTCCTGAGTCACTGGGATTACAGGAGTGTGCCACTTGGCTATAAATAAATATACTTTTATCAGAAGATAAGGATAATAAAATTCATAAACAAACATGAATTATCACCAAACATACATATATTAGGGATTCCTAGGAGATCAAACAAAATTTACTACATAAAAGTTAATTCAGACTTCACTAAGTCCTTAAAAAGTTGCATTTTGCTTGGCCAGATGTCCATTTCTCTCCCTCTTCCTGTTCTCCACCACTTCCTTCCTTCTTCACTACCTCATAGCAGGCTCCCTGTGAGCCTGTGACACAATCACTCCTCATCCTCTCCAGTACCTTGTTTGCTGATGTAGCCCATGCTATAGATAGTAAAGTGCATGGCTAAATTTGTCCTATCATAATTTATTAAACAGTTGTCACACTAATAAATTATTTTTGGTTTTTGAGCAATGAGTCAGTTCTTAGTCACTATAGAAGGGATGGGAGGCCAGTCAGAATTAACCTGAAGCTCCAAATTCAAATATAATTAATGTCTAGCAGTATTTTAAGTCAGAACAGATTTCATAATTAACTGAAGAACTAAAGCAAACAGGATCCCCAGATAATAGCTCTCAGTAGAAGAGATGTGTCATTTTATTTACAAGAGTTTCATGGTAGTAAGCTTTGTCTTTCTTTTAGATGAAATCTAAAAGAGGGAAGAATACTGTGATCTTCCAGAAAGTTGTTTTTGAAGGAAAAAAAAAATCTGATTTACCTTTGCCCACCAGCTTGACAGCATGAAATAGGTATTGACGTTTTCATCTCCAAATTGTTCGGCCACGTAGAGTCCCAGTGATCCATACTTATCATATATGTTTCTCTTGGATATGTCTGTAAGTATGGTGTGGGCATTGTTGATTTCTTTAAACTTCTCAGCAGAAGCTGGATCATCTGGATTCTTGTCTGGATGGTGTCTCAGGGCCAATTTTCTTTTAAAGTAAAAAAAAAAAAATGTGAGCAGTGTTATTTGAAAAACATTACAAAGACATTTTGGAAAGGTGGGGTTCATTTGTACATCTTTTATTTGTGTAAGTCCTGTGAAATGTCAGTTTCACAATAGTGGTGATTTACCAAGAAATGAGTTTTCATTAAATGGTATCTCTTCTTCCTGATAGGCAAAAACAATCATATATTATTTCTCTCCACACATCCTCCAGGGAGTTCTCAATAGTGGCACAACCGTTAAGTCACAACTTGCTATGGACAAGTGTGTGAAGTCGATCTTTACCTGGAAGCCGCTACACAGCCCACCCCAACACATAGAGGCCCTTAAGGGTTCTAGCAGCAGGTTCTAGTTTACACTCACATTCCATTTAGAACCAGAGGAGCTTTCCAGAATGACAGAACCTCATGTCATATATTCTAAAAGTTAAATTCAAGTATAAAAAGAGAAGACCCTGAATTAACACTCCCTTGAACACATATGATGACCCCTTCTCAGATCACTGATAAGTCTTAACTCACTTTTGACTTTCTAAACAAACACTATGGCTTCCTTTGTTTTCCAGTGTATATTTAACCCCTTTCCAATTATGTCCTCCCACTTCAAACACTCTTTAGACATTTGCTGTGGGTAAAGGGCCCTCTTTCCTCTGTGGATCCTAAAGTAGATCCTGGGAAGTGTGGGACATCCTCTGTGTTCATAGTGGATTGGGGATGTTCTTTACTCTTCTCTTTATACTTAGGTGTAAGAGTGGATGTGAGAAGTCAGCTGTGTCAGACTCCTACTGGTGGCCATTTCTCTCACTTGCCCCTGGACATGATTTAAATAATGCTTAACATTCAAAATTGAGTCTGAACTACTTTTTTTCCACTAAAAACTCAATTTTATGACTCCTGGGGTTAGAGATTCCCCATGACTTTTCTTCCTACTGTGCCCACCATAGGTATTTGTAGTTATAATAAACTTCTACTTATTGTGTTATTTTAGGTAGAATGTTTCATTTTAATGCAGAGATAAAAGTCCAGAAGTAGAACATAAAAGTAAGTATAGCTTAAAAGCCAATCTATATGGTACACTGAAAAGTCACCTGTTTTAGGGATTAAAGTATTACTGGTTAAGAAGTAAGTAAGTACACTCATACATTGCTGGTGGGACTGCAAATTGGTGCAATCACTCTGGAAAGCAGTATGGAGATTCCTCGGAAAACTTGGAATGGAACCACCATTTGATCCAGCTATCCCACTCCTTGGTTTATACCCAAAGGACTTAAAATCAGCATAGTATAGTAACGCAGCCATATCGATGTTTATAGCAGCTCAGTTCACAATAGCTAAGCAATCTAGGTGCCCTTCAACAGATGAGTGGATAGAGAAAGTGTGGTATATATACAATGAATTATTACTCAGCCATAAAGAAGAATGAAATTATGTCATTTTTTGGTAAATGTATGGAACTAGAAACTGTCATGCCAAATGAAATAAGCCAGTTCCAAAAAACCAAAAGCTGAATGTTCTCTCTGATATGTGGATGCTAACACACAATAGGGGATGGGGGTGAGGGAAGAACACAAGTTCATTGGATTAGACAAAGGAGAATGAAGGTAAGAGAGGAGGTGATGAGAATAGGAAAGACCATAGAATAAATCAGACATAACTTTTCTATGTTCATACATGAATACATAACCAGTGTAATTACACATCATGTTCAACCACAAAAATGAGAGCATAAGTAGAATAAGTTATACTCAATGTATGTATTATACAATATGTCAAAATACATGCTACTTCTAAAAAGAACAAATGAAAAAAAGAAGTAGGTAAACATTTAGACAATACAGCATTAAGATGCTTAAAATGTACAAAAACCCTTAAAAGTATAAATCATGGTGTCTAATATATTCTAACTCTGAGCTCAGACTAAATAAAAAATAAACATGACAGCTCATTTCCAATTTGTTTAGTACAAACATTTTTCAGCCTTTATTTCGAGAAATGTTTAGAGTACCTTTAAATTATTATAAATGTGAACATTGGTGTCAGTGTTTCTTATGCACACAAAATTTATACTGCAACCTCTGGAAATTGCACAAAATGCCTATTTTGTCATTTTTAACCTTTTGCAATGTTTATTACATGCCATCACTTTTAAACACATTAGAAATATCAATTCATTAATTCTCACAACAACTCTATGAGATAGGTATTATAATTATCCCTTTTTTTCCCAAATTCTTTTTTTTATTTCTTACATACATGAAGAAATAAAAATGAAGTAGTGGAATGCATTACAATCCTAATTATCCATTCACAACACCATTTTTCATAACTCTGTATATAAAGTGTGTTCACTCCAAATTATGCCATTTTACAGAGGATATTTAGGCACTGGGAGGCTGAGTATTGCTCAATGGCTACACAGCTAATAATCAGAGCTAGGCTTTGAACACAAGCAATTCAACTCTGGCCACAAGCTCTTTACCACCACTATGATTCTCCGATGTTAATATTTTTTAATTTCAAAAGTAAGGAACACAGAATGTTTAGTCTGGTGAGATGGGAGACACTTTTGTAGTTTTTCAAGAAGAGCAATAGCTTTAGAAGGATCACTTAGTATGGTAGAAGGCAAAGATGAATGTGAAGAAACTCTTTTTGGAGACTCGTTATAGTGATCCAGGCAAAGCTTCGTGGTGGTTTGAAGCAATGTGGTAGTGGAGGGCATGGTGAGAAGTGCTGGATTTGGGATATATTTGAGGAATAGCTGATAAATTGAATGTGGGGCAGGAAAGAAAATGATAAATAATGATGGCAGCAAAGTTTTGAGCACAGGAATTGGAAATCACCTTTTTTTTTTTTTTTTTTTAGAGAAAGAGAGAGAATTTTTTAAATATTTATATTTTAGTTTTTGGAGGACACAACATCTTTATTTTATTTTTAAGTGGTGCTGAGGATCGAACCCAGCACTCCACGCATGCCAGGTGAACGCGCTACCGCTTGAACCACATCCCCAGCCCCTAGAAATCACTATTTAATGATTTTTTAAATTTTTATTTATTTATTTATTTTTTTGTGGATAGTAAGTTTTCTAACATCTGTGAGTTCCATTTTGGACACATTGAGATGCCTATTAGAGTTCTAAGTGGAGATGAAGATAGAGAATTCTTGCCAATGTGTACATTTGGGAGTTTTTAGCAGGTAGCTGACTATTTAGAACCATGAAACTGGAAGAGAATCCAAGAAAGTGTTTCCAAGAAGTCCAAGGACTAAGTTTTGGGAAAGGATAACCAGAAAAAGAAACTAAGAAAGAAGGACAAATGGCTCACAAGGAAAAATCTGAAGAGTACGAGGTTTGGGGCTCCAAGTGAAGACAGTAATCATCTGTGTCAAAAGCTGCTGGCAGGTCATATAAGATGAGGGTTAAGAATTGACTGGGAGATTCAGTTATTTGGAAACATCCTGGGTGATCTACACACACACACACACACACACACACACACACACACTTGTATAGTGTCTTTATATAGGGAAAATTACAGTAGAAAAATAAGCAGAAGTCAGAAAATTGAATTAAAAAAATAAAATAAAATAAAGAAAATTAAATAACCCAAAATGAACAGTGTTCATAGCTGCACTGTTCAAGATTATAGGTGATGATTTAACTTTTGCTTATTATAAAATCTACACATATTACTTAATGTTTTTTTCCTAAACATTTTTGGAGCTAGTTCCTTTAAATGACCCACTACTAAATTAAGGGTAAGGGATGAAAGAAAAAAAAATTCTCAAACTAGAATAGTGATCATCATCAAAAGGCCTCAAATAGATTCTTCAAGCTCATTTATTTTAAGGAATATAGTATTCCTGGAATTCTCATTCTGTTCCCTGGAATACTAAAAGAATCCTTTCCCTAATAGTTCTAAAGATATTATGTTTAGGCCAATCAAAAATAAAAAGCTATTAATTCTGCCTTGAAGAGGAGGGGGTAAAAATCCCTGAAAATGCCCCTTTACATCCATTTCCTTGTTCCCAGTTGCAGACTGATACACACTGCCCAAGACAGAGAAGCCTGGCTTTCTGTCATTTTTAAAGCTGTTTGGATCTTTGTCAAGCTCACAAGGGCAGATGCATCAATCCATTCATCACACTCCCCTAACAATGGAGTTGGCAGGCGTGGAGGGCTGGAACACCTCCACTTGTAACAAATCCAATTCTTGGTCATCAGCAGCCTTTTGACTCCTCTTGGCAGATGCTCCTGGCTGGGAGGAATCCTTGGGAAAAATGGTGAGCAGAGACAGCTGCCAAAATTACACAACTGCTCAAGGAGGTATTTGCTTAGTGTCCCACCCTCTTAGTAATTGTCTGTAGAGCAAAAAAAAAAAAAAACATGTCAGGAATTTAGGGTTTAAGGAAGTGTTTGGAGTACATTTAAATAGAATAGTCACCTGTTCATTTTAAAGGTCTTTCTTTTCATTTCTAATTTTATACTTAAAAGCGATCTAATATTCAGTCAGAATGTGAGCCTTTAAATGTAAAGCTCCCGATGCTTTTAGTCACCTGTTAATCTGGAATGGCAATAACTAACACCATTAGAAATAGCTTCCAATATCCAATCAGGTTAACCTCAAAATGCAATGACAGCTGTCAACTAAAATGCATGGTGAATTCAATGAGTGGCAGACAGATAAACATGGGGTTTACAATTGTAATTACCTAAGACCCCCAAGATCATCTACCCATTTTTGAGGCAGTCGAATAGTTCTAAGAATTGTGATGCTTTGTCCTGTTGTCTTCCTTGTCCCACTAACACTCTCTACAAGTTTCTGTGTTAACTGGAGCCAGACTCTGATCACGTCACCCAGTTCTTGGACAAATCTGTCTCCTTGGGGTTAGAATGTCAGAGAACTTCCTGTTTAGGAAGACTAGCCTCTGTAACTTTCTGATCTTGGTTTTGAGGAACATCAATTCATAATTTTAATTTTGTTGAATTAATAATCTTTCCATGAACCAGAAATATATCATTCTAAAAACTCTAAACTCTTTATAGTTTTGCCTTTCAAATGGAAGGCAAAGGCTCATTTTTAGCTGATTTTTTTTAATGTAGTGAAAGTTGGCATCCAATCTCACTTACTTATATAGATAGCCAAGTATTATTGTACCATTTATTAAATAAATAAAATACTGTCTCTGGATTTCTAGGATCTCTCTTCTGCCCTATTGGTCTCTAATTATTTCTGGGCCAATAGCAGTCTTTTTTGTTTGTTTTTGGTACCAGGGATTGAACCCAGGAGTGGTTAACCACTGAACCATATCTCCAGCCCTGAGTTTGTTTTATTTTGAGACAGGGTCTCACTAATTTACTTAAGAGCCTTGCAAAATTGCTGTCTTTGAACTTGCAATCCTCCTGCCTCAGCCTTCTTAATCACTGGGATGTTCCAACAAGTGTGTTCCAACCCAATAGCAGTCTTACATATGATGCTTTAAAATATGAAAATATTTAAAATGCTTTAAAATATGTCTTAGTATTTTAAAAAGGAAGTTCTTCAACATTTTTCTTCAAGAGTTCTAGATTTCTCTGAATCCTCTACATTTCCACATGAATTTTATAATCAGCTTGCCAGTTTACACACACACACACACACACACACACACACACACACATTCACAAAATTTATTGAGATTTTCATTACAATTGCATGGACTCTGTAGATTAATTGAAGATTTGTATAATATGTTCACATGTTTAGATCTTAATTGACTCTCCAACTTTATAGTTTTATCATTTAGATCCTGCATGCTTCATTGGATTTATTCATAGGAGCTTAATTATTTTTATGGTTTTAAATTTTAAATTTTTCCTAATTTTTCACTGAAGATATAAAGAATTCTTATACATTTTTTAATCCTGCAAACTTTCTAAGCTCATTTCTTAATTTTATTAAATTATAGTTTTGTCTGGATTTTCTGCATGCTCAGTCATAAAATCTGTAAATAATGATTGGTTATTTAAATCAACATTCAAATAATGATTTTTTTCCTTTTCAATTATTTTATCATTCACATTTTTCCTTATCTTACTGGCTTGGCTAAGACTTCAGTATAATATTAAATGAGAGCAGCTTCGGCCACTATCCTTTTCTTGTTCTTTTACTAAATGCCTGAAAATGAATAGATGCTGAATCTTATCAAACATTTTTTTTCTCTGTGCAGTTGAGAAGATATGTTGTTCCTCTTTTAATCTGTTATTATGATTGGTTGAGTTTTTAATGTTTAGTGAATCTTATATTCCTGGGATAAATTTGATTTAGTCATTATGCATTTTTTAATTTATTGCTGGATTCAGTTTTCTACTGTGTGCATTGAGCTGTATAATTTCCCTGTAAGTGGTACTTTAAGTGAATTTCATATCTTAATATATAGCATTGTTTGAGATGTTTTCTAATTTCAATTTCAATTTATTTTACCCCTGAGTTATTTTAAATTATATCTCCTAATCTTCATAAATACAGGAATTTTCTAGTTACTTTAAAATTTTAAAGTTACTTTAAATTTTTTGCTCTCTAGTTTAATTGCCCTGTCAGTGGAGAACAAAATGACATTTTGTATGACTGAAATTCTTTAAAGTTTGAGAATTGACTATTGACTCATTATTTTTATGAATGTTCCATGTATACTTAAAAAGAATACATATTCTGTATCTGCTGGGTGCTTTGTTTTTATATTAATAACATTCAATATTGATTTTTTTAAATTGCTTTGTTTGCATCTTCTATATCCTCAGCCATTTTATTGAATTCTCTCACCATGGCTAAAATTTGAATAATTCTCCCTAAAGTTGTATATTTAAGGCTTTGTGTTTTTAGAAGCATACAAATTAATAACTATTATATGCTTTTGGACAAAATGTATTTTGCCTTGTGAGATGGTTGTGAGCTTTTGGGGCCCAGGGGCAGAGTGTTATGGTTTGGATGTGAGTTTTCCCCCCAAAACTCACATGTGAGACAATGAAAGAAGATGCAGAGGAGAAATGATTGGCTTATGAAAGCCTTAACCCAATCAGTGAAAAATCACCTGATGGGATTAACTGAGTGGTAGCTGAAGGCAGGTGGGATATGGCTGGAGGAAGTGGTTCATTTGGGGCTGGGCAATGGAGTATATATTTGTATCTGGCAAGTAGAGACTTCTCTATTTCCTGGTAATTATGTGAGCTGCCTCCCTCTGCCACACTCTTCCACCATGATGTCCTGCCTCACGTTGAGCCCTGAAGAATGGAGCCTTCTATGGACTAAGCCCTCTGAAACCATGAGCCCCTAAATAAACCTTTGTTCCTCTACAGTTGCCCTGGTTGAATCCTTTAGTGATGGTAAAAAAAAAAAAAAAAAAAAAGCTGATTAAAAAATTTAGTATTATATTATGGGTCCTTCCAAAGTTTACAAAGTCCTTGACTTACTTATTAAAACTATGTTAGTGCACTTTTTTCTTCCTTTAAGATAATATAAACACTAATGCTGTTAGCCCCCTCTCAAGTTAGGTGCTATTGGTAACATGTACTTCTTTAAATCTTTAAACCTTGAAGAATAATTATTTTGTTCAGTTAGCATTTAACAATATTATATAATTAGTATTAATGTACCTTTACTCAAATTATTATTATTATTAGCTCTTTCCTGCATGTCTAACCATCCATCTGGGACCATATTCCTGATAATTAATTCTCACATTTTTAGGCTTAAGACATCTTTCTTATTTAAACTTCAATGCTGAAGGGTATTTTTCTTGCATATAAGGTTGTAAGTTATCAGTTGTTTTCTTTCATCATATTGAAGATTTCAGTTCATTGTCTTCTGGCTCCCATTATCTCTGTTGAAAAGTCATTTAAAATCTAATTGTTGCTCTTTGATAGTAGTCTGTATTTTTTCTTTGGTTATCATAAAGGCTGAACCTCTCTTGCTTTCAGTAATTTTTTTCTGTGATGTACCTGGGGATAGAGTTCTTTTATTCTACTTGGGTTTCATTGAGTATATGCAGAATGAAATCTTTCATGATCTCTTTTTAGACTCCGATTATGTCTATAAAAACACCCTTTTAAGGAATCATCTATGTCTTTTCTCTTTGTTTTTTGACCTTTTATAATTATTTCTGGCAATTTAATTCTGACCTATTTTCCAGTCAGTGCTCTAACCTAGTAAACCCAACCTTTGAATTCTTAAGTTTGTTTGATGCATTTTTTAGTCACAGAAAATGTTTCTTTTTCAAGTCTGAAATATCCATTTGCAAAGTTTTTAGTCTTCTAGGAAAATTATCAGTCTTGTGTTTTACCATTTTGACCATAGAAAATTATTTTAAAAAACTGTATCTGATAATTCTAATGCCTGAAATTCCCATGTTTCTATAACTTCATTTTTTTATTCTTGACCATATTGTCTTAACTCATGTGTCTGATTGTGTGACAGATCTGTATTTTAAAAACTTTTAAAGAAACAACTTGAGGACTAAGGTGTAATCTTAAAAAGCATTTTTATTTCCTATTTACAGAAGTCTGGGAGACTTTCCAAAACTGGGGTCATCTTAATCCAATATTAGGAATCAAGATTTTCTCAGCTACCCAGATGACTCAAAGTTTTTTACAGTTCACATATGACTGCTATTTCTATCATCTATGTCTCTGTAACAAGTTACAATAATTTAAACTTTGGTGACTTGAAAACACAAGCATTTTATTTATTTACCCACAATATTGTAATTAGCTAGAACTTGGTGGAGACAATTTTTCTGTCCTTGGTGTTGACTGGGGAAGGTCTCTTGCAGTTGAAGGATCTACCTCCAAGATAGCTGCACTTACATACTGGAATTTGGCCCGGCTGTAACTCAGGAATTAGCTAGGACTGTTGGCTGGAGCCCTATTTCTCTCCATGTAGCTTCTCCACATGGCTTGATGAAGATTCTCACAACATGATGGTCACAGGGTAGTCATATTTCTTAAGCGATGGCTAGCTTAAACCAGATTGCAAAAGCAGAGACTAGAAAGCCTTTTGGAAATTTAGGAACAGCTCACTTTTAGGTACAGAGAGCCAGTCCGGATTCAAGAAGGCTATGCAAAGACATTTAGGGTTTGTTGAAAACTGCCAATGTAATTGTCAACCACAGATGGTTTGCTTCCAGTTTACCCTTTGTCCTGAGTTGCAGCACTTTAGAGTCTCAATAAAATTGTGGGATCCCTTTCCTTGTTAGGCCGCTGTCTAAGATTTTCCCTCTTTTCCCTGTCGAGCTATTTGAAGTTGTACTCAGACTCTCAGCTTCTCTTCTCCCAGATCATGGGAGACCAATAATTCTTTGCTCTCTAATGCTTTTAAGATACACATTTCCTTCAGTTTTTCTAATTCTCACCAGAAGGGAGAACTGGTACAAATGACCTTGTCAGTGATGACCAGGAAACTTCTTATTCAGAAACTCCTGATTATCATTTATGTCTATGTTTTCTTCCTTCAATTGTTTATTAATCCCTCCACTGTTATATAAAGGAGCCAAAGATGGCCTCTGTGTATTGGCCTCACGTTACTTCTTCACTGCAGCTGAGACCCATTAGCGCAAAAGCCTGCCACAGCCAAAGTCAAATTTTTACACATCAATTATTATAAAAATAGCCCAAACAAGCAGATTTTTTTTAGCCACTTAAAGCCTCCCTGTTTTACATACTCTGTGAGCTCTCAGGCCACATCTGCTGACCATTGATGAGATAGAGCTTTATGATTTTAAGACCCAAAGCTTCCATGGCCTCTTGGAGTTCTCAGACCTAGAGACTCTGTGTGCTGAGTTGTGTCACCTGCACCCATAAGCCCTTTCTGACTTCCTCTCTCCTTGGAGTTGCCTTGCTCTCCTTCCCCTCAGGGTGGTGACCCCCTAGCTATAAGCCCTGGGATGACTTTAGGCAGTGAAGACAATGCCTTCTCAGATAACTTGGTCCAACTGCCCCCCAGGAAAGGTTGTGTGTTATTGACTCTCATGGTGATATCTTTTCCCTTGGTCAGTTTCCAAATCCCTCAAGCCCCATACAACTGCTTCATGCATTTGTACCCAGGATAGTTTCTCTCCCCACAAGAAGCTTCACAACAGTGTGTTGTTGAGAGAAACCTGAAAAATGAGTGCCGGGGCTCAGGAAAGCAGAATCCACTGTGCCAGATTAGTAGTGTAGAGTCCACCAGAGGGACAGAATAGAAAGGTCAAGGCATCATTTGGCTTCAAATTGCAAAGAGTAATGCCAAAGACACCCCTGCTGTGTGATTATTTCTGAAACACCTGCTACCATAATGTATGATTCAAGGGTTTTGACCACAAAAACCCCATGAGGGCTTGCTGAAGACCTCATTGCACAGTCCTATGATGTCCTCACATTTGCAGATGGAATATCTGAGCAGATCACCCCACTATTGTTAAAGCACTGCTAGTTTTCTGGGATCCAGGGTCACATTTGTGATTCAAGCCAGATGGCATGAGATAATTACAGGAATCCTAGATGATGATATGTTTCAGAGAACTGGTCTTTTCCCTCATGCCAAACAGCATCGAGAGTCCAGTGCTGACCTCTAGTGGCAGGTGGGATTGTTAAGAGCACTCACTATACGTGATCGGGCACGTGTGTCCCCAGTTTTTACTAGTGTGTGCATGGACTCAGCTTCATCATACTTGAATTTTTAAAATACGAGTTAAAACTACAACAATACTTAAGTTTTCAGAAGTTTAGATACCAATTGTCAGAGCTTTGTTTTGGTTTTCTGACCATTACAATTCTTTTCTATGGCTGATTAAGAGCCAGCTCTCTCCAACAAGGTGGAACACCCTGGGATATTTGTGCAAACATAACTAGATGTGTCCAAAATTATAATTATTTTTCTACACCAGTTATAAAAGTGCTATTTAGGGAATGGGGTTTTGAAATTCTGACACTAGTAGGCTTCATCCAGCCACGAAGATCTGTAACCAGGCCTCAGCTTGATCAGAATCTGAAAGCTGAACACAGTTCAGCATTTCTGTATTTGGCTAAAGCTCCCAATAGAAGTTTCTGGGTCTCTACTTTTTTATGTTTCTTGAGGGGAAATTTGCATGCTTGTTTTTCGTTTCTTTTTTCTTTCCCAGCCAGCAATCTCTGTTGAACTCTGAATGTCAAGAGACAACAAGACTTCAATGTAGGAGAAATGGTTATAAGGACTTCCTTGGCTTGATACCTTGTCTCCTGCTTCCAACAGCAGCTCCCACACTGGTTCTAGTCAAAGCTCTGAGTGGGCACAAGTTCTCTGTCTCCTGCTGGCTCTTGGCTCAAGCTCCAGTGATGGTGAAATGCAGCAAATCTCCCAAGTAGGTCCTGGTAATGTCCAGAGGCAGTCCTGACTGCAGTTCTCACAGAGTCCTCAGCATTTCTGGGCTTCTAAGCTTCTCAGTACAAAAACATATAGCATTATCCTCTGACACATCTTCTGTTCACGGTTTCACTTAAACCTGTGTTTCCTTCCTCCAGCTTAACTTTCTTTTTGAACCTAACAGGACCTATTCTTCTAGACTGGTGATCTTCATGATTTAATTCCCCTAACTTTATAGTCTGAACCTCATGGTCATGCACTTGAATGCTACTCAAACCGTCTTCCTCAACTCCTTAAATATTCTGATTCCCTTTCACACACCCCCAAGGAGATGATTCTTACCATCTCCTAATTCCACTCCCATTTAGGGTCTGCCCAGAATTGTTGTATGGATTGTACAACTGTGAAAATGGAGTCAGTAAATATACACAATTTCCCAACTCAACCAGTCTTCCATGCAACTTGGAAGACTTTCTGCCTAATCTCAGTAAATTCCCTTTCATGGATCCTAAATTAGGTGTTCAAACCTCTACCATTTCTTGATTCTTCTTCCTCGTTCCTTTGCCCTCTTTGAACAAGCAACCTCTCTTCCTATTTCAAAAAGATAAAAAGTTTGTGAGGAGGAAACTTCGTCACAATCTTCTATATCTACACTCTGGATAACCATACTAGTGCTTTTATCCTTATTCTCTTAGAGGACAAGAATTTCCCTTTCTTTAGAATGATCTTGCCAATGCTAACTATTTGCTCAACTTCTTGGATCCTGACCCATCATGGACCCCTACCGGCCAGCTCCAGTGTCTTCAATATGTCTCTAGTAGCTCATTCTCCTCAGTAAGCAAATATACTCAAGTCATGTTTTTAAAAGGAATGTTTTTTTGCTTCACTTCTCCTTCAAACTACTGGTCTATTAACTTTCTCCACCTTCCCTTCACCATAACACTTCTTCAAATCATACTTGCTGTCTTAATATCCATTCACTCTTCAGCCCAGTGTAACCTGTTCTCTATTTTCAGTTATCTCCTGAATTTACTCTCCCCTTTCCATGACATTCTAACTGAAAAATTCAATGGCATATTTTTAGCTCTCTTGTGCTTGACCTTTCTGGAAGGTTCTATGACCACCCCCTTCTCCTCCCTTGCCTTCCTAGACATCTACTCATTCTTCCCTTGTCTTGGTTGAGAGGTTAGAAAAGGAATTATAGGCAGAAGATGTATGTGGGTTCTTGGGTTGGCAGAAGCAGTGTGTCCTATCCCAAATGGTCAGTATTCCATGAGTGACTACTTAGACATCAAGTGAGTATAAGAAAGACTATCAAAGAACCAGGAATCCAGAAGCAGGAGCTTGAGAACTGAGTGAAAACATCAGAGACAGACTTTAATTCATCCCCTGTCAACCAGAGGAGGGCCACCTCTCATAAAAGGTCCAAAACCAGACTAGACCATCCTTCCTTTTGTTGCCATAGTCTTCTATGCCTATTATTTCTCCTCAGCCAGTTAAATCAGTAGTTTCAACATCAAACATTAAGAATCACCTGTGTATTCCTCCCAGGGAAGGGAAGGGAGGGGGCATGGGTTAGATATGATGGTGGAATGTGATGGACATTATTATCCAAAGTATATGTATGAAGACATGAATTGGTGTGAATATACTCTGTATACAGAGATATGAAAAATTGTGCTCTATATGTGTAATAAGAATTATAATGCATTCTGCTATCATATATAAATTTAAAAATAATTTAAAAAAATAGAATCATCTGTGAAGGTTTTTTGTGTTTGGTTTTTTTTGGTTTGTGTGTTTTTGTTTTGTTTTGTTTTTTATGTTTTACATCATGGCACTGTTCTTGGAGATTCCGATTTTTCAAGTCTGGGCATCTGCATGTTTGCAAAAGCTACTAAATTGATTCAGCTATGCACCGTAGGCTAAAAACAATTGACTTTGTGGCTTTGTGGTTATTTCATTTGAAATTTGGCTTGTTTTATTTTTATGCAGAATTTATCTCTTCTCTTTTTTCATTATAGAATATCCTTCTTTGTCTCTAGTATTTTTTGTCTTAAAACTTTTGTCTTGAGACTAGTATAAGCTACTTCAAGCTCTTTTGGTTACTGTTTGCAGATGACATCTGTTTTTATCCTTTTATATTCAACTTACTGGCTTGGGAGTAAGTTTTTTTAGTAGATGGTTTGAATCATGATTTCTAATCAATACATTTGCCAAACTGTGTCTTTTTGTTGAAGAGTTAATTCATTTACATTTAAAGTAATTACTGATAATAAAAGGCTTCCACCATTTTGCTATTTGTTTTCTTATATCTTTTATCTGTGTTCCTAAATTCCTCTGTGATGGTATTTTTGAGTTATTTTAATTTCTTTATCATTACTTTACCATTTATTTTTTGAAGGATTTTCTTCTGGTTGCTCCTGTGATACAACTAACATCTACATGTATAATAATCTAGTTCATATTAATATAATTTCCTGTCAAAATTTCACAGTGTATGTAAACTGAGAGTTTTCACAAAATTACCCTTCCAAAAATAATGAAAAATCAAGATGTTTCTAGATAAATAGAAACTGAGTCATTAGCGGAATGATCTCGCAGCCTATATGTTTATATTATTATTCACTCCTCTCATTATGCTGTTATTTTTTAAAATTACATTCTTATACCTTGTGCACCCATCAACATAGATTTTTTTATCTATTGCTTTATATGGTTGATTTTAAATCAGGAAAAAAGAGGAGATATGAAATAAACATAAATTCTTTTATATTTATCTATGAAGTTAATTTCACTGGTTTTCTCTGCTTCTTTACATGGATTTAAGTTACTATCTTATATCCTTTCATTTCAGTCTGAAAGTCTCCTGTTAGCAATTCTTATAGGGCGTTCCTACTTATGAGTCAGTTTCTATCTATATTGAAATGTCCTGCTCTTTCCTTATATTTTTTAAAGGTAATTTTCTGAAAATTCCTAGTTTATATATATTATGTTTCAATGTTTTGAATATGTCATCCTACTGTCTTCCAATGGGAAATCAGCTGTTAATCTTATTGAAGATCCTTTATTTATAATAGTCACTTCTCTCTTGCTGATTTCAAGATAGTCTTTGACTTCAGTCAATTCTCTGCAGATTGTTCTGTGATTTTGAACAGCTACTTAACCTACCTTTTAAAGCCTCAGTCTCTTTAAGTGTAAAGTGAAATAACAATACTACTTACAATACAATTGTAAGTATACAGGTCACTAAGCACAGTGCCTGGCACACATGATACATGTTGGTTATTTTTTATATTCTTGCAACTAATGACTAATTGTGATTCTTGTGTTTGTCCTTCTATTTTTCCTTTGGTTATCCTCAATGTAGAATTAATTGTGCTAAAATTACAACTGCTTTTACTTTCTCTAACCTTCTCTAACAGCTATATTTGCTACATAGTCTCATAGAATCATGCTCTTTTCTCCAGAGAACTTACCTTACTGGTAGTTATACATTATTTTTTGTGATCATTTGATTAACTTATGACTCTTCCACTTGACCTCAGGTTGTGAGATCAATGACCATTATTTGTTTGTCATTTTATCTCGAGCAACTAAAATAGTATCTGGAACAGGAATGAGTGATATAATGAAAGATTCACTTTCACTTAGAGGCCTTTGCTCCATCATCTGTTATACTCCAGTTGATCTATACTGTTCTTTACAGCCTCCCTTGTTTTATAATACATATAAATTATAAAATTATATATATTTAAATATATATAATATATATTTTATAAATTACATATATTTCCTACCATTACAGAGCTTACTATATTAAAGGGTGACATTTAGCAAGGTACATATTCAATGACAAGAAAAACAAAGAGAAGCTGTTTTGAGTGGAAATGATGATGTGCTTAGGGTTCATATTAATGAATACAATGAAAAAAAAACCCATACATGTATATAAGTATGTATATGTATAAATAAGTATCAATACTAAATATACATTGATTGAATCATAAAAAAGAAAAAGTTACTAATTATAGTGATTCCTGTTCCCAGAAATGATAGGTTGATGCTACCTGAAGAACTAAGAGGATCAAGAGGATTTGGTGCAGCCCATCTGGAAGAGGACTCTGACATGGCCTCACATATTCTTCTTTTTAGCGGAAGCTTTTAGAACTCAGGAAGCAAATTAGTGGTTGATAGAGATTAATTTCAATTAATCTTGTGAGCTTGAATCACCACTCTGCCTTGTAAATATTTACAACTCTGCTATTAGCTATGCATTCCCCTGACATTGACATTTTATTCACAGGCAGCTTCTGTTTTTACCTGTAATTGCTAATAAAGATGGGTAAAAGCACCACAGATTGGGGTTGCCACAGAAATGACACTCTTTCCTGCTCATTGTGACAACAGTATTTGCCTCCCTTTGCTCTACTGTGAGGCAACTCACCCCTTTAAATTTGGAAGATAATTTCCAGAAAGTTCCATGTAACACTAAATCAAATAGAAGAATGAAGTGAATCCCCTGTTGCCTCATGAACCAAGATATTTGGAAATTTGTCATTAAGGAGATATTAAACCCATCCGAAGACACAGAGACTTGCTTTCAGATAACATTGGTATCCATCAAATTCATGGTTCTCTGAGGAGCTGAAGACGACCTAGGTCTTTGTGTGATTTCTTACCCATAGGACAGCATTTTGTTAGGCTCTTGTAACCAAGCATGCCAGGAAAACCAATCAACCTCGCTTTTGGACATCTTAGTCTTAATTCTGATTTTTAAAAATGTACATATTGGTATACATAAAAACTAATCTTTATGTTACATATGAGATTTTTAATACTTAAGACTCACATTCTTTAAATTGACCCTATTTTCTACAGTGCTTCCTTTTCCTTATCCCCTATATTTCTCCCTTGAAGGTTTCAGAATCATTCAAAAATGCATCATGTCCCAAATTGAAGCTATTGTTTTTCACTGCCCATGTACCATGAGTGGTCCAGTGAATGACTCTCCCCCATTCAGCAGGGTCACCAAACAAATCATTTGAGACAAGGTCCTGACATGCTGAGAATACAGTCAAGGAGAAAACAGACACAATCAATATCTATTTGCTGATCAATTCATTCTTGCTTTAGGCAACACTAGTATAACACTAGGGATGGAAATGCAATGGGAGACAAGGCACAGTGTTTGCCCTCAAGGAATTAAAACAGTGGGAGAAACAAAAAATGGAAAAAGGGAATTACAATCTGTGAGGGCTTGGTGGGAAAGGACAGTGGAACAGGGAACACAAAGAAAGTGCTCTGTCTTCTAAGAAAGATAGTCTGCTGTGGTCCCTGCGGATCATCCAGACCCCAATCCCATCAAATGCCTTACTGTAATCATTTGGGGGCACGCTCACGTGCGCTCGCTCTCTCTCTCTCTCTCTCTCTCTCTCTCTCTCTCTCTCTCTCTCTCTCCCATCTCTGGTTCTAACTTTTTGCTTAAGTTCCCCTTACAATAATTTTAAAGAACCATACCCTTCAACATTTTAATTTAGTATCTACAAATTTTTATAAGATTAAACAAATGCAAAGGAGTGATGTTCACCATACTAAAAATTTTGGCATGTTATAATTAAAAAACTGTAATGCTTTTATTTACTTAATGCAGTTCTGGGGCTCAAATATAGGGCCTTGCCAATGCCTAGCAAGCACTGTACTTTGGAGCTACATCCCCAGTCCATGTAACACTCTTTTAAATGTATCTAGTGGAATTTAATCATCACAGAATCTAATTATCTACCCGCCCCCACACACATTCCTTGGAGAGTCACCCTGTACTTATGCCCTAGCTGAGTCTGAAGAGCACTGTTGTATAGAGCTATTTATCTAGCTTTTTTTTTTCTTTTTTTTCCTACTAGGGCTCTTTCCTTAGCACACAGGTGTCAGAGCTTAGCTAAACACTCGACATGTATCATCTCATTTAATCCTCAGGACCCATCTTAGGTCAGTATTGTTACCTACATTCAGTAGCATATTATTTAGTCTCCAGGTTTGGAAGAGCTTTTACTTTTTATTTTATCATTGATTTCTAATTTCATTCCATTATGATCTGATATAATGCAGGGTAGTAGCTCTACTTTTTTATATTTGCTCAGAGATGATTTGTGCATAATATATGGTCTATTTTAGAGAAGGATATATTTGCTGCTGAGAAGAAAGTGTATTCGCTTGTTGAAGGATGAAATATTCTATATATGTCAGTTAAGTCTAAGTTATTGATTGTATTATTGAATTCTATAGTTTCTTTGTTTAGCTTTTGTTTGGAAGATCTATCCAGTGGTGAAAGAGGTGTGTTAAAGTCACCCAGAATTATTGCATTGTGGTCTATTTGACTCTTGAACTTGAGAAGAGTTTGTTTGATGAACATAGATGCTTCATTGTTTGGGGCATATATATTTATAATTGTTATATCTTGCTGATAAACGGTTCCCTTAAGCAGTATGAAATATCCTTCCTTATCCCTTTTGATTAACTTTGGTTTGAAGTCTATTTGATATAAGGATAGAAACCTCTGCTTGCTTTCACAGTCAATGGGACTGGTATGATTTTTCCCAACCTTTCACCTTCAGTCTGGAATGTCTTTTCCTATGAGATAGTCTCTTGGAGGCAGCATATTGTTGGGTCTTTTTAAAAATCCAATCTGCCAGTCTATGTCTTTTGGTTGGTGAGTTTAGGCCATTCACATTTAGAGTTATTATTGAGACTTGATTTGTATTCCCAGCCATTTGTGTTTATTTTTGGTATTTAACTTGACTTGGTTTCTCCTTTGGTCACTTTTTCCTTTAGGGTAATACTTCCCTTTGCTGATTTTCATTGTTGTTTTTCAATTCCTAGTCATGGAATATTTTGCAGAGGATGTTCTGTAGTGCAGGCTTTCTAGTTGTAAATTCTTTTAACTTTTTTTTATCATGGAAGGTTTTTATTTCATCATCTAATCTAAAGCTTAATTTTGCTGGATGTAAGATTCTTGGTTGTCATCCATTTTCTTTCAGAACTTGATATGTATTGTTCCATGATCTCCTGGCTTTGAAAGTCTGGGTTGAAAAATCTGCTGATACACAAATTCTCCCTCTATATGTGATCTGATTCCTCTCTCTTGCGGCCTTTAAGATTCTATCCTTATTCTGTATGCTAGGCATTTTCATTATAGTGTGCCTTGGTGTAGATCTGTTGTAATTTTGTACATTTTGTGTCCTGTAAGCCTCTTGTATTTGATTTTCCAATTCATTCTTCATTTTGGGGAAATTTTACTGATATTATCGAAGAGATTGTGCATTCCATTGGTTTGAAATTCTGTGCTTCCTCTATCCAAATAACTCAATAGTTTTGGTCTTTTGATGCTATCCCATAATTCTTTGATGTTCTGCTCATGGTTCCTTACCATCTTTATTATGTGGTCAACTTTATTTTCCAGATTATATACTTTGTCTTCATTATCTGACATTTTGTCTTGCAAGTGATATTGTGATGCTTTCTGTTGAGTTTTTTATTTGGTTTATTATTTCCTTCATGTCAAGTATTTCTGATTTTTCTTTCAGAATCTCTATCTCCTTCTTGAAGTAATCTTTTGCTACCAATATTTGCTCCCTTATCTTTGTTGGTGTGATCAATGGATGCCTGTATATGCTCCCTTATCTGTTTATTGGTGTCTTCATGGTTGCCTGTATTTGCTCTCTTATCTCTTTGTTGGAGTAACCAATTTATGCCTCCATTTGCTCATTTAGGTCATTCTCTAATTCACAGATAATTTTAGTTATGAATGTTCTGAACTCCTTCTCTGACATTTCATCAACTGTGCTGTCCATGGGCTCTGTTATTGTAGTATCCTATTTGTTTGGGGCCCTTTCCTCCCTTGTTTTTTCATGTTGTCTATGTGATTTCCTTTCTTGCAGTGTGGATCTGAGGTATTACAATTTCTACCCTGTAATCTTGCAGTATTCGTGCAGATTATGTGTACCTCACTTTGGTGTTAGGCTTCCAGACCGTGCTGGTGTCCTAGGATGGATGCTCCTGCAACTGTAGGAGGTGGCAGCAATAGCAGAAGGTAATTAGAGATAGCAGTGCAGGTGCCTCAAGATGGATGCAACGTCTTTCAGAGATGGGGCTGAAAGGATGGGCCTTACACTGGCTTGGGCATGCCTGCTCCAAGATGCAGCTGCTTCTAGGCCCTGTCTGTTGTCCCAAGTACAGGTTACTGCATGGGGAAGACTATAGGGATAGTTGCAGTGTCTCAAGATGGAAGTGGGTTAGACCGGAGCTCACAGGTGATGGTGGTGGTGGGTGGACCCAAGCTTACCCTGGGCCCTGGCTCCTGCACAGGTCAGTGAGGCAGGTCTGGGTCAGGCCTGAGCTCTGGTGGGGCTCTGCCAGTGGCTGGATGGAACAGGGCCTACCTTGAGCCTGAGCTCCCACGCAGGTCCGCAAGGCAGGTCTGGCTGTTCTCTACATTTTTACTTATGAAGAAAATGAGGCCATGAACAAGGGTTTGACACCAGGTCTTTCTGACTTTGTACTCTGCACTTTTTTTATTTGGTACCAGGGATTGAACCCAGGGAGAATTAACCACTGAGCCACATCCCCAGCCCCTTTTATATTTTGAGACAGGGTCTCATAAGTTGCTTAGGGCCTTGCTAAGTTGCCCAGGCTGGCCTCAAACTTGTGATTCTCCTGCCTCAGCCTCTAGACCTGCTGGAATTACAGGCATGTGCCACCATGCCAGCATACTCTGTACTTTTAACTGCTAATTTATACTTAGAATATACTGCCGTTGAAAGATTTAGTGTTAAAGTCTATGTAGCACACCTTAAAAAGAATATGAACCTTCCAGCACACTCCTAACACTTCCTACCCTCCTACTCTGCTTTGCTTATCTATTATTAAACATTCCCATTCTCTTGACCCAGAACATAGACCTATATTTTAGGAAGTCAGTCTATTTTTTTTTCACTGCTATTTTCTCAGTACCTAAAACAGTGTTCAACATATTTCTGATGCTCAATAAATGTTAGTTGGATTATGAACAAAACTTACTGTGTATAAAGCTATTGATATCGTCAGAGATTAGGCATACTAGGGATTGCTATGTGTTTCAACCAACCTTCCTGGATTCCACTACAATCAATAGCAGTATGAGGTGTGATCAATAATCTACTGACTTTGGATTAAAGGATGTTTGTATGCTAGGCAGTATCTAAAAAAAAAAAAAAAGTATTGTAATCACACACCCAAAGTGCTTGCCAAGCAGCTATAAAATGACAAATTCTGTTTATCTCATTCCAATTACTGAGGATAAAACATGGACTGGTATAGTCTTATTGGAGGACTACAGCAGGGCTACATTCTTGAGTCATCATAACCTATCATATCATTCACTGTTAGAGTTAGAGCAAAGTTAGGGCATGTGCTAACAGCAGCCTTCCAGAAAGGAGTCCAATCTATTGCTAGGGTGGCCACAGATGGCTAAGTCTAAACCCAGTGGAACAGTCTGAGCCTATCTGAGCATGGAGTGGGAACTATAGAATGCCCTAGGAAAGAATGCATCATAGGAAAGAAGGAACCATATCTGATGAGCTCTACCTATCTTTACCTGTCAGAGAGAATTGAGATTCTAAATACAACATCATTACCACTAGTTTCTGACTCACCCCTAAGCATGTGCTGGTTTTTAGTGAAAAAGAAAACCAAAAGAAAAAAATGGAAGGAGCTTTTCTACTAATGTCTAACCCTTACTGCGGGGTCTAATAGAGGGTATTCCAAAGGTCATTCCCTAAGCCTGGTCCTGCACCTCCCAGGGGTACAGCCCAGAAAGCCTTGATAACTCCCTCGAGAATAAAAATAAAAACAGCAGATGAGGCTTATGAACCTGAAGGAATAGTCAAAGGGCTTGGAGACGAATGGTTAGCACGCCTACCTCAGAGGGTAGATGGGAGAAGAGCAGCAAGTAACAGTGCCCAGTCGAGTGGCAGTGTGCAGATGAGCGTAGCAGCAGTCTAGAGCCCAAGGTTGGCTGAATTGGTGACCATGGACATACCCACTGAACTTCCACATGGCAAATAAGTATCATCAACAGGGTAGAAACTTGGCTTGGCAAACTACTGCTATATGAAAATGAACAGGTTCCCAGACCCCAGAAGAATTTTTCAGAGCAGACCCTTAGAAGGACTTGGGTACTGGAAAATTTGCAGGTAACCCAAGTTCTTGAGACACTTGAAAGGGGGCAGAGCCTGAGTATTGGGTTTATTTATAGAGCAATCTTGGCCTATCTCATTTCAACAGGCTACTATCTCCCAGCTGTCTAACTGTGTCACTATTCAATATTGTTTCTCTCTCCTCCTCCATCAACTTCCTCCACCAGATTCCTAACTCAAAATTTTGTTGACTCAAAGAGACCATTTAAACTAGGTGGGAAGACAACGCATGCCAGTGTTTAAGGCAAATGAGTGAAAGATAATCTTAACCATTCTAGGTGTGTCATAATTTTAAAAGATTCATTCAAATGGGTCTCCAGATAGCATGGTAGGGAGACAGCTCTGGAAGATTGAGGAAAATATTTGCTCATCTTGTACAAGAAGGGGTAGGAATTGAGTTGGTCTGGCCAAATTTGAATTTAAATGAGCCTGACTTAGAGTTTAAGCACTTTAGGATGATTATGCTCTACAATGCTACAGGCAGGTTTATTCATTAGTGAAGATCCCAGATGAGACTCCTACCAAGACTTTCACTCTATGATATATCACTTTCAATATGGACTGCAAATTTACCTTATGCTAGAAAAAGTGTTTTTTTTTTAACAGTAGCACCAAATGACAGGATAATTTTAGACTCTGAGGATGAGGGGATATTTGTTCAATTGCAATAGTGAGTGGTATTTTCATTGTGTTGTTCCACGGGGGCTCTACATATCTTGGAAAAAAAAGTGATCTCATTTCTTTTTACAGAATCTCAATGAGATAAGAACTTTAGTACCTGATAGATTGACATAGCAAAAGCCTTCCTCCTGTCACCTTTTCCTGCTGTTCTTTGAGGTAGCAGGGAACTCCAATATATCAGCTGCTTTATGAAGAAGCATGGTCAAAGCATGGTTTCAGAAAATGTAGGAAAAAGAAGCTTTGTAGACTCCATGATAAAGATTCATAAATAGACACAGAAGAGACTGAGACAGGTCTTTGAAGCTGCTATTTATGGTTATTATCTAAAGATGCCGACAATCTCTTTCCCATCTTTATACTCTTAGAGAAAACTGACCCTTTTCCTTTTCACAGATTTAGACCCCACACCCTTGCTCAGTGGAAGGGGAAGAGGGTTGTGATTCCAGACTTCTGATTAGAAATAGAGCTAGTCAGACATGGGTGAGCATAGGACCCAGCTGAGTCTTGGGATCCTGTGCCAGGATTGGGATTGGGACATACAAAAACTAGAAAGTGAACAGGAGTTGAAATTTTCCCTCACTCTTCCTCTACTTACCTTTCTGGGGCAAAGGGATTTCCCTCTCTAAGAAGCTCAAAACTGGTTTAAAAAGACAGCCTTGAAGGGAAACAGACTAAATTATCTATCAACAGGAAACTCATTAAATCCATGCCATGTCATGGATTATTACATGGCAGTATGAAAGACTAAGGAAACTTTCCACATATTGATCATTCTAAAATGCATTGCATAGTATATAAGATAGGAGGCATAATACACCACCATTTGTATAAGAAAAGAAATATATGTTTAGACCACTTGCATTGAATATACTTATATGGTGTCTTAAGGCTGCCATTATTTTTATTTTCTGTTTCTCATTTCTCTGTTTTCCCTTCCTTGTCTTCCTATGGGTTGTTTAGGATTTAATTTTGACTTATTTGTACTATTTTGAAGTATTAGTTTTTATAGCTCTGTGAATTGAGTATTTGTGTATGTGTGTGTGTGTGTGTGTGTGTGTGTGTGTGTGAGAGAGAGAGAGAGAGAGAGAGAGAGAGAGAGAGAGAGGGAGAGAGAGAAGCTTATCATAGTCTATTGGATCAATGTTTTTCACATTTGTACTTCCATTTAGGTCCCTTTATCTTTCTACTTCTAAATATTATTCTCTTGAGTATTAGGTGGTATGATAATTTTGCACCAATCATCATGTATACTTAAGAAAACTCATGAAAAGGATAGTCTTTTGTATTTACCCATATTTCTGCGTTGTTCTTTCTTACTAATAATGTAAGCTTATCATTTCCTTTCTTTCGAAGAATTTTAGTAAGCCATTCTGTTCTGTTTGTGACAAATTCAGATTTCCTTTACCTGAGAATTTATTTATCCTTGATTCCCACAATATAGTTTCCCCAGACACTAAAATTGTACTTGACAGTTCTTTTCTTTAAGCAAAAAAAAAAAAAAAAAAAAAAATCGCCAGTGTCCTCTGTTCCTTCAGATAAAAAATATGCTGTGATTCAAGTTGGTGTTACCCAATAGGTAACATGTTGTTTCTCTCTGGATGCTTCTCAGATTTTTTTTTCTTTGTTTTGAGTTTTCAGAAACTTAAATTATATTGGATTTGAAATGGATTTCTTTGGGTTTATCCTATTAGAATTCACTCAACTTCTTGAATCTGCAAGTTTATATCATTTGTCAAATTGTGGAAATTGTCAGCCACCAATTCTTTGAGTATTCTTTCAGTTCCATTCTGTTTCTCCTCTCCATTGAGGAAGTCAATTTTATAAATAAATAAATAAAAAGTTTATTTAGCATAAGGTAAATTTGCAGTCCACATTAAAAGTGCCAGTTCCTGAGACTGTCTCCCATTTATTTTCTCTCTGTTGTTCCAACTGGGTAAATTTTATTGGTCTTTCCTCAACCTCACTGATTCTGTCCTCTGTCATCTCCGTTCTACCATTAAGCTCATCCAGTTAGAGTTATTATTTATGCTATTTCTTATATCTATAAATCCAGTTGGATCTTTTAAAAAATAACTTCTATTTGTTTAGCAAAATTTCCTATATTTTTACTTATTTTAAGATAATTTGCAATTGCTTATTGAATCTTTGTTATGATGATTGACTTGAAATACTTGTTAGACAATTCCATTATCTGACTCATGTCAGCATGGCAGTCAGATGATTGTTT
The DNA here is from genome assembly GCF_048772815.1 of Callospermophilus lateralis. Lineage (NCBI taxonomy): Eukaryota > Metazoa > Chordata > Mammalia > Rodentia > Sciuridae > Callospermophilus > Callospermophilus lateralis. The sequence continues at coordinate 24,620,846 of NC_135320.1, forward strand.
TTCTCATTTGAGTTGTGATTTTCTTGGTTCTTTAGAATATGGGTAATTTTGATTGCATCTGGATATTTTATATTATTTACGAGACTCTGGGTTCTATTTAAATTGATTATTTTAACAGGTAGTCACCCTGGTTGAGTTGAGTATATAGGACCTAGCCTACTTTTGTGGGTGGTTCCAAGGACAACCTAATTTTCAGAGCCTTTAGGTCCCACTGTGGTCTCTATTGTCTGTCTCCTGCCTCTGAGGCTGCCACAGCCCTTGTTGATAGTAGTTGAGGAGCCCAAAGGAATTTCACCTAGTTGGGTGCTTTAAGGTGAAGGGAGACCCAGCCTGCAGAGGCAAAAAGCACTTCCTGGGCTAGATTCCTGTTGCAATGGGTTCCCCCTTTCTAATGTTCTCTGTCAAGTGGGGTCTCTATGTGGGACTCTTAGGCTGGTGAGAAAGAAAAGTACTCTTCCTGGTCCATTATTGTTAGGGGGACCGTCAGGTGGCATTTCTTGCTGTATCTGCAAGGATTGTCTGGTGGTTTGGGCAGGACTGAATCCCTTCTGTTGCTAGATTGGATGTTGGGAAAAAGTGGACCTGGGTTACCTCCTGATGGGTGAGGATGGAGGAATCATAAGATGCTTTGCTGCTGTGTTCTCCCTTTGCTCCTGAGGTCCCTAACCAATCTGCCTCCCTCTTTCTGCCTTTCAGACTTCCCTTTTGATTGTTTATTGTGTTATTTTCAAAGACTTTAGTTATGCTTAGCAGGGAAGGACAAGTCTACGCAGTCTTGCCTAGACTGGAAATTCTCCATTTATGCTCCTATGAGCATAAGATCTCTAAGGGTCCACAAGGAAGTGATAATACTCTCCCCACCACCACCCCCAGGAAGTGACCTAGGGGATAAGAGGTAAATGGGAGACCTTTTTTTGTGTGTACCTATATGTACGTTCTCATTTTAATCAAGTGAATATATTACCTATTCAAAAATAAAAATAAAATGTAAAAGAAGCAGCCTCCTAACTCAACATTGTTTTCAAGAGGACAACTAAAAATTATATCAGAGGGCATGCAGCACATGGATTCAACAGTTGGTAACTGTATTAAATTTCATTGACTTTTAATTTCACTATGCTGTCGCTACTTTGATCCAGGATCTCTGAATATAAGAATAATATTCTCAGTGGATTTGCTGCTTGCTCATACATTTTGAATAACTTGCAGAATACAAATGTGTAATTTGGATAGAAGTAGATGCTTTCAGCAGCATACTAGTACCCTAATCAGCTGAAAAAATAATATTTGTATGACATTAAAACAAAATTAATAGGAAGACACTGGTTACATGAAAATACTTCTTTGTGTTGTAATTATTAAACTTGTAAACAAGTCAGCATAATTAATGCCTTAATTAGGATATGACCTGAAATTTTAGCTTCCAAAATTAATAAAGGCAATTAAAAGGCACATTTGTAAAGTAAAATGAGTTTTAAGAATTACAAGGTAGTTGGACAAAACTTTTTTATCCTCATTTGGGGGATATTTTTGTAGATATTGAACCTACAATGCAATTGCTCTGATACCCATCCATAAGCCCTAGCACAATAGCACAGCCTGAATCCTTAAGAGTCAAATTTAGTGACCTTCAGACAAGAATGTGCCCCAATAGGGGCTGAGCCATTCCCAGAACTCTCCTTCTAGATAGCTCTAGGGAAAAATGAAACAGCAAAGAAACTTTTCTCTGGATCAGAAGACTGATATTTACTTCAATCAGACTCTACCACTTTCACAAAACTATTTAGGTACAAATATAGTTTTCACTGCTATCATTTATTCTTTAATACAAGCTTCTTGAAGGCATTTCAGGTTGCATAGTTCACCATGTGGTGAAGCACAATACAAGGCCAAAGAATTTTCCATTAGTAGATAACAAAGGAAAATTTAATAAATATTGGTGGGCTGGTGATTTGAAAAAAGAAAAACCTTATTTAATAAGGACTCCTACCTTATTCCTTATGCCAAAATAAACTCCAGATGGATCAAAACTGTAGTGTAAGAGCAAAATCATAAATGTACTAGAATAAAATAGGAATAAATATTGTAATTGAGAGAGGCTTTTTAACCATGACAGGAAAAACAAAAACCATAAAGGAAATGACTAACAAATTTGACTATTCAAAAATATTTAAAATTCCATAACATTAAAAAATCTAATTTTAAAATTTTAAAAAATTAAAATTTAAATTTTAAAATTAAAAATCCAATTTAAGACCAAATCAAAAAGTAACTTCCTATAAAGGTCTACTTTATTTCCAAATAAAGAAATAATTGGAAACATGCATCATGATTGGTGCAAAAGGATATAAAATAAATTAAAATAACTTACAGCTTCAATAATAGCTCATAAAATGATTATATGAACTGGAGAATAACTATAGGCTGCAGGAGAAGAGGGTGAAGGAAAGAAAGAGGAACTGTGGGGCTGAAATAGGGCAAATTATATTCCGTGCATGTATGATCATGTCAAAATGAACCCCATTATTATGTATAACTGTACTGCACTAATACAACTTTAACAATCATAATATGTAGTGACTTCATGATATTTTCACTGAAGGACCTATAAAAAGATAGTTGGAAAATATAGATGAATTCAATTTAACTTTTAAGCATCCTATCCTATCTCGACAGAAAAAAAGACAAATAAAAAATATTAATAATTATTATTTCTATGATAGTATTATGAATAAATGTCACCATTTTCATTTTTGGTAATTTGCAAATTATTTACAATAAGCAAATTGATTTTATACTCATTTTTTTTATTCCTTGGAGCTTTAAATAAAAGGATATTTCTATTTTCCTAAAAGTAGCTAACACAGAATTAGATTAAATATGAAAAATCAAAACTGAGGTCTTGAATAGTATAGCTTATAATATAGCAATTTTAACAAACTCCCTTTTATTAAAAAAGAAAGAAAGCCCTCCACCAGATTCAGCAATGCTATATCACATGGGTTAATTGCAGCTATTGGTTGTAGTTGGTCCTCCTCTTTCTCTCTCTTTCTCTCAGATGTAGGATGAGAATTCTGGCTGCCCTTTCCTAAGGCCTGGTATCACCAGATAATTCTTCCTTGAAATCATTGTCATGCCTGTCTATTCCTGTCTATGTTGCAGAGCAGGCATCATGGGGTCCAAAATTCAGATTATCTGGTCTTGGCAAAAAGCTTATGTCTTTGCTAGTCACAAAATTGCTATCACTAGTGGCACAGGAAATGTCACCATTGAACCTCCTCTGTACCTGTAGGTTTTCTTAATTTCTTCATTTGATGCTCCCTTAGGCAAACCAAGAATTTCATATAGAGCTTCTCCAGTTGTCGACAAAGTCCGCTGTCTTTGGTTAGGTATGTTACATGCCATATTCTCAAGCTGCAAAACCAGAGGGAAAAAATAGTCATGAAGGTCATGCACACTGGATTTCTCTCTCTGAAAGGGAAGACAGTTCATTCTTAACCTTTTGGGAAATGACAATCTGAAGTATGTTTGTGTGCTACCTGCAAAAGGAGGGGAGAAAAGTGTTAAGAGAGCCAAAAAAAAAAAAAAAAAAAAAAAAGTCAGGTGTCAAAGGATACAGACAGCCACACAAATAAAATACAGCTTTGTCTACATGGTTATATAGAAGCAAAATGTTATGTTACCTAAACTTCTAGCTAATTTAGTAGTGTTGAGAATCAGTCTTCACAGATTTTGCAGATGTAGGAATTTTGTTTTGCTTTGTTTGGGTAGAATTTTCATAACTTCTTTTCTCTCTCTCTCTCTCTCTCTCTCTCTCTCTCTCTCTCTCTCTCTCTTTTTGCTATATTTTCCAAACTTAACCAGGAATGGAAAGAATCTTTCTTTTTATTCCAACTTGATTGGTCTAGCCATTGATCAAGAGTTTGAAAAATAAAAACAAAACTTTTTAAGTACCAGGAAGAAATTCCTGGCCTCCTCTAGGACCTATGTTAAAAATTCTCTGCAGCTGGAGCTGTGGAATCCCAGAGGTCTACACCACTACCCTACAACACTCCTTGGTTCTGTACCTGAGCTGACTCCTTTTCCTTTGGTCTATCCAGAAAGGGTTGGGCTACCAATTCCCAAGGAGTCATTTGCCTGTGCATCATGGCTCTGGGGGACTCAGGAAGCAAGCAGATCTGGTCAGGGGGATTTGGCATTTCTGTATTCTCTACATGGGGCTCAGGGTATGGCTCAGTGGTAGACTGCTTACCTAGCATGTGCAAGGCCCTGGCTTCAACTCCCATCACCAAAAACAAAAATACAGAATGTATTCGTCACAAGTTAAATTCTCTGAGCATTAATATCTTCACCTGTAATAATGTAAAGATGTTAAAGTTCCCCACATAACAATATCTTAAGGGTATATAAATAGTGCATGTAATGTATCCAGGACATAGCAATCTCATGGAAATTTACTTTCATTAAAGGCAATACATAGTGCACTGTAGTCAACCCTCTAGGGTAGAAGATTGGCCTTGCCATTTTTTGCTCCATGTGCTTCCTCATCTGTAAATTGGAGATGAAAATGTACCGTAAACTCATGGAGTGTTGCAACAATTAAATGAATTAATATATATGTGTACACAACAGTGTATGTATCAGCCGTAAGCATAAAAGTTAAAGGGTACAAACAACTCAGTGTTCATCCCCACAAGTGAACAAATGAACAAAATGTCATGTATTCATAGAAAGGAATAATTATTGAGACGTGAAAATAAAGTGGAACTCTAACACATACTACAACATAAACAAGCCTTGAAAATATTATTCTAAATGAAGGAAGTCAGTCACAAAATGATAAATATCGTTTCATTCCATTCATCTGAGGTACCCAGAACAGGCAAATTCATAGAGACAAACAGTAGAATAGAAGACGCTAGGGACTGGGAAGAGTGGGAAATGGGAAGTTGTTGCTTACTAAGTGTAGGGCTTCTGTTTGGAATGATGAAAATTTCTGGAAATAATTGGTGGTGATGGTTAGATAATAAGGGGAATGTACTCAATGTCATTGAATTACACACTTAAAATGGTTATCAGGGTAAATTTTGTTATGTATATTTGTTATGATTTGGATGTGAGGTGTCCCCAAAAACTCATGTGTGAGACAATGCAAGAAGGTTTAGAGGAGAAATGATTGGGTATGAGAGCCATAAGCCAATCAGCAAAGTAATAATCAACCGATGGGATTAATTGAGTGGTGATTGAAGTCAGGTGGGGTGTGGCTGGAGGAGGTAGGGCATTGGGGTCATGGCTTGGGGGTATATATTCATATTTGGCAAGTGGAGATCTAACTCTTTCTGCTTTCTCATCACAAGTGAGTTGCTTCCCTCTGCCACACTCTTCTGCCATGATGTTCAACCTCACCTTGAGCCCCGAGGAATGGAGTCTGCTGTCTATGGATTCGGACCTCTGAAACTCTGAGCCTCTAAATAAACTTTTCCTCCTCCACAATTGTTCTGTTCAAATCTCTTAGTCACAACAGGAAAAAAAATCTGACTAAAGTAATATTTTATCATAAGAGCAAAACTGAAACAACTACAAACGAAAACTACCGAAGACTGCAAGCTCTTCTGACCCAAGTTCTTTGAAAATCATTGTCCATCTCTTGGCTTTGGGCCTTGTGCAGCAACTGCTATAAGAGAGAATGAATATATAAGAGAATGAATGAATCAATATACCAGGGCTAAGGAGATGGTGTCAAGGCTTTGGAGATGCTCATGGGCAACACAAGGAATCCCTGGTTGACAATGGTGCATCAGAAGAGCTGAGCATGCACATCCCAATGGTGGATAAGCACAGTTAGAGCAAACCTCCCAGCCCTGCTCCCACTAGGTTATAAACATCAACAGGGGCAAGGGTACAGGCCACAGGATGTCACCTGGTGAGCCAGGTGGTCTTAGAGTCCTTAGAAATCCCCAAATGGTATAACAAGGGCTGGTGGTCCTAAGGAATTCAATTAAAGAGAACAATATCCAGAATTTCAGAATGTGTTTGTGAGCCTTCAGATTCCTTCAAGTTTAAGAAAAGGAAGGCACTTGTGAAGGGAGTCAGGCACCAGGCAAAACCTCTGCAGCCCTGAAGGCTCTGAGGACAGAACTAGCCTGCCATGGCTGCAACTGTGCAAGGTCAAGGGCTTGCCATGTGACATGGCACCTTGTCCACTCCCATAAAAGTCACGAAACCTTGGTTCACATAAGGGCAGAGGAGAAGGAACCCTGATTCTACCCACCATGCTATAAAAACAAACAGACACACACACTGACTGGCAGCCACTCGGTAAATGGCTGCACTTATTTCACCTCTGCTCTGCCTGACTTTTCTCACACTTTCTCATCTGAATCTTCCTGGGGAGTAAGCAGTTCAAATTGGGTCTATGTCATCCTAACCCCATAGCTCAGCCCTATCTTGGAACTATAGCCTTGTTCACTCACTATTCACACCTGAAGGAAAAATTTCCTGAGTAACTGATACCTTTATACTTCCTTCCCAGTCACCTCTCCTCTGCCCTCCCGCCCCCCCACACACACACTCAAGATACTAATAATTTTCTGCCCCACATATCCACCTAATGTTTCCTAGTAAGGCAGGTAGCCAACAGGTTTCTCTACAAGTCATACCACATGTCATGAATTAATAGGATTTGGAATATAAGGGCTTCTGTGTGGCCCTTATATTGTGGTGGACAAGCACAGGACCACAGTCAGCCTGCTAGCTCCTTTGCTGGATAGCACAATCCCCAAAGTCACTGATTGGCCATAGTAAGAGCATACTAACAAATCCCACTTCTGGGCTTAAGTACAAAGAAAATGAAATCAGTATGTCAAAGAAATATCTGCACTCTCACGTTCATTACAGCACTGTAATCCACAACATGATGGTATAGAATCAACCTAAGTGTCTATCAATAGATGATTGGAATAAGAAGATGTGCTTTATAAATACACAATGGGTTTATTCAGGTTTTGTTTATTTTATTTTATTTTATTTTTGTACTGGAGATTGAACTCCGGGGTGCTTAACCACTGAGCCACATCCCCAACCCTTTAAATATTTTATGTAGAGACAGGATCTTGCCAAGTTGCTTAGAGTCCTGCTAAGTTGCTGAGGTTGGCTTTGAACTTGTGATCCTCCTGCTCCAGCCTCCTGAGCTGCTGGGATTACAGCATGCGCTTCACACCAGGCTCCATTCAGTTTTACAAAAGAAATAATCTTGTCATTTGAAAGAGCATGAATGAGCCTTAGAGGACGTTATACTAAATAAAATAAACCAGACACAGAATAACAATCACCATGTGATTTTATTTACACGTGGGATCAAAAAAGTTTATACTCAGAATCAGAGTAGAATAATAGTTATGCTGGAGTGGAGGTGGGGGATCAGAGAGATGTTGGACAGAGGATATAAAATTTTAGTTAGACCGGAAGGATAAGTTTAAGAAATCTATTGTACAATATGGTGACTAGAGTTGATAATCATGTATTATAGTCTTAAAATTTGCTAAGAGCAGATTTTAAGTGAAAGAGAACTTCACAGAAAAGATGAAGTCTGAACTTCTAATAATACTATGATTTGTCTCTGTAGAACCTGGTGTATCTTTTTCTATTTTGGTTCTTAAGTCCAGGTACAACTTTGGACCCATATGGACTTGGACCCAGTGAGTTTTTTGTTCATTTATTTGCATAAACCACGATGAAAGAGGACTTCTGGGTTTGGAGTCTGAAAGAGGAGGGAGAATCCAGCTGAGAGAGAGGATGAGAGGAGTCTAGACTAGACAATGGCCACTGGCCCCTGTCCTGGCCAAGAACACGCTTTTAAGCTCCTCTGGGGAGAGAGGCTTTCATGTTAAAGAGAAGTTTTCATGTTAAAGGATAAAGGGAACAAAGGTTTGGAACTTTGAACCCTCATCACAGGGAAAGTCGGCACCCAGGCAGGTTCGGGCCAGCATTTTCCCACCCAGGAAGCAGAGGCAGAGCATATGACAGTCAGGAGACCCTGCTGCTCCTCCCCCAGGGCCTGCTAAGAAGGGATAGTCTCAGATGGCCCACAGTCACTTCTGGAAACGTTTGCAACACTCCTGGGGATGCTCAGAAATGTCTGGGATCATTGGAAGCTTCGGAATCCCAATGTAAGAAAGACTTAGTACCCACAAGGAGCAGAAAGAGTGAGGGTAGGAGGAAGTGAGGGGCTTAAAGTTGGATAGGTTAAGAAAATCACTAAGAAAATAACCATCTATATGTGTATGTCAAAATACACTCTACTGTCATGTATATCTAAAAGGAACAAATAGATTTTTTTTAATGATTCAAATAAAAAAAAATGGGGACTGATACTCATAGAGATGATGGGGGTGAAGGGTGGACACCCAAGCCCCTCTTTGCAAGTCTCCCTTAGCCTTGGCACATCTTCAGGGGAATTTTGCAGGGAGTAGAGTGCTGTGGTTGCACAGGTGAGATCTATCAGCAGAATAGCATGAAAAGCAATGAGGCCTCATTTATCCACATAGCTCATGGGCTTGGGAACAGTGGTGTCATCACGCCCAGCAAAAAGTTATTACCCAGTCACACGTGTCCCTCTTCATGACCGTACTCTGAGGTCCTTAAGGACTACCTTACTCTGAGTTCCTTAAGGACTATAAATCTATTTTTGTATTGATCTTCATAATCCCAGTGGCAGATGGTCTTAACATTAGTATACTACACGAAAAGGAAGGTAAACAGGGAACTAGCACTTACTGAGCACAGGTCTGTGTCATATCACTTAATCCTGATATCAACACTTGAGGGCATCAGGAAGGGACCCCCCCTCCCCCAGGAGTTCAGAGAAACAGATTGCTTTCTGAAAGTTCAACAGGGAAGTCAGTGGATAATGGATCACAGAAAAGCTATCTTACAGTCATTCTAAAAGAGATAAACGTCTCACAGGCCTGCACAATGGCTGGAAGCTGATAACTGCCTAAATGTAGAGTTAGCAGATTTTTCTTGTGTTGTTATTCCAAAGAGTGATTAGATGGGGACAGGAAGAGAAAAGCAAATGTAGAGGCAAATGCTGGCGGGGCCATTGAGGCACAACTGAGGGGAAGAGCCCAAGGATTCAGGTCCCAGTTGAGTCTTAACCGTTCCAATGATGATTTACCTTTCCCTGAGGTCTGCCCTGGCCCTTTTCCTTATAAGACTGATAAATTAATACCCAGATTTTATGCATCATCCTGGAACACAGTTAGAGGGAGTCTGGCCTTCAGCAAGGCCTGCTCTCTGGGTCTGCTCAAGTCAGCTGAGGCCCAAAGAGTCTTACTGTTTCAATCACAATAAGTTCATGATATGTTGATTACTCCCACCTTATGCAGGATTTTGTTTGTTTGTTTGTTTGTTTGTTTCAGTGCTAGGAATCAAACCCAGGGCCTTATGCATGCCAGGCAAGCATTCTATCACTGAGCCACATTCCCAGTTCTATGAAGGCTCTTAGAATAAAACTACCTGGTAGCCCCCAAGAGGTAACAGGGATTTGCCCCTATGTATTGCTCTCCTATTTTATAACTGAGGAAATTGAGTCCAACTGAAGAAAAAAAATCATTTGCTCAGATTAACACAGGGAACTCTTGAATTCAGATCTGCCTAATTCTAAAGCCTAAATTCTTGCTAGTGTGCCATACTGAATGATACTCAATATTTGAAGATGATTTACAATTCACTCATCATTTCCCACAGCCAGTAATTTCCTTTGATCCTCACAAGAAAGCTGAATGGTGATGTCGCTAAACCAAAGCAGCCTTGCACTGTTTCTCTCTCCAGGTCAAAGGGGGCCCCCTGTTGCTGTGTCTAGGGTGATGGGGGCACATGAAGGTCCAATGGGATCTCAGGGCTACAGTGCAAGTTTCCTCCCTCAGTGAGGCCACTGAACTTATATGTAGACAAAGAGAGTTCCCAAAGGAGAGTTAAGAAAGAGGATAGTTAAGAATGCATGGGTTACACAAAAATTTTGAAACTTCTGCTAAGAGTACAATTTTTAAGTCACATAGGATTGAAGATTTCCCGGCCACTGGGTCAAATCTGCCTGAAGCATCTCTAAGGAGCCTTGTGACAACTCTCAGGACTATGAAAACCACATTGCCCATAGCCCTGAAGGCCTTCTAGTCTATGCTAAACTTGTTCCTGTTACGAAAATAACACACTCTTCCTTCTCTATTCCAAAACTTCTAATTTTTAATTATTTTCCCCTTTTGACTAGGGAGTGATGGGAAGAGATGTATATTAGATTTGGCATTAGGTATCCCTTTTACTAGGTTCACCAATATCTGTGAGCAAAATTATTTGCTCAGATTAACACAGGGGACCTCTTGAATTCAGATCTGTGAGCAGAACTGTCGGCCATTAGCATTCATAGTCTTCAAGAAGACACTGAGATTCCTAGAGAGTAGAATTGCTTTCCAATTGTGATTAAGGCAGCCCCCCCCCACTCCCCCACCCCGAGCCTGGAAAAGTTCTCTGGAATCATGATGAGCACCAGCATATAGCTGCTTACCATTTGAAAGTCTGTCTCCTTCAAAATTATCCCAAGTATGGAACAAGGGAGATAGTCTCAGTTGGGGGCAACACCTAAGCCTTTCTAGAGCATCATCCTGGAAGCATCCTGGAGCTCATGCTTCCCTACCCTAGGCCCATGTTTCTACACACTCTTCCCAATGGGGGGAAAAGGCAGATTCTACATCTCAGCTTCACAAAACGGTAGGGTAACAAGCTATTTCTCTGGTTTATATATATTTTTCAAATCATCACTTCACTTAAAAATCTAATTACACGCTGGGTGTGGTGGCACAGGCCCGAAATCCCAGTGGCTTGGGAGGCTGTGGCAGGAGGATCACAAGTTCAAGGCCAGCCTCAGCAATTTAGTGAGGCCCTAAGCAACTTAGTGAGACCCTGTCTCAAAATTAAAAATACTAAGGGCTGAAGATGTGGCTCAGTGGTTGAACACCCCTGGATTCAATCCTTCATAACTCTCCTCAATTCCAATCACATTATAATTTATTCCTGCTAAGTGAAATCCAGTAGCTGTTGGTTGCTTTGTGGTGTGAATTGATCAATACTAACAATGGGTGGTATGGAGCACTTACTGTATTTATTGTCTACTCTGCCCTATTCCCCAAAGGTTTCTTTTTAGACAGATAATATCTCTTAATTAAGGTTCTTTCAAAAAGTCCATTTGCATTATATTGAAACTGAAGAAAATAACACACTCTTCACTCAATAGTTGGCTGACTGTATAGACTGCAACAGAAAGGAAGACTGCAAAGCTGCTTTGTGCATCAAGTAGCAACGACATACTTTTTCTGTCTCCTTGTTGAGCTAGAAGTCAGACTTCTCATATATTATTGATTTACATGACATTTGGCTTCAGATTCAATAGAATAATATGTTCAAATGCTTAAAGTATGAAAACAAAGATCTTACGCCTCAGATGCTCACTACAGAGTAGTAGTCAAAACATCTTGTAAAAATGCTTCCCAAATAAGCTTATATAAATCATGAAACCATAACATTATTTAATTCCTTGTAGAAAATACCCTTGATTCATTCTATTTCTATAGTCTTTGGAATTCTAATATTCTTATGTAAAATTCAAGTCTTTATTATTTATTCATGGTCTTTCATCTACAAGCCATCCAATGGGGAAAATGTTGTCATGCAAAGTCATTAAGTAATTTAATTTTAATCATCCAGTACATGATACTTTGTCTTCTGAGCTTAGATTACTCTTTAGCTGAATTATAATGCCAGTAATATCACAATTTCTTAAAGCATTAGCCACTATATAGTCACTACTGAGCTCTATGCTGCTCCCCTGTTTCTATGCAATTTTATGTTGAAATAAAAATTTCCCTTCAAAGCAAAAGAAGTTTCACCTATGTCTGTTATGTGAATTTTGAAAAATGGAAAAAAAAATCAAGCTATGCTTTTCTTGCTAGGGTCCCTTAATATTAGAGAACATGAATGTAGGCAGGGGCTATTAACTCATTAAACACAGCAAACACACTTCCAACTGTTGTCACTGGGGACACCAACATGCGTTACCATTTCATTGTTACTTCTCCAATTCCTTTATAGAAATCTGTTTAGTGAAGCAAAATTCCCATAATCCAGATAATTTGTCTTAAAGCCAAACACATCCAACAGGTAACCCTGTGTTAAAAGTAATCACTCTCCCTAACATGATTACGTATATGCAATTTGGAAAAAAAAAAAATTAGCTCTAGTATGTTTATAAACAGTCCTGAAGATGAGGCAATTTGGAATTGTTACAAATAACCCACTGTACCTGTTCCTATGACTCCAATTCAGTTCTCCAACAGGAACAACTTGCTGTTTTCAACTAGTCTGAAAATAGGCGTGCAGAGAAATAAAAGAAGGCATCCATGAAAAGAGCTGTTCCATACCTGTTCTACTGTTCAGAGCAAACAGCTGCTCCTTTCCATCATTCCCATGCAGGAGTCCAGTAGGTCAGTGGAGTCAGGTTACTTTTCGGCAGCTACTCTATCAGCCAATTGGTTATCCCTCTGGAAACCATAACAAAGAGAGAATAAAACATGCATGATGGTACAGTTTGGTATTACAAGGCATCCAGAGATACCAAAATATATACTACACCCACTCTTCATTCTTTGTCAGCCAGTGCCTGACTCCTTAAAAGGACTTTCCATTAGGAAAACAAGCTAATCTCTTGACCTATAGAGTTAGGTCTTTGAAATTTTCTTTACTTATTTATTCATTGATTTATTCGGTTTTGATCTAAGGCCAGGACTAGTCAGTTGATTTATAATTGCTGGAAAGACCATGCAACATTCAGAAGGGGGACATGTAAATTGCTCTCTGTTTAAATCCAAGTATTTTCATATCAGTACATTGTACCCTAAGCTTCTTCAGAAGGCATGGAGTCACAGTAGTTGAATCCCTTGTTAAAATGATGGCCAAACTGTCTTGTAAAAAGTCATATGAGAAAACAGTTCCTATGATTTCAATTAAGATCTTACTGACTGAAAGTCTTAAATAAGATGGATGCTACTTCTGAATGTGGCTCCTGAGGCTGTAGGTGGAGTTCATGTGTGGCTTAGTAGACAGATAGCAAGGCCTAAGGCTGTTTTATGTGAACATTGCACAACACTTTCGCCTCTAGAGGGCATTGGTTTTTCAGATACCAAGGGATATAGGAACTTTCCTTGAAAATCCTGATTTCTAGCAGTCTAGGAAGCAGTCCATCCTCAGAAATGAGGAGGGGTAGAATAATGAGACTTAAATACTCAAGTTCCAACATCAGTTCAGCTTAAGGACTGTGTATTTTAATGAAATGAAAATAGTTGCTGTATTGATATAGTGAGATTACAGACAGCTTTTATTAAAATTACAATTTATGAGCCAGGCAAGGTGGCACATGACTATAATCCCAGCTTCTCAGGAGGCCAAGGCAGGATTTTCTCAAGTTTGAGACCAGCCTCAAAGATTTAGAGAGAATCTATCTCAAAGTAAAAAAAAAAAAAGGGCTGGAGATGTAGCTCAGTGCCTGCCTAGCACATATAAGGCACTGGGTTCAATCCCCAGTACCAGAAAAAAGTATTACAATTTGTGTTTTTCAAAGTCGGTTTAATATCACATACTTTAAAAAAATTATTAATTTTGTACATTTAATTCACTCTTCTTAAACCACTGATTTTTGAAAGTATTGCATAAACTATTAGCTTTTTAAAAATTAAGTATTGCGAAACTCTTGAGTAAAGTGAAACTATAGGTATTGCAAAGAGAAATCACAGTTTCTAATTCACCTGTTCATTCAACAATTAGTCATCTATTGGAGCCAGACACTGGACTGAACTCTAGATATATACTGATAAACAAACACAAACACAGATGCTGAGTTTGTGGGTCACGGAGATAACAGCCTTCCAATAGAGACAGAGAGTAATCAGTCACTCAAGGAAGTTTAAAAGTAAACTTTGGGGTGAAGCTACAAAATATATGTATCATGAACAGAGGAAGATCAGACAAAGCTTCTCAGAACAAAAACAACCAAGATCTCAATATAGCTAGGGGAGGAGATTGATAATAGAAGGAAATATATTCCAGGCAGATACAAGAGAACATTGAAAGCCCTTGGTACTTAAACTAGAGAAATAAAAGGGACACTGACATGTGCTGTTATACATGGGATGTTATTATGTACCCATATATAGATGGTTTCGAATACACCATCAAACAATACAGCAGATATCAGTAGAATTATATTCCGTTTAGCCAGGTGAGATGTTTTAGAAAGTGTGAATTTCAAATGATGTTAGTAAAAGCAAGTGATTCAAGGAAAGCCCATAAACCACTCCTTGATATCATATGCACTATATGTAAAAGTGTTGTGAAATGAACCATTCACATTTTGAAAAGGAGGACTCGAACTGAATAACAACAGATGAGGTAGAGAGGGAAGATGTGAGGGGAGGGGAGGGGGGATAGCAGGGGATAGGAAAGGCAGCAGAATACAACAGTCACTAATATGGCATTATGTAAAAATGTGGATGTGTAACCGATGTGATTCTGCAATTTGTATTTGGGGTACAAATGGAAGTTCATAACTCACTTGAATCAAATGTATGAAAGATGATATGTCATGAGCTTTGTAATGTTTTGAATAACCAATACAAAAATAAAAGAAAAGAAAAAGAAAAAGAAAGAAAAGGAGGACTTCAAAAGATCTTCCATGATTGAACTAAAGGGGCCCTTCTCTGAGGTGGAAAATTGGCATGAGAACCATATCGGTGGTGAGAGGGAATTAAATGCTAAACTTCCTTTTTTGTTTCATCAATGGGCTCTTGACCGTTCCCTTAGGGACACTTAAGGACTTTTATATACTTCTGTCAATTGTCACACATGGTTAGGGTATTGTAAGAAATGACTAGTACGTTAGCACAGAATCTGAAATGGTACCAGATGAATTATTTGAATATTCAACACAAACAAACATACAAGAGCGTTAGGGTACAGAGTTTTGAATTTACATTTCATACCTCAATAAGTTCAAATATCACTCATTTTGAAGATGGGATGTGCCATGATACATAGCTCCAGCAAATAAATCTAATTCAAAGACTGTTCAACATAATGAATAAAGGCATTTTTTTTGTTACCAATGTTACAATTTTGATTACCTCTTACATCTACACCTCTTATATTAATACTATTATTAAATGGAACTCATACCATCACTTTACAAATTTCAAAGGAATATATAAATTGATCAAGATTCATTGTGTTAAGTGAATTTAGAAAAGAAAAATACAGATGAATGCTTTATGTAAATTGAAAAAACTGTTAGTTGTCACTCCAGCAGTATCTTAGATATAACTGTAGAATAACTCTGGTGATTCTTCTGTAAGATTTAGAGCTTATGTATTTCAGGAGAACAAATCAGTTAATTCCTATTATGTTTTATGATTTTTCCAAAGTTAAAAATAATGTCTCTTTTAAGAAGTTACAAAGCAGATGAAGTTTTTAAAATTTGTTTTTATTGGTGCATTATTATTATAAATGACAGTGGGATTCATTATGCCACATTCATAGATGCAAGTGACATAACAATCTCATTCTCCAGTACCTTCTCTTTCTTCCCCTTCCTCCCTCCCCCCATTCTCTTGCTCTACCAATCTCCTTTCTATTATTATTTTTCCACTAGTGCATTATAATTATAAATGGGGTTCATTGTGGTCTATTTGTATGGACATAGGATAATTTGGTCAGTTTAATTTCCTAGTCCTTCCCATGCCCTCTCTTCCTCTCTCTGTCTTGAACCCTTCCTTCTTTATTGGTCTTCTATTTTCATGAGACGGGGATGAAATTTTAACATACTTACATCTATAAATACATAGAAAGAACAGAACCATAGAGGAATAAGTGGGAAAAAGTAGACTGGAAGTCTCTCTGATCATTTAGAAAGATGTTAAAAATTTTGATGTGTGAAGCCCACCCAGATTGGGGCTAGGCTTAGGCATTTTTTTTAAAGACTCCTTGGGAGGTTTTAAAGGGCTTCCTGGGTTGAGAGCTGCTGTTCAACCCACAGCAGAGAGATCTGATGCAGCGAGTTCTTCAGTTAAGTAATGTGGAAACACCTGCCGACCATGCCTCTCTCTGGAGGAATTTTCCATTCCTGGGTTTCCTAAGAAAACACTTACTGAAGATAATGGCATCTGTGTGATTAGACACAAAATAAAATTTGTTTTTACATAGTTTAACACAAGGAGCAGCATCCAAAAACAATACTCCTGTCTCAGGTTTTCAGCAAATCCTGTGCCTAACTGTAATAAAATACATTTTTGATCTTAAAATACACTTTTTATCTGCCAGACCTTTTATCAAATGTCTACTATGATGTGCCAAGAATTATAATAGGAATGTTTATATGCAGATTGTTTTCTAGGGCACTTGTTAAGAAGTTACTCTCTCCTTGTCTCTCTAAATCAGAACTAAGTACCCTGCTTCAAGGATTTGAATATGTGATCTGGGTAGATTTCATCCCAACTCTATAATTCATCAACGGGTTGAATGAATTATACAACAAATGGAAAGTATTCCACTATTAGCATGTACTGCAAGACACCGTACTGGGCGTTGTGGAGGATCCAGGGTGGTGGTGACGATGACAGTGATGGTGATGGTGGTGATAATAGCGATGAAGATGATAGTAACTATCACTTTAACTAGATTATTTCATTTAAGCCCTATACAAAAATATAAAGTGGTAAAATGAATCAATTTCTTTTTCTTTAAACCCCAAGTTGTCTCAAAATGATATTACAATGTTATTGACTTCATAATACTATTGACAAAGACTCTCCTTGATGGAAGATTTGTCAGATTTTCCTTTAGACTTCAATCCCCCTCCTTTCTCGCTGTATCTGGCCTGTGCTACCCAGTTGTAGAAAGAGCTGTGTAGAGAGAATCTCCCTCCTACCTCAATCTCTGACAACCCTCAGTAACTCATCCATTTCCTCATCTCCCACCCTTGCTATACAATCACCCTGACCTGCCTTGAACAAGCATTTTATAAGTTTCATTTAACCAGAATCTTCCCTGTCTCTGATGTTTATGTTTAGTAAATTTCCATCTACTCACCTTAGTTCTGTTTGGGGGCTATAAATCTCGACTGGTTCATACTGGATTCAGAATGGATTCCAGTGCTATGCTGGAGTTCTCTTTTCTCCTATTGTAATAGTTCCTGAATAAAACCTACTTATTCTACTAAAATGGGTGCTTTTGTATCCTCATTTATAAAGGAGGAATGTAAAATTGGACAGATTAAAGGAAACACCAGGGTTGCCAGCCAGTGAACAATAAACTCAGACTTTGAAACCAAGATGGCTGATTCTGTACCTAAAACTTATTTCAGAGTTGTGCTTCAAGAGCTTATAATTCCAAGGGATTTCTCCCAGCTGTATTTCCTTGCTTATCAATCTGTGACTGAGATAGCTGGTATATGTTAAAGCTCTAAATTGGAGTACTATCTTTAAAGAAGGAATGACCAATAAATGTGTTCTCTAACGAGGTCCAATTTGCAGCTCTAGTGTCAAGGACAATATCTATTTGGTTAAGTAAAGCTCTAAGTCTGAGACTGTGTTACTGAAAAAATATTGACTTGAGTCTTGTCCCCTGCTAGGAAACATACTATGTATTTTACATGTGTGAAATTTAAACACCTTGTTACTTACTTAAGGTCAACAATTGCTGTAATAAACCAAGGAGACTTCAGATCCAACAGATGTGTTTGACAAAATGTCTGTAAACAGAACCTTGATCTGTGATTTTGCCAATAGCTTCTACCCTGTTCACATTAGCTTAAAGATGTCTCTTATGATAATCAACTAAAAAAAGAAGACAAAAATAAGGAAGGTCGCTGTTTGGGGCAAAAGTCTCTTTTAATAGGGTTTCCATTACAAACAGACGGTTCTGCAAATTGCCATCTGAGTGTGGCCAAGCAGCCTACAAAAGCAAGAGTACACAAAAAACAAAACATGGTGGGTTTCAATCCTATTTGGTGGTAGTTTAATAGGACAGTCCTGAAGATACATCTTCACATCTTAAATCTAATGGAGCTCCCATTACCTGAGCCCTGCCCAGGTAACAGTTATATGTTTAAAAGAGAAGGAAATGCTACTTCCTTCTTGAGATTGACACTGCATTTATATCATATCTAAGTCTTTTACAAGTCATATATATTATTTGACATGACACTCATTCTCATTTAAGAAAGAAATAACCCATTGAGTTATCTTGTGACTTCCCCCAAGCATGAACATCAAGATTGAGGCACTAAAAGCTGGAACTGAAATCCTTATGCTCTACTACCAAGTTATCCTTCCATAACTATGTTAAATTAAAAAAGGCAGAATGAAGCAGGAGAATTGTAAGTGACAAAGGGAATCCCTCTGTATTGGTGCATATGACAAGAAGCTGTTCCAAGAACCCACAAATGATCACTGGTCTGGGAAGCAAGGTTTCTATCTGCCTTCTGGTCTCTGTATCAAGTAAATCATGGCCTTCCACAAATCTCTAGTGTCTACAGTGGATCTTTGCAGGGGTACACATCAAAATAATGGCAGTGATCTTGTACTCTTTTATACTTTCTCCCTTGTTTTGTCCAAGTTTTCTCTTTCAAATGAACAGTCAGTGCTCACGAAATTGCAAACAATCCATTAGTATAGCTTTTGATCTGCAAGGCTGTCTGTAATGCAGAGTGTTATGGTTTGGGTGTGAGGTGTCCCCAGAAAGCTCACATGTGAGACAATGCAAGAAAGTTTGGAGGAGAAATGATTGGGTTATAGTTTTAGCCTAATCAGTGAGTAACTGAAGTGGTAGGGTGTGGCTGGAGGTGGGTGGGAATTGGGGTGTGGCTTTGCATGTATATTTGTATCTGGAGAGTATCTCTCTCTCTCTCCCTCTCTCTCTCTCTCTCTCTCTCTCTCTCTCTCTCTCTCTCTCTCTCTCTCCCCTTCCTGATATGAGCTGCTTCCCTCTGCCACACTCTCCCGCTATGATGTTCAGTCTCACCTTGAGACCAGAGGAATGAAGCCAGCCTTCTATGGACTAAGACCTCTAAAACCATGAGCCCTCAAATAAACTTTTCCTCCTTACAGTTGTTCTAGTCAGATTCTCTAGTCATAGCAGTGAAAAAGCTGACTAAAACACAGAATAAGAGGTCTTTGTCACTAACAACATGCCTTTGTTAATATCACTCTCCTGAGTGTTAGTGGAAGAAGCCCAGAACTTTATGGGTGAAGCTAAGCTGCATCTCCAGGGAATGAGAATGGAAAGGTCCCTTTCAGAGCAAGTAGGGTCACCTCATGCAGATTCTTCTATACACACACACAGGTTCTTGAGTTCCAGATGTGCAAGATCAGATGGGCTCTGATGCTGGTGGCATCTTATGGTGCTGCCCACCTCAGGCAGGGTTCCTCCCCTACATAGACCCTTCTCAGAGGCCTCAGGGCCCCCCATGAGATAAGCACAGCCACCCCTCCAATAGGACGCTCCACACCCTTATCAAGTCTCCCATGCCCCTTCAACAGCTCTACTCTTGCTCCTTCCAAAATCTTCTGGAGGCCTTATGAAGTTTCCAGAAACCATGCATGCTCTGCTGTCAGTGGGAAGCTCTACCAAGACCACAGACACAGACTGGCCACCTGGCCCCATCACTGAAGCCCCACTGCTCTGTCATTACAGAGGGACCTCTGTGATCCCTCAATCCTTCTTCTGAGGCCTCACTTCTTTTAGTCTCTTCCATTCTCTTAGGTTCCTTTCCAGACACTAAAAAGCTAATGGAGTCAGTTTAAAAGATTGGTCCTAGAAATAAGAAACTCGATTCCTGAACAAGGTAGCTCCTACCTGGGACACAATACAATCCCCCCTAAAAAAATGACTAGAACAGGACAATCTCAGGAGTGGGTGGGATGGTGACAAGCACTTCCCCACAGATCTCTCAGCCTTGGCATGGTTATCTAGCAAGTAGCCCCTTCTCTGTAATTTCTTAGATAAGAGCAAAATATTCAAATGAAGAGATATTCAATTCAGCACTTGTTTAAATATACATCATTGGTCCCCAAGATTTCAGCCCTAAAGCAAGGCAGATCCACTATTCAATATCAATATTCAATATGACGGTGTTGCCCTCTGGTGTTCAAAAAGGGAGGAACTGTAAGCAGGAGTTTTCAACTTCAAAATACTCCTCACCTCAAATCACTCTTTAATTTTTGTATCCCCAAAGCCTCTCCCTTGCCACCTGAGTTTACAGGAATTGTTGAGAAAAACACTCATAGAACCAGGCAGTGGGGCATACCACGTCCACAGAGGAAGCAGACCTTTAGTTACATTCTTCTGAAACTGGAATTTTGCGGTGCATTGAAGTCAGTTGGAGGATTTGAATTAAAACTTTAGAAAAATCTGATTTTGATCATTATCCTATACATTTAGCGAAACACCACACCGTACCCCATAAATGTGTACATTTATGTGTCGATTAAAAGTGAAGTAATTTTAAAAGTTTTCAAAGAAAAATAGTTATTATAAATATTTATAAAATAAACATAGATATTAAAAACTTTTTTTTGAAGTTTCTGTCCGAAAGGAGAAACTAAGCAGCTGATGAACTTCTGAGACCTCGGATCTAACTGCTCACCAGCTGGGTTAAGACAGAAGAACCCCAAGAGTTCCAGGTAGCAAATAGCAGCAAAAGACCAAGAATCCACCAGAGACATCAGCTGATTCACAAACCATGAATAAATGCCTGCAGATGCTACTGAGGTGCCAAGGCTAAGAGAGATGTTTCCTCCCTCTCTGGGAACACAATGAAGAGTTCCCCAAATGACAGTTCCCAGCCAAAATTTCCTTGGCCAGCATGATGATCAGCTACATGCAAAATGACCAGTTTGTACATAATTCACATCAAATTTTAAATCTTAGTATGCATCCAGGAAAATCTGTGTCCAGGGTCTCCATTATTGAAGCAGCGTCAATCTGCTCCTCCAGCCCTGCTACACACTCTGTCCTCACTTTGGATGTTCCTGTGACTCACAGGCTCTCATCCTCTCCAGGGCCAGCCACAGGTCTAACAATTACCCATCTTCTCCCAAGGTAATTCCGTCTTGTCGCTCTAACCATCCTTATCCCGATCATCAACCTGGGGACCTTTGGTGCCCCTGAAGCCCTCCAAGTCATCCTTTCCTCTGTATAACCCCTTACCCTACTCAGATCCTTGGATGTCTCCCACCTTTTAATTCTTACACTCCAGCCGCATCCTGCCCAAATGCTCTGGTTTGGATATATGGTCTCTCCCCACAAACTTCTGTGTTAATGCAGAGAATCATTTCACCTCTAATATTTTCATCTTCCCTGTGGCCTTTCCCCTAATCTGAGAATCCCAGCCAAGCATGAAGTGTGTGATCTGTTCATGGACACCAGTGAGACCTTTGTGCCAGGGAAAGCATCAAGTCTCTGACACCTTTCAAATTCTTTACACACCTTTAAAGTGTGCTGCCTTCTCAACAAAGCCTCCGCTACTGGCCAAGCACCTGAAGTTCATATACTCCTTATGTTTTAAGAGGAAAAGTGGAGTGGTCTTGAAAACACAAGTTTTATCTTCCTTTCTTTTGAAAACTGTTATCTATCACCAGGGGTTGAGTTTCCTGTTGTACCTGTTTGGTAGAGTATTCTCAAGTGTCCTTGGCTGAAAATCAGACAATCCACCTTCCATTCCTGTGATTCACAGGTTCACAGGTCAGGAAGCAACAGAAGCCATGAGATGGAAAGCCAGACCAAGGTCTGAGTTGGAAGCATCAGCCCACAGAACCCAAAAGCATGCGTGCAGTCCTGCAAAGGTGCCATGTTGAAGAATCCACTGGGTGGATCCAATGCTGCAAATGGACTGATGAGTGATTTTCTGTAAACACATGGTATGAGCCAAAGCCACTTCCACTGGGAATGAAGGCCCCAAGTGAGTCACTGTAATTCCAGACAGATAGGAATCTCAGCTCTTTCCTGGTCCTTTCACTGAAGCATGCAAACCAGAGGGAATCTGCTTCTGTCAATAAAAGAACTTCTATATCCCCATTCAGCTTCCTATACCTTTCTTTGTTTGTGCTGCACCTTCATTGTTGGTCATATAAATGGACATTAGAAACATATGCTCACCTCCCGTGGGGATGGTGCCACCTGGGTGCCTTCCCACAAACACTGCCTTGGAGATGGCTCCCTCTTTGACCTGCCTCACTCCGTTGAACTGTATCTGTGGGTTATGCCTGAGCTCTTCCTGGAGAGCTGAGTCACCTGGAGATGGGTGACTTAGCTTTAACTGTGTGAACCTGAATAAGGGACTCATCTTCCTGAGTCTCAGATTGTTCCTTTTGCTGTTGCCAAAGCTAACTGAGTAACGCTGGAAGGACCGCTTATATTGTCATGATAAAGGGGACTCCAGGAGCAGCCAGAATATACCACAGTAACCAAAGGACAGAGGAGTCCCCTTTATACAAAATAAGCTTAGGAGCTTATGGTGAAGTTTACCACCAGACAGTGATTCCTTAGAACACTAATGGAAATGGAAAATGAGGAGTAGCCGCATGTTAGACAATGAATGAGGAGAAAACCAAATAAAGGGAAAACCCTGACCCATTCCATTAGTGAGTCAGCAGACAGTGCACACCTGTAGAACTACTGATTCATGCACATTTTAAGCTGGTTTTATGGGCATATTTTGAGGAGGGATGGAACAGAACTGGACTGGCCCCTGGGGATGTTTAAGACAATCTAGGACCAGCTTGGTGACTCTGAAGACAGCAGTTTAAAAAGGGATGGCTCACAGTCTTTTGTTGACCCTGTCACACTCTCCCCCTCCCAAGGCAGAGTTGGGTAGTGGGAAGAACAGAGTTGTCGTGAACACTTTTAATCACACAAAGCACATGTGTGCAGATTTCAATAACTGTAGCAACTATTAATGTTCTGTGGACCCCCTCAAAGGAAAAAGGAAAGTGGAATCCTTCTATGTAGCTCCAAGTTCCACTCAAGTCCAACCAATTCAAATATGTGAAGATAAGAATGAGTCTCTTGTCCCAAAGCTGTCCTTGAAATTTGAGCAATAGTTAATGCCTTCAGTTCTCTTCCAACCCAGCTGAAAGACTTAGGGACTTGGGAGGAAACACTGCACCAAGAGTGGAAGGTGCTGACCACATGGAATAAGAGTACCCAGCTGAGGCATTTAGGCCTGGGTTGGAACCCTGGTTCTGCCATTTACTAACAGTATTGCCTTAGACAAGTTACTTTAACTTTCTAAACATCAGTTTCCTTATCTCTCAACTGCGAACAAAACAAACTTGTTAAATAAACAGCTGGTGAGCAAATCGGAATAGACTTTTTCTTTTTCACATGGGATCTTTGTGGCAATTAAGTGAGATAATTATTCAGTAGGTATGATGGTTAATTTTATGTGTCCATTTGATTGGGCTGCAGGATGCCCAGATATTTAGTCAAACATTATTCTGAGTGTGTCTGTGTGTTTTGGATGAGACTAACATTTGAATCAGTAGACTAGGTAAAGCAGATGGCCCTCCTTAATGAGAGTGGCCCTCATCCAATCAGCTGAAGCCCTGAGTAGTACTGAAGGACTGATCAACCCTTGAGTAAGAGAAGGAAGGGACTGTCCTTTCTTTCTGCCTGACTGCCTCTGGGACAATGTGGTTTTTTTTTGTTGTTGTTTTTTTGTTTTGTTTTAGTTGGGTTTTTTTGTTTTGTTTTGTTTTGTTTTGTTTCCACCTCTGCTCTCAGTCTCTAACTGAAATATCCACTCTCCCTGGGTCTTTGGCTTTTCACTATGGATCCTAAGACTGGTCAGCTTCCATAACCATGTGAGTCAATTTCTTATTTTACAAATATAATCTGTTTAGCTCTGTTTCTCTGAAGGGCCCAGACTAATGCAGTAGGTGTTTAAAGGAAAAAAAAAAAAAGATTTTATGATCACTATTTTACTTCTCTGCAAATTAAGCAAAAAGTAGTCCTTGTATGTAAAGTTGTTATAAAATTGCAATGTTGAAGAAGCAGGGGAAAATGCCTATAATGTGCTGTTCTTACTTGATCTTGAATTTGATCTTCTAAAAACAGAAGTTATAAGTGTGTGTGTGTGTGTGTGTGTGTGTGTGTGTGAGAGAGAGAGAGAGAGAGAGAGAGATTGATTCTGGCAAAGACATCTTAGATTTTCATTTGTAACTACTCTCTATTTGTATAGCTCTCCAAAGTTTAAGAATTGTATTATTTGTATTACGGTTTTACCATTCCTTAACTATGATGAAATCACAGAAATGCAGACCTGACTGCTAAACAGAGTGAAGAAAGACCTCAATGGCTGCCTCTGTCTACACCTCACAGAGGTGGTGAAGGACTCTTATAAGCATGGACCCAGGAGGAAACCAACAGTGAGATTCCAGACACAGGAAGAAGAGCTATGAACAACCTCAAGAGATTAGTAAAGAGAGAACATGCCACAAAAAGGAAGACCACTGAAGGAGAAGGAGGAGGAGGAGGGAGAAGGAGGAGGAGGAGGAGGAAGAAGGGGAGGGGAAGGAGGAGGAGGGGAAGGGGGAGGAGGAGGAGGAGGGGGAGGGGAAGGAGGAGGAGGAGGAGGAGGAGGAGACATTCCATATTTGGGGGAGGAGAGCATCTGCTTACCAGCCAGGGGAGGAGGGGCAGTGGTGGCAGGAGACGGACAGATAAGTCCACCCTGACTGGTCATGCTAGAGATGTGTTGCTTCCTGACTAGATGAGGGTGACTTAAAATGATTTGTAAGGAAAGAAGAAATAAAGTCAGAAGAAAATTTAAGTTGAATTCCTTTAAATTTATAAGGAGAAATAAAGCAGAGAGGGCTCCTGGTGGTATTTATCTCTTCTTGTATAGGCCATGACTTTGAAAGAGAAAGGAAAATGTAGGAAAAGGATTCAATTTTTTTTTGGGGGGGGGGGTGACTTTGGCTTCCAGATGATAGACACTGGGCAAGGAATACCACTGTCTCCAAAGGCCTTTAGATGGCCTGGCTGGCAGAAGGCACCTCCTCATGAAGATTTCAACTGAAATCTGAGTTGGGGAGGAGGAGAGGATCTATTACAATTTGTACTATGTAAGGGCAGAATGTTCTAGTTTGGAGCTGGAACACCCCCCAAATTCTCATGTGTTAAAGGCTTGGTCCCCAATGCACCCATGTTCAAGAGGTGGGGTTTTGGGAAGTGATTGGACCATGAGGCTCTAACCTCATCAATAGATTAGTCTATTGTTAGGTTTCTAATTGAATGAACTACTGGGAGGCGGTAGAAACTCTAGGAAGTGGGACCTAGTTGAAGGAAGGTCACTGGGGGTGTGCCCTGGAAAGATATTTCTTGCCCCTGGACCCTCCTCTCTTTCTTTGTCTCTCAGCTTTCCAGGTTCCGTGAGGTAAAGAGCTTTGCTCCACTACACCTGCCCTGTGATGTTCTGCCTTACCATAGGCCCAGAATCAATGGAGCCAAGTGACCATGAAAGTGAAACCTCTTAAACCATGAGCCCAAGTAAATCTTTCCTCCTTGAAGTTTTTTCTCGGGTGTTTTGTCACAAAACAGAAAGCTGACTCACGTAGGAAAGAAGAAAAGGTCCATCACAATTTATACTCCAAAAGACCAACATTAAATAAATGCTCAACATGTCTGTTTTAGTTAGCTTTTTTTGCTGCTGTGACTAAAGGATCTGACCAAAAACAACTGTAAAGGAGGAAAAGTTTATCTGAGGGTTCACGGTTTCAAAGGTCTTAGTCCATAGAAGGACAGCTCCATTCTTTGGGGCTCAAGGTGAGGCAGGACATTATGGGGGAAGAATGTGGCAGAGGGAAGCAGCTCACATGTTGATCAAAAAGTGAAGAGAGAGTTCTATTCTCCAGATATAAAATATATACCCCAAGACCACGCCTCCAAATCCCACTTCCTCCAGTTAATCCCTACTACTACTTCAGTTATTAATCCCTATTAGGGGATTAATTCACTGATTGGGTTACTACTCTTATAACCCAATCATTTCTCCTCTTAATCTTCTCTCATTGTCTCCCATGTGAGCTTTTGGGGGACATCTCACATCCAAACCACAATAATTTCTTAGGAAAAAAACAGCATGAAGACTTTAGGAATGATGATTGTGGGCACAATTGTTTATTCATTAAGGTTTATTGAATAGGTAGGTACTCTAGATATAGCATATGGGTAAGCTCTAGGTCCATATCAACCAAAAGTTCTAAAAAGCCCTATTGTCTAAGGAGATCCTGATCAGCTTCGTTGAAAATCTCATCTCTGAAAAGGAAAGAAATCCTGTTGCATTGAGCTTAATTCTGAATCACAAAGAGACACACTCACTGATTAGCAGTGGAGCTGTGACACTTTGGGATTTATAAGTAAACCCTTCATGTAGTTGAATAAGTACCAGCATTTGGAAAGTGTATTTCACAGATTTAGAGAAAAGATCGGTTTCTTGCTCAAGGAATATGGATCTGATCAGATAAATTGATGCTACTATCACAAGGCGGAAGAAGGATGCACTAAACTCAGGTGGCTGCAGAGGGAGTTCTCTGACTTCTGATTTGAAAGAGATACGTGAAGAAAAAAACGGAAAGAGAATACGATCCACAGTGAGACTGGTGAATAATTTGAAAGAGAAATACCCTCAGGAGCTGAGGACTGAAGACAAGGATAAGGACACAGGAGAGCACTTATAACCCATATTTTACTTAAATGTTCATTTTGTAGAGGGCTTGTGAAAGGAATGTAGGATATGCCACTGCAGACATCAAGAAGAACAAAGCAGATCTGTATGAGGTGATATAAAAATAGTATAGCAGAAAACATTTTCAAGGTTAAAAAAAATGTGAGCAAGGTATTATTGGGCCCAAACATAGAAACACATCTAAATGAGAAGACATCAGGTTATGGGGACAAGCACCAAAAGCATTCTCAGGAAAAAAGAACTATGTTCACTGAGAAACAACTGGAAGATTTGAATGTCTTGTTCAATAAGAAGCCAGACCCCAGTCTTTGAAAGAAATAGCTTCAAAAATGAACATGGCATCCATTAGTACTGCAGGTTTCGTTCAAGAACAACAGAGCAAAACTCAAAGCACAAGGCAAACCTATTCAGCAATGCAAGAAGTCCAACATTGATTACCTGTGGGAGGCATGAAGACAAGTTCTTCCCAGACAAGTGTGGACAGAGCACTCAGAGCCCTGATGGTGCCTACCTTGTGACCCTCGTATATACAGATTTTTTCGCACCCTCATTCCAACTCAACATATTCCCCAATTTTAAGACCTCATAGACCATTCTGTTGGCTACAAAATAGTCCATTTTGACTGTTGCCCAGATCCTAATATATACCACTTCTATTCTGTTCTCCAAGTTTCAATTCAAGTTCTTTTGCCTCTTCATCTCTACAAAATAGTAAAGCTGGACACAAAAGTGCACATATTTTTTACAATTTATAATGATTCCCATAAAAGGGAATGCAATCCAGCAATGAGAAACAAACTATAGATATATAAAACAACATGGATGGATTCTTTTCTTTTTTGGGGGGTGGGGGGTACCAGGGATTGAACTCAGGGGTACTCCACCACTGAGCCACATTCCCAGCCCTATTTTGTATTTTATTTAGAGACAGGGTCTCACTGAGTTACTTAGTGTCTTGCCTTTGCTGAGCCTGGCTTTGAACTCGTGAACCTCCTGCCTCAGCCTCCCAAGCCTCTGGGATTACAGTTGTGAGCTACCACCCGGCAACAGGGATGGATTCTATGCTGAGTGACAGATAAAAAGAAACAAAGCCTGGCATGGTGGTGCACACCTGTAATCCCAGCAGCTCTGGAGGCTGAGGCAGAAGAATCAAAAACCAGCCTCAGCAAAGACAAGGCACTAAGCAACTCAGTGAGACCCTATCTCTAAATAAAATACAAAATAGGGCTGGGGGTGTGGCTCAGTGGTTGAGTATCCCTGAGTTCAATCCTGAGGAAAGAAAAAGAAAAAAGAAACAAGACAACATATTTACTGTGTAACTCCATTTCTGTGAATTTATGTAAATTCCATTTATATGAATGGAATTACGTTTATATGAATTCCTAGATCAGGAAAAACTAACCTATGATGGCAAAATAGCTAATGATTTCCCATGTGGTACAAATAATCGAATAGAAAGAGACACATGACAAATGTATTGGGGTGATGGAAACATTTCATGTCTTAATTAGGGTGGCAGTTACTGGGATGTAGAAATCTGGATGTTTAGGGAACTAAACATCCAAAATGTGTGCATTTTATTTTACATAAATTATAGCTTAATAAATATAATTACATGATGGAATTTGTTCTCAAAAGCAAGACATAGAAGAGTCTGTACAGTAATCTCATGTAAAAAGAAAATGAATTTCTATGTATGCATATGTATATAAACGTGTGCAACACAGAGAGAGCACATACTCAGACACACTTGTGTATATATAGAAAATTTCTGAAGCATATATAAAACTTGTAAATTTCTACGAAGGAAAGAACTAGGATCTGGGATTGGAGGGAGAATTGTTTTTTATAGCATAACATTTAATACTGCTTAAATTGTGTTTTTTAATATGTGCACATAGAACTTTTCAATTAAAACACGGTCATCTTTTCACAAACTGTGTTTGGGGCAGGATCTGAAGGGCTTGGATGTGTCCAATGCTTTAGGTGACACATGGCAGCAAGGAGCATCCCATCTCAACAGCTGATGCTTCCCCTACCCCCTGTGATCAGTCTGCCCCTTTCCAGGGTACTCTCCACATCACTCTCAGGGTTCTCCTTCAAAAACACAGGTTTGCCTAAGTAAATAAACCCTTGTTGCCTCCTGTTTCCTACAAGATAAAATCCAGTCTTCTTAGCAGGGCATTAGCAAGAAGAGAGGCTGTGCCATACTCAGGATCATTTCTGAGTCATTTGTTGGCCTCACCAGAATTCTGGAAGTCTTTGCTCACTCACCTCCATTTAATTCATACCTGATTGATCGAACAGGCCTAATCAATCCTCCTTTTGAAAGCCCTCTGAAGTCTATTGCCTTTCTGTCTTCTTGCTGTCACTACCCTAGACCAAGTCGATCTCTGTGGTTTACCCTGCAAGCCTCCTAACTGGCAGACCTGTCTAGAGTCTTTCTCCACTCCCATCTGCATTCCTTTAAAATGAAAATATTACCCCATAATTGCCTTGCTTATAACCTATCAAACCTGCCCCTTGAACTTGAGCAAAGCCTCTTAGCAGGGGCAGCCCCCTGGACTTGGCCCCTGCCTTTTTCTTCAAGGTCATGACTTACCAAATCCTTCCTCTTGATTTGGACTCAATTTCCACTAACTGCTGTTCACTGTTCAGTTCTTGGACACACCATTCTCTTTCCTCTGAGTCTTTCACATGATAGTCCTTGTCTTCAAACATTCTTCTACTCCTTTGCCCTGGTCTTCCAACCTACCTGGCCTACTCCTTCAGCATGAAGAGTCATAAATAATAAGAATGTCATAAATAATGGAGGTAGAAAGCAAAGAGAAGATGGTAGAAGCAAGAGCCTCTTTGAGGCAGGAATCCCATAGGAGGCTACTTCTAATGTAAGCTCAACCACCAGAAAAGACAAAATTGCTCAAGGTCAAATTAGAAGAAATATCAGTGAAGTAGAGGAAGGGAATTGAGGGGGAGGGGTAAGAGACAAGATAGGGAAGAACACTGGAATAAATCTGACCTAACTTTCCTATGTACATATGTGAATGTACCACAGTGAATCTCACCATTGTGTACATCCACAAGGCACTAATTGCATGAGGAAGAGCATGGAGATAAGGGTTGGGCAGGCTGGAAAATGGAAATGAGCTGGATCCATCTGGTGCTTAAGGGGTGGGGAGGAATGGGGGATTGGGTGGCCGATCAAAGCCAGAGAGGGCAAAGTGCCAAGGAAAGGAGTTAAGTCCTTGTTTATGCAACAGGAAAAATGGGAACTATTTTTAAACTGGGGAGTAACAGTCTCTGTATTTTAGGCATGACCAGTAGAGTGCAGAGAAACGCAGCTGGGGAGACGAGCCATCTTAGGGCAAGATGATGAGGGCTGGACCAGGTGGGAGCAAGTGGAACCAGCTGGAAGTGCTAGATTCGAAAGAGATGAGCAGCCATGAGTCCCTGGGCTTGACGTCCTGGGGGAAAGACAGACACAGGAATCACAGAGTATTTCACATTCTTACCGGAGTACCTGGGAAGATAGGTCATTGGTTGAGATGGGAACCACACAAAGAGAGCAAATTGAAGGAAGATAATGAATTAGATCTGGGATATGTTGATGCTAGGTATAAGCTCTAGAAGTTGGTGTGCATAATTCAGTTCAGACATGACCCATGCAGCACTTTGCACAGAAACCCCTGTCTAAGACCAGGTGCAGTGGTGTATATTTGTAATCCCAGCAGTTTGGAAGACTGAAGAGGAGGATTGCAAGTTTGAGGTTAGACTCAGTAATTTAGCAAGGCTCTAAGCAACTTAGTGAGACTGGTCTTAAAATAAAAAGGGCTGGGAATGAAGCTCAGTGGTAAAGAGCCTCTGGGCTCAATCACCAGTACCCCTGCCCCCAACACACACACACACACACACACACACACACACACACACACACAAAGAATGCACTGGCTAGAGTCCATTTCATCCTTCCCAGTGCCCATATGTTTCTGTGACTCTGCTTTCCACATCCCAGTGAAGCAACGTAAATGTTTGCTGTGCATGC
Organism: Callospermophilus lateralis; assembly: GCF_048772815.1. NCBI lineage: Eukaryota > Metazoa > Chordata > Mammalia > Rodentia > Sciuridae > Callospermophilus > Callospermophilus lateralis. The sequence goes on from NC_135320.1 coordinate 24,651,730, forward strand.
AAAGAGCTGTAAAAGCAAAGGGAGAGTGGACATAAGATCAGTATGAGGAAGATCAATCCTATAGGGCCCAAATTTTCACTAGAAAATGCTTCTTTCCCCAAGCTTGGGTCAGTCATGTTCTGACTTCAAGGTCCCTCCCACATCCCAGTGCTTCCCAGATGAGCAGCCAGAACACTCTGGACAACTCCTCTTCTTTGCTCTGAGCCCCTGGGGGTGCTTTGAAGTCCACAGTGTGCACATTTTTCACATAGTTATGAAGTTCCTTCTTTGCTTTTGAACTCTTTGCAGGTGCACACCTGTTCTCCCTAACTAAATTTTTAACTTTTAAAGAGGATGATTTATGCCAAGCATTTCATTGTTACAGTGAAGTGGTTCAGTTTCAGGTACATAATATGTTTTCAAAAAGTACAAAAGGGATGGAAACTGATATTGAATTATTTGGGGGTAGAAAAGAGAATGAACAATAACCACCTTGAAACAACACGGTATGATAGGAGATGGAATATTGATTAGAAGAGTGAGATAGTGTCAGTTCCTAAAGTAGAAAAGAACATATCCTAACATAAAAAGGTGTTGTCCTTCTTTTAATAACAAACAACTGTGCATTCTAACTATACTTGGAGAGAGGATAATACTGGCATTTAAATTGCCATCCGGGGATGAGGGGGGCATAGCTCAGTGGAAGACTGCTTGCCTATTGTGCTGAAGGCCTTGGATCCCCAGCACTGCCAGAAATAATTAATGGATCAAATTGTCAACCAGTTATAAAGTTATTTCTTGGGACCGCCTTTAGTTTATAAACAATACTAGTGCAATAAAATACTGAACTTGTCATTTCCAGTTAATTATACTCAGTAGTGCTAAACCACCCCTCAATGGCAAAACCCAGGGAGAATTTTTCACTTCCTTTCGTTAGAGTTTTATTGGTGTGGCCGTCGAAATGGCCACTCAAAGGAAACATTTTCCTGACTCAGTTCATGACACAGAAGAGGTAAGGCAACCCAAGCACTAGGGGAGACAGGGTGATAGAGGAAGGTATCTGTGGGACAGGAAGAGGGGACACAGGAAATTGTGTTTGTGTTGAGAGTTGATGAGGGCCACAGGGCCTCCAATCCCAGGATTTCCCTGGCTGTCCTTGTATTATTCTATAAATGTCACTATATAGTACAGGCTCCCAACTAGGATCCCCTTCTTCCTCTCCAGGGCACTATGATGGTGAGACCCACTACTGTCAGTAGGGGGCAAGTGGGAATAGGAGAAGCCAGGCCTCAAAAGTCAGTGGTGGGGGCTGGGGATGTGGCTCTGGCATGCGCGGGGCGCTGGGTTCGATCCTCAGCACCACATAAAAATAAAATACAGATGTTGTGCCCACCGAAAACTAAACTAAAAAATAAATATTAAAAAATTCTCTCTCTCTCTCTCTCTTTAAAAAAAAAGTCAGTGGGGCCTACTCTCAGGAGCAGTGAGAAGGATGCTCAGGAGGGGGTAAGACAGGGCTTGCATCATAATTATGCTGAGGGCTGGACCCCCTATTCATTTCAGCGCATACCTTTCCTTTTTAAGATTCCCACAAGGTACAGGGTAAACAGCAGGAGAGCTCCTTCAGGGCCCTCGAAACACACATTGGCTCTGGGTCACATTCCTTTCCAGACTTCACAAGGCCCCAGGTTACAAAGGCCTGATTGCACAATTCTTAGTAGAGAGGGCATGGGGGTTGGGCTAGAATGAAGGGGAGGACCCTGTGTGTGTCAGAGATGAAGGTGTGGCCAGATGCCAAGGCAGCCAGGTGCGGGCAGTAAGAGAATCTAATGTCTCAGTATCTCTGCAGAGGTGACATTCTTTTACTGCCCCCCATACCCCTTCCAAAGCCCTCAAATAAGACTTGTCAAGCTGCATCTTCTTGGTTAATCGGAGGGAAAACATTTCAAAACTTTCCTTGGCATACCTGTGTTTCAGTTTACTGAATAGAGGAGACACTTCAAAACCACAATCAAGAAGCTGACACTAAAGCTCCTTTTAGACCTCTGTTTTTCACAATTGGCTTGTTCTTGCCATTTTATGCTGTAGCAATGTATTACACAACATTCAAAATGAATATGGTAGCTGTTCCTGTTTAAACCCTATGCCATGATAGACTACTTTGGTAATTTTTTTTTTCCTCCTGGTTGGTAATCATTTTATAATTTTCTTTTACTAAAGACAATCTGTATGAAAACCGAGAAATATATGGATGATCTTTTTCGGAAGCACAGTTTTTAGTTGTCTCTAGAGAAATCTAATAGCCTTGGAAATATTCATTAGATCTTTCTAAGGCTAATGATAGAGCTGACAACTCTAAAAATTAAGACTAAATTTATCTTGAGCAATTCACGATTTCTTTTCATTTTCTTTCAGAATTTGGGTCTTTGGACAGATATTAATCTATTTGCAATGAATTCAATTGGAAAAAACTCTGAATCCTTGTGACCAAGAGTGCTGAAGTTGAAACTTGCAGATTAATTGTAGATGTCAGACACACACACCTCTACATAAAATGAACCCTGTACAAAGTGGAGGAAGCTCCTAAGTTACCAAGAAAATTCCAGATAAAATATGAATTCACATTATGAGTTTGAGAAGGGTCATCTAGGAGATGCGTTAAGTAATTAGGGTATTACCACTGATGTGTGTAATAGCCCACGAGTCAGATAAATATTTATTCATATGTCCATTCCCAGGGCACACATACGTACTCATAAACAAAGTATGGTTCACTGAAACTGGGAAAGTAAGGCCACAGGAAGACTATGTATCTATTACAAAGCAAAAGCTTACAAATTATATAAATGCTTTTTTTTTTTTTTAACTTTTAATCAAGCTTCGAGCACAGTAACTTGACAACTTCCTTGATGAAAGTTTCTGGAGCTACAGAAGGTAGAGGGCTATGGTGAATAGTGTCCCCTCTATAGAGAACATGTACTCACCAACAACCACATCAAGGTGATAAAATGAAATGTCCTCAGTTTAGAATATTCTAACTTGGAAAATGAGTTAGTTTAAATATGAACCAATAAATTTATTCAATATGGGTGGAGGGCAAGTAAGAGGACTTATGCTTTAGTGCCCAGCACTAACTGCTAGACATGCTTAGCCAAACAACCTTTCTGTGCTTATTTCTCCTGGAAACAGAACTATTGGAATGGACGATCTCTTCTTAAACTCCTGCAGCTCTAAAATTTTGTGATATGTGACTAACAACGGCTGGAGAACATTACAATCAATAAATATAAATGTAGAGTTAGAACATTGTGTCTTGTGGAAGTTATCTTAGGTGAAGCCTAAACTTGGTTTTCATTGACTATAAAACGAATGAAGTCTAAAAACTGGACCAATGAAATTTTAACTTCCAAGGTCTTAAGAGGTTGAGCCATAATCTGATGGTGAAAATCGTAGTAACTTCTCTAGATGGAAGTTGAATGTGTGCTGTAAAGTTAATGTGCAAGCAAAGTTTTGTTTTTATCCAGGTCGCTCCGTGTTTTACGTGCTTTGGGTTATTGCTATTTTTAGAGTGTGCAGGCATTGGTCTTACTGGGGTGGTATATTTGCTCACCATGTGTTAGAGGCCCCAAAGCATTAAAATTGTGTCCATGATTACTCACGTCTCCTCCTTCCCTTTCTCTTGCCACTGGAATCCCCTGAGGGTGATGGATCTACCTGTCAGAACACTGGGTTGCTTCTTACATCCAGGGAGTGTCACAGTAAACTCTGATCTTGCAGGCAACTCCCCGTGAGTCTGCCTGAGCTGTCCTGTGCTCTGACTCTGGGGTCGCCGTGTGCTAAGACCCAAGGGAGTCCAAATGGAGATGAGTCAGGGCCTGGCACCAACCCTGAGCTCCTCCCTGCTAGTAAACAGAACAGCTAGCTATTAGCTTCACTTGGAGCCTCTCAGGGCCCCAAGACTCCAGGAAGAAACAAATACTTTAGAAGCCAAAACCCCAAGGCAAGGTAAAGAAAACAGAACTGTCCACATCCCCAGCACTGATTTCACGGCCTGTGTTCCTTAGAGAGGGAGGAGCTGTAGAAGGTTCCAGCTGAACTGTTTGACTTAACCTCTCAACCATAAGGGCTTTCTCTTTTCACCGTTCATAAGAGGTGGCCTTTTGCCTTTGAAGTTTGGGAATTTCACAACTAGACTTTGGGAGTTAACCTTGGTCACTAATCCAAAAATACATTTTTTTCTCCCCCCTTTCTTACCTTTTTAAATATCTTTTGCACTATTTTCTATTCAAGTGCTTCTTTCATTTAACTTTTTTATAGTTTACTCCTCCCTGTCATTCTGGGGAGAAGCTATTAAAAGAAAACCACCTGGATAGAAGAATATCACCAGATAACAAATGTGAATGGATCTAGAAAGTAATTTTGCACCAAACACTTGAAATACCTGTGTCTTTTGTGTTTTTCCAGTGCTGGGGAGAGGTTGGTAAGTACAGGCTAGAATCTTTGGAAATGTCCTCATGTTCTGGCTTCATGGCAAGTCTGGCCATCTGTCAGGAGAATGCGTCCCAGCTCTGCTGCTGCTGGGACCGCCTCTGGCCTTCCTTCTGCCCCTTTGGAATGTTACATTACTCTAAATTATCTGGGATGTCAGCTCTGTATTTATACTGCTCTTCCTAAGCCTGGAGACTTCTAAGCCTGTGGGTCTCCCCTTCTTCTCCTTTGGATACCAGCAAGTTCTATTCTGAGCGGAGCAAATGTCACCTACCTGAACTGGAGGCATGGCTGCTTTCTAGGTCCTTCAGGTAGCGTCCCACCTCTGCTCTATCAATAACTGAACCTCTGTTCCTTTTGCATCTCAGAAGTCGAGGCCAGGCCTGGGCTGGATATTGTGATGTCATAGAGCAGAGTCCTTGCCCCTCCCCATTGTTCAGCTGAGACCCTCCTGAGGGCACTTCCTCTCTGGCCCAAGGGGAGGGGTTGGGAAGGACACCCCTCAATTTCCATTCACTCCCTACTTCAAAATCTTGTTTGGGATCTCAAAAAAGAATGCCTTGGCAAGTCATAAACTGACCCACGAAATCATGAGGTCTTACACAGGAAGAAAGCTTGGAGATCAGAGTCTAAAGACTAGATTTCTCAACTGACTCCCTTGCATTACAAATGAGGATATTGAGACCCTGCAGGTCAAAGTAGCAGTTAACGAGAGCCCTGGGGCCTTTGGTATTATTAGCCTGCAGTCCTCTGACCACATTCACACCTGCTCTCCTCTCTGAAGTTGATCAACAGCAGCCTTTTTATTTATTTATTTTTTTTGGTAGGGAAGATCATTCTTAATTGAATTCACTTGCAACAAATGTCCATTTGGAAAATGTGTGTTATGGAAAGAAACAAGAGTCTCAGTGAAGATCATGAGTTTTTCTGAGAACTGTAGGTGCCAGGAATAGCTAGCTTCTGGTCTTAGCCCAGATACAGAAATCTTAAGCCACCAGACCAACTCTTGATTAACAAGTAAAGTGACTTCTGAGTAACTGATGTTTTCACTGAGATTTGATGATAAGCAATAAAGTTCAAATAAAAGTAAAGAATCTGTGTTTACTACAACGCCATATCAGCTTACAGTGTTTGCTGTGGAGGGGACAGGAAGGAACCAATGCTCAGTTACAGAAATGCATTCTCCTTGCAACTTAGTTCTTTCCTCTTTCAATTCCTTTACCTTTTCTACCCTCTCCTCATATGGTATTAAAGACATTATCTGTATTGCATGAGATGACTTGTACCTGTGAAGTCAGGGGACCCTATTTTCAGAATCTCTCAAGAAGGGAACATATATTGCACTTTTTAAAAATACCAACAGTTAACATTTTATATCCTGCTTCAGCATTTACAAGCCATTTTCACATATATCATTTCATTTAATCTTCACATCTCGGTGAGGTAAACAGTGTATTATTTTTAGTACAATTTTATAGATGAGAAAATTATAGCTTAGAGAAGTTGTGACTTGCTTAAGATCACAAAGCCGATTACATAGAAAGGTTAATATTAACTACACACCAGATCTTCCAGCCAAGCATTTTCCCCACCACACAGCTTCCCCAGGGTGGGAAAAATTGTCATTTGGTCTCAGAACACACTTGAAGGCTCAGCATTAAGCAGCCCTTTGAGTAATGAAGAAGAAATTATTCCCATGGGTCATAAATACTATTTTACTAACCTCCTAAATGTCTTCATAAAAACTTAAAGAAATAGTTAACAAACACTAATTTCAAGCTTTAATGTAATTATTGGTGTTCCATGTAATGCCACATCTGTGAATTCTCCTAAGGGAGCCGTTATGAGTAGGCACTATATTTTGCTACAAGAGATTATTTGAAGTATTGTTTATAATAAAAAATAAATTAGAAGCTCAACATTACAAAAATGATGGAATGGATTGTGTTGAACTCATGAAAACAAAGTTGTTGTTCAGAGTTTCCCAAACTTTGATTATTCATGCACCATCTTTGGAATGTTGCCATTTACACTAAAATTTACTTAACATTTTCCTTTAAATGAACATGTGTTTCACTAAAATCAGAGTATTTAAAGATATTTTAATCATAACCTAGGTAGATATACAGCACCAATCATCTGAAATGTTGGATAATGATAAAAACAAATATAACGAAAACAAAATAATGCTATTAATGTTTCACTTTGGTCCTGATAACCAACAGAACACATATGACTATTAATACTCTTTATTTCCATCAAAATAAAAATATAATATTTTCTGCATTAAAAATATAATAATAAATCTCTTTTTTAATCACGTATCTATATCAGATTCAATGAAGAAAAGAAGTGCATGTCTAAATTCAAGTCTCAGATATATTCATCTTACATACTAAATCAGTACCAACCCCCAAGACTTACTTTAGAGATGATCTTGCTTAGAACCAGGAAGAACATGCAAGAATTAGGGCCCCTTTTCCCAAGTTTTCTAGCTGCTGCCTCAGAGTGGGGACTAGATCCTTGCTGTGTTTTTCTTGGAGGGGCTGTACTTAGTCTATTATAGTCTGTGGAGGTATGGATTACAACGCTTCCTCTTAGCATACATCTCTGTAATGAAACCTAAGTAGTGCCTATAGCGAAGACGGGCACAGCCCTGCCCCTGTCAGATGAGGCTCCAGGTTCCTAAGCAATAAAATGAAGAAGCTTGCTCATCTCCATCAATAGGCCTTCTTCAGGTCCAGTGACAAAGAAATATCTACAAAATCATTCAAGGGTTTTGCTCATTTATAGAAAGAGATTTGTGTGTGTGTCACGGGGAGGTGATACTTTTGTCAACACTTAAATTCCATTTTAAGCCAGAATTTCTCATATTGTGGTCTACAGATCACCTACACCAGAATCATGTACTTCATTATTATGTGTGTACGTGTGTGTGTGTGTGTGTGTGTGCCTGCATTCATATATACAGTTGGCCTTTCGTATCCACAGCTTCGCATCTGCAAATTCAACCAACTACAGATAGAAAATATTTTAAAATAATTGTGTCTTTAGTGAACATGTACAAACTTTGTTTTCTTGTTGTTATCCCCTAACCAATACAGTTTAACAGCTATTTACATTATCTTAGGCACTATACTCTTGAGACGGTTTCAAGTACTGGGATGGGAGAGCATGGCTATATGCAAATAAGGGATTTGAGTCCCAAGGGAGGTTCTGGAACCAACAGGCATGATGGGACTACTGTATGTACACACACACACACACACACACATTCCAAATCTCCAGACAGGGTGAGGGACCCACAGTTAGTCAAGCCCTTCAGGGAAATCTGATGCACACAATCCCTCTAGCCAGAGGTTCCCCAACATTAGAGCAGAAGCCTGACAGTGCCTAGAGGGCCTGTTAAAACAGACTGCTGGCTCCATCCATCAAGTTTGTGATTTTGGAGGAGGGAGACCTAAGAAATGACATTTTTAACAAGTTCCTGAGACTGATGTTTGAGACCACCCTTTGAGAATAGTGCATTTGGCCCAAGGAACCAGGTAGATCTAAGGGCATTTCTTAAGCCTAGGAAATACAGTATGGGATCCTAATTTTTACCTACTAAAGACTCAGAAAAGGATTTATTTATTAAAGCATTTCATTCTTTTTTTGTTCCTGTTTTTCATTTTTTAATTATGATTTTTTCCTATGAATTATTTTTATTTTCCCACTAAGATACTTGCAGTCTGTGTCCTTCTATTCAGGATTCTCCAAGATTTAAATGAATCGTTTTCCTTTATTTTGTAGTTTAAAAATGTGAGAATTCCAATGAATGAACACAACAGACGCTTGACTTTTCAGATGCCTGCACTGATCTGGTTTCAATGACCCATTGAACACCAGTGTCAGCATAGCAACAGTTACCAGGGCTCTGCCTACAAAATCTGTAAAGGATCTGAACAAACTACGTTGCAGAGATTTTAATTAAGCTTTAGTGACTCTGAAGCTGGACTCTCTTTTAAAGGATGGTATTAGAATTCAACGTAATCCTGAAAAATACATCTAAGTCCAGGCCAAACTACTTATGCCAAATAGAAATGTAAGCATGCCTGTAGAATCAGAAAAATCTTTCTGTGGAATCAGAAAGATAGTGTTAATGTTTGTTCCTGTAAGATCCACCTCATGTACTCAAAAAAATAAAGCATAATATTTTCTCAAACAAAGGTAGTACTGTATACCTCAACGGAATTCAGTTTTAAATACTGCTAATGACATTATTAAAAGAAGATGTTAGCCCAGCTGCAATAAAACATTTTCAGGCCAGTAAAAGTAGTTTGAGTTAAATGCTTTACAATTATTGCCCTTGAAAGGTTAAAATAATAAGTGACCACAGATCCAAGAAATACAATGCTTAAGTAATTAGCAGAGAAATTTTATGCTGTATCATCAGTAAAGTATAAGGAGTGCCATGGCTTTGATTCTGTAAGGTGATCCCTGCAGGACCAGCGCCTGCCTTTGCTCTGAGATTCTTCTCTGAAGAACAGAAAGCTATATACAGGATAAAGAACTCAAACGTTTTGGGAACTGAAAAAAAATATTTATATTTGGCTTTGTAGTACATTTGTGTGATTCTCTTTGGACAGGACTGCCTGATCTTTTGGAAATGCTTTAAACTAAACATAAGACACACTGTGAAGACCTATATTTTCCAAAACTGGAGCTGATGTTGGTCTAACTTTCCCTAATCCATCTTTTCAAAAAAATGTTTCTGCTTCTTACTTTCATCACAGAAATCTGCATCACTTCTTCTTTCTTTACTTCAAGTAGTGACAGTTAAAGGAACGCTGTCAGGCCACTCTCACTACAGTCTGTTGGAGTCTGAATGTTCCCCCCATTCATGTGTTGAAACCTAATCTCCATTGTGGTGGTAATAAGAGGTGAGACATTTGGAGATTAGTCATTTTTGAATGCATCAGTGCCTTATAAAAGGTCTGAAGGGAGCTAACATAGGCTCTTCTTCTCTCTGCTTTTCCTCCATGTGACGATATAGTGTTTGATCCCTTTGGAGAATGCAGAAACAAGTCACCATCTTGGAAATAAAGAGTAGCCCTTACCAGGCCCAAACCTGCTGGTACCTTGCTTGGACTTCTCAGCCTCTAGAATATTTAGAGTAATAAATGTTTATTATTTATAAATTGTTCAATCTTGGGAATTTTGTGACAGCAGCACAGACAGGTCAAGACAGAATCCAACCTCAATTTTCCCTTAGCACAAGGCATCTATCGCACTGTGTTCACTGCACTGTCATTGTAACCTCTCCAATCTCCTGAAGCCTCTCTCTTACCTTTTACTCTCTCATTCTTAGCAGTATGACTTGTCTCCTCTGCAAAGAACTCAGAGCCATTATATATTCTGTCTCCCTACTCAAACCCACACTACTCTGAATGTCCACTCTTAACTTCTACCTCCAGCTCAGTGGAGAGGCATCCTCAAGACACAGCCCTAGTGCCCTATGCCTCCTGTAGTGCTTCTTCTTTGGGGACTTGCCCCTTAGATTATTCTCTTTGGCTGATTTCCACCACAGTCTCTGCTGGCTTTCTTTTCTCAGCATAAAAACATTCTCACATCTCTTCTGTTTATGAAAACACAAAACCTCCCTTAACCCCGAAACACCCCTGCCCCAATATAGCACTTTCAATTTTCTCCCCTTGTCTAAGTTATCCTGATGAAAAGAATAATCTATTACACTTCCCTTCAAGTCATAGTGCCAATGCCCAAAGCAAGATAAGGAGGATACAGGAGGATACAGATTTGAAAATAATTTTATATCTCAATCCCCCTTCATGACATCACTCTTCAACTCTCCCAGGACTTCCTTTGAGCTATAGCTAGAAGACAGACTACCCACAGCCTTGCCTCAAAGACAATTTCCAGCATTTTAATGTGATTTTTCTTATTATAATTCTGTTTCCACTACATCTGGGAATGGAGTGTGTTCAGTTCACTGTCAGAAGGACACAGAGTTCCTTCTGGTTACTCATCAACTGTTTCTGTCACATCTCAGTGTTGGGATCACAAAGATGTAAGCACTCAGCCATTTCCCCACACCCCATGAAATCTTGGCATCATCTGTATAGTCCCTTGAATCCTTTGACCTGCCTACTTTTATTTCTACTAGACTACCTCTGATCACTTGCCCTTTCAATGTACTCCCCCTCTGAATTCCTCCTCAGTTTAATACTCTGGTAGCATTAAGTAATCTTTTCTCTTTTGTTTCTGTAGTCACTCCTTGATTCCTAGGATCAAATTGACTTGAAGTCAATTGAGGGTTAACAGTAGCCTTTTTAAAGAAAAGGTGGGTTGAAAAGACTATCATGTTAAACCCAGACATCAATTTGACATATGTCCCAATTCACAAGTCACTTAAACGTGAAAAGTGGGGGCTACTATTGGACTATCGGAAACACAGTCCTTATTGACTACTTGCTGTGAAGGGCTGCAAAGGGATAGAGACATGATACCTGTCAGAAGGAACTCCTCAGGTGAGTAGGGGGGAAACATTACAGAGGCAAATATGGGGAGGTGGCCAGCGCCTCGTTGGGGGGTTCTTCCTGTCGAGGAGGGTGTAAGCCACCTGAGAAATTAAAGTCTAGAATAATTAGTAAAGAACAAAAGATAAAGTCAGAATTAAGTTTAAAGAATTGGAGCACCTAATGGGTCCAGTCCATGTAGGAGCTGGGGCTAGACAATTAGAAAATGGCCCCCATGGCTTATTTAACAGGGGTAAGGTTTCAAGGGCAGAATCTTGCTTAATGTCTTGCAGTCAGCAGGTTGATTGGCATCTTGGCAGGTCACACCCATTTCTGAGAGGCTATGTGACTACAGTAGATCACCCCATCTCCGGTGCTGTGTGGGATGTGGCAGAGAGGAATGGAAATTCACAATGTCTCTGGGCAGTCAACTGGAGAAAATGTCCACAGGAAGTTCCCAGACACCAGATTATCCTATTCACTAGGCTACAATGTGCAACACACAGCCCACGGACAGCTCTCAACAGGTAAATCAAATGTTAAAGTAATATTATTAAGATTGCCATTTGGGAGCTAAATCTTGAGTTCAATTCTTTGCCTAATTTCTTCATCTATAAAGTAAAAATCATGATACCTGTTCTTCAGGAACGCTAGAAAGAAGAAATGAGATCCTAAAGGTAGACTTTATCATAATAGGAGCACAATGAAAAAATTCTTATTGATAAGTCACTATGATTTTTTAGTACTAATTAGCCTTATTATATTATTATATTATTGAGAGATAAATCAGATATGCTGCAGATTGAAAGAAGGAAGTGATCATCTTTTCTCAAAGACTCAAGAAAGATTTCATCCAGCAGTAGCCTTTGTGAAGAGCCTTTAAGGATGAGTGACTCCTGAGGAGGGCTTGATGAAGGACCATTTCTCTCTACAGTCCTGACACAGGGACGAGCCTGCCAGTGGACCACATGTAGGGCAGTCAGGAAACTTTGTACATGTTAAAATTTATGACACTTATTTGTTATTGTACCTGTGGAATTCACTTATTCTATAAATTCCTATTTATATCTTTGCTATGAAATAAGCAATACTTATTGGGGTGTTATAACGTTCATAAGATAGTCAAAAAAGCAAATAAAGGATATTTTGAATAAGTGTTATTGTGAAATAATTTCAAAAGCATGTACTTGTTATTAATGACAGGCAGTGTATTATGTACTTCTTGGCTTGTCATCCTGTCTCTGAAGTACATGTTGTAAAGGAAGAAAAGTGGGTAATTATATTTCACATGAACATCAAATTGAGTGTTCCTTCCTTGTAGTTTTGTAATGTAGAATTGTGGCATGATTGTCCCCAGTGAATGCCAGGAAAAAATGAAAAAATGTCTTTTTTTTAAAAAGTCTCTTAGATAAACAAGTGAAAAACCTCTTAAAGTGGTTTGCAGTCACTGAACATAGATAAGTCCCATTAAAACAAACTCCATGGATGAGTCTAAATTATATTGTATTGTTGGCATTTTATTGTATCAAATATTGTTTAGCATGAAATTAAATATAAAGTTTTTATCTTGGTGAAATAAATATCAATGTTATTATTAATTAAGCCATTATTGGCAAACTTAAATAATTTTATATAAAAAACAGCTTTAACTATACCTGTATTGGTCTTAACTGGTGCAAACATAGTTCACAAAATGAACAAATAATTTCTCAATTTTGTTCTTTAATTGTAGAGGTTAAATTTTTGTCTCAGATGTCTATTTTAATCTTTGCTTTCAAGGTGTTTATTGGAAAAACACAGTTGAAGGTGTGTCATTAAGATTTGTGTATTCTTCATAAAAAGGATCCAACATATATTATTCTAGAACATAAAAATCTTCTAACATTCAATAGAGGTTATGTCAGTAATATCCTTAGTTCAATCTCATTCCCAGGGTATTTCTTCCTACAGACTCTTCTCTGAGAATATAATTATTGCCTCGTTTTTGTAGTATCACTAAATATTAAAGTTTGAGATAAAACTCTACATAAAAAATACTTTATTGGATGCTAATCATTTGGGAACATTTCTAGTAACTCTCCTGAGCGTGATGTTTGGAAGACTCTAACCTAAGTCTTAGATTATCTGTAGAGGCCCCTCAGCTTTCTCCCCAATCTCCTTGTTCACCTTTACATCCTGTACATAACCCTTCCTGGGTTCCTTAACCTTTTCCAGTTCAGTTTAATCAGTTCTTGCTGTCATGATTCCAAATAACCAATCCTTGGTGTCTTGCAATAACAAAACATTAACATCATACCATCATCCCAGCAGGTCGGCGGCAGCAGTTCTGCTCTGTGCTACGGGACAGTTTTGGGTCTCCTCTGTGAGCCTCTCATTCTGGAAGTAACTGAGGCTATCAGGCACATGCTCTCATTTATGGTAGAGAGTAGGAGGGAGCATCAGAAGCTGAGAGTTCAAGTCCAGTGGCGCCAACACACTCAAAGCCTCTAATCATGTTCATTAGCCCAAGCGACTCACATGACCAGCCCTGACATCAATGGAGAGGCTAAGACACTCTTAACGAGATAAGGGAAGGGAGATGGAGTGAGTATTTGCTGACTAGAGCCCCTACTCAATATATAATAGAGGAACAGAGAGGATGACAAAAATAAGCGGCCTGTTCCAAAGGGGAAGCAGTCATTGGACTGTGACAATTCTGAAATTCCATTGGGCAAGCATTCTGCTGGACAGGCCTGCTAGGCAGCAGAGGGAGCCAAAAAACCTAAATACTCCTACAACCTTGCTTTCACCCCAGCCCACCTCCACATACCACCCCTGATTCTTCAAAGGGGAAAATGGCCATTGACGGAAACCAATGAGTTATTGAGCATGTGATATCAGTTCCACAAATTATAAAACTATGTCCTGTACCCACTTTACCCTTATCTCTGTGCTACCAGGAAATAAATCAAGAGCTACTTTAAAGTTAGAAGAATAGGGAAGGAAGGAAGGCAGGCAGGCAGACAGATGAGAGAGAGAGAGAGAGAGAGAGAGAGAGAGAGAGAGGGAGAGAGAGACTGACTTCAGGAAATTTGGGATTTCTATTTCTATTTTTGCTCTATACAGAAAGCAATTCCTGACTGAGATAGGAATAGATGACCTCATGAAATACTTTAAGACTCTCTGGCTACATTAGTAGGAGTTGGAAAGCTTTTTTCTTTATTCCTTCCATTTCATGTATCACACACAAAGAGTTGAGCAGAGTCAAAATTGACTGCACTGTCAGGAATAATCCATGAAAATCATGTTTACTCATAAACAGATCCCTCTTCCCTAACTATATTGCTATTCTCTTTTGAAACTATTTTTTTTAAATTTTTTAGTTTCATTTTTTAGTTGTTGATAGACTTTTATTTTATTTATTTTTATGTGGTGCAGAGAATCAAACCCAGTGCCTCACACATGCCAGGCAAGTGCACTACCACTGAGCCCCAGCCCCAGCCCCTTTTGAAACTATTTTAATCAAGACTTTTGTTGTTGTTTTCAAGTAATATAAATCCACATCAAATGTACTCAAGCAAAACCAAATGAGTACAGGAAGGATTCTGGAGTATCTCATAAAACTCAAGGTCAAGAAAGTGGAACTTGTGAGTAACTGGAAGGAGGACTATAAATATGGTAGCCAAATCTGAACAGTATGTGTTGGTATTGATGCTAACACTCGCCCTGTAGAACAAGCCATTGGTGGGTGCAAACATGGCCCAAAGGCACGTTATTTCTGTGAAGTGAGTCAGGGAAAAGTTCTTATCCCAATTATATCAATGGTAGTTAGCCATACAAAAAGACTCACGAGGCATGGTTAAGAGACATGCTGACTCTGACAGCTGTAGACAATAGCTGATTTCTAGAAGGGACTTTTCCAGTTGAGGTTCACACATTCTTGTATGCATCTGTCAGGACCACAGACCAGACAAACAACAGAAACTTAGTTTCTCACCATTCTGGATGCTAAAGGTCTAAGATCAAGTGTTGGTATGGTTGATTGCTTCCTTGGCTCATAGATGGCTGCCTTTTCCCCATGCTTCACATGGTCTTCCTTCTGTGCAAGTCTATAACTTAATCTCCCTTTCTTGTAAGGGCACCAGTCACATTGGATTGGGACCTATCCTAAAGGCTTCATTTTAACCTCACTCCCTTTTTTGAAGACCTTTTCTCCAAATACAGTCACATTCTGAAATACTGGAAGTTAGGACTTCACCATATGAATTTGGTAACATAATAGAGGACCCTCCCTTTTAAAAAGTATCCTGTGTGAGTCTGTGCAATCAAAAGACCCTAAAGAACTCTATTAAGATTTTCTGATGTAAACAACAGAAAGAAAAAAAAAATTCAAGCAGTTGTAAGAAAAAGGGAATTCACTGGGTCAAGGAACTAAAATGTCTGAATAGTATCATTATCTTTAAGCATGTCTGGATCCAGAATGAAAATACTGGCATCCTGTCTGTCAGGGTTTGGGGCTAGAAATAGATGGCTCCATCAGATTGGATTTTAAAAACATGACTACTTACAAAGATGAAGACATGGTTTAGGGAAATTACAGGGCATACTGAAGTACCAGAGCAAGTAATAGTGGGACATTTTTACTATCTCAAGGACTGAAGAAGCAAAGCAGGAGTGGTTACCGGAACCTGAAGGCTGAGAATTGTGTGGAGAAGGTCCCCTGACAGGAGCTGAGGCCTTCAGTAGGGAAACACAGCCAGCCTGAGGAGACCCCACAGAGAGGGAAATAAATGACTCCATTTTTCTCTCATCTCCTGACAGTACTCCCACCTGGAGGCCAGTGAGAAGAGAGTTATTTAGTCGGCCAGTAGAGGAGAGGAAAGGGTGGACTTAGAACAAGTGGAAAATACCCAGCACTATCACAAAGACCTGCTCGTGTGCTCTCCACCCTCTTCCCACCCGGGTCTCAGTTCTTCACCCTCACAGCTTGCAATCTGTGAGAAGAGAATTTCTCTTGCCCAGAATTTTCCAACAAAAACCCAGAATTTAATCCCCTTGACCTGGCTTTTATCACCCAACCCATCTCTATTTCAATCTGTATTTATGCCCATCTCTAAAACATACCTGTGGCCAAAGTATGACTGAGCGGGTCAGGATCATCTGAATACCCGTGGAGCTAGGAGGGTGAGGTCGATCCCACAGAAAACGGAGTGTGGAACAGGAGAGTGACTACTCAGAGCAAAATTAGCCATCATTACCAAAAGAAGGGGAGATACATAGAGACTGGATAGGTGAACACAGTCTACGCACATTACCCAAGTAACTTCCAGTACTCCAGTACCATCCTTGGTACAAGGTACTGACTGACTGCATTGATTGGATACAGTGTGTTTTGAGAACTAGTCATTGTACATAGTCGCTGCTCAATAAACGTTTATAGAGATTTGCTGGAATATAAATTTTAATAATTATCACATTAGAACTTCATGGACAGATTTATTTTTCAATTGGCTAGCCAGCTTTTCTGAATCCAGAGGATATTTTTTCCACTTCTAGTCTTTATCGTGATCATTATGAATGTTGACTTATGATTATTAACTTCTTGTTTGTAGAAATCTATATTTACATCCAAACACTGCCCCTTTCACAGTTCTGAATTAGTTTGTAAGCCCTGTTTATTTAAAATTCATTAGACCACAGTCTTGAGAATTTCTGGCTTGTTTACCCACATCACCAAGTATTTTTTTAGACTCATTTAGCAAAAGATCATCATGAAAGAGGCAATAAACTAAAGTAAGATTAGAGAACAATTTAAATTTAACTGTTAATAAAGCTTCTTTGTTTCTGCCCGTTAAAGATGACTATCAATGTTCCTAAGAGCTATTTATTAAACTGATAAAAAATGAATATTGTCTTTAAAAAGTCAAACTGCCTTTATCTGATCTCAAAGGTGAGCTTGTAAAATTAATCCTTCTGGTGTTTGCTTGTCGTTCAAGCAGAACTTTTCTTCTGCCCACACCCACTAGGTTTTTGTTCAGCTCCAGCAAGTTTTTGGCAGTGATTCTATCAATGGCTCTGTGAATGGGAAGCTCTGCCAGTAGGACTTGAGCAACATTTTGCAGGGGTAGAGCAGGAGGTCAGATTGAGCACACATTAAATATCAACGAATATCCAAAGTATATGAAGCATTCTTGTTAGGATTTTAATGCTACTGAAAAATTTCAGATAGGGAACATTCCCCTAGCTGTTGCCCATATTCTGGAGAGTGCTATTTATCTATTCCATACAAATGTATTGAAGGCCTTCTTGGTGGGAGTCTCTCATAGGTAGTTAGCAAGATAAAAACCACAGGGGACTCTGCCTTAATGGAACTTGCTCCAACACGTAGGCCCCCCAGTGCACTGTCATGGCATCTGCAGGTATGTCTGTGCAAATACATGTGATACCGTAAACTCCCTGTGCACACTCACCCTTGCACAGTATTAGTTCCTGGGATGTCAGGGAGAACATGAGAGAAAGCCTGAAATCATAAGACATCCCTTTCTCTGTCATCTCTGTGCAAAGTTAACCAGCAGGTTAAAGAGCTCCCCAAATCTCACTCATTTGATTTTAGAACACATGATGCACCTTAGGAGCAGAAGATTTAACTCCTTTCTGGCCTCTTAAATAAACATGCCCTTTATCTAAATTCCTGACTCTTCCATGAAGGCTTTCAGGTCATTTCAGCTCATCATGGTTTTACCGTCTCCTTATTTTCAACTCTTGTAGTACTTGGGCTTCATTACATACTCCCTCATAGTAATACCTGATTTTTGGATGTCCCCTTATGCTTCCTGAGGGCAGGGACCAGATTTAATGCCTCCTTCATCCAGGGCAGACAGGAGCTTTATAACCACTGACTAAATTGACATGGTTGCTTTGCCTAGGTTAATATTAAACTTAGTTTGCATTTGTGGGCCATAAACCACCCAGTAATTAGAGGGCCATTTAGTAGGAGCAGCCCTGAATGTACCAGTAATGGGATAGATCTTGTCTGGTGGCTGGAGGAAGTAGGCAAGGCCTAATAAATATCCAATAAATTAGGTCAAAACTGACCCAGGAGACATAAGACGGGGAAGAGTTTATACAAAATTTATTTGGTGCACAATTCCCTCATTTAACAGAAAAGAAACTAGGACATAAAAGTTGCAGTTTGCTTGAGGTCACATTGGGTTAGTGATCAATAGATCCCAACCTATGGTTCTTCACCAAGTCTCTGAAGGTAAGAGTTAAGTTTGGGAGCCAACTAGAGGTAGAATCAATATGATATTTGCTAAGTCCTGATAATAACAAACACCAATTTTCAAATGCATTTTAATGTTTCTGGCGCCATGTCAATTGATTCCCATATGTTCCTTCATTTAATCTTCATAACACCTCTGAGAGAGGTACTGTATCAGTCAACATTCCATGTGAGAAACAGAACCAGTCACACACATACACACAAGCACATATATGTGTGTATATGTACACATATATGTATATATGTAGTAGGTTTATGTGATTATAGAGTTTGACAGGAAAAGTCTGACCATCAGGAATGGCAGGCTAAGATTTGGGGTACTGGGTGAATCTGCTGTCCATAGGTCCATAGGTAGAATTTCTGCTTCAGCCAAGCCTCAATCCTGCTTTTAAGTCCTTTCAACTGATTGAACTAGGACCACCCAGATTATCTAGGATAATCTCTCTTAAAATCAACTGATTCTGGACCTCAACCATCTACCAAGCAAGTTCATGACACCTAGAATGGTATCTTGTTGACTAAATGGAGACATGCCAAGTTGACACAGAAAACTGACTAATAAGAGTACTATTATTCTGAACTAGTTCTCCAAGTCCCAGGTTGGTGAGTAGCAGGCTGGACCTAAGCCTATTCTTCTTGTCTCATAGTCCATCTCAGCCACACAGCTTGCAGTCTCTGTGTGCAAACTTGGGCATGTTCTTACATTGCTCTGAGGTTTTTCCCCCGTGAAATGGAGAAAATCATATTTGAGGCACTGTGAACTGAATAATAAAAAGTGAGCCATTAGCCTATATTAGGGACTCAACAAGAGTTAGCTTCCTTTCCTTCCCCTTTATGCCGTATCACATGCTCACACTCACGCACACGGGAGCTGTGTTCCTAGTCCAAATAAAAATTAACCCTACAAGACAAGTCCTGGCTCAGAAGTAGATTTCTTTCTGAAAATTTACACAAACACTGCAACCTCCAGGAGTGGCACATTCATGTCTTTATCCACATATATTCATACAATCAGCTTCACCCCAAATCCCTATTCTGCTTCAAATCCTGTCTACCAAAAAGATGGATCTGTTTTCTGAGCCAGGCAAAAGAGGATTAAATGGTTAATTCATTAACTCTGGCTCTTGTTTTCTGACCTTTGCTTCTGCCTCATCTGAATTTGGTTGTCTTTTCTAAGAAAAAAAGATGTTTCTGCCTTCTTGTCATAGTTGTAAGAAATGATCTCCTGTGCTGGACATTTCATAAATATCTTCCCCAAATTCACTATTCTGGTACTCTTTAGAATGCTGAAAGTTGTCTGCAAGGGTAAGACAATTGGATCTGTGAGGAATTCTTGTGTCTCCTAGACTTGGTAAGGCAAGAAGTAATTACACCTATTGGATTTTCAAGACAAGGGCAGTCACAATCCCAGGTCTAATAAATTTTCCAAAGGATACCACCTGATATTTTGTGGTTTATCTTCCCAAAGTTGAAATCAACACTTTTAAATCTTCATGGCCATTAACTCCACCAAATGACAATGTTACTTCTCACTGGAAAATGACAATTGCATATTTTCTGTACCACCAACCTGTACTTCCTAGTGGGGGAGCTGATATTTACCGAATGTCTCACCTGCCTCTGCCTGTCATTCTCTAGCACATCTCATGGTAGCCCTTCTACTCCTGATCCAGATGCAGCTAGAGAAAAAGTAAGCTGAATCTCAAGTTAGCTTTGATGTCTCAAGCCTGAGGTCCTTCTGTGACAACAATTTATCTTATTCTCTCGTTTTCCACTACCACTATTCCAAACCTCTCTTCGTGTCTCACAAACCAATCCCTGCCTCCTTACCATACTCTCAGCAGATGAACTTACCAGAGCCCTTAAAGAGAATTTCTTTCACCTTCTTGATTGATCACCTCCTTCATTTCCACCCAAACCTCCTGTATCTGCTACTCTCCTTACTCCAGTCCCTTCACTCTTGGAAGGACAGATATTCCTGTTCAAGGTCAATCCCCACTACCTCTATACAAGTTCTATTCTGGACTTCTAGCCTCTTTACCCTAGCTCCCACTCAACAACATTTAAACAGGTTTTCTCTAAGGCCACCAGTGATCTCCCAACTGCCAAGACCAATAGACAATTTCCTTTCCTTATCAGACTTGATCATAATGAAATATTTGACATTTTCTCCTTAAAAGATGATTCCAAATCTCCAGGACACCAAGGAGTTTTATATCAAAATTGTTCATTGACTCTGTCCTTGAACCTGCTTTCTAAGCTTCTCTTCTTGTTCTTATTTTCTTCTCATTCTGTACCTTCTTTGGATGATGTCCAGGCCTGACCAGCATTAGTCAGGTCTGCTCCCTCCCCACCCCACCTTCGTGCTGGGAACCCACTAAAAGCTGCCCAGCTGCAGCTGCAAGTCTCTGCAGCTCAGAGAAGTTCTCCAGGCAGAAACTTTGACCCACTTTTCAGAACCTTCTTCTCTCATTTGGTTTCCATCCCACTTCCTGGTACACGAAGCCTTGCTCTCTGCTAAGCCTTTTTGCATGCATGACTTATTTAGAGGATCAGCCTGGCTTTTGATTCCACTATAACAGGAACAAAATCATTAATGCATGAGTCCTTTCAACCTTTTCCCTCCTCTTGGCCTCTAAAAGGATTCTGACTTTGTTGACTTCATTTTATTCTCCTCCTCTATCTTCCTGAGACTAACAGATTCATTCCTTGGAGATTTCATGATATAGAATATGGAGAAATTGGGAGGGAGATAGGATCAGTGGGTACTAAGATAAGCAAAAGACTTGTCAGTACAAGTAGGTATGTTGGAAAAGCAGTATGTGATGAGAGGGAAGCAAATGGGAAATAGACAGGGGCTTTACAAAGTGTTACTATGGTCTGTGTGTTCATTCAAAATGTTAAAGGAGCTGGGGCTCTAGCTCAGTGGTAGAGCACTTGCCTAGAATGTGGGAGGCACTGGGTCCAATCCTAAGTGCCACATAAAAAATAAGCAAAGGAAATAAAGGTATTATATCCATCTAAAATGAAAAATATTTTTTAAAACTGTTAAAGAAGTGCAAGCAAGTGAAATAACTTGAGTTATGTTGACAGTGATTTGGGGGTTTTGGAAGGCTTTCTTTATGACAGTTTTGCTGTAAGGATAATTCACAGGATTTTTTTTTTTTTTTAGCATACCACACCTCTTCACAAAGCTGAACCACAGAGTCACCTTTGGATATCACTCCTGCAACCCAGGCTTTCTTATATGGCCCTAAGGTGATCCTGGGTGGGACAGAAGGTCCAGGTGCTCAGCTGGCTTCACAAATAAGGCTCTGGGTTCTGAACTCAAAATCTTCAGATCAGTCTATCTCCTGAGCTCCAGAACAGGGCACTGAACTGCTTACAAGACATTTCATTCGACATTTTGAAGACCCCTCATGTTCTACTTGTCCAATGTTATCTCTATTTTTGTTATTTCCTCCCCTTGGTGTCATTTTTATGTCTGTCAGTAAAGGACATCACCCTCAGCTAAGTCACTTAGGACAGAAAACTGGAAGTCACCTTTCCTTATGATAAACCTTCTCATGTAGGTGGTCACCCAGCTTCTCATACTTCTTAAATAAAGAGAGATGCTAGGAGCTGGGTTGTGGCTCAGAGGTAGAGTACTCACCCAGCACGTGCGAGGCCCTGGGTTCGATTCTCAGCACCACATAAAAATAAATAAATAAAATAAAGGTATTGACAACTACAACTAAAAAACAAATATTTTAAAAAAGAGAGAGGTGCTAGACACTTGATGTTTCCCAACCTCTTGAAGTTTTGAATTTGTTTACAATGTCATGCCATTTGAATATTCTGTTGCTTGTACAATCAATGTTCTTCTATTCCCCACTTACACTCACCTCTTAAATATTGGATGATGCTTAATTTTTTTTTTCTCCAAAGTCTTCCTTGATTGTCCCAAGAGGACTTGATCACATTCTTCTTTGTACCTTCTTGAACTTATCCATATCAAGATAGTCTCACAGTGTCCTGTAATTACTTTATGTATTCAACAGTCTGTGCTCCTAGACAATAAAATCCTTGAAAGAGAAAATTGTTTTTATTTTTGAATCCCTAATACCCAGGAGTGTGTCTGGTTTCTACTAACTGCTCAATAAATACACATTTATTAATTACTTAATTAACAAATGTTAAGAGCCCAAATTTAAAGATGTGAAAGATAAATTTCGTGAAGTTAAGTAATTTCCCTAAAGTTGCACGGATGAAGCAGGATTTGAACCCTTTCTATTGCTACCAAGACCGTGTCTTTTTTATAACAGTAATTGCACTGCCTCCTGGCTGGTAAATGCTCTTGTACTTTGGAAGTTGATGTAGAAATGTTCCTTGCTGACAGTGAAAATGTCTCTTTATGGTGACATTTTTGGGATGTTTCTTTGGAGGCATTTCAAGGATGCAGGAAGCATTTCAACAATTCTGTGCTCAGTGCTTATCTGTATGATCATCGCTGAAGTTTTCCCAGGGTTTTCTAACTTTGGAGGCCTTTTCTTCAGCATTTATTTGACAAACCCTAGATAAGAACATGTGGGAAAGAAAGTAAGTCAAAGTGGGAGTCCCCCAGCTCTACTCCCTGTGGTTCCTGGAGGGTCCATTTTCAATGCCAAGGGCACTCTGGAGCCAAAAGAGGGGAAAGAGTGTTTAAAAGTTTATTTTGAAGGAAATGAAAGGACACAATGGAGAGAGTTATTTAGGGGGACAGCAAGTACCTACCTATGTATTTTTCAGAAGTCAGGTAGACCAGCCATTAATGCCTAATGAATTGTTTTTTGGGGGGGGGAATTAATTTCTGAACCTGTATCCTACTCATCTTCTCTAATTGGTACCCAGGATGCTGTGGCATGTGATGTCTGGATATAGCATGTCAGGAAAGGAAAAAAAAAAATGTTTGGTAGCCCACATTTTTTTTTTAATCATTTGGTTCTTCCCTGTTCAAGGATAGAGAGTGAGTCAAATTCATATTATTTATTTTGCTCAGTCAGAATAACTTTTGTAATTCTTATAAGAATGTGGAGTAATATGCATTATTTATTATTTATTGATTTATTGATTTAAATTGTACTGCTTTCCTTAGTGAATGGCACCTGCATGATCCATAAGCAAAGGCAAGGAGGGATAGGCAATTACAACAGAATTAGAATACCTTATTGTATGCTAAAATATGCATTTGGATCTTTTCCTCCAAGGAGTTTAAGGACCTTTACAAAGTTTTCATTAACAAATAAGCATTCATTTTCTAACACCCCAGGAGAAAAATACAATGTATACTTTTCAACTCTATTTTATTTAACTATTTGGGAAGAGCAGTTAGCTACCCACTCACTGAGGGAGGAAAGTAACCGACATTCATTTTAATTTGCTCCACCAACATTTACTAAGCACTTTCTATGCACCAGGGACTGTGCTCTGTGCTCAGGATAGAGATTACACAAATAGGGTCTCTATTGGCAAACCTACAGGGAAGGAGGAAAAAGGTTGTACCAATTGGGTGCTCAACCACAAGGGCTGTGAGGGTCACAAGCACTAAGATCATGGGTAGGGATAGGGATGAAGGAAGGCTGCCCCAAAGTGGCACTGGGTTGGGGTGGACAAATGGAAGAAAGGCCAAGAATATTAAAGGCAGAGGAAGCAGATCTATCTTTAATAAACAAAGAAGAGAAGACAAACTCTGGAAGGATTTCAGTATGAGTAGAAGCTTGGAGGCAGGGAGTGGTAGTCCTGAGGAAGGCACAGAGAACAGAGTAGATAGGACAAAGGCCTGAGGTGTGGCACAGGAAAGAAATTCCATGAAATAGCCTCCCAGCTCCCTGGCTATCAAGGGTATATTAACCTGCCTCTGGGGGAACACTACCATTTTCAAGGTATGTCCTCCTCTCAGAAAGCTCTGAGAGAATCCTTGCCTCGGAGTTCACAGAGTTCCCCTGTAGATGAGGGACTCTCAAAGTCAGGGAAACTAGCATCCTTCCACCTTCTCCTCCAGAAAGAATTTAACAAGGAGCCTCCTGATCCCAAATGGAATCAGGCCTTCCTAAGAATGCCAACCATGCAGGCCTCAGCTCTCTCCATCAGGGGCAGCCACTAGCTGCAATCCAGTGTTGCCTCCAGCTATGTCATCACAACCCTCATTGCATCATCCTGGGGGACCAAGCACAAAGCCCCTGTCCTGTACCTCCTGGCCCATGGTTTCTGATAATAGCTCAGTAAATCCTCACCTACAAAATGACTCCTCAACTATTATTTGATGATAATAGATTGATGCTCAATAAACACTTACAAATAGTCATTATAGTGGGGCTCAATGGCCAGAGAAAATCAAAGGGAAAAGAAAGGAAGCAGAGAGAACTTGCATGAATCAGAAAGAAGTAATCATTTATATTAATTTACTGTGCATACTTACTAAATCACAAGTCCCACGCTTAGCATGTACGTGTTCTCACTTAATATTTATGACAATTTTTTCTTCCTCTTCTTCTTCCTTCTCCTTTTTCTTCTTCTTCTTCTTCTTCTTCTTCTTCTTCTTCTTCTTATTATTATTATTATTATTATTATTATTATTATCTCTATGTAACAGGTAAAGAAACTGAGTCTCAAAGGAGTTGGGAACTTTCCCAAGGCCAAAGGAGTGGTTTTCGGACTACAGATCAGGGTTCTTACTAGTCCCACCAACTTTGGGTAAGTGAGGCAGAGTGTTAAGATATTACAGTTCTTCTTGAGAATTAACAGCATGAGATTCTGCCTTCAGTTTTAATAACTAGAGATAGATGTTTAAATTCTTCTTGGGAGAACCTATAGACGGAACCGTCTTTCAACAATCTACACCATTTCCCCTGGACATTCTAGATCACCTGGCCACTCCCTCTACCTTCCTCCCTCCCCCTATTGATTATCTTGAAGGATATATCATATCCATTTTATATCTAGTTTAATTATCAACCTCCCAGAAATACTGTGATCTGGCTTAGCAGAGAAGTCAAAGATTAGGATCTGGGGTTTAACGTATGATGTCATTGACAGATGCCCACTTTAAATGTATGCTTTCCTGAGCATAGACTTGAGACTTCCCATTAGATGTAAGAAAAAAAATTTCTCATAAAATTATCCATAAATAACTAGTATGTGGCTTTAAGAGCATTAATTTTTTAATGCTCTTTGGCTATCAGATTTTCAAAAGTTCCACAAGAAGATCATTTAAAGATTAAATATGAATGTACATGAAGAACCATGACTTTGCTCTACCTAACCTAAGCACAAACTTTTATGATTCATTTTATGTATCTAGGAGGTAGATGTTCTGTCTTATTTAGCTTGCAGACAACATATTATTAAATAAGTAAGCAGTAACATATTTTAGAAAAGTCTGAGAGTCAAAAAGAAATAAATGAAAATGAGAAAAATATGCCATCATATCGCCATGTTTATAAACATAAGGTAAGTTTATAGTTAAATGAAATTGAATTAAATACACTAGGTTATTCTTTTTTAATACAGTCAAATGATAATAGTTGCTCAGTTGAACTGGAATACTGATTTAAAATGTTATTTTAAGCATCAGACTTAAAAACTCATATTTGTTTTTACCTTCTATTATTCATTCATTGAGGTAGTTAATGAGCACCTATGTCCTACGGAGCACCATTCCAGGGAGTGAGGATACACTAGTGAAGAAAAAAGTTGTTCTCTTATGAAGCTTACAAATTCTAGTGGGAGAGATGGACATGGAAAGGTAAAGATATGATGTGTCAAATGGGGAGACAGTGAAGCAAGTAAAAGCTCTGGAAAGTGATTATTTTAGATAGAAAAAAAGAGAAGCCCTCCATCTTTGGTAGGCATTTGAGTAGAAACCTAAAGGAAGTGAACACAAGAACTGAGAAAAGAACATTCCAGAACACACCAAGGAACGGAAGAAAGGATATTCCAGGCAGAGGGAACAGAAAATACAAAGACCCTGATATGATTTGAATGTCTTTTCCAAAACTCATAGGAAAATCCAATAGCTACTGACAGTTTTAAGAGGTGGGACCTTTAAGAGGTGATTAGGTCATGAGGGGTCCAGAAGGCCCCTGCAGTCGCCATGTTTTTGGACTTCCCAGCTTCCATGGCATTCTTGATAGTAGCAGAAAACAGACTAAGACAAACCCTGAAGTGTGAGGCTACTTTTCATGTTTGAGGGACATTGTTAGTAAAATATTTGAGATTTCAACCTTAACCATAAATATATAAGCTTTTCCATTGTTTTAATCTTCTCATCAAACAGAAACAACTTTTTGCTCCAATTCACGTCAAAAAAAAAATCCACCCAATTCCTTCTTTCTATAATTCCATAATCAACTTATTTTAATTTTCCTTTCTTTCTTTCTTTCTTTCTTTCTTTCTTTCTTTCTTCCTTCCTTCCTTCCTTCCTTCCTTCCTTCCTTCCTTCCTTCCTTTCTCTCTCTCTCTCTTTCTTTCTTTCTTTCTTTCATATCAGCTTTGGGGCAGACATCACAAACATGTTCCTATCTCAAACTAGTGTGTATCATTGAAGAATTTGCAGTACCTCACAATATCCATTTTCATGATTCAGTATGGTTAGATTTAGGACCCAAGATTGCGAATTCAACCAGAGGAAGGATTGCTGACAGAAGGCCAGATGTTAGGGAGAATCAGGAAGGCCTTGAGGGACAAACATGTTCCAGACTCCGAGGAGGAAACAGGAAGCGGGAGGGAGGAAACCTGAGGGCCAAGGGGACAGTGACCCTCCAGGCAAAGAGGTGGGTCCCCGGAGGTAGGATCCTCTCAGAGCTTCTCAGTCAGCCATGCAAGGTCTAATGGAACAGGCAGCAGGCACCCCCAGCAAGAAATAAATAGAAACAATGGTGCTTCTGCCAGTAGGACTGGATGTTAAGTGTGGAGAGTTTCAAGCTCCCCTGCCCCACCAGGGCTATAAGACAAGATCCTCAATTTTTTTTGTTGTTGTTGTGCTCAGGACACGAGTTGAAACAGTGAATGCAGGGATTTAGTCATGATGTCCACCAAAGTGTTTGGGAGTCTACCCTTGAGTTGAGGTTGCCTGGTTCTTGACAAAGTACCACAATTGGGTCCTATCTGCTTTCCAGCACTGGGTCCTCCTGACCTCCAGGGATCTCCGGTCAGCACTCATCCTGACAGTTGCTGCCCACTCTGCACCCTCCTTCCAGCCATCTCCTCTCCCAGGCTCCCCACTGGCTAGTATTCAACCTGTAGAAAGTGCCAGAGCACAAACAATGGCATTTTCTACAAATCTCTGCTATCAGTTGAACTCTTTTCGTATGTCTGTCTTTCTTGTAAGAGAACACTTGGAAATGTTCAGAGAATTTAGCCTTTAATTTTAATGAAAATATGAATAACCAAGACTTTGTTGTTATTGTTTGTTCCTTGGGATCTGTTTTTCTTTGATAGCTGTTTCCCCAACGGATGCACTGAAACTTTCCTCCCCATGTCCAGATAAATATATCCTACGATCTTTTTACATAAATACTGGATCATGTAATGAAAGCCTCCCATGGTCGTGTGTAATTTATATTCATAACTTCCCTTATCCAGTATTTATTTATTTATTATCCTTTTATTAGTGCATAATAATTGTGCATAATAGCTGAGTTCATTTTGACATAATTATACACAGATAGAATTTAATTTACTCCATTTCCGTCTCTTGAACCTGCACTTTCCTTCTCCTCCTCCCTATCCCATCCCCTTCTTGTACTTATTGGTCTACCTTCCACTCATTTATTATTTATTTTTAATTCATGCTTTATTGGTAGACAACAGGTGGAATTCACTGTACTATATTTAGATATAAACACAGCATCATTTCATTAAATTTATTCCACATTTCCTCCCCTTTTTCCATCTCTCCTTCATCTCTCTCATTCTCCTTCTGTTCCACTCACCTTCCCTCTATCTTTATGGTATATTCCTTTGCTTTATTTTAGCTTTTGCCTATGAGAGAAAACTTTTAATCCTTGACTTTCTGAGTCAGGCTTATTTCACTTAACATGATGTTCTACAGTTTCATCTACTTACCAGCAAATGCCATTATTTCATTCTTCTCTATGACTGAGTAAAACTCCATTGTGTGTATATAGACCATATTTTCTTCATTCATTCTTCTATTGATGGGCATCTAGGCTTGTTCCATATTTTGGTTATTGTGAGTTGTGCTGCTACATATATTAATGTGGCTGTATCACTAAAGTATGCTGATTTTAGTTCTTTTGGCTCTGTACCAAGGAGTAGGAGAACTGAGTGATATGATGGTTCCATTTCTAGTCCTTAGGAGTCTCCATACTGCTTTCCAGAGTCATTGTGCTAATCTATAGTCTTACCGACAATGTAGTATACCTTTTCCCCCACTTCCTTGTCATCATGTATTAATATTTGTATTCTTGATAATTGTCATTCTGACTGGAGTGAGATGAAATATCAGTGTGGTTTTGATTTGAATTTCCCTGATTGCTAGGGATATCAAATATTTTCAAGTATTTGTTGGCCTTTTGTATTCCTTCTTTTGAGGGACGTCTGTTTAGTTGTTTGGCCCATTTATGATTAGGTTATTTAGATTTTTTTTTGGATGTTAAGTTTTTTGAGTCCTTTATATATTCTGAATATTAATCCCTTTTTGGAGGAATAACTGGCAAAGAATCTCTCCCATTTTGTAGGCTCTCTCTTTACACTCTTCATTGTGAAACAGTATTCAAAATGTAAACCAAAGTAAAATGTGAAATCTGGGCTCTGGGCTTTATATAGCACTAGGTAAAAGAATCTGGTTGGGCTTTCATAAAATCAGCACAGGTGTTTTGATTCCTATTGCATATTTCTTGGCTGCCTCGGCAACCCAATATACAGGAAAACTCTATGAGAAAATGAAAACCTTGGCAAGAAGGCCAGAGGTTGCGACTGACTTTATAAAACTGTATTATTATAAGGAAGATTCCATCTGTCTTGATCTATCTGATTCAAACAAGTGTTTTAATTTAAGGATATTTTCTGGGCTCAGCAGTTTTTCTTGTTAATAATTTTTTTAACTAAAGAATAATTATACTCCATGCAGAAAATTCATTAAACATAGATATTCTCTCTACCTCTTAAAATCATATCCTCTAAACCTCAGTCTGAATTGCTACATGCAGGGGGATTATCTTAGCTCAACACAGCTTCAAGCACCATCACCTCTGATGTGACAGGCATGACCATTCCAAAATAGGTTTTTAAAAAAGCTTTCTGAAGTATCCGTTGGTATTGTCAGTGCTATCGCAGCTTCTTGACTATATTAGGTAGCTCCTGTCTAACTAGATTAGTATTTTCCTATAACAATTTATGTAGAAGTTCAGTAACTTAGGGGCTTGGCAAAGGATGTGCTGGGACTGTTGATATCCTTTACAAAGAGAACTACACTTAGTTTAATAAACAACTAACTAGGCTGTAAAGGTGCCTGTGATTCAGGATACTCTGGTTCTCTCTCATTCAAGAATCGGATAACATTTAGTCAGTGTGGTTGTGGGAAACATCTCCCCTATTACCCAGCCTGAATTCTCATTTTTCAGGTTTGGGAATACACTTCTGGGTGTTACTTCTGGGTCCTCCTTGTCACAGAATATTTACATCTTGATTTAAGGCCATCATGACCAATCTCAAAGATTTTCAGGCTCCACCTGTGTCTAGTACAAACTATTTATGTGTGTCTCTGTGAAACACTCTATATCCCCTCCTCTAGGAAGTACCCTTGTATTTCCTGTGCCACATATACTCTAGAAGAAGCACCAGAGGGGGCTTTGCTTTTATGTCCTATGTCTCTAAGTTACATATGTCATCTGATTAGTAGGATCAAGATGGTGCTTCCATTGAAGATCTTGCTGTCTCTACCTCCAGCTCAACATCTGGACTTGATTTAATCAACAGTTTCATAAAACTGGCTCTTCTCTTGATTTCTGACTTCTCTTACATATTTCCCCATCATCTGCACTCAACACTGGAAAGCCATTTTTTGATGCTCCCTCTTCTTGGTCCTCTGATAAGTCCTGATTATTCATTCTTATTCATCTCCTCTATAGTCATCCTTTCTATTCCACATCACCATCATCATTCCAATTGTGTCCTTTTACTTTACGGTGGGACTGCAGCAATGGTCCCTGTGCCACATCCTTCTTCAACATATTTTATGTACTTTGGCCACATTAATCCTCCAACAATCCTTTAATCATGGCATTCTTCTGCTCACAAATTTCCAACAGGTTCCCATTGCTGGAAGGAAAAATTCCAAGCTCCTTCATTTGGCAGGTAAGGTCATGGTGTCAAGCTATCTTGCTAATCTTATTTCTTAATTCTTACCTATCCCCAGCTTCAATGAAATGCTACCTACTTGCCCTTCCTTTGTATACCATGTGCATTCCACCCCTCACCTATGCCCATGCCATTTCTTTCGTGGTGGGCTAACCCAGTTGTCATACCTAACCTTTTTTCTCTTACTATCTTTTAATATAAACATTGAGAACACTGAACACTGCATGTTCTCTTTCTCAACCTCTCTTGAAACTTGGGTCAGGTATGTCAGTTTAACACTTGAATGTTGTCTGTCATTCGGTCTACTGTAATGCTGCCCACTTTTACTTAAAGAAAATTTATAGTAGTTAGTGTAGAAAAGTGAATTGACAAAAATGTCATTATGGGAGGATTAGAACAAAAAAAGGAGTAGTGTTACAGTTTCTGGCCTACTCAGCTAAATTCAAGATTGTTGTCTAAGAAACCTAGTACCTATTCCTGAAAAGTTGTTCAGTTTTCCCTTGTTTGTTGAAAAGGTTTGATTTTCCCTCCCTCCCTGCATCTTTTCTCCATCCTTCCCTTTCTCCTTCTTTAATTTTATAGGAAAAAAAAAAGAAGAGGGAGATGGAATTTGATGTCTTAGAAGTTAACAGAAAGACTTAAATTATCTCTTTTCATAAATAAAGATGGTGATTTTGTTTAGTAAGTGGAAGCCTCATTTTAGTTGATCACTATGACCTGGAACACATGAACTATTAACTAGTAATCATAAAGCTCTAGACTTCTTGTTTACCTGGATTTTATCTGATATCTTTAGAGATGTTAAGTCTTTTTTTCTCTCTAGAATGTGCTTAGGGGGGTTACCAAGTCAAATTGTACAACCCACACACTATTGACTTTAGTCCACAAAACAGTAGCTATAGAAACTGGAAAGGTCATTTAGAAAGGCCATGTTCATTTAAAGACATCTGTGGTTAACACCAAAAGAGAAAGAAGGAAAGCCCGTTGACCCTTAATCCATTCCATGACAGTTTTACTTCTGTTTCTGAACGGTGAAGTATGAACCAATTTCAAAATCATGTCTCTGAACAAAATAAGTTGAAATCCAGCAACAGTTTGTGAAGGTCAGATCAAGCTCTGCCTTTGGATAGGCAAAGGATGTTTGATGCCTTTGCACATTTGGCCAATTTGCCTCAATAATCAATGATTTTCTCAAAGTTCTTCTAAACATTTCATTCCCTATAAGATTTTAATTCTGGTATTTATGAGGAACATCAGAAATGTTTAAAAAGGAAATATAGTCACGTTGGCCTCACAACACTTGTCACATGTTGAACCATGCTAGAGTCGTCCAATAAGTGTGGCAGGCACCTGACTTGAAAAGCCACAGTCAGTTTGCAATGTGAATAAGAAACGTGACCATGTGTATAACCAAGCAGGATATAATCAAGAGCAGAAAGAAGGAATAAGAAGAAGGAATTTGAGAAGCAAGTGAGGGTATGTGAGGCTTGAAGAGGGTCTTAAATGATTTGTAGGATCAAGACGGGTGGGAGATGACAGAGGAGGAGTGAGCCAGACATGGCAGCATGGTTTATTCCCTAGGGTCAGCAGATTTCACCCCGGAACACATTTTGTGATTGAATGGGAGAATCAGGTGTGAGTAATGTACTTTAAAAGAAAATATTGTCAGACTTTTTAAACCACAACTGACAGACACAATGCTTTGTGAAAGAAAAAGGTGCTAACCAGAGACTTGTTTTCAAGCAGCTGGGTTTTTGAAAGATTCTTAGTTCCTCAAATTCTCATTTCTCATTTCTCATTTTCATCTATTTATTTATTTATTTTTGTGGTATTGGGAATTGACCCCAGGAGTGCTCTAACCATTGAGATACATCCTCAGACCTTTTTATTTTTTATTTTGAGGCACAGCCTATTGACCAGACTGACCTGGAACTTGTTATCCTCCTGCCTCAGCTTCCCAAGTCACTGGAATTATAGGTGTGTGCCACAACATACAGCCTATTTTCTCAATTTAAGAAAGAATGATAAATACCATGCTTGCTTATGTTAGAACACTTGAGATGATAAATAAAATTTTAAAATCTGAAAATCTAATAATAAAACCACCATTAATTGTTTTTTGTCCATAGTAAGTTCATTAACACCTAAATAAGCTAATACACACAAATTCTGGCACATAATTCTGGTAAGTATGACCTAAATAATGTGTTCCAGGTTAGAAACAGAAGCATTCTAATAAATATTTTCTTTAAAAAAGAGAGATCTAGAATTATTTTATTGGACTCAAAGAATAAATGCCTTAATAGTAAAATGACACCTTAATTTTAAACATAATTACATTTTCAAGTGGCATTAAATTTAAGAAATTATTCCTCATTGTAAAAGTTAAAGTTAATTCAAGAGAAAAACTCAGTCTCCTTGGGGGGGAAAAACAAGCAGATTTTAAAATAGGTCAGTATCCATAAAATTATAGCAAAGTCAAAATGAATAGTTGAATTCTGATTTTATTATTCAATAAAATACTATACAATCACAGCATGCTGATTTTTTTCTTCTCTTGTCAATGTTCTGAATTCAATAAATACCGGTTCAAAAATCTGCTTGATGCTTTCAAAGTTCTTTCAAGGTTGACTTGAACCTCAGGAAAAAAAAAAAGGATATCAAGGAGAAACTACAAATGGACCATGCAGGCTTTGTTAGTCAGATTTTCACCACTGTGACCAAAATACCTGACAAGAACAACTTAGAGGAGGAAAGATTTATTTTGGCTCAGAGTTTCAGAGGTTTCAGTTCATGGTCAGCTGGCTTCATTGCTCTGGGCCTGAGGTGAGGCAGAACATCCTGGAGGAAGGGTGTGGTGGAGGAGAGCCACTCAGCTCCTAGCAGCAGGGGCAGAGAGAAACAGGGAGAGAGAGAAAAAAAAAGCCAGGGAGAAGACACACCCTTTCAGAGCATGCCCTCAGTGACCTACTTCCTGTAACAAGGTCCCACTACTCAGTAGTCTATTTAGCCATTGAAGGAGATTAATCCACTGATGAGGTCAAAGCCCACATGATCCACTTTCCAAAAACCTCACCTCAGAACACATGCGATTTGGGAGGAACATTCCAGGTCTAAACTTACAGTTTAATAATTTGAAAACTGAAATAACTGATCTAGATAGTTAAACTGTTTTAATAAAATAGAGTATGAAGACTTTTTAAGATTATTTTCCTTTTTTTTTTTACATAAAAATGCATATTTGCCATAAATAAATTTTAATAAAGAAAAGCTAACATTGTACTCAAGAAAACAGCATGAAGGATTTAGATTTTTTTCAAACAGAAATCTAAAACATATAAAAAGAATGAGTCTTTTGAACATATTCCAATGGCCAAAACTAGAGGACAATGGGCTGAGCAATCATTCAGTTACTAAAAGGGATCTTGTCTAAAAAGCCTTACTAGAAGTTTCTTGATTTATTATTCTTTTGAATGGAATCACTATGCCTCAGGTGGTCCCTGTTAACATACAATATACACTAAGAGAGTAAGGCAGAAGCACATCAGTCTTTTGACACCTGTTATGGTTGAGGTAAATTTCCCCCAAACCCCGTGTGTATTACAGACTCGGTTGCCAGCCTGTGACACAGTTGGGAGGTAGTGAAACCTCTGAGAGGTGGAGTCTACCAGGAGGAAGTTAGTTCATTAGGGACATGCCCTTGAAAGGGATATTGGGAAGCCAGTCCCTTGCTGTCTCTTTGCTTCCCTGCCATCATGAAGTGAACAGCCCTCCTCTACCACATGCTCTTGCTATGATGTACTATGCCACCAAAGCAATGGCATCAAGAAATCATGGGCTGAAACCATGAGCCAAAATAAACCTTTCCTACTTTTAAGTTGATTTTCTCATGTATTTCGTTACAGTGACAGAAAGCTGACTAACACAACACCACAATGTAATATTATTTCGTTCTTGTACTTTCATCCAATCTCCATGTCTTAGGGATTCTAATTTCTAGATAAATTCAGAATTTGTCCATTTATTCCCACCCCTACCATCTAGAGCCTAGCCTGAGCCATTGTTATCTCACACTGA
Organism: Callospermophilus lateralis; assembly: GCF_048772815.1. Classification (NCBI taxonomy): domain Eukaryota; kingdom Metazoa; phylum Chordata; class Mammalia; order Rodentia; family Sciuridae; genus Callospermophilus; species Callospermophilus lateralis. The sequence goes on from NC_135320.1 coordinate 24,686,389, forward strand.
ACTAATGTATTACCTTAACAGATCATGCCTTCAGTCTTATCCTTGGCCTTTAATTCTTCATCACACAGCCAGAATATCTAAAATATATGTCATACTCTGAGTCACATTTTTTTTTCCAGTAGCTTTCACCATTATGATTCAATCTCAACTCAGAAGCACCACCTCTCATGATTTGGTTCCAGCTACCTGTCCAACTCTACCTCTTGGCACTTTTCTCTCCTTCTCACCTACATATTCGCCTAAGTCACACAAGAAATAGCAAACCATCCACCAGTAATAATGGCTTCAAGAGAGGCAATAAAATCCCAGTCATAACAATTACTAGCCTAGGAGTCTGAGCCAGGTCTGTCTTACTCCATTCATATCCTAACAATGATACTGTACATTCTCTTTAGTAGCTTTCATTATTATTGATGAAACATATTATTAATAATGATATTGATGATAACATTTATTATTTTATTTTTAATATATTTCTTTGTGCAAATTAAACATCATAAATGATTTACAATTCATTCTTAAATACTCTACCCCAAACTTTCATTAAAAAGAGTAAATTACCACTTATGTATCTAATAAATAGAGAAAGAAAAGTTATTCTATCTTTCACCCCCTAGGTCCTGCCCTTGGAATGTTTCAATAACACTTTATGGACAATTATAGCCAACACAAAAAAAAAGAGTCTGAGAAAAACACACACTTTTTAAAAAGGACAAAATGATGACATTTCTTCATTAATCATTACTTATTTAGACATTAAAACATCACAGGAAATAAAACATCTTGAGAGATTTTAAAATATTTTGGAGAAGCAAGAACTTCCACAAGGTCCAGATTTGTTTCATGATTTATTCTTTGAGGAACAATCTGGTTACAAAGAACCATTCCCTTCATTAGAATGGGTGATAACCCAACCAGCATGCATCACATACAGTCTGGCATGAGGCCTACATTCCCCATTATAGACAGTGTCCACCTAATTGTTCCTTAAAAAATAAAAATAAAAAAGAAAGAAACAGCCTCCTTTAGTTAGAACAAAGCTTTTCTTGATGTGATTTAATCCATATCTGAAAGGTGTGAATTAAACCAGAAGTGTATCCAATAGCTTCCAATTTGTACCAACCTCCCTCTCCCCTCAGTCCTTCTCAATGGATAATTTCCTACCAGTAGAACACTGTATTGCTCTGGGGTTCCCTTTGATATGATCTCTAGTGGCCATGGGGATAACTATGCTGGCTTGTTTGCACTTGTCTTAGGGGCTAGGTGGAGGAAATTGGACACAATAATTAATTCGGATTGAATACCCAGATGTGCGTCAAGAAACCTGAACTTGAATCTCAGGTTGCAAAAACACAATTCACAGAGAACATGATATTCTTCTCCCCTGGCCTTTTGCTGATAGAATTAAATGGAAGATTACCCCCTACTGTATTACATTCCCTTTAAATATCCTCCCTCAGAAGCAGCAAAACTACAGGTAAAATGATATCACCAATATATTTCCTTGATTTAAAATACTACCAGGACAAATTCAACATGAACTTTCTAAATGACATTTAGGGGGATAATAATACATTTAGTATTGGTGGGACTGTACTTTTTTTTTTCTTTTTTTCCTTCCAAGAGCAATGTTATAATGGAAAATCACCATGAACTCAACTTTATGAAAAGTTGAAAAACACAGACACACTTTATGTTGAACATAAACAAAAATATCTAACTACTAAGCTTATTTCCTGGCCAGTAAGCATTAGCTGTGTTTATGAAGCCTTGTAAAGTATTACAGCAGCTATGACTACATGGAAAGTCTCTTTGGGCAGGTTGGTGCATGATTTCAGTCTTATGGAGAGTTGTCATCAGCTCCTGGTAGGATACTAGCTTTTTGTAGTTGTCTACAATCTTCCAGTTGTGCTTTTCAGAGTGTAGTCATCAGCATCTGGATAATCTTTGCATGGAATTCTGGAGTACTTATTAAACATGGTACAGAAAAAATTTCCCAGTTGATTAAAAGCACCATAATATCATCTTTCCTCTCTTCTTTCATTTTTTTAATTATGAAGGCAATATATGTAATTTCTTATTTGGAAAAATAGAGAAAAGTTTTTTTTTTTTAAAAGGATGTTTCATTACCTCAGCACTTAAATTTGCTGTTAATATCCTGTAGTATAATTTCATAGAGTCACACACATTGATTCTTAAGCAATATTTGTGTGATTACACAAGGTATACCATTTTGTGTCTTACTTCTTCCCAACACTGTATCATCACTTTTGTTCATTTTTAAACTCATTTTTAATGTCTGCATACTATTACATAAAGTATCAGTACCATCGCTTACTTAATCATTGGCTATAGTATTTAGTTTTTGCCTCCACTGCAGCTCCAAACAGACTCCTGCTATTATAAACAATTTTGTAATGATCATCTTTGTATAAAAGATTAGCAAATTCTAAAAATATAATGAGCCAAAGCATATTAATATTTATGGTTCCTGAGTCAGCATGCCAAATTACTTTCCAAAAGGAAAGTTATTTCATACAGTCATTAGTGATGTGCAGAACACAGATAAAATAAGGATGTGGTATAAAGAATAATGAAGTCTCAGGCCAAATCAAACTGGTAGAATATCTTAATCATATCATATCATAATGTGTAGGCCATTTGAAAAAACACATTAGCTGGGCATGGTGACACACGCCTGTAATTCCAGTGGCTCAGGGAGGCTGAAGCAGGAGGATCCAGGTTTCAAAGCCAGCCTCAGCAATGGTGAGGCACTAAGCAACTCAGTGAGGCCCTGTCTCTAAATAAAGTACAAAATAGGGCTGGGGATGTGGCTCAATGGTCAAGTGCCCCTGAGTTCAATCCCCAGTACAGAAAAAAAAACAAAAAAAAAAACAAACCAACACATTCAACACATTAAATGATAGCCGAGGGGAGTCTGTCTAGGCTGCTAGGCAAAGCAACAGTTTTTCAATTACCATATGAATTGCTTGGTCATTGGAGAGTGATGTTTGAAACATTTTACACACTAGCATCATGTTTCCTATATAGTCATTTTACTGTGTTCAGTTCCAGGTTAGGGAGTTGTTGGAGTGTGTTGCTTTGATGTGACAAACATAGAAATTGTCTTATTTAAACTGATGAAGAAAAAAATAATGGAAAATAGCTCCCAGGCAGCACATTTTGGGCAGTAAATCTGATGATCAAGAACAAATTGATTTAAGTGGTAGGAAACTATTCATTATATTGTGGGACCAGAACTGCCCTACAGTTAGTATTCTTTTCTATAATATTCTTCTTTATAAACTTTACTGAGACTTTGAAAATAGGTTGTCTACATAATAACAAAAAGCCACCAAATATTTAATGCATAATTCCTAGAAACAAAGATATTAATTACACAGCCACAAAACAATCACCAGAACTGGTAAATCACCAAAACTGGTAAATAGTGCACTATCACCACCCAACCCAAGAACTCTACCAAAATGTTATTCAGTGTCCTAATAATGTTCTTGAGAAGGAAAGGACTCAGTTCAGAACCATGTGTTGCATTGTGTCGTCACATCTCTTTAATCTCCTTCAAACTGGAACAGTTTCCTGGTGTTTCCTTGTCTTTTATGACCTTGACACTTTTTAAAAAATGGTCTTCAATTTGGATTTGTCTGATATTTTCTTAAAATTGTGTTCAGAATTTTGAATCTGGGGCAAGAATACCACAGAAGTGTTTGTTATTGCATTCTGTCACAGACAAATACTAAAAGTTAATCTATTGTTTCACCCTCAAACTTACAAAGGAAAAAAAAAATAAACAAATTCTCTAAACCTCGACAAAACAACCAATATTTCTCTACTTTGTCTTGTTTTGTTTTTAGTTGACAGTAAATCAAATAGAAGGCTGCTGTACCTGCTAACCATTGCTGTTTAATAAACCACTTCAAAAGCTACAATTGAAAACAACAGCAACCATTTTCTAGTTCATGATTCTGCAGGTTGGCAATTTAGCCAGGTTCAATTGGCTGGGTTCTTCTGGGCTGGGTTGGGCTGGGCTGGGCCAAGCCCAGCCAGTCTCAGCTGGGCTTGCTCACAAGTCTGTGGTCAGCTGTGGGGTCAGTGGGAATGACTCATGCTTTCAGGCTCCAATTCTTCTAAGCAGAAGCCCTGCAGCCTCTTGAGGTCAAGGCTTAGAATTGTGACATCTTCACTTCTGCCTTCTATTGGCCAGAGGTCAATAAGTCAGACAGATTCTGAGTTTTTATAACTAACAGTTTTCATGAGGCGAAAAGCATTTTGATTAAATAGTTAATTCAAAGTAGACATTTGGTTGCCTATGGTTGTGTAATAAATTACTCCAAACGTAGTAGCTCAGAACAACCAGTTGATTTGCCCCTGATTTTTTTACATGATGAATTTTGGTATAATAATTTCATCTATACTATATAATATTATAAATATTCAGCAAATGAGTGGAAACAGCAATTAGAAAAACTGTTAAGACCTATATGTAGCATGAAGTAATTTCAACAGCTTCCAGAATTAAATATTTTTTTAAAAAATCTAGAAGAAAATGGAATAGAATTTATTTATTTTATGCATGGAGAGAACTTTCCAACTTTTCATAAGCTCAAGGTCATAGTGATTTTCCATTATAAAGTTGCTTTTGTGGAAAAAAAAGTCAGCTGTTCCACCATCCAGGGTGACTTTACTATGGGAGCTAATCAATTGTTCTCTGTACTTTCATAGACCAAAGGATTTGGAATCAGAAGACCTGCTAGTATGATTTGGGATAGCCCAAATCTACCCTCTTTACTAAGGTGTTCATCATCTTTGTGTCACTTTCCTGTTTCTGTTTCCTAATCTCTAAACACAAATATGATATTTATATTCTAAGACCAATGGTTGCATTTATATTAGAATTATGCTGAAGTTTAATGATGTAAAATAATCTCCATTTGGTTGAGATATACATTTAAATTACCTTTATTCTGAGACTACTATGTCTTGTCAATTTATCTATGTGCAATTTATTTCTTCCTTCTTTTTTTCTTTTTGCAAGATGATTATATTCCCTCCCAAAGCTATCCAAATATTTCCAAAAAGTCTTCCAAGTCTTCCATTTCATAATTTCTTTCTTTTACCAAGCCCAACAATCTTGGATTTTATTTATCAACTTTGGGTCAGTGGCAATCTCTGTATCAATACAGTTTAATTTGCAGTTGTAGAATTTTGTGATGAGACCAGCTTGGTTTATGTTTCCACTCATAAACCAATCCACTATGGCCAGGGCTGTCATGTAAAGACATATTAGAATTACAAGGTTGTCACAAAGCAGAGAGAAGTTACGAGAGAAGAAGAAACTGTGAGATGGTTTCCTGGGCAGATAGTTCTACAAATTTCCAAGAACCTTGGCATTTGATGATGATACTTAACTATTTGTTAATCAACATAATAGAAACAAAAATACACTCTACATGTCATAGCTGGGTCTATGGCCATTGAAGTCTCAGCCATTGTTGCACAATCAAGCAAGAATTATCACAATTAGGGACTGGGTTGTGGCTCAGTGGTAGAGCGCTCACCTAGCATGTGCGAAGCCCTGGGTTTGATCCTCAGCACCACATAAATAAATAAATAAATAAATAAATAAATAAATAAATAAATAAATAAAATAAAGGTGATATGTCCAACTACAACTAAAAAACTAAATATTATATAAAAGAATTATTACAATTACTACTTCCCTCTACCACAGTTATTACCTTCGTTTCCAGGATGAAAATATTAGCAAGCTATGGTAAAAGCTTGTCAGATACGCTGGCAAAGAAAAATTGACTAGCTAATACCGTTAGAATTTCAGTGATCTATCAGCAATAAAAAGAAAGAGGTTCTGGAAATTATGACCCATTATTGATATAGAAATACTCCAGCCATGCTGGAAATAATTATAAATTTGAGCCATATACTACTGTTTTAGCAACCAACTACTCAGTTGCCACTTGTTAAGAAACATTTATTAAGCCTCTACAAATCTTACTCTCCAGGAAGAGCTCCCTTATCCATTCTTCTCTGTGGTCACTGGCCCTGAAAGCAACATTTATACAAGAAATATTTATTGAGCACCTCCAAAGCCTCCAGCTAGATAACAGACTGATACATTAATTTTAATGTAAAGTGATAATCTTCATGATAGATATGTAAAGTCTGGGGTGGGTCAAATAAGAACATCTAATCGTCTATAGCAGTCTGCACAAACTTATTTGAGATGACCCTTGAATTAAGTTTTAAACAGCTAAAGTTAGACAGAAAGGAGGAGAGAGAGTATTCCATAAACGTATTAATAGAGAGAAGCATCACACTATGAGCAAGAAGCTCAATGTTCTTAGGTATTTCAGGATCATAAAACACAAGAAAGCAAATGGCAAGAAATGAGGTTGCAAAAGAAAATAAGAGTCATCAGGAAGAGCCTTCCACATCATTTGAAAGGGGTTTAAATTTTATCTTGGAAGGAGTGGGGAGCCTTTGGAGCATTTCAGTATAGAGCAACATAGTCTGATTGACATTGATGAAGATCTCTCTGGTTGATACAAGGATGATTAGATAGGGAAGGTGGTACTAATGCTAATTATGCCAGGTCTGATTTATTTTACTGTAACTCACAGTGTGCCATAGCCCTCCTGAGAGCAGTATCTAAAAAGGGTTATGATCTGTGAAAGAGTTCAGTAGCCACTGTAGCTAAATAGTCATGTTTACTCTAACTTTTATTCTTTAAACAATTTCAACATTAATTTAATTGCCTGTCCACAACTTCTCATTCCCTTTGTTCTCAATATCTCCACCATCTCTCAGCTGCCTCAATGTTGGTTCTTCATGCCTTATTATCCTCTCCCTACTAAAATTTGAGAAAGTATGGTAGACAAAATTTTTATTTTCTCACAGTTCTGAAAGCCATAAGTCCAAAATTAAGGTCTTATCTGATTCAGTTTCTTCTAAGGGGTGCTTCTTTAACTTGCACATGGTGACCTTCTTGTTGTGTCCTTTTAAGATATTTTTCCTCTGTGCATACATATCCCTGATGTCTCGATGTTGTCCAAATTTCCTCTTCGTATAAGGACACCAATCAGATTGAGTTAGATCCCTTTCATATGACCTTATTTAATATTTTCCTTTCTGATGCTGGGACTCGAGTCCAGGGCCTTTCACATGCTAGGTAAGTGCTTTACCACTGAGCTACAGACCCAGCCTGACCTTATTTAATCTAACCTACCTCTTTGAAGGCCTCATGTCCAAATATAGTATAGACTAAAGTACTGAAGATTAGGGTTTCAGCCTATAAATTGAGGGGGAGGGTACAACTCAGCTTGCAATACCGTATAATTTAAGTTAGATAAGAAAGGGTTTAAGTTATTAAATGAAGAAAGCAGTCTTTAAAGTAAAATCCATAGGCTGGACAGTTTTGTGCTGTGGCATGGAGGCCAGCAACAGAGGAAGCTGGCTCCTGGCCAACCCAAGTTTGACCCAAAATATAAGACCAGTGAACACACATTACATGACATGAAGTGTACTTCAGTGACCAGAAGAAAATCAAACATGGAGAGAGGTTTACACAGGGAAAAACTGGTCATGGAAACCCACCCATCTCTGCCCTTTCCCCTCTAATACAACTACTTGCAGGACTGGCTGGGAGAGACGCATCTGCTCAGGAACTCTGGTTGGTTGGGAGAAATTGTTTACTGAATCCGAGACCAGGAAATATGGGGTCTTCAGGTGATGCAGGGGAGTAAGAATAGGAGTAAGAATCCCCCACCACATGAGTGGAACACAGGGGAGCCTTGAGATAAAGTCCTCTAGCATGGACCAGCAAGTACTGGGTGCTGGAGGTGCACTGATTTAAAATCTCCAGACCAATTAGCATTCAGGGAAGAGCCTGGAGCCCACCTAAGCCTAAACCCCACCTCCAGAAACTCAGCCTATGGGATTACCTCTCTCACTCCAGCAATTCAGAGGATGGAGCATCACACTCCAAAAGACTCCCACCTAAAACTGCTGAGAAAAGAAGCTAAGAATATTTTGAACTCCAATGGAAGTAATTCTTTAACTTTTTCATCAAGATTTTTTTTAAAATTCTTTTTTGATGTTTAATTTTTGTGATCTTAATGGTACATGGACATTTATACAGTTTCCTATTTTTTTTTCTACTTTTAATCTCTACCATTTTTGAAGCCAGTTATTTTACATGGATTAGTTTTTTGTGAACTTAGATGTTTGGTTAGTATATTTTAGTTTTGTTTTGTATACTTTAAAAAAAAAATTTTTTTTTTAGTGGTAGATGGACACAATATCTTTATTTATTTATTTTTATGTGGTGCTGAGATTCAAACCCAGTACCTCACACAGGTGAAGCAAATGCTCTACTATGGAGCCACAATCTCAGCCCTTGTTTTGTATTATTTTATTTTTATTTTTAATTATTTTATTTAAAATTTTGCTTTTTATATTTTCTCCTACCAATCTGTTTCCTTTGATTCTCTTTTCTTCTACTAACCACCATCTCTATTGTTCTTTCACTCTTCTTTTAATCTTTTACTTTTGTCTTCTCTCCTCTTCCCTCATAATCATCACATCCTATATCATTTCTGTTCTCTCCCTATCCACAATTTGAAAATGTAAACGTTATGCAAACTTTCTGTTTTTATTACAGGCACAACTGATCATATCATTTCTGTTTATTGTGATAATTAACATTATGGATGTCACAGTAGAAACTGTTTGGCTTAATACTGTAAATTGTTTGAATTGTTTCTTGTTATTATTTGTCTCCCCTTAAACCTCCAGGAACATTGTAAGTCCACAGGGTAGAAACTCTACTGCCTCAGGTCCATAGTTTAGATGGGTAGACACACAAACAACATGAAAAAATAAGGAAACAAATTGTCCCAAGCAAACCAAATACTCCAATAACAGAATCCATCGATACCACAATGGAAGAAATGTCAGAGAAGGAATTTAGAACGTACATAGTTAAACTGATCTGTGAAGTAAAGGATGATGTAAACAAATACAGGTAGCAAAAAATCACTTTAATAAAAAGATAGAGATTCTGAAAAACAAACAAACAGAAATCCTTGAAATTAAGGAAACAATAAGCCAAATTAAAAATTTAATAGAAAGCATCACCAAAAGATTAGGCCACTTAGAAAACAGAACCTTGGGCAATAAAGAAAAAAATATATAATCTTGAATAAAGAGTTGACCATGAAGAAAAGATGTTAAGAAACCATGAACAGAACTTCCAGGTCTTATGGGATAACAGGAAAAGACCAAATTTAAGATTTATTGGGATAGATGAAGGCACAGAAAAGACCAAATTTAAGATTTATTGGGATAGATGAAGGCACAGAGAAAAAAAACCAAAGGAATGCACAAACTTTTCAATGAACTAATATCAGAAAATTTCCCAAATCTAAAGAACAAAATGGAAAACCAAATACAAGGGACTTACAGGACCCCAAATGTGCAAAATTACAGCAGACCCACATCAAGGCACATTTTAATGAAGATGCCTAACATATAGAATAAGAACAAGATTTTTTAAAGTCTGCAAGAGAAAAATATTAAATTACTTCAGATCTCAGCTGATTTCCCAACTCATACCCTCAAAGCTTAGAGGACCTGGAATAATAAATACCAAGCTCAGAAAGAAAATGGATGCCAACCAAGAATCCTATATCCAGCAAAATTAAGGTTCAGATTTGAAGATTAAATGAAAAACTCCCATGATAAACAAACATAAAAAGAATTTGTACCAGATAGCCTGCAGTTCAGAATATTCTCAAAAACATATTCCATGAAGATGAAATGAAAAAAAAAAGTGAAAACCAGGAAAGGGATGAACTATACTAAAGGAATAATCAATCAAAGGAGGAACTAATTCAAATTAAAAACTAGAAATAAATCCAAATAACTGGGAACACAAATCATATCAATAATAACCTTGAACATTAATGGCCTAAACTCATCAATCAAAAGACATAGACTGGTAGATTGAATTAAAAAACAAAACTCAACAATATCCTGTCTCCAAGAGATTCACCTCATAGGCAAAGACATCCATAGACTAAAGGTGAAAGGATGGGGAAAAAACATATCATTCACATGGATTCTGTAAACAAGCAGGGGTTTCTATCCTCTAAAATAAACAAAGTTATATAAGCTATGTAATTGTAATTATACAATTTTAATATTACCTTCATACATTTTTAGCATGTGTAGTTTGTTTTGAGAGCTCCCTTTCCATGTATATTAATTTTTTCTTGATTAGACTTGTTAGATTTTTAACTACTTTTAACTGTATTATTTCTTTTATACTTCACATATTTCTGCATATATGCAGAAATATATTTTCCTTTCTACTACCTAAATTGAAAATAATTTGATTTGATTGCTAATCTAGCTTCTTTCTGATACAAACACTTTAACTTATAAATGTTCATCTGAGTACTATTTTGTCCCAGGGATTCTGACATTTTAAGGTTTTGTTGTCACTTAGTTCAAGCACTTTTTATTTACATTTCTTGCGCTTTCTTCTTTGATCTGTGATATATTTATAAGTGGGCCATTTAATTTTGAAGTAGTTTAGATGTGTGGGGGTGATTCTATATATCTTAAGGTGATTGATTTCTAATGTAATAAATCATGCAGGAAACATAATCTGCATGATTATCCATTTTAAAATTTCTCAAAGCTTATTTTACAACAGGATATAGTCTATCCCTATTAATTTTCTATTTGTCATTTTTGTGTATAGTCTATAAATAAAAGTAGATCAAGGTGGCTGATAATGTTGTTAAGCCTTCTATATCATTACTCCTTCTAGCAAAGTGAGAGGGCTTAAAATCTCCAAATATGATTGTGAATTTTTCTTTCTAGTTTTATTAATTTTTACTTCATGTATTTTGAAATTTTGTTATTAGGTACATTCACATTTAGGATTGTTGTACTTTCTTGAAGAAGTCACCCTATTATGGTTATAAAATGTTCCCTTTTACCTCTGAAAATATTCTTTCTTAAAATTTATTTTATATTAATAGTTCTACTTCAGATTTCTCATGCTTATTTTCTCCTTATTTTGCTTTTAACCTACTGGTGTATTGATATTTGGAGTGTAACATGTATAGAACCTATAGTTATTATTTGCTTTTATACATGATGAACATTTATATCTTTAAATTACGATATATAGTTCATTTATATTTAAATTAATTATTGATATTGATGGCTGAAAAAAAAAAAAAGAACACCTGACATGAAGGTCTGGGGAAAATTGGATAAATGATAGGTTTGATGATGTAATATTTTGGAAAACAGGTTAATAGCCCTGCTGTCAGGCTCAGAGAGAAGATTCTTGAAATGCTTTTGTTGCAATTGTTCATTCTCTCATTTATCATATGGTACACCCATATATACAAAAAATCCATAGGCTGAGATTATTTTATTAAAGCAGAGTTTGAGTTCTAGAGGAACTGCTCCATTCTCTGGTGCTCAGAGTTGGGGGTGTTATAAATGAGATTGTGGAGTATTTACAGTTCTCGATATTGGAAAAGCCTGAGATTTCTATGGGATGACTAGCTGAGGCAAAGACCAGATCAGCTCAAGAGACTAAAAGGCCAGACTCATTGGAAAGACTATGTAGGTATATTTTGAAATAAAAAAAGAATGAAAAAGAGGGAATTATGTAGAATGTAGTGTTGGTGAGCAGGAGATAAAACTGAAAAATCAGGACTAATGCCCTAGGGATATACATGAGACAGCAACAGTGAAGCATAACCAAGGCTCCAACTTGATGACATTAAGATTCAAAGCTGAGAGGCTCTAAGAATAAAAGATGAGAATTGTAGGAAAGCAGCAAGGAGAATTATGGAGGACATCTACCATACCTACAAGACCTGTGGAGGTATGAAAGCTGTGGGGAAAATATGCAGTTACTTCTTGAAGACGGAGAAATCGGAGTCCTTGGGGAAGAACTCAGAGATTTTCTCTTAGAGCAAGAACACATATGGAATATTCAGAGAAGAGTTATATGATAAATGATGATGTACCATTAATGTGCAGAGTTTTAGAAACTGGGAAGCATGAAATAATGAGAATCAGTAGGACTTTACTTAGAGTATTTCAGAAATAGAAGAGAAGTTAAAGAGTTTCAGGAGCTGGGGGTGGGTGACTCACTAAAGGACTTCAGTGGGTAGAGATGAGAAGGCGTGGTCTCTCGGCCCATTAGGGCTGCTGAACAAAATACCACAAACGAGGTGTCTTATAAACAACAGAAATTCACTTACCCACAGTTCTGAAGGCTGGAAAGTCCAAGCAGAAGGCTCCAGCAGATTCAGTATTTGGGGGCTGTCCCGCTGTCTCACAGATAGTTGTCAGCCTACTCTAACCTCACGTGGCAGAAGAAACAATGGGTCTGTCTTGAGCCTCTTTTTATAATAGAACAAATCTTATTCATTCAGGCTCTGCTCCCATTATCTAATCACCTTCAGAAGACCTCACTTCCTAATACCATCACCTAGGACATTAGGATTTCAACACATGAATTTGAGGGGAACACAAACAGTTAGACAATAGCACTTGAGATTCCGATCCCTCCAGGGATGACTAAACTTAACAGGTTGAAAGACTTGTAAGACTTGTATAAACTAGTCTCCATAGATTCAAGTTTGATTAAGTGGCAAGGCTGGTGGTATTGTAGATACAAAGGATGATTCCTATCACCCTCTCTATGCATTTTCCAATTTCATCTTTTACTGTTTGAGACTATTAAGAAGTTAATAAGCTGGGCATGATTGCGCACACTTTTAATCCCAGCACCTCGGGAGGTTGAGGCAGGAGGACTATGAGTTCAAAGCCTGTCTTAGCAATGGCAATGCACAAAGCAACTCAGTGAGATAGCCTCTGTCATACAAGTCCCACATTTTTTGGACGATCCTATTTCCTTTTATTTTTACTTTCAAAAAGCAGTTTTCTTCTAAGATGACTTTTTTCATGTAATACCTTGATAAACACAGAAACTAACACATACTACTAACATTTTCGGTCATCCAACCTTTTCCCTTAAACCACAAGTGCATTCTGACAACCTTGTAAGTTTTCGAAAGTGAGGGATTTACCAAATGTTTTCTCACTACATATTTTCTAGTTGGTAAGAATTTCTTGCTACCTGTTGCTTGATCCCTGAGCTAATATAGATTGAGATTTGCTTATCCAACATGCTTGGGACCAGAAATGTTTCAGATTTTGAAATATTTGCATATATTTTAGAGGTTGAGTGTTCCTTATCCAAAAATCTAAAATTTGCATTGTTCCAAATTAGACTTCAGATTTCAGATTTTCAGATTTCGAATTCTCAACCTATACCAGATATTTCAGCTTATTGTTATATGGGTATTTCACTCATATCAATTTCTCTACTAAGTTATGCTGCAGCAACAGATAATCCTAAGGTCTCCATGAATGAAGACAGCCAAGGCCTACATATCACTCTCACCTATGTAGCCACTGCAGGTCCATGTGGTCTTGGTTCAGTGTTGCCTTCCCTTGAGAGCCACGTGGAAGTAGGCTCTGTCTGTGCTTGCATGATGCTGAGGGCTGCACTGCCCAATGTGGTAGCGGGCCCTCCATATCCACTGGTTCTTCATCCGCAGATTGAGAGTTGAACATATTTGCAAGAAAACAATAAAAAGAAACACAGAAAGAAAAGAAAACAATAAAAAGAAACACAAATTTAAAAAATACAATAATATCGGATGATTATATTATAACAACTATTGACATAGCATTTATATTTTATTAGGCATTATAAGTAATCTAGAGGTGAGTTAAACTATATGGGGGGATATGCAGAGGTTATATGAAAATACCTTTTATTTAAGACCCTTGATCATCTGAAGATTTTGGTATCTGTGGGTCAGTTTAGAATCAATTGCCCATGAATACCAAGAGATAGCGACACTCACTAGCTACATATAGTAAATGATATCTAGCTATTGAGTCCTTGAAATATGGTTAGTCTGACTTAAGATATACCTGTAAAATGCATACTTTAAAAGACTTAATAGGAAAAAATGTAAAATATTTCATTAGTAACTTTTTGATTAACTGTTGAAATGATTTTTTGATAAATTGGGTTAGATGAATGATATTATTAAAATTAATTTAATCTTTTTACTTTTTAGCATTACTACTAAAAAAATTAAAATTATTATGTGGCTTGCAGTGTATTTCTATTGGATGGTGCTAACATTGGCAGAAAAAAGGAAGTTTTCTAGTATACAGTGATTTCTTCTACTCAGAAGTAACATATATCACTTCTGCTCATATTTTTTTTTGTCCAAACAAGTCACATGGTCATGTCTAACTTTTTTAGAGAGAGGAAGTATAAGTGAACCACGTGCACCCAGGAGACCAAACATACAGTAGTCTACAGCAGTAATGACAACCACACATCCTTTCTGTAAACAGTTACATTAATGCTGCTCTTGAGATTGACAATATTAAACATCAGTAAAGGCTGAACCTCCTTCAATTTATTACTTTCTACCCTTGCCTTACTCTTTGCACATGCCAAATGGATGCAGGCCTCCAGGCAGCTCTGAGTGATGAGCTAATACAAAGTAGACATTCCTAGGATAGGGAAAAAAAAAAACACTTTTAAGAATCAAAGGCAATCCAGGTTAGGAGTAGTGATACACGTAAATGCTGACCATCCAGGAAAAGCTGCAGCAGATAGATCCTCTCGATGGGGAGAAATCAGATCGGGAGTATTTTTTGGTTAACCAAAATGTCACAAAATACATAAAATAGGTGGCACAACCACAGTATCCAGGTATCCAGGTATTTAAAGCAGTCATGTAACAAAAAGCACTCTTGTGGTATGTTCATTATATGTCAGCAGAGGAACTGTGGGGGTGGTGGCTCAGCATAAAGACATGCAGAAAACTGGGGCTGAGAGCAAAGAACATGCAGAACTTATGGATCTGGGTTGCACAGCAGATCTGCGACTTGACAGGGAGCCAGGAGTTCAGATGCATGAACAAATCAAGCATCAGAACAAACTGGGGATCAAACTACATGTGTGAGGAATACAGAAAGTCTGGTCAGGGAAAAGAGTGGGAAGATGAGAAACAGTGAAGTTAAGCATGGCAGAAAAAGGCCAGAGAAGAGGCTTGACACTGTACCGGAAGGAAAGGGGGCAGGGCAAAACGAACAGAAGCAGAGGTGCAAAACACCAAAAGGAAACCTCAGTGTTGTGGGTAACCTACAGCCATAGTGAGGGCACTTCCTGTTTGCTTCTTTCTGGTACAGGAATTGGCTTCTGGCTTAGTCTTGGACCTACTGGGCAGAGTAGGTAGGAAGATGAATCTTCCAGGAATAAGGATTTTTTTGCAGAAAGATAAGAGAAAATTCTGACTGCTTAACATAAAAAAGACAGATAATTACACAATGGGGTCTTTGAAGCACATGCACCTCACTACATAGTGCCTTCATAGTTACACATCGACTTCATGACTCATCTTCAACTGAGCACATGCTTGTCCAGAAGTGGTCGTAGTTGGTCCACAGCCAGTCAAGTTCTCTTGTTTCAGCCTTCCATGTGGTCTAAGCCTCACACTGACAGACAGACTGCCACACTGAAGCACAGAGGACTGAAAGCATGATTCACCCCAAAGGCCAACAAGAGGACAGTACATTCTCCCACCAAGACAGCCAGAAGGGCAATCTTTCTGAGAGCTCAGGCTATAGTTTTGTTTGTTGATTTAGTTGCTTGATTGATGGTGATGGTAGTGTTGTTTGGGGTTTCTGCCTTCACTCTTCCTTCCTTCCTACTTACCTTTGATCTTATCATAAAGATCTTCTGTTAACTTTGAGGGTAGATGAAGGAAATTAAGTGGAAAAGTATAGAAGGAGGGGGGCAAGGGACCTGGGCTTTCTGAGAGGATGACCAGAGGTGGCCCACTTGCTTGAGGGCCATCAGGCTCCTGTGTGAGAAGGATGAAATGAAGTATATCATTTGTGCATGAAGCCTAAAGGAGAAACGACTAGGATATCTGAAGAAGACTTGCATGGGGGAGGGGGGTACAGGGGGATGGGCCTTTTGCCCTCCCATTTCCTACCACACTCTCCTGAGGACCCCATCCATCATTCCACAGCTTTAAATGACATCCTTATGTTGACAACTTCTGAACTTCTGCCTCCAGGGGACACACACACACACACACACACACACACACACACCAGGTTCCAGGTTCTAGCTTTCCACTTGATCTCTGTATTTGTCTGCTTCACAAACATCTAAAACCTAATTCCAAAACTTAATATGTTAGGTAGGAGTTCAGGGACACCAAGATGACCAAGATAGGGAATTAGAAAGAAGCCACTGGAGGACAAGATGAGGAAAGGAGTCCTGTCCCTATTTACAATTAATCCCATTACCATGACGACTCCTGTCACTGGGGACTTATCACCATGACAACTCCTGCCACAGTTTCAAATTTTAAAATGACCAATGGAAGTAAAGTGGACAGTATTCTAATTAGGTTTTCTAAAATAACCAATGGGGGAAAATTAGAAAATATTCTAATCAGGTGTCATAAGATGGGAGAAAATAGAGTAAGGTCTTCAATCAGGTATAGGGAAGAGAATGTCCCACAGTTCAGGATATAAGACCCTAATTTCCAGACATGGGGCCTTGAGGCTCTCTCTTGCTCGGCCCAATCCATTCTACTTAATGGAGTGCTATCTTCACCTTGAATAAATCTGTACTCTGTTACTTCTGTGTGTCTCGCTCAATTCTTTGTTTGTGACACCAAGGACCTGGAATTAAACTGGACATCCCAACAATAACAAATGGATTCCTACTTACTCTTACAAATAGATTCTCCTCTCAGTCATCCCTGTCTTAGTTAATGATGCCACCAAAGATCAGTCTCTTGAGCCAGAATCATAAACAGTTTGCTTGCTTTCTCTTATTCTCATCTGCCACACTGAATCCAATAGGAAGTCATATTGATTCCTCCTCCAGTTGGGTAGAGAAACCTGCCATTCCTCCTCACACCCATTGTACACAGGCGGTAGCCTCCTTACTAGTTCCCCTGCTTCCTCTTCTGCCTTGTACAACCCATTCTCCACCAACTTTGAAGAATATCCTTGGAATTCCAGTGATTTCATGTTATTCTCTGTAAGATTTATGTTTTCTTTCCTATCAAAGTTAAACCTTAATGTAATACCAACATGGTTACTTAAATTTCATGTGTATAAAGGAGCCTTCTTAAGTTAGGGAACCATGTGGTCAGAAGGAAGCCATCTTGAAATTGAGGAATCATGTGATTAAGGTAGAGCCATTTTGAAAATAGAAATCATGTAACCAAAGTGGCATTATTTAAAAATTCTGTAAAAAGTACCCAGTCACAATTGTAGCCCTTCCCTTGTGCCCACCCCAATTTTAAACTAGCTAGTCATGTTGATAGTGCCTCCGAGCTCTTCCTATTGGGAGCATGGGGCAATACCTTGCTAAGGATAAACATTGGCAGACTGTCAGCCCAGGTGTGCTTGCTTGCTGGATTCCCATTGGTAGTGCACCCTTCTGCAGAAGTACACTTGCCTTGCTGGCCCACTTCTGAGCATATGTTTGGTTTCTGGAGGCACCTCATCTTTTCCAACATTCTCTCACTTCAATGGCTTCATTTTTCACATAGATTTACATCTAAGCTCTCTAGGATGCTACATCCTATAGGGTCACAAGTCTTATCTAGAATCACTCTCTCCTTTGCTCTCTGTCTTTCAGTACCACTCTTCCTTCTTTCAACTGCCTGACTTCTTATTCCTTGGAAAGGCTGTCCCTAGGTGGTCACTATCCCTTATGATTATATCTGACATTTGTTAATTTTACTCAAAACATATTTCACAATTTGTAATAACATTTTAACTTTATGTTTTCCTGTTTGAGCCCTAGCCTCTAGCCGGAACCTTACATACAGAGATGATTGTTATGCTTTACTGTTATTTTTTTGGCACACATGAATTCCACCATCATAGGTGTTCAAAAGTATGGTTGCTCAGAATGTTTCTGTCATGTAGACAAGGACAAAACTGCTGTCAGAGCCACCAAGCAAATGTTGAAAGACTGTGCTGGACTAAAGGAGTAAATTTTCATCAAAAAAAAAGTTGTCTCATTGCATGAGTAGGAATATTTTCAGTCTCTGCTTCAAGACCTCACCCACCAACTATTCACTCATTGTGTAAGCAGGAGACCCCTGCATGTCATCATGCCTTGTCCAATACATATTGAATGAGGACACTCCTCTGAGAACACAGCAGGGTAGGCATCAGCTCTAGAGGTCAGCTGGAAACCTGGCAGGAGAGGAGAAGAGCTTACAAATTCTTGGTGCTGGCCCAGTATACCTGAGCTTGCATCAGAGTGAATGTACTATTTCACAATACAGTCATGTGCTGCAAACAATGTTTCATTCAACAATAGGCCACATACATGACAATGATCCCAGAAGATTATAGTGGAGCCCCCCAAAAATTATCACCTAGTGACATTGTAGCAGTCACCATGTCAGAGTGCAATGCATTACTCTTGCCTTTGTGGTAATGGTGGGGTAAGCAAACCAATTGGGCTGCCAATCATATAAAAGTAAAGCACATATACTTATATACAGTACATAATAATAATAATGATGATAACAACTATGTTGCTGGCTTATATAATAATAATATATAACATAATAACTATGTTGCTGGTATTAACTATATTATACTTTTATCATTATTTTATAATGCATTCCTTCAACTTATTTTTTAAAAGGACTGTAAAATACTTTGCATGCTATGCCAGTAACTGCCCCATGCATCTCATGTTTCCATATCTCTCAGTTGCATCAAGACGCCACATTGAGTAATTGACCTATTCCATCTAGGTCTGTGTAAGTACACTCTATGATGTTCATACAAACACAAAGTCCCCTATCTACACGGTCACTAGAATGACTCCTACTGTTAAGGGACACAGTACTGAAATTAGACTTCACCAGTGTCCAGGTCCCACAAAACAGGTTGGAACAGAACAGATCTTGACTTCCTTAAATGGGGCAACACAGAGGCATGAAGTTCTAAAGGATCAAGGAAGGCAAAAGAAATATTACCTAGGAAAGTATGAGCGTATTTGGAGCCAATACAGAGAAATAAAACTGTACTAGGAGGAGTATAAAGAGAGCAGGAGGGCTGGGATTATGGCTCAGCGGTGGAGCACTCACCTAGCACGAGAGGGGCCTGGGTTCGATCCTCAGCACCACATAAAAATAAAAGGTATTGTGATGTGTCCATCTACACCTAAATAAATAAATAAATAAGAGCAGGAACATGAATCAAGTAGAAATAATAAGTAGGAGACCACCTTGAGAGGTATAGGGTGGTCATACTGGAGAGCCACCCCCACATCCCATACCATGGGACCTGCACCTTGGTAGGGTGCCAGAAATTATACCTGCTCTCTTCCACTTAAGAATGGTATGCCTTGGGCTGGGGTTGTGGCTCAGTGGTAGAAAGCTTGCCTAGCATGCGTGAGGCACTGGTTTCGATCCCTGGCACCACATAAAAATAAACAAATAAAATAAAGGTACTGCATCCATCTAAAAAAATATATTAAAAAAAAAGGAATGGTGTGCCTGAATGGTCATAAAATTTCCCTCCAGTATAAATTTGAGAAGTTGCATCAGATTGTTGGCAAGGCACACAGACAGAAACACAGGACAGGAGAGAAAGGGAAGAGGCAAGACATGACAAGACAGGCAGGACTGTGCAATGGCTACTTGAGTACCAGGTGAGGAGTGTCTGCCCTTGAGGCCAGTAACCCTAGCTTCATGTCTACCAATGACTCATGGAAGCTCATGAAGGAGCACTTCAGTCGAAAGATAGAGTGATCACAAGGCTCTAGCATACCCCATGAGGTACCCCAGGTTTCTATATTAATGCCCAAGATTAAGAGAAAGAAGAGAACACATTAGTAGCCACATCTTTCATTGCAGTGACAGAATGCCCCAAACATAATTTATTCATTCAGAAAACAAAGGTTTAAGGGTAGGAAACTTCAGGCATGAATGAATCCAGAGACTCAAACCTTGCTGCCAGAGCAAAGACTTTATGTCCAGGTTTATTTCCCTTTTTTTTTTTTTTTCTTCTTAAGAAGAGAAAGACCTTTTAATTCACAATGATTCCTGGCCCTGTTTGGTCTGATACAGTCATATACCTGCCTCTAAACCAATTATGGGGCTAGAATGGCATTTGCTGGCCAAGACCTGGGTATTGTAGGAAGGAGACCAAACCCCACCTGAACTGCATGGACTAAGGGTAAGAGAAGAGGAATTCCCCAAATAAAAAGAAAAATATTGTTAACTAGGAGAAGAAGGAATGGAGACTGGGAAAGCAAACACAAGACAACCAGAAGATCCGGATGAACCAAGGTAGATGTGAGTACAGGAAACCAAAACAAGGACATCATCGGGAGAGTTGTAGGACTGAGCTGAGTGAAATCAGGTGTCATGAGGGAAAGTGACAGGAGCAGACCCATGGAACAAAAAGAAGAAAAGTTGGTAACTGGGATTATTAGAAGCATGGATCTATGACCAAGGCTTATCCCAGGCTCCCCAGACAACACAGCCTAAGGCACAACTAAATGACTAATACTTTCTTGAGAGGTAAAACCCCAGGGCAGCAAAAGCGAGGGGGGAAAGCAATAAAGCTGGAAGAATGAAAATCAAATACAAGATGATATTGCTCTTTCAGGAAGACACTCAGAGGGCTGCTTCCATAAAGCAGGCATCTCCAGGTCTCGGAACAGCCCATTATAGGGAGGAATGGTGCCGGTATTTATCTGCCATCTCAATTCATCAGTGGTTTCTTCAGGTCCTATCCAGACGTGTAGCCAGATTTATCTAACCTGTGATAAGGTGTTTCATCCAGGAGCATGAGAAGAAGTAATGGGAAATGCCAAAGACTGCCTCAGGGAGTAGATGTGAGACTGGCAGGAAGCAGGCTGCTGGGGAGAGACAAGTCACAGAGGACCCAGGCGATGGGTAGAGAATCTAGGGCAGCACATAGAATGTGTCATCACAGGGTCATGTTTTCAATTCAGATTTTTTTTTTTTTTATAAAAGACTGCTGCTTGGTGCTTAGTATATTGTGGGCCTTTGAAAAACGAGAATAGAGAAATAAATGAGTATGTTCAAGGCATTACACCAGGATCTTGAACACAATTGTGAGAAAAGCATAGATTTCAGGCAGATGAATTCACCAAAAAAAAAAAAAAAAAAAAAAAAGGTCAGGGATTAGTCCATTTTGAGAAGAGCTCAACGATGTAGATGGTGAACTGGACTTTTGAAAGATGCAGGCCTAACTTGGATTCCATGGTGTAATCACTTCCACATTTCCAAATAATGGAATTTGGGGGTTGCCGAGGAGCACCACATTATGTGCAAGGCATTATGTAATGAAAACATTGTATATAAATCTATATCATCCGGCATTCTAGATGGCATATCACTCATCATTTTTATTTTTTAGTTGACATACAAAATGATACATATTGATGAAGTTCCCTGTGTTTTGATACAATTATACATTGTGTAATGTTCAAATCAAGGTAAATATATTTATCTCTTCAAACATTATT
This sequence comes from Callospermophilus lateralis, assembly GCF_048772815.1. Classification (NCBI taxonomy): domain Eukaryota; kingdom Metazoa; phylum Chordata; class Mammalia; order Rodentia; family Sciuridae; genus Callospermophilus; species Callospermophilus lateralis. The sequence continues at coordinate 24,708,113 of NC_135320.1, forward strand.
TTATTGTTGAAAACGTTCAAAATTCTCTCTTCAAGCCTTTCTGAAATATACAGTACATTATCATTATCTGTATTTACCCTACTGCCATTCATCATTTTTTGAAGGTATGATTATTGAACTACAGCCACTCACTCTTATAATTATAACCAACAATTATATAGCAGTTACATGTTCCAACCCCTGTGTTAGCTCTTTTAATTGTTACAACAATTCTATGTGATAGTCCATCAACCAGATTCACAAAGTGACTATAAGACCCCAGCCCATTCAGGACCAGAACCACAGCTCAGCAGCAGGGCAGTGTCAGCCATTTCTCTTCAATGGCAATTCTTGAGGCAGCCCAATGGGTTCAGGGAAATGAGACCCATAGAGCAGGATTTGTTCTGGCTTAGACATCTCATTCTTCAGCAGAACCAATAACCCCTGTGGGATTTATTTTTTCTCTTTTACTTAATATATAATATTTTAGAGCCATTTTGGATTTCAGAAAAAGTGGAAAGTACAGAGAGTTTCCATATGCCCCTTATCCCACTGTGGACATGTCTCCCCTTAATAGATAATAATTAATCTTATTAATATTTTGCATTAGTTTGGTTCACTTGTAACACTTGATGAAATGATATTACTATATTATTATTAACTAAAGTCCATGCTTTATGCTCTTTGTATTGTACATTCTATAAATTTTGACAAATGATGGATAGTGATATGTTCCTACCATTATACTATCAGATGGAATAGTTTCACTGGTCTAAAAATTTCCTGTGTCCCACTGATTCATCCTTCTTTTCACCCCACCCCACCCACCACCTATCATCCACTGATCTTTTTACTGTCTCCATAGTTTTTTCATTTTCCAGAATGCTATATAGTTGAAATTATATAGTATATAGCCTTTTCCAGATTAGCTTCTTTCACTTAGTGAACTGCATTTGACATGGCTGCTTTTTAGTGCTGAATAAGATTTCATTGTCTAGATATATCATAGTTTATCTATTCACCTGTTGAAGGACCCATCTTGGTTGCTTCCAAGTTTGAGCCATTCTGAATAAAGCTGCTATAAACATTCACAAGCAGGTTTTTGTGTGTGGACATAACATTTTCAAATCATTTGGATAAATATCAAAGGCATGTGATAGCTGGATCCTATGTTAATAACACCTGTAGGATTCTTTTATTTTCCTATGCATTTTGAATTTTAAAAATTCTACTATGAAACAAAGCACACATACATAAGAAGGATTTTTATAGGCATAGTTACAAGGATCCCTCAAGATAAACAAATACCCAGTTATGAGAGTCACAATATTCACTGAGGCCCAAAATGGCATCCCTATTATGTATTTATTGTTCACTTCTCCCCCGACCCAAGTCCAGATGTAATTTATCAATCAGGGATACTTTTTACCATAAACACAGGCTGGTAACATCATTAACATTTCTACTTTTTCCAGGTTACCAGGAAACAGAGCTGAACAGTCAAATATGTTCAAGTCTCTCAGAGGATTAAACAATTTTATTAAACTGTTTACTTACAGCCCTGCCTTTCATTATCTCCATTTTTAAAAACGTATATTTTTAGTTGTAGGTGGACACCATACCTTTATTTTATTTTTATGTGGTGCTGAGGATCAAATACAATGCCTCATGCATGCTAGGCAAGGGCTCTCCCCTGATCCACAACCCCATCCCTTATTATCTCCATTTTTAAAATAGAAACCAGTGCATAGAGAGTCACGTAACTTACCAAGATCACAACATTCAGAAAGAGTGGTGCCAAGAACAAGATTCAGGAATCTGACTCCATTGTATAGGACCCTGAGCTCTACTTTCTATGCCTTCAAAATTATTTTTCCTTCCTTCCTTCCTTCCTTCCTTCCTTCCTTCCTTCCTTCCTTCCTTCCTTCCTTCCTTCCTTCTTTTCTTCATAATGGAGGTAGTGTTTAGGTAAATAAGTAATGGGATAATGTTCCTAGAATATTTGATGATAAATTGTGACCACTAAACTTGTCATAATGGTGATTTTATCAAACTCCCTCTCTATTTCTGTGCTTTGGGGGAAATTTTTTCAAAGCCCCTAATTTCCATGCATGAGGAAGTCCCCAGAACTTATGGGTATTCTCACCCACTTAAGGCCGCCAGATCCCCTCTGACTCAGGCCCCTTTACTCAGGCTTTCTGTCTCTATTTTATTTCCCACAAAACCCCTGATGCAGATTTTTGGCCATTTTGCTAATTTTCACAAGAAGTCCAATCACTTCAAGATTTTTGTAAAAATTTCTGTATGTGCATGGGGTCATGGTGGAGTCACCTTGCGCAATTCACAGTATTCCACTGCACATGGCATTTGCTCATGTTACTTGTTCTCCTTTTCCTCTCTTCCTCTCGCTCAGCTCTGCCCTAGTTTCAAATAAACTTCCTTTTGTCTCTCTTCCTTGCTCAGTAGGCTTCAAACCGCCTGACTTGTATACCTTATAGGAACAAGATGTACAATCTCTATAAGGTATACAAGCTTATCAAGGTTTTATCCTAAGAAAGGTAAGTCCCCCCACCAGAGGAACCCATGCACCATTTGTAATACCATATTTTTCCTTCTCATTATATTGTAACAGAATTAATTTATTAGTAGTCCTCTGTAATAGGTCTTCAGTGACTATATTTCTGATAACTATGATATAATAATGAAAACATCACCAGAAATATATTGCTAAAGATCTTTGTTTGGCTTATAACATTCTTGTTTCTATTTTTAGTTTCCCTTTAAATATAGCTAACCAAATAATAGAAAGGATCGTATCATTTTTTTTTTCAGTTAACTGAGATTGTACTTATTTCATAAATATCAGATTCTACAGTCCAGGAATCATATATCCATTTTTTTCTACTCTGTACCATCAAATGTTCATTAAGTTTGGACATAAATTATGCTTTATTTACAATACCCATCTTTATTAATGTTTGGCCAAAACTGTAGTTGGCTAATATATTTCTTCTCTCATTTTTTAACTAATATTTTCTGATTTACCATGCGATGTAATTTACATCAGTGCTAAATTTTTCTGTAAGATCTTGTAGTCACTAAATTTTCCAAGTATTTTGTAGGAAAGTACTTTACTACAAGTAATACTCTATAAGTATTTTGAATATGTTCTATTTGTAAGGTACTATGTCAGATACTAAAAATATCAAGATAAGTATAGTTATGTCACTGACCTTAAGAAATCTCAAAGGGCAGACAAGAACCCAAATAACCATAACATAATGTAGAACATGAATTCCATAAGAAAGTGTGCTAATGTGTTATGGAATATGTCAGTCAGTTCTCCATCACTGTGACAAGATGCCTGAGATAAACAACTTAAAGATGAAAGGTTTATTTTGGCTTGAATTTTCATAGGTTTTAGTTCATGGTCACATTGCTTTTGAGCTTATGGCAAGGCAGTACATTATGGGAGAGGCACATGGCAGAGGAAACCCATTCGCTTCATGGTGGTCAACAAGCAAAAAGGGAAAGAGAGAAAGGGTAAGAGTTCTAATAGCCTTTTTGAGGGCATGCCACAATGACCTATTTTCTTCTACCAGGCCCCACATCCTAAAGATTCGTCTACTTTTCAATAGTGCCACAGGCTAGCAGCCAGACTTTCAACACATGTGTCTTGTCGGACTCTTTAGAACCAAACCATAACATTATGCCTCTGGACCCACCAAGTTCAGGTCCATCTCATAATGCAAAATGCATTTAGTTCACCTCCAGCAGTTCCCAATCTTAACTGTTCCAGCATTGCTCAAAAGTTCAAGTCTAAAGTCTCTTCTGAGACTCAAGGTAAACCCTTACTTGTAAGTCCCTATAAAAATCCAAAGACAACTTACTTCCAAAATACAATGGCCCAAGATAAATATTTCCATACCAAAAGGGGGAATAGGGAAATAATGAGGAGGAATCAGAACAAAACATAGAAGACAAACATTTAATCTGGTGGCTCTATGTCTGTCATCTGAAGCACAATATGGTAAGATGTAGGTCTCCAAGGATTTAGGGGTCCCCCACCCCTATGACCTTCCTAGCTGTAGTCCATATGGTCACTCTCTTGAGCTGACTCTTCTTGTTACCTGCAGCTTTCAAAAGCAGACATTCCACATTCCTGGTATCTCTACTTTCTGGGGTCTCCACTGTAGCTTTGGCTTTATTCCCCTAGCTTCACATATGGCTCCATACCTGCCTGGATTCTCAGGATTTATCTTTTGAATTCTTAGTGAAGGCATTCACAACCCCATAACTCTTGCATTTTGCATGCCTCCAAAACAGGCACCACATGAACAAGGCCAAGTTCTGTCACTCATGTGAGCAGTAGCTTGAAACATGGCTACAGCAGCCTCTGAGTGCCTTGATGGCTGAATGTGGAGAAATGTATCCCAGGGAAACAATTTCACAGGCAAACCTGTGCAAGTGGGATGCTCTGGGTCTCTCTTCTCAAAGGAAAGCCTTTGAATAAAGTTTATATTTTTTACACCTTTGAGTCTAGGTTGGAGTCTTGCTGATTCCTGATACACCCTCAAGTTATCTTTCCTCTTATCCCATTGAAAAGTTCTTGACTTCTTTTTAGTGGCACTAATTTCTGTAGTAAGCACAGTTTTCTTGGCTGCAACTTCAAACATGTTTCTTCCTGACCAAATTGCAGTTTTTCAAATCTTTCTGCTCTCTCCTTTCCTACTGATTGTCACTGTAAATCTAAGAAATCAATGATGCCCATGAATGCCTGAATGCTGTGCTGGCTTGAAATTTTTTTCACCAAGTAAACTAGTCCATCACTTTTAAACTCAACCCCACACAAAGTCTCAGGGCATGGACGTAATGTAAACGAGTTCTTTGCCAGAATGTAACACAAGTGACCTCTAATCCAATTTCCAATAGAGTCCTTATTTCTATATGAAACTTCATTAGCACAGCATTTACTTTACATTTCTATAAAGCATTCTGATCTTTTGAGCTCACACCACAAACACCAATTAAGCTCTACTGACAACCTTCTCGGCCTTCTCTAGCTTGCTTTACTAAACTTTTCCAAAGTCCTCTCACAAACCAGTTGCCAAGGCTTCTAAATTACATCATCAGATATAGTCATAGCAATGACCCTGCTTCTCAGTACCAATTTTTCTGTTGGTTTTCTGTCATTATGACAAGATACTTAAGACGAACAACTTAAAGAAGGAAAGATTTATTTTGGCTCATGATTTCAGAGGTTTCAGCCAATGGTCCCTTGGCTCCTTTGCTTTTGGATCTGTGGTGAGGCAGTACATCATACAGAAGCACATGGTGAAGGACAGCTTTTCATTTCATAGTGGCTGGGAAGCAGACAGATGGAGAGAGAGAGAGAGAGAGAGAGAGAGAGAGAGAGAGAGACTGGGGTTCCAATTTTCCCTTTAAGAGCATGCCCCAATGACCTAGCTTCCCTCTACTTGCCACACCTCCTTTAGGTTCTATCACTTCTCAACAGTACCATCAGTTGGAGACCAAGCCTTCAACATATGACCTTTGGGAAACATTTAGGATCCAAACCATAATCTGGAATTTTAAGGGGAGAGAATAATCACATCCAGCTGGGAAGATTGTGAGATAACATTAGATTTTTGTCTTTGAAAACTAAGTATAATTTTGATAGGTTGGGATGATTGAGGAGGAAGGTGTGTTCAATATTGGAGGTTCGAAAAAGGCAAGTACTTGGAAATGAGAACATAAGGGGTATAATCAGAGATCAGCAAAGTGTTCTTGTTTGGGAGGAGCATTAGAGTGGAATTTGGGGTTTAGCTTTTAGATAGGGGATGTTTGAAGGATACTGCTTCTAACCAAAAGCAGTGTGAAAAAGCTACCTTAAAATAGTAAAAATAGTTGAGGCTGAAAAACCCCTCTGGGCCAAATTGCTAAATCAGACTTTGTAAACACCATTTCACCGGGCCTTTTAATTGAGCAGGTGTAAGGTCAAGAACTCACTCTTTTTCTTGAGGAAAGCCAAAATGCAATGAAGTAACTCAAATATAAATGCTTTGGGCAGTCTATTTAGTAATGTAAATTGGGTGCATCTTAAGCTCAATTGTACTCCTGCAGAGTTATAATTTTTCCCTTCAATCTAGATTTAGAAATTATGTCTGGAAATTGCTGATTGTTCTTGAGAGATGTGTTTATAGGTTCTTGTCCAAGTACTTGTTGACAGGAGATCAGGAATGAAAATCTGAGTGTAACAGGATTCCTATGAAGGGCTGTTCTACTCTTCACCACATGCTGGAGAAAAGACTGTAAGGAATTGTTTCTCTGGGTGGTGCGTCTAGGTGGGATTCTTATTGTCCCACCTGCAGTGTTACCTAAGATGGGACAGCCTCACTTCATTAAGTGGGGTCTAGGAGGATTGGACTTGCTGAGTCATAGAAACCTGACTAGTTATTTACTGGTGTGTTACCAAGTACAGGGATTGGTGTTCTTAGTATCCATAATCCTGGGAAGATAAGCTTCTAAAGTGAGGAAAATGCTAAATCAGTGGCAGCCACCTGGAGAATAGAGACTACAGGCAGACAGAAGGACCCAGAGGATTCTGTTCCACATCACACATGAGTCCCTGAGGTGATGGTGGTGGGGCTCAGGGGAGGGGTGGAGAGCCAGGGAAACAAGCAGAAAAATTCAGCTGAAGGACAGCTACAGACAACTGGCCTGTATTCTTCAAATATGTTAATTTCATCACAGGCACAGAGAGGAGCTATTATAGAGACAAAGAGACAAAAGGTATGACAACCAAATAAAGGGTATGATCTGGGACTGGCTCAAGGATCCAAAAGAAATGCCATCCAGGATGTTTAATTACTGGGATGATCAGTAAAATTTGGATGTGTGGTAGACGTTGTATAGAGGAATGCATATTACTGTTAAATTTCCTGAATTTCATTTTTCATTTAACTGTAGCTATGTAAGAGAATGTTCCTGTCTTAAAGAGATTATTTAGGACGTATGACCATATATTTAGGAGTAAAAGTTCAGTTGTCTACAACTTCTTCCTGGATGGTTTAGCCAAAAAATTAAGAGTAATTGAGTGCATGCATGCAAATGTGTGTACAAAGGGGGCAAAGGAGAACAAGCAAATGTGGCATTGAAGAACAGTAATTTCCTGCATGAGGACTTAATGCATAATAAAATGTCATCCAAAGTGTGATATTTTTGCTGTAAAAAGTAGACTTTACTTATATATTAAGGCCTGTGACACACACATCGTGTATTTATAATGCTTAACGGTACTTCCAAAGACATTTTGATAAGCATGCATACTGTAAAATAACGTATATCTTTAACGATAACTTAAAGATAGAGCTTTAGATTTGCTTCTTCTTCTATTATAACAGAAAACAGGTGTATTGTTTAACATGATTGCTTCTTTTGCTATGCTGTAAACATACTGACTGGAATCATTCTTTGCATCCCTAAAACATAGCTATGTCTTCATAATGGTGGATAAAGAATGGATTAACTAAATGAATCAAGTATCTATGTAAATAGAATTTAACAGAACACATTTAACTATCACCTAAAGAGATATATAGCCTGAACAAAACAAAGGAGATAAAAATGGATCCTCTTCTGATGAATAAGTGAAAAGACCTCATTTTAAAACATCTCTTTGCATTTACAGGCAATGGTATCCTCTTTAATCCAGACTCACATCTGGCTTCAGATCTGGTTCCTCTAGAACTTCTAGATGACAAATTTGGACAGGATGTAGCCTATTACTTCCTACCTGGGGATTTCACAGAGGACTTCTTCTGAACCCCAAAGAAGTTTCTGACATTTACTAAGGCCATTTGTTTGATCAAGCTACCATCCTGTTCCCTTCATGGGAAGTAATAAGTTAAGGACCACATAGACTCAAATGTCAAACTCATTCCAAATTATTAACCAAAACATAGAATGCTTGGCTGGAAAGAGATAACTCCTAAACTTTACTTGCTGGGAATGCAGTGGTATATGTGTATGTTGTAGGTAGAGTATAAAAAAAATAGAATTGATATATTTTAACCAAAGCCCAAATAAAATGTCTGTCCACTTTGAAAACTAAAATCTTTTTCCCCATTTTTTGAGGTTGCATGAATATACACATAATTCAAAATTTTTCAGGAGTTAGGGAAAACTTATTATCTTATTTTCCTCCCAATACTCCATCTGACATTATCAAAATTAAATGTGACTTTATAAATGAATAAACAAATGAAACTATTGATCAAGAAGCACTCCATTCTAAGTGTATTACCCCAAAATGTCACTGATTTAAATATGATCATTTCATAAAGGAGAAGATCAGGGGCAATAAGAGGGGTAATCTGTGTTCAAAGATGAAAAATAGAAAAAGCACAAGTTCATCATATCTGGCAGTTGCTAAAAAGTTAGTGGGTAAATGAGAAAATAGGGCTACTCATTATTCATTGTGCCTTGTGTTCTCTGTCCAGGTATCATCAGATTGCAAAAGCCTAAGCCAAGGCTTTTCTTGAGCCTTTGATGAGAGAGAATATTATGAGAACCCGAGGCTGCCATAATGGAGCCACCATCTATAATTGTTGTTGGATGAGAGTGGGCAAAACGGTCTCCTAATTTTCATACATAGGAAGATCATGAATAATAGCCATTTTAGTGTATTTATTCAAGAAAAATTGAGAAACCTTCTACATAATAAATGCTGTGCAAAGTACTGGGAATAAAAAGAGAAATAAGATATGGTTTCTAGAGAGGTGAGACACTTCACAGATAATACAATGAACTTAGGAAAGCACAATGACGTTGATTTGTGTAGGCTACCACTGGGTGACTGGAGCTGTAGCTATGAGTCTGGATTTATAAATCAGACAGACTCTAGGTTGAGACTGGCTCTGCTATTTATAAGCCACATGGATCCTGAAAAATAACTAAATAACTGCCCTCCTCCAACTGAGAGTAAAATGAGCCTCCTAGGCTGGTTATAGGCACTCTGAGATCACATGAGGAAAGCACTTAGCACAATGCCTGGCACATACGGAGCATGTACTCCACAAAATGGTCATGATTGGGGTTATTATTGTCTCTATAGAGCATATATCGCTGGTGTTAATCCTGGGCAGTTGTCAAATAATATTTTTCCAGTGCCTAAAAAGAAAAGAGGTGACCACATCTCCCTTGTGGGAGCTATTGTGGGTTCATCAACAAATCAGCTGAACTGAACCTCAGTTATTTTTTGACTTGGTCACCTCCACACCTAGTTACTAGCAAGTCTTATCAAAAGAGGTAAGTAAACTAAATGTTAGTGTATTTAGCAAGACACACAACAGAGTCTCTCTAATCATTAGGCATGCAGAAAATAGCCGATCACAGCTAGGTGGATCTTCATGTGGTCGATTGATCTTCTAAAGGTGATGTAAACCTGAAAAGGAATGAATAAGGTCATTTTTCTTTCCTTCCAGTTTAACAATTTTATAAACAAATTAAAAAAGAGCTCTAATGACAGTTTGACAAAATCTGACTTCTCAAAAGAAAAGTTAAGTCATATATTTCATAATCGACTCATGACCTGAGAAGAACTCAGTCTGAATAGCAGAAAAACAAGTCTAGGCCCCTTGAATGTTCTTCTATGTGCAATTGTCAACACAGCCATGATTATTGTAGACTGCATGGTATGAATTCACAGTGTAAATAATAAAATTGTGTGTTCTACTTCAGACTAAAAGCCAGGGAAACTTTAAGCTACACATCAAATTATATATGTAGAGATGTGTTCTGTCTATGAACAGTGAGACTTAGTACCGCAAATCATACCACAGATGACTATGTTATACTAAATATGCATATGATATAATAAGAATGAAACTAAGTTTCTTGATGTGCCCATTTTCCAATTTTGGTAAATATCTCACACTAACTTTTAATGACAAAATATAAGCTTTCTCTTTTAATTCTTTGATTAGCTTCCAAATTATAAACAGATTTTACCTCAAAATTAAAAGTATTTCCGCTCTGCAAAATCATTGATTATTCAAACTTCTTTAGCATTTCATAAAATTGACACGATATTTGCGTAGCCCTATGTCTTAAAAATTTGGTTTCTGTTTCCATAGAGACCTATAGGTTATGTTGAATCAAAAATTTACATTATCTCAATGAAATGCTTAGTATGTACTTTAGAGGGCAGATGCTTATTGCATACTTTCTACTCCTTGGAATCACAGTAATAGTCTTTCCCAATCTGAAAAAATAAAAACAAGGGAATCTGTACAACAATCTATGTATAAACAACCCAATGGAGCACATTTTCAGAATTTGTTCATCCCTCCTTGCTTGGGGTTGACTTAGTAAAGGAAAATAACTGGTGAGCCAGGGGCCTTGTGTCCCAGAATTCAGTGTTGGCACTGATCAGCTTGGATATGCTTACAAGAGACATGATTGGAATAGTGAGTGCCCCCTCCAAAAAAAAAAAAAAAAAATCTTGTCTTTCCCCAAACCTCACAATATGATTTTATTTGAGAAGAGGGTCTTTACAGCTATGATTAGTTAAGTCAAAGTAGGTCCTTGGTATCCTCATAATTAGTTAAGTTATGGTAGGTCCTTGGTGTCCTCATAATAAGAGGTGAAGAGAGAAACACAGAGACAATGATGTGAAAACTCAAGAGACCCACAAGGAGGGCACCATGTGATGACAGAGGCAGAGACTACAGTGCTAAATCTACAAGAAAGGAATACCTGGGATTGCTAGAATTCTTAGAGTAAGTCAAGGGACATAGTCTCCTAGAGCCACAGACAGAGCATGGTCCAGTCCACACCTTGAACTCTGCCTCCTTTTAAGCTGGCAGATCATTGCACAGAGCCTCTCTTCTCACCACCCTATAATCTGTTCTTCCCTCGGAAACCTGGGTGATCTCTCTAAAACCTAACTTTCATCCTGTCATTCCTCTGCATAAACACAACCATTGCCTTCAGGACAAATCCCCAACTTTCCAATCTTCCTGATCTGTTCCCAGCTTCCCTCACCTCATGCCAACCCTCCACCCTATAACTTCTTGTCTAGCTGTCCTACTTTTCTAAGGACTCCTCTTCCAACCATCTGGTCTTTGTGCCTTTATTCCTTCTGCCTGAAGCATTCTCCCTCCTTCCCTTTCTCTGTGCATCCAAACACCCCTTCTGCTGGCTAATGCTCTCCATTCCTGGCTCAGACATCCCTTCCCAGGAGGCCTTCTCTGCCCCTCCTAAGCACTCCCTGTGAACTTGATGCTTCCTCCAACACGGCTTATCATTCTATGTTGCAATTGCTTGTTTATTTGTGTAACAAGCAGGAATTTTACCCTTCACTACCCAGGTGCAAAAAAATGTCACATTCCATTATTTCTAAAATTAAAACTAAATGTGCTCCTCACTCTCATCCTCTTGACTCATAAGAATTTAATCTGTGGGCTTCCTCCCTGCTCCACACCCCCATGAGATTACCCACGAATTCTGAATTCATGCAATACCAGAAAACCATTCCTCTACAGAAAATGTATGCTAAAGTTGCATGCTGACCTGTTGAGTACTGGCTCTATAGAGGATGTAGGGATCGACCCTCCTCCCCATGCCAGCAGTCCAATCCACCAGGTAGCAGACCAGGGAACCTTGCAGCTCCTCATTGCTTCAGCATGTATTGGCCAGTCTGGACTGACTTTCCTATAAGACAGAGATTCACCTCACCTTACACACACCCCTCCAGCATATACAGCCACCCCACAAACTTTTTACCTTCTTTGACATCTAGGGAGGCCTCCCCATGCACACACACAAGTGGGCACACCTGTCTTCCCCACTTATCTTCTACCCCATGCAATGGGTCAAACCTGAATGTTCCTCCTTAAGTTGTCTCAAGACAGAAAAGCTGTTTATTAGTTCCTGAGATAGGGGGATTGTGAGGTGAGTGGGCTTTGTAGATGCACTCTATGTCTTTCTATCTATGTGGAAATGGAAAAAGATCTTGATTTTCATTGTTTCTCATCTACCTCCCATCCATGTCCCCCAATGTGAACCATAGCAACAAAACAAAAGCAATACAAAAACAAGACACCAGTTGAGTTTTTAAAACTACTCAAATGATTAGCTGATTTTCTTTCCCAGTAAACATAGAGTCACTTAAGGAGAGACAGACTCCAAGAGCATCATGGTGTTGTACTTGCTACAGAGTAGTAGTTGTAACTATCACACTAGTAGGTAGTGAGCTGTCTTAGAAATGGGCAAACTTGCTAATGATGAAATAGTATAGAATAAGGTTAAAAAGCATGGACCTGGGTGTCCTCAACTTATGACTCTGAGGTCTCTAATTTTTTTTTTTTTTTTTTTTTGGTGGTGGTGCTGGGTATTGAACCCAAGGCCTTGTGCATGGTATTCTACCAACTGAGCTATATCCCCAGCCCTATGTAAAATATTTGATAACCAATGCAAATCAAGACTTTAACATCTTCTCTTCTATTCAACAAAATTATTTGCAGTATTCTCAAGTAATAAAGGGCAAATGACCATTATTTCCCTGATGAATTCTTTTTTAAAAAAATATTTTTTTAGTTATTGATGGATCTTTCATTTATTTATTTATATGTGGTGCTGAGAATTGAACCCAGTGCCTCATACATGCCAGGCAAGTACATGACCACTGAGCCACAGCCTCACCATCCCCTGATGAATTCTTTAGTTTAAAAAAAAAATTTGACTATTTTAAAAAGTATATTTCAACTTCAAAGATACTTTAGTTGTCAAATATTTCATGAATGAACTAAAGTTTGTATTTACTAAAGAAAGTTGACAGCTATTTTGCTGCTTTAAATTTTAAAAGGAAAAAAAAAGTTCCAAGTTGTTCACCTAGAATAATAGAGTGACTCAAATTCTGTTTATCTTTATGATTGTGTGCTATCATTTCTTACTTTGTTTTTTTTAAACAGAGGAACATTTAATACCACAGGGGGTGGGGGTCAAGACATGAATTGCATTCAAAGTAAACTCAAACCATTTAAAATGTCACAAACTTGCTTTCTACCAGCAGATTACAGCAGGAGGTCAAGCCCAGCAGCCCAGATCTAACCACACCATCCTCTGAAGGGCCCAGGTGCACAACAAGCCTGCTCCACCCCTTTCCTGGTGGGGCAGACACTCGCCAGAATCTAGCCTCTGGTGCAAGACCACCCCTTCTGACCAGTGGACTACCACGGGAGCCAAGATCCTGCCCAGACCACCCACACCAGCACACTCAGATTCCAGACTATCAGTAGGCCTGGTTCACCCCTCCCCCAGTGGGGCAGACACCGTCAGAGCATAGCCTTTGGAGCAGGACTTCCCCCAGGGGGGGGTCAAGTTCTGGGGCCCAGATCCACCCACACCCACTTGTGCTGGACCCAGGAGCACAGCAAGCCCAGTCCACCTCTCCCCAGGTGGCACAGACACTCCACAGAGCCTAGCCTCTGGCGCAGGACTGCCCCTTCTGACCAGTAGATTACCACAGGAGGTCAAGCCCAGTGACCCAGATCCACCCATTCCAACTTACGCAGGTCCCAGATCCAGGATGCAGTAGTATCCATTGAGGGACACCAGCAGGGTCTGGAAGCCCAACATCAAGATGAGGTACAGAAAATCTGCACAGGTAATACAAGAATATAGGGAAGAAACTGTAATATCTCAGATCCACACTGCAAGAAAGGAAGACACAGACAACATGAAAAAACAAGGGAGGAAAGTGCCCCCAAACAAACCACGACACTGTAATAATAAAATGTATGGACAGCGAAGTTGATGAAATGTCAGAGAAGGAGTTCAGAAGGTTCATAATTAAAATAATCTGTGAATTAAAGAATGACCTAAATGAGCAAATAGAAGCAAAAATTGATCACTCAAACAATGAGATAAAGATTGCTTCAAGAGAGAGATAGAGACCCTGAAAAAAAATCAGTCAGAAATCCTTGAAATGAAGGATAAAATAAATCAAATAAAAAACTCAATAGAAAGCATAACCAACAGAATAGATCACTTGGAAGAAAGTACATCAGATAATGAAGACAAAGTATACAATCTGGAAAATAAAGTTGATCACACAGTGAAGAAAGTTAGAAACAATGAACAGAAAATCCAAGAATTATTGGACAGCATCAAAAGACCAAATCTAAGATCTATTGGGATAGAGGAAGACACAGAGTTTTAAACCAAAGGAATGCACAATCTCTTCAATGAGATAATATTGGAAAATTTCCCAAGAATGAAGAATGAATTGGAAAACCAATTACAGGACACCAAATGTACAAAATTACAACAGATCTACACCAAGGTACATTATAATGAAAATGCCTAGCATACAGAATAAGGATAGAATGTTAAAAGTCGCAAGAGAGAGGAATCAGATCACATATAGGGGGAGACCAATTTGTATCTCAGCAGATTTTTCAACCCAGACCCTCAAAACCAGGGGATTGTGGAACAACATATACCAAGCTCTGAAAGAAAATGGATGCCAACCAAGAATCTTATATCCAGCAAAACTAAGTTTTAGATTTGATGATGAAATAAAAACCTTCCATGATTAACAAAAGTGAAAAGAATTTACAAGTAGAAAGCCTGCACTACAGAACATCCTCAGCAAAATATTCCATGAAGAGGAAATGAAAAACAATGATGACAGTCAGAAGAGGGAGGGATTACACTAAAAGAAAAACTAATCATAGGAAAAACCAAGTCATGTTAAGTACCAAAAATTTAAAAAAAAATAGCTGGGAATACAAATCATGTCTCAATAACATCCCTGAATGTTAATGGACTAAATTCACCAATCAAAATACACAGACTAGCAGATTAGATTTTAAAACAAAAAGACCTGACAATATTGCTTCCAAGAGACTCATCTCATAGAAAAATACATTCACAGACTGAAATTGAAGGGTTGGGAAAAAATCATATCATTCACATGGACTATGGAAACAAGCAGGGGTTTCCATCCTCATATCAAATAAAGTAAACTTCAAACTAAAGTCAATCAAAAACAATGAAGAATGACACTACATACTGCTCAAGGAAACTATACACCAACAAGACTTAACAATTAATTATAAATATATATGCCCAAACAATGGAGCAGCTATGTTCATCAAACAAACTCTTCTCAAGTTCAAGAGACAAAAAAGATCACAACACAATAATTTTGGGTGACTTTAACACATCTCTTTCATCACTAGATAAATCTTCCAAACAAAAGCTGAACAAAGAAATTATAGAACTCAATAATACAATCAATAATACAATCGGACATATAGAGTATTTCAACCTTCAATAAGAGAATATACTTTCTTCTCAGCAGCACTAGATCCTTCTCTAAAATAGACCATATACTATGCCACAAAGCAACTCTTAGCAAGTATAAAAAAGTAGAGATACTACCCTGCATTCTATCAGATCATAAGAGAATGAATTAGAAATTAATGATAAAATAAAAAATAAAATCCACTCCAACACCTGGAGGCTAAATAATATGCTACTGAATGAACAATGGGTTACAGAAGACATCAAGGAGAAGATTAAAAAGTTTTTAGAGGTGAACGAGAACACAGATACAACATATTGAAATCTCTGGGACACCATGAAAGCAGTTCTAAGAGGAAAGTTCATTGCATGGAGTTCATTTCTTAGAAAAAGAAAAAGTCAACAAATAAATGACTTAATACTACATCTCAAAGCCCTGGAAAAAGAAAGACAAATCAACATCAAAAGCAGCAAAAGACAGGAAATAATTAAAATCAGAGCTGAAATCAATGAAATTGAAACAAACAATTGAAAAAAAATTGACAGAACAAAAAGTTGGTTCTTTGAAAAAATAAATAACATTGACAGACCCTTAGCCATGCTGACAAAAAGAAGAAGAGAGAAAACTCAAATCACTAACATATGTGATGAAAAAGGAAATATCACAACAGACACTACAGAAGATAATTAGAAATTATTTTGAAAACCTTTAATAAAATAGAAACTATCACAGTCATCGGCAAATTTCTAGAGTCATATAATTTGCCCAAATTGAATCAGGATGATATACGTAATTTAAACAGATAAATTTCAAATGATGAACTAGCAGACGCCATCAAAAGTCTACCAACCAAGAATAGCCCAGGACTGGACAGATACACAGCCGACTTCTACAAGACCTTTAAAGAAGAACTAATATCAATACTCTCCAATTTATTTCAGGAAATAGAAAAAGAGGCAACACTTCCAAACTCATTCTATGAGGCCAATATCACTCTGATTCCAAAACCAGGCAAAGACTTATCAAAAAGAAAAGAAAAGAAAAGAAAACTTCAGACCAATATCTCTAATGAACACAGATGCAAAAATTCTTAATAAAAATCTGGCAAACTGAATACAAAACACATCAAAAAGATCATGCACCATGATCAAGTGGGGTTCATCCCAGGGATGCAAGGTTGGTTCAACATGTGCAAATCAATAAAAGTAATTCATCACATCAATAGATTTAAAGATAAGAATCATATGATCATCTCAATAGTCACAGAAAAAGCATTTGACAAATATAGCACCCCTTTATGTTCAAAACACTAGGAAAACTAGGAACAACGAGAACATATCTCAACATCATAAAAGCTACCTATGCTAAGCCCCAGGCCAACATCATTCTAAATGGAGAAAACTTGAAGGCATTCCCTTTAAAAACTGGAACAAGATAGGGATGCCTTCTTTCACCACTTCTATTTAACATAGTTCTTGAAACACTGGCCAGAGCAATTAGACAGACTAAAAAAATTAAAGGGATACACATAGGAAAAGAAGAACTCAAACTGGCACTATTTGCTGATGATATGATTCTATACCTGGAAGACCCTAAAAGTTCCACCACAAAACTTCTAGAACTAGTAAATGAATTCAGCAAAGTAGCAGGATATAAAATCAACACCCAAAAATCAAAGGAATTTCTGTATATCAGTGACAAATCCTCAGGAAGGGAAATGAGGAAAACTACCACCATTCTCAATAGCCTCAAAAAAATAAAATAAAATACATTGGAATCAACTTAAAGAAAGAGGTGAAAGATCTATATAATGAAAGTTACAGAACCCTAAAGAAAGAAATCAAAGAAGACGTTAGAAGATGGAAAGATCTACCTTGCTCTTGGATAGGCAGAATTAATATTATCAAAATGACCATACTTCCAAAAGCACTATACAAATTTAATGCAATTCTGATCAAAATACCAATGGCATTCCTCATAGAAATAGAAAAAGAAATCATGAAATTCAATTGGAAAAATAAGAGAGTCAGAATAGCTAAGGCAATCCTTAGCAGGAAGAGTGAAGCAGGTGGCATCACTATATCAGACCTTAAACTATACTACAGAGCAATAGCAACAAAAACAGCATGGTATTGGCACCAAAACAGACTGGTAGACCAATGGTACAAAATACAGGACACAGAGACTAATCCACAAAATTACAATTATCTTATATTAGACAAAGGTACCGAAAACATGCATTGGAGAAAAGAACCTCTTCAACAAATGGTGCTGGGAAAACTGGAAATCCTAGGAATTAAATCAGAGATTCTGCATCTAATAGAAGAAAAAGTAGGCCCTAATCTCCATCATGTGGGATTAGGCCCCAACTTCCTTAATAAGACTCCTGTGGCACAAGAATTAAAATCAAGAATCAATAAATGGGATGGATTCAAACTAAAAAGTTTCTTTTCAGCTAAAGAAATAATCTGTAAGGTGAATAGAGAGCCTACATCTTGGGAGCAAATCTTTACTCCTCATCCATCTGATAGAGCACTAATCACTAGGGTATATAAAGAACTAAAAAAGCTAAACACCAAAAAAACAAATAACCCAATCAATAAATTGGCCAAGGACCTGAATAGACACTTCTCAGAAGATGATGTACAATCAATCAACAAATACATGAAAAAATGTTTATCTTCGCTAGCAACTAGAGAAATGCAAATCAAAACTACTCTAAGATTTCATCTCACTCCAGTCAGAATGGCAGCTATTATTCATAAAAATAACAATAAGTGTTGGCGAGGATGCAGGGAAAAAGGTACACTCATACACTGTTGTTCGGACTGCAAATTGGTGCAGCCAATATGGAAAACAGTATGGAGATTTCTTGGAAAATTGGGAAAGGAACCACCATTTGACACAGCTATCCTTCTCCTTGGTCTATACCCAAAGGACTTAAAAACAGCATACTACAGGGACACAGACACATCAATGTTTATAGCAGCACAATTCACAATAGCTAAATTGTGGAACCAACCTAGATGCCCTTCAATAGATGAATGGATGAAGAAAAAATGTGGCATATATACACAATGTAATTTGAAGGTAAATGGATAGAATTAGAGAAGATAATGCTAAGTGAAGTTAGCCAATCCCAAAAATCCGAATGCTGAATGTTTTCTTTGATATAAGGAGGCTGATTCATCGTGGGATAGGGAGGGATAGCATGGGAGGAATAGATGAACTCTAGATAGGACAGAGGGGTGGGAGGGAAAGGGAAGGAGCATGGGATAATTAATGATGGTGGAATGTGACAATCATTATTATCCAAAGTACACGAATGAAGACACAATTGGCGTGAATATACTATGTTTACAACCAGAGATATGAAAAATTGTGCTCTGTATATGTAATAAGAATTGTAATGCATTCTGCTGTCATACATAAATAAAAAAATAGAAGAAAGATCAATGGAGTAAATAAAGTGGATTGAAAGGGAGGGAGGAAGATGGGATGAAGAATAAACAATGGTATGAATCTGACCTAATATTTCTATGTACATATATGAATATACCACAGAATATATCATCGTCATGTACATCCACAAGACACTAATTTTAAAAAGCTGTAAGTAAATAGTAGAAAGACCAGTAGAGTAAAGGAAAAGGAACAGGGGGAGGGAGGAGGGAAGGGAAAAAAGGGACATACCGGGGAACTAAATTAGAACAAATTTGATCCCTTTTATAATCTTGTCGATAAGAATCCTAATGTTATGTATAACTGAAAAGATCCATAAAAAATAAAACAGGAAAAAATGTCACAAACTTATTAATTCATTCATTTTCTAAATGAGTAAGAACTGACTTTTTAACTGAGAGTTCTCAGATTAACTTCTATGCAGAATTAAATGTTTATTTAAGGAAAATTAATTTTAACATGTGCCAATTTTGACACATAGATATCATTATTTGTGAATTTATTTGTTTGTTTTGTACTGGGAATTGAACCCAGAGGTGTTGAACCTCTGACCCACATCCCAAACACTTTTTTGTATTTAGAGACAGGATCTCAATGAGTTGCTTAGGGCTTCTATAATTTGCTGAGGCTGGCTTTGAACTCACAATCCTCCTGCCTCAGTCTCCCAAGCAGCTGGTCTCCAGGGGTGTGTCACCACATCAGACTCCATTATTGAAATCCAATAGAATCCACAATTGCTTAAAAATTAGCAACTTTGGGCCAAAAAAAAAAAAAGATTTTTGATTTTTGAGGGGAAGAGTGTTCATCCTTGGCGTTATTTAGAATTGCTGATACATTGTATTTTAAACACACACACACACACACACACACACACGTGTTCATAGCAGCATTAGTCATAATATCCAAAAGGTAAAAGCAGCCCACATGTTCACTGATGGATGAATGCATAAGTAAAATGTGTTGTGATCATAGAGTGGAATATTATCCAGTTTTAAGAAAGAAAGTTAATTCTGGCATGTGGTTATATGGATGGGCCTGCAGGATATTATGTCTAGTGAAACAAGTCAGACACTAAAGGACAAATATTATATGATGTCACTTACAGGATGTCTCTATGGTGGGTTTTAGGGGTATAGGGACTTACTGTGTAATGGGTTTCAGTTTGGAGTAATGGAGAGAGTTCTGAGGATGGACGGCATTGATGATTGTGCAAGAGTGTAAATGGACTTGATGACCCTGACCTGCACACTTCAGCAATGGCCAAATTTTACCAGAATTTTTTAAAATACTATAAAAGGGATAATCTGACTTTTAGTCAGTTTTCTTATTACATTTAAATTTTCCATAGATGATGTTTCTCCTTACCACCTGAACTCGGGGCTGACCACGCCCACATACCCGCTCCACGCCTGTGTTCTACTGGACTTTAGGCAAGTTACTTCTTACTTGAAACATGAAGATGATAATTTCTTCAAGGAATAACTCAAAAAATTAAATAATTGCCCTTGTCATATAGTAAATTCTTGGCACTCTTGTTGTATTCATATTTAAATGATTTTAGGTATTTTGACATCAGGTAAGCCAGGGAAGTGATCTTTTAGTGTTGATAGAGCTAGGAAGAATTCTGGCAGTGGGTGGCAAGGTGCAGTCACCGGTTCCACCTAGGATTTCACTTCTGTGTGTGTCAGTTTTATGAAGGCCCAGGCCCATCCTACTCCTCTACCCAATCTTAAGCAAGCATCTTGCCCGACTGTCTGTGCAGTCAATGAGTCAGCCCAGTTGATTTAAGGTGCTCCCTTTGACTAAATAGCACCTGAGGGCCAAAGCTCCTCAAGGGTAAAGTGAGTCACCCAACCCAGTAAGATTATCAGGATCTTCTTGATCTGCTTGCAGATCTCTTGGCAAAGGTTGGAAAGTTGGACATAAGAGTGAAATGATATCAACAGTATTTAACCATTAGGGTTTGATCTCTTGTTAAGTTATTATAATGATTTCTCACATATTTTTTTTTCTGCATGGAATCTATTAATTCTCAGAGGTAGCTTCTGCAGCACAAAGGAAGTTGCATGTGTTCCTGCAGATACAGGATATCATCAACCACATCTGACCTGACGACAGAGTGAGGAAGCCGAGTGCCTCTGGTAAGGGTACCGGCCAGCTGTTGCTACAAAAGTTAGAGTGAAAAAAATAGCAGAAAATAGAAACACTGATATAAACACACAAAGCACACACCACACAAAAATGATTGCCTCAGTGTTCTCAATTCCAAAATTAAAAATTAGAAAGAACATCCTTTTCATTTTATTATTTGTATTAGTTATAGAAAACAACTTTCCCCTGTTTTGCATCACAAGCAAACTATTCAGAACATAAATTCTATTATAAATGACAAACACTGTGATTCTGGGATCCAATAGCAACAATGTCACCAGAATTTAATGGTAATTTTTTTTTCCTAAAGAGCAAATTTTAAAAATGTACTGAACCTTATTAATCAAAAGGAAATAAAAATGATGTAAAGAAAATTATCTCTAAAACCTTACTTAACACTTTATAATCAAATGATTTGGGCTGGGTATGTTGCAGTGGAAAAACATTTGTCCAGCATATGTGAGGGCCTGGATTCAACCCATAGAGACTCCAAGCAGAAGTTTTTGAACTGAAGGTTATTTTAAAGCAATTGAATGACAAAATGGGTTTTTCACCTTACCACTACAAATACTTGTCTTTTTCTCTAAATTCTTATGTGGGTGTGTATGGGGGGGATTATGTTTTTATTAATGCATTATAATTCTACATAATAGTGGGATTCATTGTGGCATATTCACACATGCACATAATGTAATCTGCTCCATTTCATTATCCAGTATTTCCCCTTTCCCTCTCTTCCTCCCTTTTTTAAGGAAGGAAACTCAAGTTTGGAGAAAAGATAGAAATCACATAAGCCTTAATGTAAAATATTCGAATCTTACTAACAAGTAAAGAAAGGATGGAAGGGAAGGAAAGAAGGAAGAAAGGAAGGAGCAAATGATGAGTGAGATACATAAAAAAGTTAAAATATCTTTTCAATCCTCACTATTCCAATTTTGGTCCAAGAACTACAGCATAGCATCACCAGAAGCTTGATAGAAATGCAGGTCTTGGGCCACCCCACCCAACACCTGTGCATTTAGTATGTGCACTTTCATAAAATGCCTAAGTGACCTGAAGTCCATTAAGGTGACAGCAGCACTGTTTTCCAGAATTGTACCAAAGCCGGATGTTGGCAGGGTTTCAGCCATCCTCTCCACCACCTTTGGCTCTGGCGCCCCGGCTAGAGGAAGTGGTGACAGAGAGATCAGATGCTAGATTCAGGAGGCAAGAGGTTGACAGAACCCAGACCCCAAGGATGGGGACTCAAGAAAGCTTCATGCAAGACTTTGGAGCATAGCCCTGGGACAGAGACCAGCCTCCAGGGGTGCAGCTGGAAAGCAATTCTGAGTCTCAGGCAGTTCTGAGGACTGTAGTTAGAAATCTCTGGAAGCCAGAAGGCCCAGTGTTTCCTGTGTGTCTGTCTGGCCATCAGGGGAGTCATTTTGTTGTGAATTCCATCACTCCCTATGGCAAGGGGGGCTTTCAGCCTGACATTACTTTTGAAAATGTCAGGTAAATTTTTTAATTAAAACAAAACCAGTTGACCAAGGAAGCTGTGCCTGAAATAATGAAGATTTTAGGAAAGAGCCCAGGAGAGGGCTCTCGACTGCTTGAGAAGCAGACTGTCACCAAAGAATAGGAACCACAATGTCAAAGAGCTGCTGCTGGCTACTCTAAAATGTATCTACTGCCGGATCTTGGATGCACAACACCCATTAGTGAAGAGTAAACATCTCTAGGAGCCTGTCTGGGGACATGTCAGCAACAACGAAAAAACCTCCCCTTCTCTCACACACAAAAATGGGTTGTTATTCTGCTGGTAATCCTTCAGACATGTTGAGAGAGAGAGAGAGAGAGAGACCTTATTATGGATGAGAAATAGAACAATATCACAGCAGGTGAACTCTCAACCCAGCAATTTCAACAGGGCCATGAAAATAAAGTACCACTACGCAAGGAGAGTTGTCAATACAACCTGAAATCATTTGTCCTGCAGAGAATATAAAACTCTCTTTTTCTAGAAGGGGGTCTTGAAGCCTCTCATCAGGAGAACACAGGCCACAGACTGCCCAGCCATTAGAAATCCTGTGAGCAGAGCGAGCTTGGCTCCATTGTCAGAGTAACCAAACCTGCTGATTGGAACATCCTTTGTTTGCCCTAATCCAAGGGCAAATTTCACTTTTTAGTTAGAAAAAACACGGTTTTAAGTAAGAGTGTTATGCAAGAGCTAGCGTGGTGGGACCTTACAGAAAGAATGCTTCCAGCAACCACAGCACACCACGAGTTCTTGGAACCTGCTGCTCCCTTCATATTTGGCACTAACCAGCTTATTGTCCTTGTCTAGACAAGTGCTATGGGCTGAGTAAACAGTGAATGGCTGCACAAAGCCTCTATTCATCCAGAATGAAAATGTGTCAATGTGCAGTCTTTAAAGTCCAAGAGACCTTTGTGCAGAGGAAGAGCTATTTACAGTTACTTTGGTTTTAAATTAATATTTACTTATTAACATGGCAAAAATTAAAATCTAGCATCCTTACATTTAAGTACGATTAACAAGTCATGCTGTTCTATTTGAATTCTAATAAAATATGAATCACTTTTGCTTGTTATTTTAGTAATATTTGGTTAACTCAAGCTGAATAGGCTAAATTCCTTTTAACAATTATTCCCATTTACAAACTTAGTTAATTCCCCAAGCTATTTAGTCACTTCCTCAAATTTTTTAAACACATTTGCAAATTTCACATATTTAATGTTCTCTTTTATGGTTTTCAAATGCTTTCAAGGTAAACTGAACTGTCCTTAGAAGCAAAACAGTTTGATTACCTAATAAATTGGGTGAATAGATTTATAGGCATAGATAGGAACTATTTATAATACTAGCTAAATTCTTATGCCTATATGTCTGGAAGCAATAATGTAGATAAAATCAATGTCACAAGGATAACGTGTCAGATCCTTTCAAGAATTACACTTTAAAGGACAATATAACAGATTATCCCCATGATTACTTATGCCTGAATATTACACAGAACTATTATTTGTGGATTGGTTGATTTTATTACATCTAAATTTAATTCTAAAACTCCATAAGTTTAGAAAAACCCTTTTCTGTACAAAAGTGGAATTGTAACATCCCAGGCAAGTTGAGTTGACTATGCTGACCATGATGGTTCTTTTTTATTTTTTATTTATTTTTTTGGTACTGGGAATTGAACTCAGGGCACTCAACTACTGGGCCACATCCCCAGCCCTATTTTGTATTTTATTTAGAGGCAGGGTCTCACTGAGTTGCTTAGTGCCTAAGCTAAATTGCTAAGGCTGACTTAGGTTTTTTTTTTTTTTATTCCTTTTATTTTTTAAAATTGACTTTTTTTTCTTTTCATGTTTTTTTTATTATTAGTTGTTCAAAACATTCAAAGCTCTTGACATATCATATTTCAAAATTTGATTCATAATCCACCTGAGGCTGACTTTGACTGGCTATCCTCCTGCCTCAGCCTCAGGCGCCACTGGGATTCCAGGTATGCGTCACCGCCCCAGCTCTCACAAGATGGTTCTTTATCAATCAGATACTCAAGGTGGGACTCAGGCCCTGAGGGTACATACTTCCAAAG
The DNA here is from genome assembly GCF_048772815.1 of Callospermophilus lateralis. NCBI lineage: Eukaryota > Metazoa > Chordata > Mammalia > Rodentia > Sciuridae > Callospermophilus > Callospermophilus lateralis. The sequence goes on from NC_135320.1 coordinate 24,732,617, forward strand.
GGGACAGCCCACAAAGGAGATAATTCTAAGTCTTCATCTTCCAGATAGTTGTTTTGCTTATTTGTTGTTATGTTTTGTTTTTTCATATTACTAAAAATCAGGAAAGCTGGTGCTCTTATACCACACTGCCCAAGGTCCCATAGTTGGTTAATGGAGCAGGTTTTAGCTTTTACCTGTGCTAGTAATCTGCCTGCAGGTATTCAAAGTTTCTATTTTAAGTGTACTAATGATTTAACCTAACATTTTGTGATTGGTATGACTTTCAGATTTGTGGTCATAGAACCCCATGAAGGATTGAGAAGAATTTCTGATCCAAGGGATGATATTAAGAGGATTTGAGAGCTGTAGTCTGAGAAAGATCTAAAAAGAATGCAGACTTAATCATGCAATGAGGGTATTCCTGTAATTCAGCCAGAGTTAAGAAGGGAGGGGTGAGAGGTAGTTTATAGAATTCTTTCCACCAATCAAACTACACCTGGCAGTGGGTGGTGGTGAAAATGAAACAAAAACAGGGAACATGGCTCCTATCTTCTAGCATTCCCCCATCTTGGTAAGTGACATCACCCACCACTGGCAGGCAGACTCTGTTTAGTGTAGTTATGATGAGTACTCTTCATGGGGCTACACTGCCTGGGTCTCCATCCCTGCCCGGTCGCTTACTATTCAATAAACCTTAGGCAAGTTGCTAAGTCTTTCCATGCTTCAGTTTCCTCATATATGTCACGAGGAATATGATAGTAATCACTCTGTCTTCCTTACAGAATTAGATGAGTTTACCAGCTAAATACCAATGACACCCATTATTACTTACCTTATCAGTTATTTCACATCTACATGTCTCTTTTTTTACTTGTAGTCCTCTGTCTAGAAGTCTCTCTACTTTGTTCCCTCTCTCATTTTACCTTCTTTAACAACCAAATGCTTACTTACCCTTTACATTTCAACCAAAATCTCACTCCTTTCAACCCCCCCTCAATTCTCCCATAGCTGCTTATTTCTCTTCTGAACTTTCAGAGCATTTATTTATCCCTTCTGTCCTTTTTGCATTATAAAAATAAAAGTTATACTGCAGCTGTGATGCAGGCACAGGATTCAGAGAGGCTTAAAGAACTTCTCTCAGCATATTGTAAAGGAGCACAAACTATGGTTAAGTTGTGAATTTGAGGCAACTAAAGATGAAGAGAATTGGAGTTTTCTGCAATGCAGCATAAAAATCCTGGCTACTTCTTTTTTAGAGTCATTTCCAACATCTTCTTCTCACATGTAGACCAAGAAACAGAAACTTAATTGCAACTTTGATGACTCTAGGAAACATCTGTAACCCCAAGCCACACTATATCAGGAGGGAAATCAGATGGAGGAATTGTAAATGACTCCGCAGAACTGAGCAGGGTCAAATCTAAATGCCTGCAGATGTTACACCAGCCAGAAATAAGCTTGACCCAAAGGACCACAGAATGACTCAGAAAGAGGAGACACCAGCACCCTGGAAAGTAAAGACCGGTAGATATTAATAATCAGGTTATTTGAAAAATCATAAAAGGGAAAATTTGCTCACAATAACCTCATTCCCACCTCTCTCAACTTGGTGACAACTCCTTTGGAAACATTTGAACCAGACAGAATATTAATGAAGAGCATGGTGGAGTGATGTGTTAGAGTGAAAATGGGATTTTAAACAAATTCTCCATACTAAAGCTCAAGCACCTGCCAGCCCCCTCTCCTTTGTCCAATTCAAAACTTGAGAAGCCAGGTTTATACTTCTCAGCAAGGGACTAGAAGAGTCTTCCCTGAAGAAACTTACTCTATACACCAGAGAAAAGTCCTTTCACTACTGACACATGGGGTCTACAATGCACAAGCAGGCTGGCCACCTCATCGCAGGGTTTCTCACCTGGGAACTATTCATATTTTGGATCAGATAATTCTCAATTTTAAGGGGGCTGTCCCCTTAAAACTCTCCCCTTAAAACAGCATCCTTGGCCTCTGCTCATTAGATAGTAGACTTAGCCCCATGATAATGTCTCCAGGAAAAATCACCTCAAGTGAGAACCAGGGCCCTACAGGGAAGCTCATTATTTCTAAGTTCCTCCCCAGAGTCTCCAATTGGATTTATTGTGTATCACCTGTCCTTTGAGCATAATCTCACTAGAGAAGACAAGAGACCAAGACAAAAATAAATTATAATTAATATCCCCTGAGAAATAAGAAAAGATGTTGCATATTGAAACAAAACAGTATGTTATATAATAGGACCAGAGACAAAGAAAGAATATTTGAACATAAAAATGCCCTTTAAGTAATTTTTAAAATTTGACAGAAGGGTTAGAAGAAAAAGGGATATATATCCAAAAAAAAAAAAAAAAAAAAACTAAAACAAGAAGATGAAGACTGAACAAAAAAACATAAGAACATTGGAGTATCAGGCCTAGAAGACTGACATCTAACTGAAACATTTTCCAGGAGAAATACTAAGGGAGAAACATTAGTAGATAATTTAAGAAAATTATCCAAAACTGAAAAATAAGACTTTCCAGATATTAGTGATTATACCTAACAAAATATATTTTTAACAAATACCCATATTAACTTCATTTCATTGAGTATAAGAAAAAAGAAGATCCTAAAATCTTTGATGAGACAAAAACAATGCATACAACAGATTGGGAATCAGAATGACATAAGACATTTCCATAGCATTTCCATGGAAACAAGGAGACAATAGATCAGTGCATTCAGTAATCTTTAGGTACATGATTTGTATCCAAGAATTCTAAACCCAGTCAAATGAAAAATCAAAAGTTTATGTTAAGTATAAAGTGGTAAATTTTAGCTGTAGATTCAAAGAAAACAAAGAATGAAAACTAGCCCTATCAATTGAGGAAAAATAGGAAACAAAAAGTAATCATAGCATATTTTGTTCAATGTAAAATAATATATTCATAGTTGTGTCATCCATAGAGAAAAGGTGGACAAATCACAATGTTCCTGAAGTACCCCTCTCCATTCTCAAGAACCCAACCAAGTTAAGGGAACAAGAGTGAGTCTGGGCCAGAATGTCCAGATATGTATTATCTAGAAGGATGCTGGCTTTCTCTTAGATGTAGTGGGAAGTAGGGAAAGGTAGTGTTATCTATAGAAAGCTGCTTTCTTGCATTCACGCCACATTCCTTGGGGTGCTGGTCATACAATGGCAAAGCTAGCTGAGCTCATGATGTCACTGCTTCTGTAATCTAACCTACAAAGCTCCCCTTTCTGTGGAAGCTGGTGCAGAGCAGAGCACTGTGAAGAGGATGGGTGCTCACTCATCCAGCTGGCTGCCACTGGACAAAGCATCATGAGGGATGGCAGCAGCGCTTTCTGGAGGAGCACAAGAGGCAGCATGAGAAATAGAGGTGCTACTTATTCAGCCCATTGCCTCTGGACCTTTCCCATAAGCATTTTGCAGTAAACCTTATGTCTCACATCCCATCTCCAGTTGTCTTCTTTGTTCTCTTGGCAACCTATCCCACTGATCTGGCACAGCTGAGCTGTGGCCAGTACAACAGTCAAAACAAAACAGGGAACACGGATATAGAATAGGCAAAACAAAACAAAACAAAAACAACAATAAAAAAATCCCTCATGTTATGAAATATTAGGGAAAGGATATAAGAGAGATAAATATCCTCATCTGTCATAAAAGAGATGAGAACTTCTATTTCTGGTAAGATGGTAGTAGAATACTGAAAATACTTGAAAGTAGTGGACAGAAGGTAAAATATCTTAAAAGCATTAAACTGGGGCGTAGCTAGTAGTAGAGCATTGGTCCAGCTTGTGTGAGGCCCGAGGTTCCATTCCCAGCACTGGGGGAAAAAAAAATGATAAGAAAGAAGGGAGTTCTCAGCTGAAGTCCTCAGTGGAGGCTAAACTTTAAGGGGTGAGTGGAATAGCTGGCTTGACCTCACTCTAACCTCAAATTATATGATTCCTTTTGGGAGAGTTCCTATCTGAGACTTGCTTGCAACATGCAGTTTTTTTTGCAGAGACGAGATCACTGATATCTTGAAACTAAACATTAATTAGTTCTGGAATTCAGATTTGCTGTTTTACCCAGAATTTGTTTGATCCTTTGCCACCAAGCAGACATGTCTTTAAAAATGTTCATTAGTTAGGTAAGCAAGGTGATAGATATGTTGATTAGCTCGATTTAATCATTTCACATAGTATACATACACCAAAGCATCCCATTGAATCCCCACAAATGTATACAAGGATGGTGTGTGGATTAAAAATGATTTTTAAAAGTTCATTAGTCATAATCAGAACTTTATAAAAAAATAAATATAAACTTATATGAAGATATTTTGAAACTATATTTTTTTCCACAAAAGGAAAGGATGTTCCTTTCCTCCAGCCTTTAACTGTATATTATCTGTCACCTCGTTTCCCTTACCTGACCTCTCTCTAAGGCCTCCAAAGCTGACTGGCTTACACCAAGAATATCAATAAATTCAGATCCCTATGGTATATATTCATAAAATATGAATTCCAGATCAATTGGATGAACATATAGTATAAATGGGAGAAGGCTTCCCAAACAAGGAAAAAAAAAACAGAATCTATATATCATCTAAATTTTACCCATCAGGTATTATTGGCAAAGTATCTGGGTTGTGACATTTTTAAATAACTATGATGTTTTAGACATGGAAATCAAAATAATATTGTCTCCAAATTTTTTAAACTTCTAATGTTTACAAAAATAATAGTCAACTGGTCAGCTCTAACTTAGCTCCATTATAATTCAATCTATATCATGAGGATAAAATAATAATTTATGCTAATAAAACTGGAAAAATAAAAAACATTTCAATTTTAAGGCAATTATTTATTTGATGTGGGACATGGGATCACTTTAAGGTATTTGGATGCAGGGAGGAGATGGATCTTGGTTTAACTCTGGGCAGTTTAGCTTACTTCCAAATGCCATGGCTGTCTCCTCCCCAGGTCAGCTCCATTTAGCCCTCACCCATGGTCTCCTCTGAAGACATTCTATCTCAGTGACACAGATATGAGCAATATAAAGCAGCTCTTTAAAATATGAAGGTGTTTTCTGGCTTTAGACTTAAATTTTTCTTCCTAGAACTGCAGTCTCCTGTCCCCTTCAAAGAAACCTTCTAGAAAAACCCACATCAGGCATGCTTAGTGCGATAGTAAAGCCCAAATAAAATCAGCTTAATTTTCAATATTCTAATGCTATTTTCCCCTAATAGTTTCCTAAGGAAGTAGTATCTGATTTTATAACATTCCTTTGCCAATTATCTTAATGATTTGACATACCAGCCATTTATTAGGATCTGTAACTGACAGTACCAATTATTCATAATTGTAACTTTTTATAACTCCATTTACATTTACGTCACCTCCCTATCCATTTTTCAATAAAAAAGAAAGAGGGCAAATTAAAAAGAATTATTTTCTCCTCTGATTTCCCCCTAAAAGTACAAGAACAGCAGAGAAAAGACATTTTAAAATTCTGAAAGAACTGGTTATGTATCTTTTTCATTCAGTTAGTTTCCATATATTGGAGTTTTGGGGGTTTATGATATCAAAATGAAGATCATTCTGCCGATGCTTCTCTTAGAACATTTTCATATTGCAATTCTTTCCACAATTCTCTCTCATTTTGAATTTTTTAAGTCCTTTCTTATCTTTACATCTCTAGAAATAGCACTTTATTAGCTCTTAATATGTGCTTAACATGTGTTTATGGAATAATTAATTTGTGTCATTCCATTAAATGTATATGGAAGTGATTAAAATATATTATAATTTATCTTCAAATGATATATTTCCAGGCTGGGGATACAGCTCAATGTAGATCACTCACCTAGAATGCACAAGATCCTGGGTTCAATCCCCAGTATTACAAAAAAACAACAACTACTACTACTACTCAAATCATGTATTTCTAATTACAATGTATTTCAAGATTTCAAGGCACTGGAATCATCTCCAGTAATACTGTATTCTGTGAACTACATCAAAATTTTCTATTTAATTTAGATTATTTCCATTACTATACTGACATACTCTGATTTTTTATCTTAAAAAAATGATCTTGACCCCTTTCCTCCTTCCAACCATTGCCTCAAGTTCCTGATCCCCTTTCTTTATAGAAAATCTCTATAAATGTTTTCTATATTGTTGTCTCTTACTGTATCAGAGGAATGGGAAGTGGTGAATGGTCTGGCTTTAATCAGGGCCTACAAGCAGCAAAAATGGAAAATCAGATAGGTACATGTGGAGGAACTTTGGAGAGTGGACCCAAAGATATGGATCTTTATGTTTTCCTTTAATACCCACCAGAAAATGGTCACTGCAGAGAAGATATGCAACAACTAGATAGACTGAATAACCTTTCTTAGCTGGCCAAGGTCTTGCACAATGTGCAACATTCATTGGAGCCATGGTGGCAGGGTTGGCAGTTATTCATAAGCTCAGTATCACAGGCTGACCCAGCTGTTCCTACTTCTGAATACCAAACTGGAAAGCAGAGGGCCCCAAATCTGTGATCTCAATATAATACTCCTTGAAAATATCAACTACCATCTTGGATAAATTTATTATTTCAGATCCTTTGACACTTATTATTGATAAGAGTGTGACTTTCCTGCTTGACAGCACTAGATGTCAAGAGCTTATAGAATGTATTTTACCAACATGATATCTTTTGTGACACTGCAAGACCATACAAGCCCTTTTATAGCAAAACACTATGTGACAGTGAGAGTGTATCTGTAGCATTCACTGATCCTACCACATACCATGTTCTCCAGAGCATCAGCTCAAGAGAAATTTGGAAAAGTCCTGCTAAGGTGCCCATTTGCAGACAAAATCCCTCAAGACTGATGTACAATACTTCAGGACTGTTTCACAGACACTTAACAAATGCATGATATATGATGCCTTTTCCTGAAAAGTTCACTGCACAGGCTCTGGAATAAAGGGGTAGAAATAAGATTGGCTCCTTTCAGCATGAATCCTGTGATTATAGAAATTGTGTTTTCTATCCCTGCAATTCTGGGCTTTGCTGGATTAGAGATCCTGATTCTCTCAGGAAGGAGGGAATACTTTCAATGGAGACATAATAAATGGTTCATTGAACCCAGAACTACAACAAATGCTTGGTCATGTTAGACTTCTAGTGTTCATTGATCAGTGAAGAAGACTATTACTCTACTGACAGGGGCAACTGACTTTATAATGAAGAGACAAGATAGCTGCTACTTTATGGGTCAGGGAAGAACCTACAGCTTAGTAGTAAACAGGTGAATGTGTTAACTATGGCCTCACAAGGGCAATTAAGGTCTCAGTTCTCTCAGAGGTGAAAGTCTGTGTATATCACCATGAAAGGAATCCAGATAAATTAAAGTACTATCCAAGGGTGAAGAAAATTTAAAAATAGGGTAATGGAGGAAGAGAATGAAGACAATCAGTTATGGTCTTGGAATAGCTATAGAAACAGGGACTATGGCTTGTTCTACTGATCCCCTCCCATTATCTTTTTTCCCCCCTAGACATCATGTCCAGCCCCCATCTTATCCATTTGTCCATTGTTGGATCTTTGAGCACTTCCACTTTTTATTTTTTATGAGAAATGTTGCTGTGAACATTCATATACAAGGTTTTGTATAAACATATGTTTTCAATTCTCTTGAGTAAACAATAGTTAATTGGTAATTCAATGTTTAGTCATTTGATCAATTGCTAGATTATTTTCCAATAAAGTAATAGGCTGGCCTATTTTACTTTCCCACAAGCAGTGTACAGATTTCCATATACTTGCCAACACTTGTTATTATCTGACTTTATTATAGACATCCTGCTGGGTATGAAGTGGTATTCCATGTGGTTTTAAATTGCACTGACTCAGTGACTAATAGTGTGAGCGTGTTTTATAATACTTATTGGCAATTTGTATGTCTTCTTTGGGGAAATGTTAATTTTTAAATACAGTGTGAGGTAAGGATTCAGTTTTATTTTTGCCTATAAATGTACAACACCATTTTTGATTGAAAAAGGTATTTTTCTCTATTGAATTGTTTTGGCACCCTGTTGAAAATCAAATACCATAATTTTCAGGGTTTATTTGTGGGTTCTCAATTCTGTTCCATTGATATAATTATTATTCTTATGCCTCAGACATTGTTTTTTGTGATGTTGGGAATTAAATGCATGATCATGCATTTCTTACATCATATTTTATGGTCAACACAAAATTACAATAATATGATGTGGTGCTGAACATATTGTAACATTTAGGGCAACTATATCTAAAAAGTAGAGAGGGTATATGGACATAAATTTTGTAAGTTTCCTATACTTTATTAAAAGTAGTTGAAAAGTGGAACCAATAGATTCTGATAAGTTGCATATAAATATTATAATGATCAGGGCAATAATTAAGAAAACTACAAAAAGCAATATACTAAAAAATATCATATGTAAATCAAGATTGAATCCTAAAACTACTTAAACAACTCACAAGAGTGTAAGAAGAGATAAGCAAAGGAATGAGAAACAGGAAACATAAAAAACAGAACAAAGAAAAAAAAGAAAATGGAAGATTTAAACCCTAACACATTAATAATTACCTTAAATGTAAGTTATCTAATTAAAACAGTTAAAGACAGAGACTGCCAGAGTAGATTAAAAAACACAATCCAATAGTATTTTTCCTATAAGAAACTTAATTCAGCCAGGTGCAGTGGCACATATTTGTAATCCCAGTGACTCAGGAGGCTGAGGCAGGGAAATCACAAATTCAAAGTCATCGTCAGCAACTTAGCAATGCCCTAAGGAACTTAGAAAAACCCTGTATCAAACTTTTTAAAAAAAAAAAAATTTTTGTAAAGGCTGGGGATGTGGCTTCCCTAGGTTAAGCTCCCCTAGGTTTAATCTCTGATACAAAAAAATAATAATTCAAATGCAATGATATTGGTAGGTTGATGATAAAGGTTGGAAAAATACACAATGCAAATATTCATTTTAAAAAGGAATAAATGCCTACATAAGTATCAGAGAGTCTTCAGAGAAAACTACTAGAGACAAAAAGGAAACATTTAATAATAATAAGATTGACTTACCAGATAGACACAATGATCCTAAATGTAATGGCATCAAATAATAGAGCACCAAAATACATGGAACAAATCTACCCTACTTGTATCATTCCCATCCCAGGAAGGGGCTGGTTGGTGGCCTAGAACAACTTGTGTGGATATAATAGGTTTTGGACAAAGGCTTATGTGTCTTATCACAGCTGCTCTTCTTATCAGAAGACAAGAAAAATATAACACTCAAGAGAGAGCTCCAAGGGCCTGAGCCAAACATTCACATCTAGATCAGTGACCTTAGGAAGAAAGACCTAATAAAATAATGTCAAGTTCTCAGAGGGAGGAAGACAGAGCACAGAATTGTGGAAAATCACAAGCAGGAGCATGAATATAAAGGCAAGAAATACCAAGGGACTTCTTGTTACAGTTGAACAAATGGCATGTCCAGATAGAATGTTGCATAAAATCCACAAAGTTATTTAAAGAGGTCTACAACACCATTAAATTCACAGACTGTCTTACAATCCAAACTTTACAAAAAATAATCATAATTTTTAAAAAATCATTACCATTTATTGAGCACTTACTATTTCCAGGCCGTTGTTTCATAGTCCTATTGGAAACTGTTGCTGCTGTAATATAACAAATTAGTTATCTTACAGTTGTTTAGTTTAGAAGTCTATCATTGAGCCAAAATCAAGGTGTCAACATGTTCTTTCCTGTACGTTCTTGATAGGATTTGTTTCCTTACCTTTTCCAGCTTCTAGAGGCTGCTCACATTCCTCATCTTGTGGAATTCCTTGATTCATGGCCTCTTTCCCCACAAGGCCCAAAAGCACTGGGTCAACTGACCGTGGACTGAAACTTCTAAAATTGTGAGCCAAAATCGAAGCTGATTTATCTCAGGTATTTGTCACAGTGATGGAAAGCTGACTAACAAAGGGACTGTTATTCTGCCTACCATAACTGTGAAGTGGGTTCTGTTATCCATAATTCAGCACTTAACTCATTTCTCAAATAGGGGTGATTCATCCTTGCAAAATGTGCAATGTTTAGGAACATTTTTTAATTGTTACAACAGGGAGAAAGTGCTACCAGCATCTAGTGCATAGGGATGCTAAACATCCCATAATGCACAAGAGCAAAGAAGGGTCTGATCCAAAATGACAATAGTACTGTCAACGAGGAACTGTCTTTCAAAAACCTGAGACTTGAATAAGTAAGTATTTTGACCACAGTCACAATAATAAGTTCCAGAGCCATGATTCAAACTAATGCCCACCTGACTTTGGATTGTGACACTTTCAATTTAGCCACACTGCAGCATCATGCCATAAAATTGTTCTATGACAAGCAAAACTGCACACAATCAAATGAGGACTTCATTCTGAAGGTGTAAATGCTCAAGATCGGTGCCTTGCTGACTTGGACAAAGCAGTTTTGTTCAGTAGTTTTAAACAGCTGAAGTCCTTTCATGGAAGCTTCCATTAAAGGTAGTGGGTTCAGGCTTTAGAATAATCCAAAAAAACCAAGTGTGTAGAGTAGTGCTCTCTCAATACTACAAGAGTAAAGAAACCAAGCAGAAGCTGAGCTATCATGTCAATCTTCTGCATCTATTTACCTACTTTCCTAGTTCCTGTTGTTCCACTTGCCAGAATGTCAATTGCTGAGAATATTAAAAAATATGTGTTATGTAGGAGGATGGATAAAAAGGAGAATGAGAACATTCTAAGGACTCACTCAGCATAAGCTTTTGAAAATCATATCCCAGAGTATTTATGTAGGTAATGAACCATGTGTCAAAGCATGATGCAAAGCAAAACATGATACTAACCATCTAACTTGTGAATAGATATTATTTTAGCAGGGTGCAACAAAAAGTGAATTGCCCATTCACAGATTTTTTATAGCATTGTTTACTATTTTCAATAATTATATCCTTAACAACATATTACATTTAAACATTAGCATTGCATAAACCATTGTATCATTAAATAAACACTGAAAATAATTACAACAGTATTATTTTCTATAGCTATATGTTCCCTGAAGCACTGAGAATTCATTTGAACATAATTATGGTATCTTAGCTGTACAAATATCAGCATGAATTTAAAAGATTCTATTAGGAACACTTTAAGCTTTCTTTGGGTGAACAGCTACATTTTAACATCAATAATAGCAATTCACCTAATTACATATTTGTGTACATGATTTGTTTGGTCTAAATTATTTAACAGTTCAAACCAATTTTATTGCCTTGTGGAGTTTCAAATTTTAGGATATCACAGTGCCACCCCAAATAAAACAATATCAGATAAATGGGATACAGCATGTATTCGAAGGAAATTGTCCATCTTTAATAGAGGTTAATATTGATTTAAGACTTCTTCAAAATTAGCCACTCTGCTGCCTCCCTGAAATCTACTGATTAGAAAATCAGTTTTCTAAGAAGTTTCAAGAAGCTGGTGATTCTTTCAGGGTCAACCAGCTCTTAAAATTAGAACCAAGACCAAATCTCAGGTTTCCCAATTCTGAGCTTCTTAAAGAAGAGAAATCACACCTTCCTCATTTCTATTCTCCCTGAGGAGTTTGCATGCATCTGGCACAGAATAGGTATCTACTGAATTGAACTCTTAGCCTAATATTCTTTGTATTTACCAAGCTCTTGCAAATATCTTATTTTATATTTAGAGCTAATATTCAGCTAATAGGCTGATTTCTCAGTCTGTTTGACGCACACACCCCCCACCCACACTCACACAATTTCTGGACCTGCCCATAATCCAGGCACTAACAAGTATTTACTGGTCTTCTGGACCATGCATGCAGTAGGGCTATGGTCATGTCTATTCTTGCTGTTGGATGTTCTTGTTATACCTGCTGTGGAAGACTTTGACCATCATTTTAGTTTATATCTAATAAGCTTGGCTTTGAATAAGTTATCTAACCTCTCTTCTTCTCATCTTAAGATGAAGGCAAAAAAATTAATAGATCCTATTCATAGGGTTATGAGGATTATAGGAAACAATTTGCATAAGGTTCTTACCACAATGCCTAGTATACAATAAGCTCTCAATAAATTAAGAAGGGAGAGAGGAATAACTATTGTTCTTGTTATTATTATTTTGCTAAAATGTAAGGTCCTGAGGGCAGGAACTAAATCTGTTTGGTACACCACTAGGAATTTTCCCAAAGCTTCATCGCTTGGACATAGTATATGTTCAATGAATACTTGTTGAATAAGAGAATAATAAGCCAGTCTTCTTTCAATACAGGCTAATAAAAGACCCCAGTTTTGCCCAGTTAACTCAGTACCTATATGCATAAATTACTTAAACTTGAAACATGGACTTAAGATGTGCACAATTACTTAAGCTACTGAAAATTCATAGATTCAAGATTCAATATACTTAGAATCTAAAACTCTTTTAGTAATTAGAGTAAGGATAATTATAGCCTTAGCAATTATCCCTGTAAAGAAAATTTACTAGGTACTTTAACATGTTTATCAAGTGTCTTCCCCCACACTATTGAATTTTTTAAATGAACTAAAAATTAGTGGATAATCTTAGAGATTCTGTAGTGAAGATAGTCTTGTAGTCAAAAGGGGAGCTATTTATGATTTTAATTCAAAGAAAACTAAGTGCATAATATATTTCTCTAACCCAAATGCCACCGTGTCTGAACTCCATTAATGTAATAAAGACAATTACTTTGTTTTAGCCAGCCCCTCATTTACAACACAATCATTTCACGAACTAATGATAATTCAGGCCAAAGATATGCAATATTTTAAAAAATGTATATACATTAAATGTGTATATATTAATATACTAAATATTATATATGTTAGATATGTATAAAATTATATATACATATTATATATTATATGATATATGTATATATAATATGCACACATATATAAAATATATACATGTATATATATCATGCTTACTGCCCAAAAGGATTTGAGACGGCTTAATATCACATAAAACAGGAGATTAGAAATAAAAACAGAACATAAACAACTGTAGAAAAGTAGACAAATAGGTTTCAAAGAGTTAATTTGGACACTAAAATTATTGCAGTATTTTGGTAATTGTGGCAGAAATTGGAAGCATGTTGCATAACATAGTCTATGTTTTCTGACAAAAAAATTTTTTTTAAAGAAACATACTTGTCTGCAAACATACTTTCTCCTGGGAACAAGTAGAACCAGAAAGATTGCCAAAACTATTCTGGTTTGAATGTGCGACTCTTAGAACTGACTCATACTTCTTATAGGAAAGAAGTCAGGTGAGGAATTTAGAACTTTCCCACCTAGTTAAGGTTCCTGTCACAGCCTAGTGAAACTCTTCTGACTTGTATCCATGCAATTCAGGTCCTTTCTCTGCAGGTCATATAAAATTATAAGGTAGACCAAAGTTAGACTCAGATACTAAAATAAAACAAAACATATTACAGTTAATTTAATACATACAAATATTATTTTTAAAACAGATATTTTTAAAATCCAAAATAAATTTCCAGTAAGTATGGAACAAATAAATAATAGCAATACCACTTACATAAAACTTCACAGTTTATAAAGCTAATTTCATAGACATTATTGAAATTCATTGACTTATTCAACAAATACTTATTGGGCATTGATAATGTGCTAAGTACATGTGCTAGGAGAGGGCAGTATAAACTAGGATATGGTTCTTGCCTTCTCAAAACTTAGAATTTTCTGGGGAATATGGTATCATGGAGAGATAATTAGTAAATTATACCTGTGATAAGGGCCATGATAGAGAATATTATAACTTTTGTACTAGTCAGTTTTTTATTGCTGTGACCAAAATATTGTACAAGAAAAACTTAGAGGAAGAAAAGTCTGTTTTTGAGGACTCATGGTTTCAGAAGTTTAGTCCATGGTCAGCCGATTCCTTTTCTTTGGGTTTGAAGTGAAGCAGAACTTCGTGGTGAAAGGGTATGGAGAAAGAAAGCTACTCTGTTCATATCAGCAGGAAACAGAGAGAGGCAGAGAAGAACGTCATGCCTCCAGTGACTCACTTCTGCTAGCTATAGCCCCACCTGCCTATAGTTACTATCCAATAGTCCATTCAAATTATTAATACATCAGATGGATTAATCCACTGAATTTTGCTACATTGCCTAACATATGAGTTCTATATGGGACATTTTTAGATCCAAATCATTACACTTTGGATCTTGAATGCTCCCTAAAGGCCCATGTATCAAAGGATTGTTTCCTTGCCCATGTTGCTATTGGGGGTTGGTAGAACCTTTAAGAGGTGGGGCCTAGTGGGAGGAGATTAGGTCATTGGAAGTGTGATGGGGATATTGGGACTTTGGCTCATCCTCTTCCTTTCTCTATTTGCTTTCAAGTGCCTTCAGGTTAGCAGTTTCTTCCACAATGTGCTTCCACCAAGATGTTCTCGCTCAGCTCAGGTCCAAAAGCAATAAGGTCAACTGACCATGGACTGAAGTCTCCAAAACTATAAGGCAAAATAAAATTTCCTCTTTTTAATCTATTTATCTCAGGTATTTTGTTAGAGTTATGCAAAGATAACTAATACAGAGAAGTACAGGGGATTATGAGTGTCAAACAGGAGAGCCCTTACTTAGAGTTAGATCTGGAAAAGCTTCCCGGAAGAATTGAGATTAAGCTTGAGACCTGAAGAATGAATGAGGAAATGTTAAACAAGCCAAGAGCAGAGTGAGCATTTGAGATCAAGGAAATATCCTGTGTAAAGGTCCTGAGTGGGAAGGGTCACAACTGATTTTAAGAACATGAGGCTTTAAATCTCCTGGAATTTCTGAATCACAAGGTAAATATATGTTTAATTCTTTTAAAGAATCATCACACTGTTTTTGTATCAGCTACACCACTTTATATTCATACTACTCTTTAATCAAAGAAAAACTTTGTTTTGCAATGAGGAGTCATTGCTTAAAAAGATGGTATGAGACTATAGCTCCTTCCTAAAACAGACTTTATCTTAGGTGGCCAGGCATCCAAAATCAGCAGGCAAGTCACATAAGATGAGAGAGAGCAGGCAGGGAGATCACAGCTCACATCATCTGAAGTCTTCTAGACTGTACTCTTCTACAAATTCTATCACAGGACCTCATATATTAGAATCCATCAATAGTCTCAGACGTAGCCAGCCATATTACAGTGGGTGGGAGACCTATGGTTTCACTTAGTCACATTATGGAAAGGTCAATGCCCCAAAGATCAACCCAGCTGGTTCCAACATCTGTAAAAAGAGTTACCTTGGTTCTCTGAGTATCTAAATGACTTCAGAGAGCAGACTTTGAGAGTGTTGGCAGTTAACAGTTAAGCTTCTCACCTTAACTCCAATTCTGACTCACTGCTTTATGACTGTGAGCAAACCTTTAGCTACTCTGAACTTCAGCTTTTTTATTTACAGAACAGAGATAATTTTTGTCTCACCTGGTTATTGTGAGGATTAATGTAGGAAAGCACATTGCAATGATAAAAATAAATGCTCAGTGTTGATAGTTTTATGATCCTGAGTCATGTTATGTTTTTCTTAGGGAAATTCCTAAGTAATTTTTCATTCCAAAAGGCTTCAGAATGTCTTCTTTTACACGCATAGAAGGTACGTTAGTATGACAGAAAAACTTTGGAGTTGGAAACACTTGAAGTCATATGCCAGTTCTGGCACTTTGGACTGGATGGTAATGGCATAATTGAACCTCAGTTTCTACATCTGTTAAATGGGGACTATAATTTATACTTCTATTTTTACTTTAAGTACTACATGAAATAACATTGGTGAAACTCATACTTTAGTATCCTTTACATAGTAGATCAGCAGTCAATGCTTGATCCCTACTTTTATCTCTCTTTCTTCAAGGAGAAAATGTTGCATGTAATAAAGTAATGTAGATCAGTGCCTCACAGATTCCAGTGTGCATAGGAAACACCTGGAAACACATAAGAAACACCTGCATTTGTTAAAATGCAGAGTCTGATTCAGTAGGTCTGGGATTTTGCCCAAGATTAAGTATTTCTCATAAGTTCCCGGAGGAGGCTGTCACAGCTGGCCATAGACCTCACTTCAAGTAACAAGGGTCCAGATGATCTTGCTAGTTTATTAATGTTGTCAATCTGTGTCCACATCAGAATGAGAGTCAGCTATGTTATGATGGATCTTAATGAGCCTACCTGCTTCCTGGAAGAAGGATATAAAGTCCAAGACTTATCGTTTGGTTTCATTTACATTTCTTGACCCAGAAATAAGGCGCATACTTCTACTGTAGAAAAATCTAGTAAGAATTATTCTTGATCTGGAGGTTTGATAATCACTCTTTCAGGAATCTCTTAGGAATGCCAAGAAACACTAAAGATTAATGATAACAAAACATACCAGTTGCAAGGAAAAAGCTAAGATTCTCTTGCTTTTCAACTAGAACAGTGATCACAGAAGTTAGAAATCATCCAGAATGTATCATAGAAGGCAACAAGAACAAAATCCCCCATGTTTTTCTTCTTTTTTTCAAAATTGTGGTTAAATACACACAACCTACAACATACTATTTTAACCATTTTTATGTGTGCAATTCAGGGGTATTAAGTTCAGTCACATTGTCGTCCAACCAGCACCTCTATGCATCTCTAGAACCTCTTCATTACTCCAGTTGAAACTGTCTGTATCCATTGAACAATATTTTTTCATTGCCCCTCTACCTCCAGTCCCTGCCGATTGCTCTTCTACTTTCTTACTCTAGGAATTGCTTTTTCTAGCTTCCACATGTAAGTGGTATCAAACAACATTTGTCTCTGTGTTTGGCTTATCTCATTTAGTATGTTTTCCATGTTCCTCCACATTGTAGCCAATATCAGAACTTCTTTTCTTTTTAAAGAGAAATAATATTCCCTTCTATGCATATTCTACACATTTTTGATCCATTCATATGTTAAAGTATATTTGGATATTTTCACCATATTGTGAGTAAGACTATTGTGAACATGGGTGTACAAATACCTGCTTGAGTCTCTGCTTTCAGGAACCCAGAATGAAAACGGCTGCACCGAATGGTAGTTTTTTTTTTGAGAAACCACCAAAATGTTTCCCATGGACACCATTTACATTCTTACCAACAATACCCTCCTCATCTTCAAAGAAGAAAAATGATATTTTTCAATGAGGAATCAATTTTTTAAAGTTCCTGTTAGACCGCAGCTCCCTTAAGGGATGGACTACACCTGGGGACCTCTGATCAGATAAGTGATTTGGTCTGAGTTGTTTTTGAGTGCTACATATTTTCCCCAAACCTTTCTTTTTGTTGTTCATGGTCTCTTCCTCTCCTTTAGAAAGGGAAATTTTTAGTGTGCTATAACAGAACAAACAAGACGTTTTTTGAGTAGAATAACGTGGAATTTGGTGGTCATAAAATTCTGGTTCTAGTCCCAACTGCCTCTTACTAGTTGTGTGACTGGGAAGAAGTTTACTGCACTCTAAATCAGTTTCCTCAAGTGTCAACTAGGAACAGTACAATGCTTTCTCCACTGATATGAGATAATGCCTGCCATTGGTTTTCATAAAGGAAACAGAGAACTCCTAGGGCAACATCTCGTAGTCACTGGCACACACATGTACACACACATGCACGCACAGAGAACTCCACTTCTATTCATTTTACATATTTGGTTTCCCTATAAGATTGGTTTGGAAAGACAGCTCTGTGGCTAACAGAAGCTGAAATATGTCAACCTTGCTTCCTTTTCATTTTTTTTTCTTTTTAAATAATTTCAACTTTTTTACTTTTTAGCCATTGTTTTTTGGTACTGGGGATTGAACTTGGGGACACATAACCACCGAGTCACATCCCCAGTCCTTTTTTTTTTGGTATTTTATTTAGAGTCAAGTTCTCATTGAGTTGCTTAGAGCCTTGCTAAATTGCTGAGGCTAGCTTTTAATTAGCAATCCTCTGCCTCTGCCTCCCAAGCCACTGGAATTACAGGCGTGTGCCACCATGTCTGGCGACTCTCTAGCCATCTTGACACATGGAGGTATCTTCTCTAATAGAAGGGAAGGTGGAAAAGGCAACTCTTCTGTTAACCTGTCTGTATCTCCCAGATAATCTAAAATTTTTTTAGGTTCTTTCATTGCTGAATGCCTGAAGAAGGGGCTCTACCCTCTGTTTCTTTTTTCTTTCCACTGCTCTATCTTATTTTCTGATTTCTGGTACCAAGTCTCCATGACAACTATGTATTAGAAGTCACCTTCTCACTTTCTTAGTAATTCAATATTTTGGCATAGTGTGTTTTCCCCTTTCTTCCCTGAAACATTATCTCCCTAGCTTTCAGAAAAATGTTGAAGCCGGACATGGTGGCACACGCCTATAATCCCAGCTAATTAGGAGGCTGAGGCAGGAGGAGCAAAAGTTAGAGGCTAACCTCAGCATCTTTGCAAGACCCTACCTCAAAACAACAACTCATTAATTAAGAGGGCTGGGAATGTAACTTATTGATAGATTGCTCCATGGTAGAGAGACCCTGGGTTCAATCCCCAGTACCACAAGAAAAGAAAAGTCGTCCCCTGACGACTCCTATTCTGTGACAGGAGTAGTTCCCCAACATAAATTTTCAATTATTTATTTCTCTCCTGTATCTGGAATGTGCCCTTAAAGGCTTGTATATTGAAGACTTGGTCCCCAGTGCAGCAATGTCCATATGTGCAGCTTTGGGGAAGTGATTAGTTCATGAGGATCTGACTCATCAGTGGATTACTCCATTGATGAATTCATAATTTGATGGCATTCGTGGAAGGTGACAGAAACTATAAGAGGTGGGACCTAGTTGGAGGAAGTGTGTCACTAAGGGCATGCCCTGGCTGGGTATATCTTGTCTCCAGCCTCCCCGCCCCTATCTCTTTGCTTCCTGGCCTCCATGAGGTGATCAGCCTTGCACCCTTCGGGCCATAATGTTCTGCCTTACGACCAGTCCACAATCAGTAGAGCCTAGTGACCATGGATTGAAACTTCTGAAACCATGAGCCAAAATCAATCTTTCCTCTTCCTCTTTGTTTTTCTCAGGTATTTGTCAAAGCAATGACAGTTAACTAGCACACCCTCCCTCAGAAGTCATGCTGTTTCCAGAATCAGCTGTCATGCTATGAAGACCTGAAGTATAAGTAGGACCTATCTGTGGTTACAATAATCTAGCTTCAATTGTCAGCTGGACATTTCACATTAACTGACTGGCAATCATTGAAATCAATGATTGAAACAATTAATTTAGTTCCTAAACTCCTTCCCCCTCCAGATTTCCTATCCATATTATGGGAGTGGCGATCTATTGGTCCCAAGATTTGGCATCACTTTCAGATATTCTAATCCTTTGTCCCATCTGACTCCTCCCATATCTGCCCAACCACCAACAACTGCTATTTTTTTCATCTCAGTTCCTCTGAAATCCCTTCTTCTTTCTCTACTCCATCCTCTAACAGACTACTAGAGGTCCTGCTTGGGCTCATCTCCAGTTGTTATCCCTCTTCAATTCTTTTCCTGTGCACCATTACGTTATTTTTGTCATTCTTCTACTTAAATAACAGTGAATTCCTTTTACATCAAAAGTACAATCTGGGGGCTGGGGTTGTGGCTCAATGGCAGAGTGCTTGCCTAGCATGTGTGAGGCCCTGGGTTTGATCCTCAGCACCACATAAAACTAAAATAAAGGTATTGTGTCCAACTACAACTCAAAAATAAAATTAAAAAAAAAATTTAAAAAGTATAATCTGAACTCCTTAATTCAGCATGTTGAATTTTCTATAATCTGACTGTGATATGGTGAAGTACATATTTGGTCTTCCTGTACATTTGTCATATAATTCCTAAAATACTTGGAATATCCAGAATGATAAGTATATTTTTATATGGTAATGAGTTGACTGAGGGTTGGCCGCCCCTAGATCATCAGGATGATGGCTGGTCATCGGAAATATTTAGACTGGATTAGAGGGTTGAGACTATAAGTTCCCTGTCTCAAGCTCCAAGGAAGAGAGAGGGACTAACAGTTAAATTTATAACCAATGGGCCAATGATTTAATCAACCATCACTATGTAATGAAACCTCCATAAGGACAGGGTTCAGAGACCTTCCAGATATGGAGGTTCCTAGAGGCTGGGAACACTCAGAGAAGGCATGGAAACTCCATACGACTTCCCCCACACCTCACTCTATGAATCTCTCCATCTGTATTCTTCATAATATTATTTATAATAAACCTATAAAGATATTTCCCTGAGTTCTCTTCTCTGTGTTACACTAGCAAACTTGTTGAACCTGAGTGGATGTTGTAGGATTGGGTTCATGGCTACTTGTCAGAAGCATGGGGAAAATAATCAGGGCTTGCAAATGGCATTGGAAAGGTGGTGAATCTTGGAAACTAAGCCCTCAACCTGCAGGATTGATGCAATCTCCAGATGCATGGCATCAGAACTGAATTGAATTAGAGAGTGACAAACTGATGTGCACTGCCACAATATTGCTTGCTTGTTGGGTGGGGGGAAAACCCACTCACCTGGTGTTAGAAGTGTATTGTTGAGATAAAATATAGAATAAACTGAGATTAATTTTATTTATATCTTCACTGACTCAATCTCTTGCTCCAGTTTTAAGAAGTGAGAATTCTAAGAAGAAAGAGTCTTATAAACTCATTTTGAATCAAAGGCTTACCTCTGGTCCAGTTGGCCATATGGGAGTCAAGTTTGCTTTTTCTGCATATGAATAGAACAGTTTTCTATATAAGAAGTACAGGCAAGGAGGAAATGATTTTGGTATTAAGAAAATCTCAGGCTGGGGTTGTGGCTCAGCAGGAGAGCACTCTCCTAGCATGTGTAAGGCCCTGAGTTCGATCCACGGCACCAAATATAAATAAATAGATAGATAGATAGATAGATAGATAGATAGATAGATAGATTAAAGTATTATGTCCAACTACAACTAAAAAAAAAGTAATTAAAAAAAAAAAAAAAGAAAATTTCAGTCAGTGCCTGCTCTTGAGAGTGGTAAGGAAGAGTTAGCTGCGCCCCCGACCCCATCCTCCCAGGCCCACACTAGTTAACTGGATCCAACTTTCTTTAAAGCACCTGAATATAAATGGACACTGGAAGTTTTTTCAAGCTTTTGAAAATGTAGTCTCCTCCACCTCCTAGAAGGGCTAAAGTCTATAAACCCCCCACCTTCTAAGTTATACTGGAGCAGTTACTAAGCCCATACAGGAATGGCACATTTGTTGGATATCTGCCATAGCCCAAATGACAACCAAATTAGGTTTCTTTATTTGAATAAATGTTTTTGAGGCTATAAAATATGGCAATAATACTCAAATATTATAAAAACTAAAATGATGTTCCATACACATAGGATTGTCCAACATCTTGCCTTGTTGACTCTTTAATCAATTATTAGGATAAATAATAGACCCTACTGTGTAATATGAAGCCCAAAAGACACTAGTTATGACAACTATTAACTCATTTTTTTTCTTTACTATGATATTCTGTATATTGTCCAGATTAAAAAATTGACATTCATGTCATAGAATACATATCGAAATTTGGCATAAACATAAATGCGTTAGTCAGCTTTTCATTGCTGGTACAAATACCTGAGAAAAACAACATAGAGGAGGAAAGATTTATTTTAACCCAAGGTTTCAAAGATTTCAGTCTGTGGTCGGCAAGTTCCATTGCTCTGGGCCTGAGGTGTGACAGACACCATGGCAGAAGGGCATGGTGGAGGAAAACTGGTCAGGTTATGGCAGTTGGTAAACAGTCGGGGGGTAGGGGCTAAAACCAAGATATACCCATGGATGACATGCCCCCACTGATATACTACCTCCAACTAGGCTCCTTTTCCTACAGTTTCCATTGCCTTCCAATAATGCTTCCATCAAATTCTGAATCTATTAATGAATCGATCCACTGATGAGGTCAGAGTCTTCATGACCTAGTCACCTCCCCAAACCCCACCTCTGGACATTGCTGCATTGAGGACCAAGCCTATAACATGAGTCTTTTGGGGACATTCCAGATCCAAACCATAACAATAAAGAACCATTTTTAAAAGAATGGAGAAAATGCAGTGGATTTAATGAGGAGGTTAAGAATTTGATATTGAAATGAATTTGCCAACAAAAGAAAAGAACAAAGAATTGTCTTCAAATAGTGTTTTAGAGAAGAAAACTCTAAAAGAGATTTTGGAGGACATCTAAATTAAACATCCTCATTTTTCTTTTTAATAGCTTTACTGAGGTACATTTCACATATCCATAAAATTCATTCATTTAAAATGTTCACTTTAGTGGTTTTAAGTATATTTACAGAATTGAGCAACCATCACGAGAATTTAAGTACAGATAATTTTACTTACCCCAAAGAGATAACCATTAGCAATCATTAACAACCATTTGCTCTTGAATCCACTACTCTATGTTATGTGTCTACAGATTTTTCTGTTTGAATATTTCATATACAGAGTCATACAGAATCTTTTGTTGCTGGGTTCTTAAACTTAGCATGTTCTCAAGGCTCATCCATGTTGTAGCACATGTCATTACTTTTTATGGATACATAATACCTCATTGTGTGGATATGCCACATTTTGTTTATCTATTAATCAGCTGGTGGGCATTTGGGTTGTTCCTGCTTCTTGGCAATGGATAATGCTGCTATGAACATTTGTTTCATCATGGACATATGTTTTCATTTCTCTTGGATATATATCTAGGAATAGAACTGTTGGCTCATATGGTAACTTGATGTTTAACATTTTGAGGAACTGCCAAACTCTTTCCAAAGTGGCTGCATCATTTTGCATTCCTACCAGCAACACATGAAGGTTCCAATCATAGCCTCACTAACATTTGTTATTGTCTCTTTTATTTTAGCTGCCCTAGTAGTTGTAAAGTAAAATTTTTACTATAGGTAAAAATTTAGGAAACTCATACCCTATGTCCCAGTTAGTCGTGAGTAAAATCTGAACTGCAGAGTTATGTTGTTTTAGAGACAGAGATGGAAGGATAACAACTGTTACTCTGGGTCACTGGGAAGGTATGGAGTTAAGCAAGGAAATGGGGAAAATACTACTAACGTTTTTCTTTTATATTCACCTATTGTTAAAATGGGCATTGTCTATACGTGTATTAGTTTAATAAAATAATATCAAACAAAAATATTAAAAAGCAAAATAAGACCTTCTATGTCTTGATTTCCAGTTCATTTGTTAACCCTTTTGGAGTTTGGGTGAAAGTCTTTTTGTGCAAAAGGATTATATTATACATATATAAAGAAACATAAACGTATTATATAATAGCTGGATTGTATACTACATTTTAAATAATATATATCTGTAAAATATTTAAAATACTAGTAAGATGAAGCTTGACCAAATAAAATCTGGGTGTTCTGTGTAACACTGGCTAAGATTTGCTGGAAAGTTTGAATAAAGGTGTTTTCAGATTACGAATTAGTTGCATGGAAGAAGTTCTTTTGTGTGTGATTAAAATGCAATCAATGGGGCTGGTTGTGGCTCAGTGGTAGAACACTTGCCTTGTATTCATGGGGCACTTGGTTTGATCCTCAGCACCACATAAATAAATAAAACAAAGGTATTGCATCCATCTACAACAACAACAACAACAACAACAAAATAAAAATAAATGCAATCAAGGGGCTGGGGATATAGCTCAGTTGGTAGAGGGATCCTTGGATTCTAATCTCCAGCATAATAGGAAAAAAATTTAAAAAGCACTCAAGCTACAGTTGGTCATGCCCTCCTTGTCATTTTTGAACATGGTTTAATAAATAGACTTATGACTTGATAAACACTGTGTTGTGCCATTTGGCAGATTTGCTGGCATGCTGATATGCTAGGGGCTATTTTTTCTGATCTGGTGCAACAATCTATGAAGATCATTTATACTTGTTTAGCAATTCACAAACTTCTACTAAGTCATTCTTCCAACACAAAGAATGAAATACATTTATATAAGTTCAAATATTTAATGGCAATGCCCATACGTGGATAGGCCTTAAAGTGGATAAATTTTGTGACCTTATACAGAAAGCATGGCAGACACAATTCACTTTTCATAATTTCATTTTCTAGGGACTATGTATATTCCTTTACAGTTTGAGCAAAACTGTTCAGTAGTTTTAGCAGAGCTAAAGTAAGGAGGTGGGGAGTGTTCAACAGATAGGATTGGGTCTTTAAAGTTTCTCAACACAGTTATTACAACTAATCACCTATCATCACTTTGTAAGAGTTATATTGGGGACTGAAAGCTTGATAATAAATATGGCAGAAAAGATCAAACTCAAGACTTAATGCAAAAATTCAACCAGTTGTGTAAGTATAAGATAATTTCTCCATGGTTTTCCTGTAACACCACTACTCTTCATTGTGAGAGGTAGTCTATAGGAAACCAACAAAAGTGAGTAGTACTTTATAAGGACTTTGACTATGTATTAGGGATAGCTAGGATCAGATCTCAAAAAGATAACAACAAAAGAAAATTCCAGAGACAAGAATCTACAATCAGCAATATGCCTTTGCATGCCCAAGAACTTCAGACCTTTGGAATGAAGGATAAGAATTAACCAATCATCATAGCAAGAATGTATACAGGCAGCAACCATGCCCTCCCCACCTTAAAAAACTGGTTCTAAGACACTGTAATGATCTATAGCTTGGCATGTCCTCAACACTAGTTATGCTTTCTAAGGAACTGAATTTGTAAACATACTTGAGATGAAAAAGTATGCTCCGTTGGACAGAGTCCCAGAAAAGTAAGTAGGGAAGACAATTTAATTCAGTAATCAATTGAATCTTACTATATATGTTTTAGGGTCTCATAATTTAGAGGGCACTATTCTAATGTAAATGGTAGAAGCTACTTTTTAAATCAAGGTGGGAAAAAAACCCCACCATACCCAGAATTTAGAAAACATACTTAGCTTTATTATTCCTCCATTGTTAAGCAACTAATAGTATGTTTCAGAAGGGCAGAGATGAGGCAGAACCAAATAAACACAGCAAAAATTCAAATGTACTACAAATTCACTTACTTCTCCTAAGTAATCTCACCTATCCCAATCATATCCATCATTGTAAAGTGTGTTGTTTCTTTTTTAAAAAAACACACACACATTTTTCTCATTGCCTCACTTATAGTACTTTGATTACTTATAGTTTTTCTTTTTTTTCTTTTTTTAATTGGTTGTTCAAAACATTACAAAGCTCTTGACATATCGTATTTCATACATTAGATTCAAGTGGGTTATGAACTCCCATTTTTACCCCAAATACAGATTGCAGAATCACATCGGTTACACATCCACATTTTTACATAATGCCATATTAGTAACTGTTGTATTCTGCTACCTTTCCTATCCTCTACTATCCCCCCTCCCCTCCCCTCCCATCTTCTCTCTCTACCCCGTCTACTGTAATTCATTTCTCTCCTTGTTTTTTTTCCCATTGATTACTTATAGTTTTTCTTAGTAACTTAATTTCTTATTGACTACCTCTTTATGTTAGATGCCAAGGGCAAGCTTGACTTAGCTCATCTCATTCAGAAGCAGATTCAGTTTTTCAGACACAGAAGCTTACACAAATTGGGAGACTTCTTTAAAGAAGAAAAACACAAATTACAAATGCAAAGTTATGTAAAAAAATTAGAATGATATGGAAATCCAAATATGTTAGAAAAAAGTAAATATTGGTAAATTCCATAAATGTTGCAAACTCTGGGAATATTACATAATATTTTTATTAACTAAATGCCTAGTATGTCCTTATAATACTTTTCATCTACATTTTTTTTTTGGTAGAGTGCTCTTTGGTAGCTTCTTTATACAACAGCTATTTTGTAATAGTATCTATAATGAGACTAGAAGAAAACACTTCAGTCTTTCTTGAAGTACAGTTGATCAAAATTTGTTTAACATACTGACATTTGAGATCTATAAGTCATTTCAACCTCATACTCAGACATAATTGCTGCTTTTAGTACTCTTATAGGTTTATACCTTATCAAAAGATTCTGATCAATTCTATCTCACACAATCTGCATCGCAATTTTAAAAAAAAATTTTAGGGGTGTGTTGATGACTGTAGATGCTGCATCATTCTATACACTCTGACTAGAAAGCTATAGTTATGGCTGCAGTGCAAATTGAAACTTCTGTTCACATGTGTCTACATCTGATGATTGGGAGAACTTTCCACAGTCTAGCTTAAGACATTTCATACATACTTCTCCACATCTACACATTTTTGGTAAGAGGTGCAACAGGACACACTCATGATGGATATACATTAGTTGTGCACCTACTGCAGTGAAACTAGGTGGCTCAGCATAGTGGGTAGAATTCTTGGTATTCCTGGAAGCTATTCCTTCACCCGGACATCTATCTATAACTTTATTAATCATAGAAATGACTGCAAACCACATAAATAAGTCAGCCTTCTACATCTGCAAGTTCTACCTCTACTGATTCAATCAAGAATGGAAAAATATTTTTAATTGTATCTATTTTGAACATGTACAGGCTCTTTTTCTTATCATTAATGCCTAAACAATTTAGTATAACAATGACTTACATAGCATTTACAGAGTCTTAGATGTAAGTTATCTACAGGTGATTTAAAGTATACAGGAATATGTACATAGATAATGCCAGTAGTACATCATTTTATTTATGGGACTTAATCATCTGCAGATTTGGGTGTCCTTGGGGGTCCTGGATTAGATGTGAATCACAGATACTAAGGGGCAACTATTTATTCCATGATACCTAAACTAAATGTATTACCAACTTAATTTCCCCTTATCTAGAACCTAAAATACTTATATGCTCTCTACCATCACCAAACATAAAGGCAAGTACTAGAGAGGGCAAGTCAAAGGGATAAGAGATCATTGTTAGCTGACAGTGGCCTTAGCATCTTTCCTTAGCACACTTTACAAAAACACATGACATTAGAACACAATGCTAAAGTCTCTCCCCAAGTCATGGTAAGATCAGGGCAGAAAAAGAAACTTGAATTTTCCACATCACCAGCTTCAATTTTTCTGTCCTGATCTCATTTGGGGCGCGCGTGTGTGTGTGTGTGTGTGTGTGTGTACATCGACAGGCATTTATGTCTCCACACAAACATAAGTCATGGGATCTTCAAAGGAATTCAGGCTGCTACACATATATATGCCACACTTTTACTTTTTGTTATAGCAAATAAACTTCACAACTAGAGTTATATTCCTGAGTCTCCAGGAATCCTCAATAAAACAGCCTAGGGACATTAAGGGAAATTACTTACTTGAGAGATAAGGGAATAAATGCCATGGAAATGAAAGTCAGGCTCAATCTGATGGCAGGAATGATCTGCAAGTTCACTAGCCAGCTGGTCCAGAGTGTTCACCCAGAGCTGCTGTCACCAGTGTGTGGCAAGTCGAGCCCAGAGGAAGAGGCCTCAAATGGGGAAATGGAAAACACCAAAGATCAAGTGTGCTATCTTGACGGTTAATACCCAGGACAGAACTTGCTGGGTGTCCTAAAATAAATCTAAGTGGAGAATCTGAGGTCCACCCAGCAAATTGGATTTATACAACTAGAAATAAAACAGGCAATGTTAGAAAAGTGTTTGAGCTCTTGAGACAAAATTTGTCCAGATTAGATTAAGACATATTTGTACCTAAAGGCAGAAGAGTGATGAGGTGACTTCTTAAGGAATTAATTACCAGTCTATGATAAAAGAGAAGGATGAAAACATATTCCAGACATAGACAAATGTAGACTTAAGGACAATTCTTTTAACACTCTTCAGAAATCATATAAGCCATTTAAAACCCTGTAATGTATAAAATGTTTTCCCATTTAAGGAAACAGAAAAGAAGCTGTACAAATTTTAAATGTGCCATTGGGGGAAAAAACAAAAACAAAAAACAGAAGAATCACCAAAATATTATTCTCCAATATTTCCTATTCCTAATAAGTTTTTCTTGAGTAATTTCCACGTGAATAGATATAAAACAGAATTTTGCATGTAGCAGGCAATGAAGCTAAAAAAAGACAAAACTTTTAACCCATCTCTAGATAAAAATTACAACTTTAATGATCCTTAGAACACTAAGTGAGAAAAATTGTAGAACTTCAATTGTACATAATACTTTCTTTTCTGAGGCTGTTTAAATCTTCTGGCAGACAATGTCTCCCATTCCTTTTAATTCGCCTTTGTGAATGTGACTCTCCAGACAAGGTTCTCACATTCATTGTCCCAGTGACGTCACATCTTCCATGGCAACACTTAGCCAGTCTTTTGTAAATAAGCTCAAGCAATTCTTGGTTGCCTTTCATTTTTTAAGAAAACTATTTTATGGATCCTTAAAATTTCAGATACCATATCTATTGAATTTCACACAAAATAAAATGCAATATTGAGGGAAATATCTTTTTTAAATTTTTTTCTTTGTTTTCTTTTGTAGAGGTAGAGATCAAATCCAGAGCCTCGGATATGCTATGGAAGGAAGCACTCTACCCCTGAGCTACATCACTATCCCAGAGAATGACATTTTAAAGCATGAACACAAAGTGGAAATTTAGATGAGTCTTGTAAGGCAAGATAGCAGGCTAGAGATTTTGGAAATGGTGCCAAGGTTATGTAATGATGTGCTCTCCCTTTCCAGCCCTTCACACTGCATGAATACAGACTTGGTTAAAAGTCACCTGCAGAGGTAAACAGCAACAGTGGTTTTGGAAATAAACAGCTTTCAAATAATGTCATTATTTTAAGAAAGAGGATCTGAAACTACAACTGTGTAAAAATATATTTACCTATTGACAGAACTAGGAAGTAATGTGCAAAAATGAAAAGAACCAGAGTGTTTCTTTGGTGAGAGAATGATAGAGTATTTTAAAAAAACTTTTAATCTTCTTGTTCTCCCAGCATCTCAGTAGCAAGGATTTGAAAATGGGTGCACCATCTGGTTGGAAAAGGAGAGGCAAGTGGTCTGACTGGTGGTAGACATGCTACCTGACTCTAACTTCTCAGGAGGTCAAGCTTCTTAGGAAACCCACAAGGTAGTGGCTATGACCTCAAAGGTACGATTAAACCTGGGAATTTCTGTAGCTCACTCAGAGGGAAGTAGTAACAGAAATAATTTTATACTTATTATCTCTCAAGACAGAGGGCTAGAAAAATAAGCAGCTGAGTTCTCTCTCCCTAACTGCTCCATAGATTTCTTTTACTTTTGGCTCTGAAGGAGACTGAGTCTGTTACTATGTATAGTCTCCTTCAACTGGCCTTAATGCCCAGTTCTACAAAGCCATCTATAAACCCAGAGACTTTGCAAATCTTTGGTAAAATAATAAGTGATGAATTATGTTATTTAAAGGCTAGAAAAGAGAGCAGCATGAAGAAGCAAATTTGGTATTGTACTGCCTTACTAAACTATGTGTCTAATTCTGAACTTAAGAAAACAACAGTGCTGTTTCATCTAAATAATTGTATTAATCAAGAGTAGAAACTTGGGGCAAGGGAATGTTAAAAAACATACCTGAGTTAAAAACATACCTCATGAATTAACAAATTTGACAGGCCTAAAAAGTCAAAACTATGTTTGTGGTTTGCCTCCAAAGTCTTGTCTAATCTGGAACACTTCTGTTGATTTTAACTCCTGTTAAGGTGATCTACATAAGGCAGCAACACCTTTGAGTGTTCTCACTTTCTTTCTCTTATTCTTTCTGACTTGTCTTTCTCTTTCTGTCCTCTGGTTTTTCTTCCTTCTTGTCCTTCCTTTCTATTTATTTATCTATTATCTGCCTGTTTATCTGGCTATGATCATTTCCCCCAAGTTAATCACTTCCCTGAGGGACCAGAAAAAAAAAATTGGGTTCCTAATATGGCTTTGTCAGTGTTCAAGGTCTATGATAGGTTGAAACTATAACTAAAGCTGAGGCTTCTTAGATCTGATGTCACCCTGTATTGACTCTGGTTAAGGGAGGATGCTTGGGTAGAACTCCTTCACAAAACCATATAGAAAGGCCAATGCATAAAATAAATATGAGTTCCATGTGAGAAAAGTATCACATAAATAAGACAGGAATTTATTTTAGCATCTCTGATATTCAGTATTCCTTTCTCTATTTCAGTAATAAAAGAAAATGCTAAAGAAACCAAAGATTTATTATACAAATTTTGAACACTGTGTCTCATTATTCTATATGCTCTAATTTTTGTATTAAGGAGATCACCTAGTTCATTGTGTATATATACCACAGTTTATTTATCCATTTATCTACTGAAGGGTATCTAGGTTGCTTCCACAGTTTAGCTATTATGAATTGAGCTACTATGAACACTGATGTGACTGCATTACTATAGTATGCTGATTTTAAATCCTTTGGGTATAGACCAAGGAGTGGGATG
This sequence comes from Callospermophilus lateralis, assembly GCF_048772815.1. Lineage (NCBI taxonomy): Eukaryota > Metazoa > Chordata > Mammalia > Rodentia > Sciuridae > Callospermophilus > Callospermophilus lateralis. The sequence goes on from NC_135320.1 coordinate 24,763,196, forward strand.
ATAGCTGGGTAAAATGATGCATTTGCAGGTAAATGGATGGAGTTGGAGAATATCTTGCTAAGTGAGGTTAGCCAATCCCCAAAAAACCAAAGGCCGAATGTTCTCTCTTATAAGTGGGTACTGAACCATAATGGGGAGAGAGGAGGCATGGGAGAAATGAAGGAACTTTGATTGGATAAAGGCAGGAAAGATGGTGGAATGAAATGGACATCATTACCCTAGTACATGTATGACTACACATATGGTGTGACGCACATTGTGTACAACCATAGAAATGTAAAGTTGTGCTGCAATTGTGTACAATGAATCAAAATGCATTCTGCTGTCATATATACCTAATCAAAATAAATAAATAAAAATTTTTAAAAAGGGAGATCAAGCTGGGTATGGTGGTGTACACCTGTAATCCCAGAGGCTTGGGAGGCTGAGACAAGAGGATCACGAGTTCAAAGCCAGCCTCAGCAAAAGCGAGATGCAAAGCAACTCAGTGAGACCCTGTCTCTAAATAAAATACAAAATAGGGCTGGAGAGTGGCTCAGAGGTCAAATGCCCCTGAGTTCAGTCCCTGGCAACCCCCACCAAAAAAAAAAGAGTTCAACTAGTTCAGCAAAGAGCAAGAGATTTTTGAAATTGATAAAGTTTTGAAGAAATCTTAGGAGGGAATATTGGAAAAGTCCTCGGAAAAAGCAAAAAATTAGGTAAGAAAATAAATGGTTCATGGGGCAAAAAAAAAAAAAGGAAAGTTGCTGAAAAAAAGAAATAAGGAGATGATGACAAAACAATTGAGGGCAGATTCTATAGGGAAAGTCCTAGGAAAAAGTCATTTGTGACATGATCCTCAAAAAGCAATATCTTAGTCAACAGATTCTCTTACTTAGAGTTACTGTGTTGCAACACAGTAAATAAATGAAAATTTGCTTTTCTTTGGGATAACTTAAGGTTGGTTAATAAAAGAAATAATGTCAATAGCTTTTTATTTTCCACTAAAAATATTAATTTTATGGCATTGAACTCTGTTTCAAAAACAAAAAGTCCAAATTATTCAAATGCCACTGCTAATGAATAACTTTTTTTTTAAAGGGGACTTTTGCCAGATAAATCTTAAATGGAAAAATGTAAAAGAAGTCAGGAAAGTAAAACTCAAAAAATATAAACAAAGTATGTTTTAGAAGTAGAGAACAGAAAACAGTAACACTTTCCCAAAACAAACCAAAACAAAACCTTCTTTGAAAGAGCTGAAATCCTCTAAAGCATAGATCTGGAAAAATCAGCAATTGAAATGAATTCTCAAGAATAGAGAGGAGATACTCTTAGAATTCTGCTGTATGATTTCTAGAAAGTTCCATTTTGAATGACAGTGCCTAAAGTATACTGTTCTTCATAGATCTACTAGAATTTAAGGTTAAAGGCAGTCTGATGAAAACATACCCCCTGATCTGCTGTTATCATCTTAATGACTATCATCAGCAATACTACAATTCTTTCCCTGAAGCAGAAAGGAAACCAGTTAGATTTGTAAAGCAGGCCTTTGGGATTTCTTATGGTCATAATTGGATTCCGAAATGTCAAAATATGGTATCCAGACATGTGCTGCTTAGAAAGCATAACTTGGAAAGATAGCCAGCATTCTGAGTTTTTATGTCCAATTTAAATAATGTTGGAGAAAATAGTCCTGTGTGGTCTTGAGCAATTTCCTCAACCTCTGAAACTTGTTTTCTCAACTATAAAACATGAATTAAAATACCCACTTGATTGGGTAGTTGTTTAAAATAAATGAAATAATGATTATGAAGCATTTAACAAAGGGCCTAGTTTCAGTGAGTGGTAACAAAAGTATGTGAATAATCAGATCTAACTTACCCCTGCCTCATGGAAACTGTTCCTATTCCCTGAGAATAGCTTTTGGGCAGATGCCTGCTCTACATCAGGGAGAGAATCCTGGAGAGCAGAGCTGGGGTGTTGCTGTGACCATGAAAGATCTGTCTAGAGAAGCATAGTAGAAGCAGCAGTACTTACGCAGGAGCAAGAAAAATATGGAAAGGAAAAATCGTAATGAATATTTTCAGAGTTCATAACTCTGTATTTTTACTAAAGATTTCAGGCAACTTTTAAAGCTGGAAGGAAGCTGAAAGAGATAATTTATGTAATCTCATTTCACACATGAAGAAACTGAGGGCTGATGAAAAACTTCTAAAAACTATGTGATTAGTGACTACAGTGGGAGTCAACTGCTGACTTCTACTCCAGTCATGACTTGACACCCTGTGTAACCTAGACATACACAAGTCTTCATGAGAGGCTTAGAAATGTCCATTGGAATTTTTGCTATAAGAAAGTGTTAGGATGGCCTTAGGCCTGAGCCTAAGCAACTCCATTTTAAAAACTCCAGTTTGAAACTTGCAGTCTCACTAGGCACACCCACAGAGACCTCTAGTATGGCCTCAAACAAGTTATTTCCCCTCACCCTGATAAGGGAGTGAAGCCCCTGGCAGGCTGTCCTCACCTGATAAGAGGGAAAGGCATGACGATCAGGGTGGAGACCACCAGACCAGATGTTTCTGACCCCAGGGTAAATGATGTCACTGAGAAATCTGGTGGTAGCTGATAAGGATTAAAAGGGGGGGGTCAAAAAACCCCCCAAGTACAGCAAATGAATAGGGATTCAGCCAGCTGAAGCAAGGATGCACTAGAGCTGGAGAGCCTGATGAGGATCTGACATCCCATTACTTGTCATCGTTTCTCCAGCCTCTGCATGATCCTCACCACTCTCAAACTTGTCTGGACCTACCACCCTCTCCTCAATGGGTCATCCACTCCATGCCCAGAAAATCCTGCCTTGGTTCTGGACCTGATCACCGCCTGTCTGAGTGAGAGTGCATCTGCTGGACATAAAGCCTAAGGCTTAAAACTTTTGAACTTAGCATGCAGAGGGAATGTCTGTCATTAGCCTATCATGATTAAGTGTGTTTTGCAGTGCTTAGAATTAACCTAGAATTGTTTGCTGTAAATTAATTAATCTAGAATAGTTTGCTGTGAATTGATTATGTCTCTTGCAGTGCCGAGCATTAAGGTTTGTCATTTTCTTGATTAAGAACCTATAGAGTGAAATTGTATTGAGTAATTTGAGTGAATAAAGCATTGAAAGGGGCAGAAGCACGTGGACATTCTTTATTTCTCCCCTCGACTGCATGTGTGGCAATTTTGCCCCCTCGTGTCAGCAAGGCACAAGAAAGGGAAGCAGATGACTGGAGGGTAGGAAGAGTTCAGGTAGTGAACCCTTGTTTATTTCTTTTGTTCTGGTGTGTGTGTGTTTTATGTTACTGGAGATAGAATCTAGGGCCTAACACATGCTTGACACACATTCTACCACTGACCATCACCCTCAGTCTGAGTTCATCTTTTTAGTGTTCTCTTATGTTAATGGAAAGTCAAGAGCATAGTAAAAATATTTCCAAAGAGGGATGATACTAATAACAGATTTATAAGAAATGTACACTTGATATAATAATAGACTTAAAGAATAACATTACAATGATCTTACTGCATGAATATAAATCATGTAAACTTCAGAAAGTATTTAATACCCCAAACACTTGAAGATAACTTCCAAAAGCACCTCCAAAATACTAAGCAATAGGAATTTGTTATAATTTTAAAAACATGAATATAAGCAACTTTACAGAAAAAGAGCGAATAAATCGTCAATTCTCTTTTTAGTGCTTGAAATTAACTTCTAATATTTGTCAATATACAAAATCAACATGTAGTTATAATGTGTTTATACACTATTTAACATTATTTTTCCTTTAAACTTTTTTTATATGTTGATTTTCATGAGTCAACCCAATATGTATACTTGTTAATTTTAATGATTAGTCCATCATGTTGTTAGAGTGCAATTAATGTATTTACCTTGTCCTTTGTTGTTTCTTGCTTTCTACTATATTTAGTATTTTGTTTAAATATCCTCCACACCAAGGCCACCTTTGGAGTTATTTCCTTGAACTCTATTCTGCAATGCAGATTTTCTAGGTCAAAACAATATGAATAACAATAGGTACTATTGTGTTCTTTCTATGTGTATTAGGCTCACCAGATATTACCACTGTTATCCTAAAGATAATCCTTTGACGTATTTATTAATTTTATCCTATGCTACCTGTAGGCAGACTGAGACTAAGTTAAACAATTTACCTATAGTGATGGAGAAAGGAAGTGCTAGAGCTAAACCTGAAACCTAATTCCACAAGACTCCAAAGACCATGCTCATTACAAAATACTGGTAGTCCTTAAACACTGTAATCTCAGGACTCCTTTACATATTTAAAAATTACTGAAGGGGGAAAAAACCTAGAGAATGAAAATGAAAAGCCAAATTAAAAGATCATATTTTCTTCTAATATTTATTTTTCAGTTGTAGTTGAACACAATACTTTTATTTTATTTATTTACTTTTATGTTTTGCTGAGGATCCCAGGTCCTCGCACATGCTAGGAGAGCGTTCTACTGCTGAGCCACAACCCCAACCCCTAAAAGATCATATTTAATACTGGAAATGAACAATTGGAATTTGAAATTGAAAACACAATACCATTTATATTAACACAGAAACAATGAACTAGTTTGGTATAAATTTGACAAAATATGTACAAGGTTTATATGAGGAGCATTGCAAAAATTTGAGAAGACATGCAAGAAGACCCAAATAAAATGGAGACATACTATGGGTTAGGGATATAGCTCAGTTGGTAGAGTGCTTGCCTTGCCTGTGCAAGGCCCTGGGTTCAATCCCCAGCACTACCAAAAAGAAAAAAGGAGAGATACTCCATACACATGAATAGGAAGACTTAAGTCATCAATTCCTCCCAACTTGGTCTATAACTTTAGTGCAATCCCACTCAAAACAAATTTATTTTGTAGAAATAAACAGCTGATTCTAAGTTGGTATCAAAAGGCAAAAGACGCAAAATAGCCAATATGGTGCTGAAGCACAAAGTTGAAGAACTGATACTACCTGACTTCAAAACCTACTATAAAGCTAAAGTAATTACAAAGACAGTGTGGTACTGGTAAAAGAATGTGACAGATAAATGGAACAGAATAGAGAACCCAGAAGTAGATTCATACAAATATCATCAACTGATTCTTTGACAAAAGAGCAAAAGTAATACAATGGGGAAAAAACAGTTTTTTTTCAACAAATGTGCTAGAACTAGACATTCCTATGCAAAACAAGTGAATCTAGATGCAGACCTTAAACCCTTCACAAAAATTGACTCAAAACAGATCATAGACCTAATGTAAATGTGAAATTATAAAACTCCTAGAAGATAACAAAAGGGAAATTCTAAGTGACCTTGTGTTTGGCAATGACTTTTTAGATACAATGCCAAATGCATGATTCATGAAGGAAAAATACGTAAGCTGGTCTTCATTAAAATTGAAACTGCTCTGTGAAATATAATGGTTAACACAATGAAAAGAAAAACCACAGACTAGGAGAAAAATCTTTACAAAACACATAGCTGATAATATATTGGCATCCAAAAAATATGAAGAACTCTTAAAACTTAACCCAATAACAAAAATCAATAACCCAATTAAAAATTGACAAAAGATCTAAATAGACACCTCAGCAAATAAGAGATGGATAGATAGATAGATAGATAGATAGATAGATAGATAGATAGATAGCAAATAAGCATATGAAAATATATTCTGCATCATATGCTAGGGGATCATAAATTCAAACAACAATAATGTATCACTATACTCCTATTAGAACATATACTCTAAAACACTGATACCACCAAATACTTGTGAAAATATAAAGCAACAAGAACTCTCGTTTATTGCAAACGGAAGTGCAAAATGCTACAGCCACTATGGTAGACAATTTGGCAGTGTCTTACAAAACTAAACACACTTTATCTTGTAATACAGTAATGATGCTTTTTGGTATTTCCCCAAACACATTGAAAACTTATGTCCACACAAATACCTGCCTGAGAATGTTTATAGATGCTTTATTCACAACTGCCAAACTTGCAAACAACCAAGATGTTCTTCAATCAGCGAATGAGAAGTTTAAGGGGAGGGAGGAAAGAATACATTACTGGAGCACAGGAGATTTTTAGGGCAATATAACTACTCTGTATAATTCTTTCATGGTGACATGTCATTATATATTTATCAAACCCATAAGATGGACATGACAAAGAGTGAAATCTAATGTAAACTATGAAGTTTGGTTAATAATATTGTATAAATATTGGTTCATCAATTGTAACAAGTGTACTTCAGTAATACATGTATACACATATGAAACACATATGAAACACTGTATGCATGAGTGTATACATGCATGTGCATAGGGAATGATATACAAAGGGAATGATAAGAAAATTTATAGGAATTTTGTATCTTTTCCTCAATTTTTCTGTACATATAAAATTGTCAAAAAATAAAATCTTTTATTTTTTAAAAAAGAAAATGTTATAGTCAATAACAAATTATAATTTGTTATAATCATGATACATTTATGATGTTTATGAATTTATAATCACTGTGGACCTTAAGGTTTTGTTTGTGTGAGTTATATGTAACAATATTTACCATGTTAGAAATATTTTTTGAAAATAACTAATAAAAGTCTATTACATGGTAATACAAATAACATTTTTGTGAACTAGAACTATATTTTCCAAAATTAAAAAATAGTGAAGAGTTGCAGTGTTTGAAAATCTTTTTAACATCTGGCTTAATGAAGACAGCTAGATTTTCATATTTGTTTTTTTGTGTTCAGACTGTTGTATTATGTTGTTTTTGTTGAAATATGTGAAGAAAGTCTAACTTCATTTATGTAGGCATTTGGGGAAAGGGTAGCCTTTGCATATAGTTGTGGATATTTTTCTTTGATACAACACCCAAATTCAACAAATGGAAGTTTCTTAAAGGCTAATGCAATGTGATATCTGAATGGGTATTTTCACCATGGCATGGTTTTGCAAATCAGGCATTCATTAGTTGTTTGAGAAATATTTATTCATTTTATTAAGCAAATTTTTTCAAATGCTGGTCCATTTTTATTATACAATAAAAATTACACCAATTAATATCACTACTGAACTCATCAGAAAACAAAGTATTAAGCACATGATGGTGGATCACATATTTCAAAATTCTAATATTTACTTGGAAATTTGTATTAGTCATGGACAACAAATATTATAAGGTATTTACCTTGAAGTGAAAGGCTTGCTCATTTCATTTTAGAGAAAATGCCTGTCAACTATCCAAGTCCTAATAACCATAGTTGTCTGCCAGTCATTCTTTCAAGTAAAATGAAGTTTCATGAAGAAAGCAGCTGCTTCAGTTCCCAGCACAAACAATGGTCCAAGTGTTTTTCTTGAGACAAATACAAGGACCTTATACACATTTCCCATTTCATCACACAGTGCATTAAGAAGTGGATTCCAGAGTTGACATATAATAAAATTAGTAATTTTTACTTCAAAGACATGAACAAGCTAAAACTGTCATTTTTGAAATGTGTGCACAGAGTAGTGAAGAACGCAATGAATGGTATAACAGTGGGCTTGGTTCCAGGAGTTTGACCAACCATTTCTTTCATGCTATTATTGCAAATGTCAACACAGTGAACAAAGCAAATGTCTCTGTCATCTTATGAAAATGATTTTGATCTTGTAAGACCCCCTCCCCTGAAAGGGAGACCATGAACCACACATTGAGAACCTCAACCACATTATATTAATAATGATAGCATAGATCTAATACGTGCCATTTATATACTTGATTCAGGCATACCTGTAATTTCATAAGGTGTATTACTGCTCATTATTAATTTGTTCAATAAATATTTTGTGTGTGCTGAGTATTGGATGAGCACAGGAAATGGATACTTCTCATAAGGAGCCTAGAAGGCACTGAGAAGATAGAACTTTCAAAGAGGACATCAGAAACTTGATAAATCTGAAATTTTTAAGATATGCGGTATATTCTTAATCTAAAAAACACTTTAAAACAAGGTGGATACAATTAAGTAATTATAAAGGAAAGCTATCAACAAGGAGAAGTGGAAAATTAAATGAAACATGATACATTTATGATGTTTATGAATTATAAACACTTTAAAATGAAGAAATAGATTGATGTTTTTATTGTTGGCTATTCTATGCACTAAATAGAAATCTGACAGAGAAAAATTACAAAGAGGAATTGCTTAGATTCTGGAACTGAGCAGATAATAGAGATTTATGGTTCTTTCTGTTCTTTCAAGAACAGAATTTGAATGTTTTGTTAGTTTTCAATGCTTTTATAATTATATTAAAACTATAGCAGAAAACAGATAACAATCTGATTAAAAACTGAGTGAGATAATATGCATTGCTATAATTTTCATCTTGAATGTCACCCAAAGGGACAACTTTTAAAGGTGTGGTCTACAAGATGGCACTCTTGGGAGGTAGTAGAACCTTTAAGAGGCAGGAACTAATGAGAGAACTTTAGGTTATTGGAGGAGGTATGCCCTTGAAGGGGATTGTGGGATCCTGGTCTCTTTCTTTTACCTCTTTTACTTTCTTGCCATAAAGTGAGCAGTTTTACACCTGCCTTTCCATAAAGCCCAGAGCAATGGGGCCAACTGAACATGAACTGGAAACTTTAACATTGTGAGCCCAAATAAATCTTTTCTCTTTATAAGTTGATCATCTTGGGTATTTTGTTATGCTAACAGAAAGCAGGCTAACAAAAAATATGGTACTAAGAAATTGGGCTGTTGATTATAGCTATACCTAAGACAATGTGGAAGAATTAGATTATTAGAGATGTTTGGAAACATTTAGAGGAGCAGGCTGGAGAAAGTCTAGAATTCTGTTAATAGACCTTAAAAGGGTAATCCTGGCAAGGGCTCAGAAGATCAGAATACTGACACGAGGACTGTATTGGGAATTAGATTTGAGGTTGCTCATGGTAACAATCTGGCAAAGAAGCTGTCTACTTTTTGTCCATTTCCTGAGACTTTGTATGAGATTGAGTTTAAAGGTGATGAACAAGTTCACTTGGTGGAGGAAATTTCAAAGTAGCAAAACATTCATGCAGTCACACGGGTTTCCTTGGATGCTTTTAGCTGAATAATCAGGAGCAAAGAGGAGCAGAACAGAAAAGTTTGCAGCTTGGCCAGAAACAGAATATGTATAAAGATGTGGCCAAGGAGAGTGTATTGCTAGTGCCAATAATAAAAGCCAAGTGCTTTGTGTAGGGACAATAGGAAAGATGCCTTGATGACAACTCAGAAATCAGCAAGGCTGTGGCCATCACAGACTCAGAGATACAGAAATACAAATTTGTTTCAAAGACTGAAGACTTTCTGGGGCAAACACATTTCAGAAGAAAACCTCTGGGTTCCCTTCTGCCCATGCAGAACTACCGAAGTAATCATTCCCCAGGATTTGTTTCCTCCTGTTCAGCTGGCAAAATATTCATGAACTTTTGCAGCTGTGGTTCAAGCAGGTCGAGGTACTGCTTACTCTGGATGGAGGCCTTCGCATCTCCATGAGTCTGGTTTTGTGGGCATGTACAGTGTAAGACATATGGAGTTATAGATGCTTCCACTAAGATTTCAAAGAAAAGCCTGGATGGAGGTCAGGCAGTGTATGTCAGGACTACAGTCCCTACAAACAGCTCTCAGTGAGGAAGCTACAGGAGTGAAGTTGAAGTTTCAGTGGGGACCCCAAGAAGGTAGATGTTCTAGCAACATGCAACACATGCAGAGGGAAGCTGCAAGCAGCATGAAAAGCCTTCCCAAGAGAAAGGCTAGGTGGGCTGTAACCAGTAAGTCCATAGGAGTGGTTTTTCCTTGGCAGCCTGCTTCCCCACACAGTACACCTGGATGCTAGACATGAGGATTTAGGATCTAATGTTTACCTTTTAGGTTTCAGTCTTTCTGTTGGTCTATTATTATTATTATTATCATTATTATCATTATTTGGAATAGGAATGCTTACCATTGTATCTCAGAAGTATGTAACTCATTCAATTTGATAGTTACAGAACCTCTTGGTTGAATTTGCCTTGAGTCTTTTTCTTTTCCCCCATGTGCAAATAGATGTTTATTACAGAATATTTTTTTAATTAAATGACTTAAACAAACAAAAAAAAACATAATACCATAAAGTGATAGGATGCAAATACTACAGGCTGGAGAGGTATGTTTGCTTTTAATGAAGGTACATATAATAAATTCCTATGACATTTGACTCTGAAATGAATGTATGAATTGGCCCGACATGATTATATAATTAATAATTTAAAGTAAAATATAAACTAAAATGCAATTTAAAAACTGGTATTAAGCTGTAGGAGTCAATTCGAGGTCAGTGACTGGAGAGTTATATAAAAAAAAAAAAATTGAGGTAAAAATCTTTAGGAAGAAATCCTGTGCCTATGTACGTCTGAAATCCAGGCTCGACTTCTGCTCTTGATGAATCCGATTCTGGAAAGGACGTATAAAGCCCATCACACATCTGTATCAAACCCAGCCTGTCTCTAAAATTACACATCTCTTTACAAATAAACATCAAGTATTAACAGCTAAAAGATGCCATTGGGATAAGCTCCAAAGTCTGCTGTTTTCACAGAAACATATTTTAAGGCATCATTTTTAATCTTGGAACTTGAAGAACATCTTCTTTGCTTTAACTGGTTTTATGTCTCCATTTTCATCTTCTTCGTAACTGGCAGGGTCTCTCTTCTTGGCAAACTGTTTTCCAGTCGTCCCCACCAAGGTCTCACATCTTCTAGCCACTGCCTCATCTGACACATCAAGCTCTGGTACTTCATCTTCATCTTCTGCTTTGTTTTTAGCATTCATTTGAAACATTAGTTTCTCAACTTTGGGATTAAATCCTCTGAATGACATTCTTACATAGAGAAGATCTTCACATAACAAGAAACTCTGCTGTCTTTCTCTTTATGCTCTGACAAATCCAAGTACCAGGGTTCTTCACTGATGATCTTCTTTTCTTCCTCTTCTAGTTGTTTCTTGGTTTCTGAGTTCAATCCCCTTTGTATGAACTTCATGAGCAGCAGGTTCTTGGACAACTTGGTCTTGTGCTCAGCCGCTATGCTGGCCCTGCCTGCCATGAGCCTCGTCTACCAGCCCCTTGCCTTGAGTCTTCGAGGAAACTTCAGACTTAGACTTTTGAGCAAGACTAGAAGAGTTAAGACTTTGGGGGTTTTTGGTGATGGAATGAATGCATTTTACATCTTGCAAATGAATAAGACCTTTGGGAGTCAGGAGTGGAATGCGTTAGTGTGGACTTGAACGTCCCCCATAGGCCCATGTGTTTAAAGACCTGGTCCCCATCACAGTGCTAATGGGAGCTGGTGAAAGCTTTGATAAGTGGAGCTTCTTTACTGGGAACATGCCCTTGAAGAAGACCATATGATTCTACTCTGTCTTCTTACCTTTTTTTGCTTCTTGACCCATGAGGTGAAGAATTTTGTTCTGTCATGAGCTCTTACTATCATGTGCTGCCTTGCCACAGACCCAGTGCAATGGGGCCAAACAATCATGTACTGGGACTCTCAAAACTGTGAGTCACCAGGTGCAGTGGCATATGTCTATAATTCCAGTGGATTGGGAGGCTGAGCCAGGAGGATTGGAAGTTCAAAGCTAGCCTTAACAATTTAGCAAGGCCCTAAGCAGCTCAGTGAGAACTTGTCTCTAAATAAAATATAAAAAAGGGCTGGGTCCTGCAATCTGTACATGTGGGAAAAATAAGAATTCATATCCCATTTGAATCAAATGTATGATATATGATATATCAAGATCATTGTAATGTTTTGAGCAACTAATAAAAAAAAAAGGCTGGGGATGTGGCTCAGTGGTTAAGTGCCCCTAGGTTCAATCCCTGGTACCAAAAACAAAACAAAACTTGTGAACCCAAACAATCTTTTTCTCTTTATAAGTTGATTATCTCAGGTATTCTGTCATAGTAACAGAAAATTGCCTAGTATGTAAAACACTAGGGCTTCTTTGTTTCAAAAAAGCATCATTCTCTTAGTTGATAGTTATCAAACATTTATAGATAACATCAGAAATTTTAAAATCTGAGCAATTTAAAGTGTCATGGAGTATTTTATGCTAGAAACATTAAAATAAGATAGCAAAATACTTTTTAAGGACTTCAATGGGTACAAAAATGAGTCAGACATAAATTCTGACTTCATGAAATTTAGAGTTTTCCAGAAGAGCCAAGTCATGTCTACTGAAGAGTAGTACATTTTTGTTGCTTATTTTAGCTGTTCAATATATGAATCCTCTGGTAAATACCAGAATTCTCCTGTTATGTGAGTCTTTCAGGGAGGCAGAGTCTTGCCACCTGCTATGAAAGTCGAGGAGTCAGAACTCTGCCATTTTGACTGTGGGCACATAATCTAGGATGAGACAAATGCTTGTGTCCACCAAGACTATGAAACTTGAACAAGTGATGAAAGATAAAGAATTGGGAGAAGAGATTGCATTGGTTTCTAGACCCAATGGAAGCATAGGGATATGGCATTATTAAAAGTGGTATCATCTTTGGTCAATGCTTCTGTACAGTTGACAGATTACCCCGCCCAACTTTTAGCCTTCCATCATTCTGTGAGTCTCCATCATGTATATGTATATTTGAAGAAATATAGTATCATTTATAAATCCCTTCAGAGGGATATAGCTGGCCTTCACAAAACAGAGATTGTCTTCATGTAAGGAGCTCAGGGAAGCCTTCACTGAGATGTAGCATTTATACTGGGTCACATGACATAGGGTTTGCATTTGGGGAGCCTTGAGGATGGATGAAAAGGAGTGAGTGTTCAATTTAGAAGAAATGGCATGAACAATGACAAGGAGACAAAAGGGCAAGGTATTCGAGAGACTAGAAAGTCTAGGATGCTAGATTTAAGGTTTTGAGAATATAAGTAACTTCAAAGATGAGTTAGGGAAATTGTTCCAAAGCTAGAGCCTTCTGCCTTCCTCACTCCACTTCTGTTCCCTTGTTTTCTAGAAGGATTGGTGTTTTTTTAATCAGTAAATTTTATTCATGCATGTGTGAACATTTTGTTCTTATTTCTTTGGGAAATTTCATCACTGCTACATTTATTACAGGTCTGAACAGTGTTTGGGATTCCACTTAAACATGATGAAGTGAGGGAGGGTCATCTGAGGATTCTTTGGCAGATGAAAATCTCCACAGATTATGAAAAGTATTTCTTCCAGTTATCTCTTTATGTGATTGAAATTTGCCTAAAGTAAAAGCAAATTGTTTCTTGTAGCTTATTCCACAGAGTTTTTAAAAGATATTGACTGTTTTGTGTTTTTACAAAATAAGACTCTGCTTAGACAGATTTCTTTTCACTTAAATCTTTTATTAATATTTTTGTTTTATGGCTTCTCTGTTCCTTTGTCACCTGCACCCTCATGTGCATACCATGGTTCTGCTTGTGCTGATGACTTGCAATCTGTCTGGTCTATCTTAATTGACAGCAGGTACAAAGCAATTATAACATTTTACCTGCTGGGGATTGCTTCAAATTGCTTGAACCAAGGAAATAGGTACAAGAGCTGAGTTGTCAAGGCCAACAAAATGTGTAGGCAGTATTGATAACATTTATGTCACCTACCATGGGCCCAATCCAAATTAAAGAACCAACATATAGAAAGGGACAAGGAAACTCATAAGTGTACAAACTTCAACTCGGTAAACAACTTCATCTTTCTTGGTCTTAGAATATTTGAAATGCAAAGAGAAAGTGTTACAGACTTTCTGAAAAGCTTTTCCAAAGGATTTCTGGGAAAATAGTAGAGGAAAAATTCATAACTTTGATGAGATAAATCACAACTTCTGATACCTGTAGAGAAGGGAAGCTATTGTCATGTTTGAAAATGCAGCCACCATAGCATTAAGGGGCTGTAGCTTCCACAAGTGTGGTGACTGGTCTCCATAAGGGTTTTGAAAGGGTGAACTCTTAGATCATATACATTGTCTCTATCCTTCCTACATCTCCTGGATGGGGTTGGGAAGACATTGTTGGATTTAAAAAAATGTCCAATATAAAATTTTAACATTTCAACCCCTTAAGAGTATGTAACTCAGTATCATTAAGTACAATCACATTGGTGTGCAACCATCACCACTATATTCAGAATTTTTTCATCATGCCAAGCTGAAACTTTATTCTGATTAAATGCTAAACTTTCCATTTCTCCCCACTATGTTTTGAATGTACTTTGTCCCTGTCAAAAGTTAAGTCGAAATTTAAATGATTAACTAATGGTATTGAGAGCTAGTAGGGCCTATAAGAGGTTATTAGATTTTTTAAGAGGGATTAATGCTTTTACTTAGAAATGAGTTGTTGCTCTCATAGGACTGGACTAGCTAACTTGAGAGCAGGTTTTCATAAAGCAAGGTCCCCTCTCATCTCTTGCTTTGTCTCTCACACCTGCATACCTCCTCTTTATACATGCTTGCTTCTCCTTTCCAATCTTTGCCATGTTTTGACACAGCATCATATCTCCACCAAAAGCTGAGCAGTTGCTGGTGCCTTGTTCTTGGACCAGAGCTCTGAGCTAAATAAACATCTTTTCTTTGTAAAATTTCTAGCCTTAGGTATTATGAAAAATAAACTAAACACACTCTCTTTCCCCAGCCCCTGATAACCTCTATTCTCCTTTCTGATTCTAAGGATTTGACTATTCTATATATCTCATATAAGTGGAATCATACTATATTTGTCCTTTGGTTTCTGGCTTATTTTACTTACATAATGTCATAGTTCTTAGATGATATAAAATTTCTTTCCTTTTTGAGGTTGAATAATATTCTACTGTATGTATATGCTACATTTCATTATGCATTCATTTGTTGATGGACATTTGGTAGTTTCTACCTTCTGATTATTGTGCATAATGCTAATATGAACATTGGTATACAAATATCTATTTGAATTTCTGCTTTCAGATCTTTGGGGAGTATAATCAGAGTGGAATTACTGGGTTTTATATGTTTGAGAAACTGCCAATTGAAACTGTCTTTCATACCAAGTGAACCATTTCACACTTTTCACCAGCAGTGTTCAAGGTTTCTGATATCTCTATGTCCTTACCAACATCTATTATTTCCTGTTGTGTATGTGGATTGATAGATAGATAAAGATATATGCAATACCCATCCGATGGGTATGAAGTGATAGCTCATTGTGGTTTTGTTTTGAATTGTCCTAATGGAAAATGCCATTTCACATCTTCATGCCTATTGATCACGAGAAAGTCTTCTTTGGAGAAATGTCTAGTCAGGTCTTTTGCCTGTTTTTGAACTATCTATCCTGGGAAAATGTTTTAAAATTTTGACCTTGGACATTTTTAATCATTCCATTTTCTAAAGTCAATGGTCACTACTATTAGTCATATTTACTAATTTCCAAGTGAAAAAATTTCACTTTAATCTAACTGAACTTTGAATACTGATATCTTCTATTCAAATAATTGTGAACTTTACTAATTCTTGGACAAAGCAGGTATTCCTAAAAACTATAAGTAGAAGAGTTGTTTTAGTTGCATTTAAAAGATCAATTGGATATATATCACTTATTTGCTTTATCTTGTAAAATTTTTATATTGAGTTGTTTATAAAATAGAAGATTTTTTGAGAGTAATTTCATATTTATCTCTCAACTTTAGAGTTATTTTCTTGGGTTTTTTTAGTTATACATAACAGTAGAATCCATTTTGATATAATTATACAGGCACGAAATATCTTATTCTAATTAGGACCCCATTCTTGTGGATGTACACAACGGTGAGAGTCACTGTGATGTATTCATATATATACACAGGAAAATTATGTCAGATTCATTCCACTATCTTTCTTTTGTTTATCTCCCCTCCTTTCCCTTCATTCCCCTTTGTCTAATCTACTGAATTTTTATTCCCCCTCTCCCCCTTTATTGTGGGTTAGCTTCCACATATCAGCAAAAACATTCTACCTTTGTTTTTTTTGGGATTGGCTTATTTCACTTAGCATTATAGTCTCAACTTTAGAGTTATTTTAGGTTTTTAGTTTTGAACTGAGAGTAAGTTCAGATAGGTTTTAACTGGTTCATTTAGAAATTTCTATGGTTTTCTAATCTAAAGTTCAGGGGATGCAGATGAACCCCATGATTGTTATGATTTTAACTTGAAAAGTGGATGACATTTGTAAGCATAGACCATAAGGTAGGCAGCTTTCGTGGCCACACACTCCCACCATCCATGATGTGCTTGCTGCTTTCCCACTAGCTTTTGGGCCAACCAGCCATGGTTGAAAGCTCCAAGACAACACTAGTTTGTTATGTTGTTATGTTATGTATTTATTTATTTCCACTTTCCTCCATTAGAATTGTAACTTCATTAGGCACTAGGGACCTTTCTCTGTCTTATTTTTATCCCTGGTGACTAGTAAAGTGTCTAACAGAAGAGTTAGTAAGCATATATTTGGTGAATAAACAAATGAATGGAAAATCCTGAAACTGAAAAAAAAAAAAAATTAAAGACTTCCTCCCCTTGCTTGGTATTATAATTTTAAGTAAAACCCTGTATATTAGGTTTCTAGGATTTGTGTAATAAAGGACCACAAAATTAGTGCCTAAAACAATGTAAATTTATTCTCCTACAGTTCTAGAGGTCAGAAGTCAAAAATAAAGGTGTAAACAGGGTTGGTGCGTTGCTCTGACAGAGAATCTGGTCCATCTCTCACTCTTAGCTTCTCGTTATGGCTAACCATACTTGGTGTTACTTGGCTTGTAGATGCATCAATACAATTTCTGCTTCCATTTTCACATGGTGTTCTCCCTCTCATTGCCACCACATCTCTATCTGCTTGTAAAGACATCTGTCATAATGTATGGGGGCCCATACTAGCTCAGTATGACCATATCTCAGTTTAAATAAATTTATGCACAATCACTCTATTTCCAAATAAGGTCTCATTTTGAGGTACTCAGGATTAGGATTCAACATATATATTTTTGGGAATGAAAGGTGGACAGACTCAATTAGATCCATCACACTCTATAACCAACTGCCTTTAGAACTTCATATTTCATTATTTTAAATATGTTAAGCATATATTTGACCCTAAGACAGGGCACTGGAATCAAGGTTGTAAGAAATGAAAATAACACAAATGCTTTATTTAAATATGTTACTATTTTGCATAAAATTGATACTTAACATGTTCAAAGATATTTGTTAGTGAGAAAAGATTTTTTAGTAATAGGTTTTCAGGTGCATTGTAAAAGATTTGTAGTTCTAAATAAGGCTCATTCTATTCAACATTTTACATTGTTATTCACAGGCAATGAAGGAAAGAGCCTCTTGGTCTTTATTGTTCCTGTTCACAGATATCAGGAGAGAAGAGTGTTTTCAAAAACAGAAAGTAAACATCAGATAGGCAATCATTTCAATATTTATAACCAGAAACTAAAACTTGTGATTCCACATTTGCCAGTCCTCCCACATCCCTTAATTGGACAGATGGGTTTTATACTGTGCCCTAAAATATACTGAACTTGACTAGTCTTTATTGTGGTGTTACTTTTTTTTAATATTTATTTTTTAGTTATGAGTGTACACAATATCTTTATTTTATTTTTATGTGGTGCTGAGGATCGAACCTAGTGCCTCACGCTTGGTAGGTGAGCACTCTATCTCTGAGCCACAACCTCAGCCCAAATGTTACTTTTTAACCTCAAGTATAGAAATGAATTTAGAAGAGTTGACCCTCCTTAAAATATCTTCTGCTTTGATACAGAATTGAGTAACACAATTGCCTTAGTTTCCGAGGGCTGCTGGGACAAATGACTATAAACTAGGTAGCTTGAAACAATGATAATTTTATTATCTTACAGTTCTGGAGACTAGAAGTCCAAAACTGAAGTGTCAGCATAGCCATGCTCTCTTTGAATGCTCTCTTTTTTCTCTAAAAAAAGAATCTATTTCATGCCCTTCTCCAAGTTTTTGGCAGTCCTTGGTGTTCCTTGGCTTGTACATGTAACATACCAGTCTGTCTCTGTCTTTATATGGTCTTTGTCGATCCATATGTGTACCTCTAAATCTCCCTCTTCTTGTAAGGATGCCAGTCATGGGATGTAGGGCCCACTGTGATACTGTGTAACCTTATATTTGTTATATATGCAAAAATCCTGGTTCTACATAAGGTCACAGGTACTAAGAGTAAGACTTCAACCTATCTTTGGAGAGACTCATTGCAACACACTATGATTGTTTTCATTCTTTGAATGAAAGTGACAAAACATACATGCAGCTTTTAAAATTCAATAGTTCGGTGTTGCAATAAACCCAGCAGCTTCCTGTCCCATTACAATACTCTACCATTTTTTTGCTTTGCTAAGGCAAGAATGTCCACTGCTTTTAGTTGTTTCTTAAATGTATTTAGCTCTCTACATTATTAGATCTCAATTTTTTTTATATTATCTGTTAATAGTCTACTGTGGACGATGAAAATGTAGCTAATAACACCCAAATAAATCCACACTTTTCATTATTATTCCTCTTTAAAAGGAAGTTAAGCTGTAACATTATTTTTGTTAAATCAATATCCTATGATTATCCTATTATGAAAATGTAACTTTTATAGAATGATCATATAAAGTATGATGATTGCATTTTTTTCTAACTTTTTTTTCCTCAGTGTCAGTAATCAATTTTTTTGGCTTAATTTTCTATGTAGGCATAATAAATTTATTCCCAAACTCTCTGCCAGACCTCCTCTGCCAGAGCTTCTCTCACTGTTTGGCCACCTCAAGTCATCTCTTAGTTTCATTTCCTCTCAAAGTCACCATCCTGCTCATGTGTGGCTTTGCTGTTATCTAGGTCTTCTCTGTAGTTGTGAATCAGGGACTGTCATTCTGGGTACTCCCTTTTCATTTGTCCTGCCTGGAAGTTTCTGTTTGCTTGATTCTAATATTTCCCTTTCTAGATTCCCTTATCTTTCTACAGTACAACTTCTAATAACTTTCTGAGAAAAGATACAGTGGGAGCCAAATACTTGAGTTTTTCAATGTGTCTGAAAAGTATCTTTCTTCTGCTCTCTCACTTGATAGTGTGGCCAGGTTTACAGAATCCTAAATGGGCAGCCAGAGTCCTTCAGACTTTCCAAAGCTTCATCTCATTGTCCTCTAGCTCCTAGTTTGCTGTTGAGATGGTCTCTGTCATTCTGATCTTCGATCCTCTGTGTGTGACCTGTTTGTATTTCTACTGTCTGGAAGATTTTGTCCTTTTATTCTGAAGCTTCACAATGATCACCTTGATGTACATCTCTTCTCTGTCCATTATTCTAGGCACAAACTTGACTGTCTCCATCTATAAAATGTGTGCTCTACAGTCCTGCTAAATTTTCTTGAATTATTTCCTTCCCATGATTTTCCCAATTTTCTCTTTCTGAAACCATTCTTATTTAAATATTAAACCCCTTGGATTGGGGTTCTAATTTTAATGTCTCTTTATCACATTATTTGTATCTTTAATTTTCATTTCACTTTTGGGAAGATAATTTTATTTTCTAATCCATTTATTAAATGTTTAATTTTTATTATTAAAAATCTAAAAGAACTATTTTGCTTTTTAAAAAATACCATCCCATTTTATATCTCACAACTTTTCCTCTAAGACACTGTTTTTGTTTGTTTGAGGGGAGTTCTCTATATTATTTCTTTTCTTTGTTCATTTCTTTTCCCCCCATTTTTTATTGGTTCATATTTGTTACACGTAACATTAGGATTCATTTTGACATAATTATAAATGCATGTTACATAATTTGCTCTAGTTCATTTCACATTACTTCCCATTGCCCTCCTCCTTTTCCCATTCCTCTACTCTGTACTGGTCTTTCTGCTATTTAAATAGTTTTTTTTTTTTTTTTTTTAAATTAGTGTCTTGTGGATGTACATGATGGTGAGATTCACTGTGGTATATTCATTTATTTACATAGGAAAGTCAGGTTGGATTCATTCCACTTGTTTTTCCTTATCCTGTCCTTCCTTTCTCCCCCTCAATACCTTTCCTTGACTGCACTGATCTTTTTTCTATTTTGATGGAAACTCCCCAATTTCTTTTCTCTTTTTTCTTTATTTTAGACTGGTGTCCACATAACAGAGAAAACATTTGACCTTTGACTTTCTGAATCTGGCTTATTTCACTTAGCATGACAGTCTATAGTTCCATCCATTTACTGAAAAATGACATGCTTCTTTATGTATGTATGTGTGCATGCGTGTATATATGTGTATGTGTGTGTGTGTGTGTGTGTGTGTGTGTGTATTTTTATCCATTCATTTTCTTTATCCATTCATCTGTTGAAGGGCACCTAGGTTGCTTCCAAAGCTTGGCTATTGTGAATTGTGCTGTTATAAACACTGATGTGGCTATATATCTATAGTATGTTGATTTTAGATCTTTTGGATATATATTGAGGAGTGGGATAGCTGGGTCATATGGTGGTTCCATTCCTAGTTTTTTGAGGAATCTCCACACTGCTTTCTAGAGTGGTTGTACAAGTGTACCTTTTTCTCCACAAACTTGACAACACTTATTATTATTTGTATTCTTAAAAATTCACAGTCAGATTGGAATGAGATGAAATCTCAATGTGCTTTTGATTTTTGTTTTACTAATTGATGGAGATATTGAATATTTTTCATATATTTGTTGGTAGGTTGTATTTCTTCTTTTGAGACATGTCTATTTAGTTCCTTTGCCCACTTACTAATTGGATTGTTTTGTATTTGGTTATTTATTTTTCTGGATATTATAGCCTTATTCTGAGGAGCCGATGGCAATGATTTTTTTCCCATTCTGTAGGCTCTCACTTCATACTCTTGTTTCCTTTGCTGTGCAGAAGATTTTTAATTTGATACCAACCCACTTATTGATTTTTAGTTTAATTTCTTGAATGTTAGGATCCTGTTAAAGAAGTTGGTTCCTGTGTTGACATGTTGAAGTGTTGGGTCTACATTTTCTTCTAACAGTTGCAGAGTTTCTGGTCTAATTCCCAGATCTTTTATCCACTTTCCGTTGATTTTTGTGCAGTCTGAGAGTTTGGGGACCAGTTTCATTCTTCTACATATGAATATCCAGTTTTCCCGGTACCATTTTTCAAAAAGGCTATCTTTTCTCCAATGCATATTTTAGGCATCTTTGTCTAGTATCAGTGTTTTAGTCAGCTTTCCACTGCTGTGACCAAAATACCTGATAAACGATTTTAGAGGAGAAAAAGTTTGTTTGGGGGCTCATGGTTTCAGAGGTCTCAGTCCCTAGACAACTGGACCCACACCTTGAGGCTCAATGTGAGACAGGACATCATAGCAGAAGAGCGTGGTAGAGGAAAGAAATTGGGGACATGCTGCCAGGAAGTGTGGGGGGGTAGAGTTCTGCTCTACAAATATAAAATATATTTGGCACAAACCCCAGTGACCTACCTCCTCCAGCTACACCTGTCTACAATTACCACTCAGTCAATCTCTATCAGGGGATTAACCCACTGATTGGGTTAAGGCTTTCATAACCCAACCATTTAAACCCTAAACTTCCTTGCATACACATGAAAGTTTGGGGGACACCTAACATCTAAACTGTAACAATCAGATTACTGTATTTTCGTGGGTTTGTGTTTCTGTGTCTTCTGCTCTATTCCATTAGTCTTAATGTCTGTTTTGGTGCTAGTACCATGTTGATTTTGTTACTCTAGTTATGTAGTATAATTTAATGTCTGCTATCATGATGCTTCCAACCTAGCATTTTTTGATCTCTTTGTTCATTTCTATCATCTCTTATATTATAAAGTTGTTTTTTCAAATTCTGGTAATGCTTATTGTTCTTTCATATGTCACATATGTTATTTATAACTCCCTGTGTCTGGGTAGGGTTTACTTTAGAATTATGTATGGCCCCACTCATTTGGATGGAAGACTACCAACTGATAGCACCTGTAAAATTTCTGTCTTGGAAAGGTCCACTTTTCTGAAAGAAACTTCCAGTCTCTTTCCTGAAGGATATAAACTTGGCTGTCGGCAAGAATGCTGACTCTCACTTATGACACCTCTTTTCATCCTATGCTCTAACTTCACCCTCAGTTATGCCTGGAGAACCCAATCTTCAGTTCATATGCAGAAGAGCAAGTTACCTGTCTACACAGAGTTAGGGAGGAGATTTGAGTGTGTTAATAACTTCAACTGATACTTCTACTTTTTAAGCTCACTTGTATCCTTACTTTCCCAGACTGGTGAAGCCTATATTTCTGAGATTTTTCTGGGTCTCTGGCTAAATGTAGCCTTCTCTACTTTTAGGCTTAAATTTTAGCTTTCTGTTTTGTTAACACACATATGATTTGTCCATTCACCTTCAGTTTGCAAAAGATGAATTTCTTATTAGGAATTTCCCAAATAAGAAAGGAATTTTCCTTCCTTTCTCTTTGTTCTTCAGGGTTTGCTTTATTTTCATCTTTCAATGTCAGCTAGTAGAGTTTGGACAGGAAATAAATAAGTACATGTATATGTATATGACCTGCTATTTTGGGATAGAAGTCCTTGGATTATTCATTAACATATCTCCATGGAGGTGCTTGTTGATTAGCACTGAGCTACTAAACACTTTCAGAAAACCAACTCTCAGGATAAATTTCCCTTCAGTTGTCTTTTTAATTTCAGTAAATGTTCATTACTCAAAATTTACATTTAGAATAGTTTAGGGATGTTAGATTAAAACTTTGATAAGCCCCTTTCAGTGAATCTGTTCAGGCTTCGAGGATTTGGGAGCAAAGTTATGCTATCTTCTATATACAACTACCCTCCGTTGAGAATTGTTCCATCTTACTCTGGGCTCTAATAGAAACTGAATGCTTGACCACAACCTATCAAATTACCCTGCAACCTGAGATGCCCATAATATACTAGACATATTATGACCCAGAAAATCATAAGTTTGGCCATGCCTAGGAGCACTCTATCATAAAGGGAAGTGATATATATGAATTTAAGCTCTAATTGGTCTTTGAAGGCACAAGTAAACTGTGTGAACAAGTGGCCTAGATACCTACCATCTCTAGGACTACATTGCCTCCTACCTCTCAACTCAGATCTAAGGCAACAATCTTTATGACATGTTGAGAAAAATATCTGTGATTAATTGCAGATAGTTCTGCATTATATGGTGCAGAAAGTGGATAGCACTATGGTCCTTTCCTAGAGTGGTCCTGAAGGTAGTAAAGGGAAATAGTATCAGTGGACTGAACTTAGAGCAGTTTTTTCTCATTTTCTCTTTGAACAGAAAGATATATGTATGAATCTATACGGACTGATAAGAAGTACCTGTTCGGATGAATGATCTGGAATTTGGAAAGAATATAATTAGAGGGCTGGGGTTGTGGCTCAGTGGTAGAGTGCTTGCCTACCATGTGTGAGGCCCTGAGTTCAATCCTCTACACCATATAAAAATAAATTAACAAAATAAAGGTATTGTATACAACTAAAAAATAAATACTAGAAAAAAAAGAATATAATTAGAGAATTGGTGACAAGGTCTGGGGATTAACTGAATGGACACCTACTGTGAATATATGTGTGTCTCATGTGAATATTCACTAAATAAGAACTCATTAGAGGGCAACCATTCAAATCAAGTGGGTGAAATGATCAGCCTTCTCCCCATCTATTCTTATCCTTGCCTAATGGATTCATAAAGAAAGTGGCAGGATGAAGGTTTTTACATGAGCTCAGTAGATGAATTTTCACTCAAAAAAGGTCAATCTGGCTACAGCTATCACTGAGTGCCTAACTTGCCAACAGCAGAGACCAAAAAATAAGTCACTATTCCCTGGAGGCATCAATCAGTTATCAGGCACATTACATTTGGCCACTCATACCCAGCCCTAGTTTTCTCATAGACACTTCTGGAAATCAATTTCCTTCCTTGTCTAAAATGCTTCTCTGAAAACCATATGGTTACAAATCACTTTAGTCACCATCCTGTTATTGTACACAGTATTTATTTAAACCCAGAAAATAATTTTCTTTTACTGTAAATAAAGCAGCAATGGGTTCATGCTCATAATAAGAATCCACTAATCTTATGCTGCCCATTACCCTGGAGTAGCTCATCTGATGTGGTGACAAAATAACTTTTTTTTTTTTTGGTACTGGGGATTGAACTCAGGAGCACTTGACCTCTGAGCCATATCTCCATATTTTGTATTTTATTTAGACACAGGGTCTCACTGAGTTGTTTAGTGCCTTGCTTTTGCTGAAGCTGGCTTTGAACCCATGATCCTCCTGCCTCAGCCTCCTGAGCCACTGGGATTATAGGTGTCCGCATCTGGCTTCAGATTAACCTTTTTATTATGGTAAAATTCACATCACATAAAGTTTACCATTTTAACCACGAAATACACAATTCAGTGTCATTAAGTATATTAACTATGTTGTACAACCATCACCACTATCTGGTTCCAGAACTTTCTCATCATCCCAAATGAAGCCCTATGGCTATTAAGCAGTTACCCCCATTCTCTTCCCTCAGCCCCTGTCAACCAGTAATTGGCCTATTTCTATGGTTTGCCTGTTCTGGATATTTCATTATAAATCAAATTATATAATGTGCCTTTCTTTTTTAACCTTATGTGTGTTCAAGGAGCATTGAAATCGGGTTTGTAAGACTCAGGCCATCTGGGTTGTTGGCAACACCTTGTAAGGCTAGATAATGTTTTCCAGGTTTTGGCATATGTTCTAAATCAGTGACTATTACAGTTTAGATACAAAGCATCTCCCAAAAGTTCATGTGTGAGGCAATGCAAGAACTTTCAGAGGTGAAATGATTAGATTTTGAGAAGTGTAACCCGGCCAGTGGACTCATCCATTGATATGAATTAATCAGGAGGTAACTGTAGGCAGGTAGGGTGTGACTGGAAGAAGTAGGTCAATGTAGGTATATGCCTTTGGGGTTTAGATTTCATCCCTGGGGAGCTGAGCTTGCTTTCTGCTTCCTGTCTGTCATATTTCGAATTGCTTTCCTCTGCTCTGCCCTTCTGCCATAATGTTCTGCCTCACCTTGGGCTCAGAGCTATATAGTCTGTTAACCATGGATTGAACTTCTAAAACCTTGAGCCAGTATAAATTTTTCTTCCTCAGAGTTGTTCTTGTCAGGTCATTTGGTCACAGTGACCCAAAAGCTAACCCTAGGAGTGGGATCATTGTTGTGAATGGCATGTATGGTTCAAAACCTTTGTAGCTGGTCTGTGGAAGGAGTTGTGAAATGTTTAGAGATGCATGCTGTAAAAACTTCAGAATGTTGTAAGCAGAGCTTAATGGGGGATTCTTCTTTTTTTTTTTTTAAAGAGAGAGAGAGAGAGAGAGAGAGAGAGAGAGAGAGAGAGAGAGAGAGAGAATTTTTTAATATTTATTTTTTAGTTTTTGGCGGACACAACATCTTTGTTTGTATGTGGTGCTGAGGATCGAACCCCGGGCCGCACACATGCCAGGTGAGTGTGCCACCACTTTAGCCACATCCCCAGCCCTTAATGGGGGATTCTTTTGGGAGCTCAGAAAACCAGAGTGCCAATAGGATTTGGTTAGTAGACTGGGCTTGAGGTTTCAGAGAAGGAGGGCCTTAAAAAATTGATCTAGACTCCTCTGATGTTACTCTCTGGCAAATAAGTTGTTTATATTTTGCCCATGTCCTGAGACTTTCTGTGAGAAAGTAAATTTAAAGGTGATGAACTAATCAATCTGGCAGAGGAAATTTCAGGGCAGCACAGCATTTAGGCAGTGGCATGAATATTGCTAGTGGCCTTTAGCCAAGTTTGCAATGATAAACAAGAACAAAAAGCAGAGTATAAAGATATGAAAAACTTGCAAGTTAGCCAGAAAAGTGTAAATAAAACTGGGGCCAAGAAAGTTGTGGTTGTTAAAGAGATTACAGCCACTAAACATATGCTAAGTAGTTGCCAAAGAGACACTAGGAAAGATGGCATCTCAGACTCAACTGAGTAAAAGTAAAAATTTCTTTGAGAAGAGACCATTGGAGTGCACAGCTTGTATAAGGGAACCTAGGAAGTTGTTTGCTATGCTCAGCCACAGAGACAGAGGCTGCTACAGTCATGGTCCTAGGAGACTTAGCTACTGCTTGAGATGGTGCTGGTTACCAGTGATAAGTCCTGTTTCCTCACATGTTGAAGTATAACATTAGAGAAGCACGCTGAAGCAAGCATTTAAGCATATAAAGCAGGGTTTATTTAAAAAGGGGGCCATAACTGGTATTCTGGTATCCTCAGAAGTGAGGATGTTCTGCCTTTTTATATGTCCTAGACTTCCCTTGTTCTCCTGCTCCCTTGCCTTCCTGCTTATGTGACGAGGCCCAGTAAATGCTGGGTGAGATGGCCAAAGGTGGGCAACAGGTGATCACTCCTAGGGAGGAGTGATGGGCAGGAAGGGGGCCCAGGGCAAATTAATTAGTAACTTCTACAACCCCCGTAGGGAGGGACAATTCCTGGGACAGGTTACTTTAGCAACAGATTGGAGCTGGAGTAGGTTCTTGATAAGGGTTGAGGAAAGGCTCTGAGGGAATTAACATTTTAATCCCTCCATTCTCCGGATCTGACCCTTGCCTATCTACCTAATTCTGGCTTCAATGGTAGCATATCTTGAGATCAATCACAGTGTACTAGTTCTGTAGGAGTCAGGATGCTGGAGTTAGGGAGTCATGGATGCTTCCATTGAGATTTCAAAGGCCTGGAAAGGCAGGCAAAATGTAGCAGGGCTGGAGTCCTTGTAGGTTGCTTCTGAGAGGATGACACATGAAGATGTGAGAAGGAAGGTGAAGGTGTAGTAGAGACTTCTGAAATTAAGAGATACCAGTAACATGAAATGTATGCCTAGTAAAGCTGTAGGAATCAAGCAGAGATAGCCAAGAGAGAAGCCATGTGAGCTGCAACCAGCAAAAGACCATAAGGGAGGAGATACATAAGCCCTTTGGAGAGAACATCACAATGCCATGTGCCTGGACATGGAGCTACAGAATTTGTTTTCCAAGCTGCATTTCAGTCTTGTTTTGGTCCCATCCCATCTTTTGGTATCCCTATTTCTCCCTTTTGGAATGGGAATGCTTCCTCTGTGTCATTATGTATTGGACATAGGTTAACTTGCTTTTGATTTTTATTCTCACAGTTAATAGTTTGCCTTGAGTCTCAGATGAGATTTTGGACTTGGACTTTTTGGGCAATGCTGGAGCTGTTAAGACTATGGGGACTCTTCAAAATGGACTAAATGTATTTTGCATTGTGAGGTAAGTATGAGCTTTTGGGAGTTAGGGATACAATGTTATGGTTGAGATATTAAGTGTCTCACAAAAACTCTTGTGAGACAATATGAGAATGTTTAAATGACCAGATTATGAGGATTAATCCACTGCTATGGATTAACCAGGTGGTAACTGCAGGCAAGTAGGTTGTGACAGAAGGAAGTAGGTCAATGCCTTTGGGGTTTATATTTTGTCTCAGGGGTGCTGAGTTTGCCCTGCTTCCTGTCTGTCATGTTCTGAACTGCTTTCTTCTGCTATGCCCTTCTGCCATGATGTTCTGAGGTCAACACAGTTATGGAGTCTGTCAACCATGAATTGAACCTCTGAAACTGTGAGCCAAAATAAACTTTTTTCCTCTAAATTGTTCTTGTTAGGTCTTTTGGTCACAGTGACATAAAAGCTCACGAAAATAGTGACAAATATACAGCCATGGTCCAGGATTCAAGGGGTAGGCTTGGGAGTGGATCCCCACTTTTACTCCTAGTGAAGCACATGCAAAATTTTTGCTTTCCATCTCACTTGAGACAGTCACTTGACTATTTTGAGCTTTCTGCTATTTAGCCAACATACCAAGAAGGGATCATTGAACTACCTGAAGTGATTGATCCCTTCCAAGCAGAATGATTGCTCACACCAAGCTGCTACACAATGGGAGAAGGAAGGAATACAAATGGAATGCAGGAGATTCTTTGGAGATGTTACATGGTACTTAGAATTACCAGGCTCTGTGATGTGACGTAATGGAAAACTATCACAATCCAACAGAAGTAGAAACTCTAATAGTTCAGACCCTTCAGGAATGCAGGTTTAGGTCTATTCAAAAGGCAAGGAACTACTAACAGCTGAGATATTTACTGAAGGTGAAGGGAATATTAAACAGGTAACTGAAGAGAAGGAAGATAGTTATAAAAATAGTAGCCATGACAATTTTACTAGTTGTAGATATAAGTACTGTAATATTTATGGGCATTTTCCTTCATTTTGATACATTTGTATATATATTAACCAACTTTTTATTTTTTTCTGACTGGGTACATAGCTCAGTGGTAGGATGCTTGCTTAATATGTACAAGACCTTAGGTTTAATCCCTGGCCTGTTAATAGTAGATAACCTTACAACTTATTTTGTATGTTTTGGAATGTCAAAGGGATATTGTGACCCACTAAGAGGAGGACTGGACATTGCTCAAAGAAGACTCTTTATCCTCTTTTGGGATAGGAGTGAGCTGATTTTGATTGTATGAGAGAAAGCTGCATTGTAAGGGCTAAAGTAGGATTCTGATGAAGGCTTTATTTAAATATTAATTAATAATATGAGGTTGAGGTGACAAGAGAAGTTCTGAGTAGTTTTATACTATCAATTTTTGCTACATTGGAACTATGTATCCCAGAACTCTCTTTCCTTTACAGTTCTGGTTGAAATTAGAACTGTTGGCTGACCCTAATAGAAACTCACTTTTTTTTTTTTTTGGTTCCCCATAATTTTCCTGGATAATTTTTATTTATTTATTTTTTTTACTACGTACTGAGGTCATGTTAAATGTGTAGATTAACTTAGGGTGAATTGATTATTTTAGTAGGTTAAGTCTTTCTATTCCAAGAAGAACATTCTTTTTAAACATTCAAGTCTACTTTTATATTTTTCCCATATAGAACTTCCATTTATATGAATCTTGCATATTTTGTTAAGTTTATTCTTAGGTCCTTGTCCTTTTGTTGCTTTAGGCAATGGGATTTCTTCCATTATTTAGGTTTAAAGTTTGCTCTCTGTGATCGATAATTTCATGTATTACTTTAACAAGGGTATAATGTCCAGTTTGGTTAAGCACTTGTCAAGATGTTGCTTTGAAGGTATTTTGTGGGTGTGATTAACATGGATCATCTGTTGATTTTAAGCAGATTACCCTCATTAAAGAGGGTAGACCTCAACACTCAGTTGAAGCCTTAAGAGACCAAAGACTCAGGTTTTCAGAGAAGCAGAAATTCTTCCTCAAGACTCCAACATAGAAACTCTGCCCTAGTTTTCAGCTTGTTGGTCTGCCCTGAAGGTTTCAGATTCACACCAATATTATCTGTAACATCAAATATTACTTGAATTTCCAGACCTGATGGCCCATCCTACAGATTTCAGACTTGCAAAACCCCACGATCATGAGCCAGTTCCTTAAAATCTCTCTCTATATACATACACACTATGGGTTTTGTTTCTTGGAAGAACTGCAACTAATACACTTCTTAATGCCTGCTCTGAAACCCAGAGTTCACTAGGGCAATTAATTAACTTACAGTCTTAGAACCTAATTCCTCATCTGTAGAACTGGTATAAAATTACCCAACTTATGTGGCTATTGTGTTAACACTGTATGTAGAATACTTTTATGTTCTTTGTTCATAGGTGCAGAGTAATCTACTATGATGAAAGAAGATATACCCACTTGGTGCTCTGAGTCTTATTAAATAATTTAATCATCCTGAGTTTCAGATGCTATTAAATGTGACATAGGTATTTTATTTGGTACATACTAATATCACACCAATATTATCTTCTGGGCGATTATATATACCCAGAATTCAATTATTACTTGAGGTTAGTTCTTGCTACTTACCTGTCAGGTGTAGGGCAAGTTTGTTCCCATGAACCTACTTTCAATTTAGATACTAAACACTACCACATGAGTTTGTTGTTAGACATAAATATGGTTAGGTGAAAGTGCTCAGCATAATCCCAACCATAGAGATGTTTAACGTATTTTCTAGATGTTATGAGAATAATTAGAGTTTCAAAAATGGGCTGGATCAGTTGTTGTACTAAAGAGGAGCTTATTGCTTCATCATCTAGTGAAGCCAAAATCTACAAGATCACAGTGGGGGTTATACTTCTTTTAACAATGAAGAGCAAAGAAGAAGAATACAAAGGAGACATTAAGTTTAAATATAAAAGAAAGAGATGCCACGGGAAGATGATAAAAGGTCTCATAGACTTTCATCCATTTATCCAATCACACGCATGTGGTACCGGATCTCATCATCAGTTGGAGAGTATCTAGTACTTTCCAATGCTTACCACCTCGCTCATGGTCAGTCATTGCAACTAAGAAGTTAGCCACATCAACAACTTTTCCAGCAGGGAAGAGCTTGTTCAGTCTGAAGTATCATAGGATGGAAAGCATTAGAAATAGTTCCTGCTGAAAAGCTTTGACAGCTTGGGGAGAAATGTGACAATATGAACGTGCAAATGACATATCCAGCTTACCAAACTGGTGAAGAGTTCTTTACCTTCTCTCGTTTTTCTAAAAATATGAAAAGCTAACAAAAAACAGTTTTGATTAGAAGGCCATGCAGTCTCCTTTTCCCCTTTGTCTTCTCAATATCATCATCTTTTTTTTTTTTTTTTTTTTCATTGCATACTCTTATTTCTTTTAGTCTCGGATTTTTTTCCACCCGTTCTGAGACCTCCCTCACCCCCTTCTCATTCTTGAGTTCTTGGTTCCCCTCTCCGCACCGCAGGCCCGGGATGTTCCCGGGGCCTCACCTGTCAAGGGAGCGCTGGAGCTTGGCCCCGCCAAGGGACTGGCAGTGACGTAGTAGGGAGGATGGGGCCCGCGAGGTCCGTTGACGTCACTGCCGCAGCGGTCCCGAACGAAGCCCAAGAACCGGAATTTTCAAGGAGAGAAAGCCGGCGGTGTCCCCGCGGTCAGGGCTGAGTGCGCCACGTGCTTTGGGTTTCTGGTGTCGCTACACCGAAATGGCACCTCTCCAGCGGGCTGAGCCCACCCCACACCCTCAGCGCGCTCCAACGCAAGAGTTTAAAGCTGATGGGGATACCCCCAAACCGTAGGGGCTTATGCGCACGCGCCTTGGGTTGCGGGGAGACTGGATGAGACGGATGGGGGAGGAGGGAGATGTGCGGCGGGAGGGGGTCCAGGACCGAGCGCTGGGTGCGGCACGGGAGGAAGGCTGCTCTCGCCTTCGGCCGCTAGCCGGTCTCTCTGGGCGCTTTGACGGCAGCGCGGGGCGCTGGGCCTGCGGCGCGGCGTCGTGACGTCACGGTGGCGGCGGCCGTGGTTGGCGCAGGGTCCGCGGCTGCAAAGTGTGAATGTGAAGTCAGGCTCCGGGGGAGGGGAGGGGCAGGGCTCCGGCGGCTGCTGCGGCCCGAGCTGGTCGCTGGTCCCGAGCCCGCGCGCTCTGGGTCTGGCCGCTGGCTACAGCCGCCTTCTTTGCACCGCTCAGCTCCATCCTTGCTCCGCTGTCCAGGACACGCACCTCTTGGCCCGAGGAGCCCTGAGGCGGCGACGTTCCCCTTCCGACTTTACCGGTGTTGCCCCGGCTTGCACCCAGTCCCCCTAGCCCGCAGCCCCGCGCGCGCGGGTCCTGGTAACCGGTGCCGCGGTCGCCGCAGCTCCTTCCCGCCGGCGACCGGGACGGAGGGCTGGGCTGAGGGAGGCGTGAGCGCGGCTTCTCCGTCCCGGGTCGGCGCGCGCCCGCCCTGCCCCCGCCTCGGCCCGGCGCCCTGAGCCGCGGCCCCCTCGCAGCTCAGGGGCCGGCGGCCGCGGCAGGGCGGGCGCCGCGCGGAGGCAGGGCGGGCGTATTCAATGGAAGTATGTTACCAGCTGCCGGTGCTGCCCCTGGACAGGCCGGTCCCCCAGCACGTCCTCAGCCGCCGAGGAGCCATCAGCTTCAGCTCCAGCTCCGCGCTCTTCGGCTGTCCCAATCCCCGGCAGCTCTCACAGGTAATCACCGCTGCTGCGCCGCGGGCCCACACTTGGGGGCTTCTGTCTTTTGTTTCCCTCCGCCCACCGGCTTCACCCTCTTGACACCCCTAGCCCTTGCCTGCACACTCAGCCCGAGCTTTGTTCATTGTTTGGGGATTTCTAGGCTGGCCCCTCGATTCGAGAGCCTTATTTTTCCTTCCTTGCGACTGTCCACCCTCTGTTCTCCGGCCTCCTCAAACCCCGGTGGGAACACTTTGACCCTCCGCAGGCCAGTCACTCTCAGTGCCCAGAGGTTTAAGCCTCAGGAATGATTTTGTCCTCCTTCCTCGACGTCTTGGTCTGGTAGTGGGGCCCCTTTTTCTTTGCTGCGGCCCCCACTCCAAGTACACCTGTTCACCTCTGACACACCTGTCCCCCCGTAACACTTCCCCCGCCCCGCACACACACCTGTGCCGGGTTCTACTCTCTCCCGCTGCAGCTCAGGCGCGCCCTGCGGTGCTCCCATAGTCCTGCAGTTCTCTCTGAACAATAGGCCTAGGTACCCCCGTTGTTGCCTTCTTCTCCCCTGCTCCTTCGTTTCTGCAAATGGACCTTAAAAGTGTCAACAGGGGAAGCAAGTCTGCAAAGTTGATAGCCACTAATCAGTTTTGTTTTTAATTTGGTAAAATGATTTTAGGAGAGAAGCCATTGATGAGCACTCTCAGGAAGATTTTGTTTGAATGGTCCAATACCAGTTGCTCCTGAGAATTTGTGGTTTTTCTTTGGTAATGCTCTTGGCCCAACTCCTTAGTCCTGGCTAATTTTGATTGCCAAATTTAAAGTAGGCTGGCAAAAAGAATTTTTTTTTGTTTGTTTGCATGTGAACTGAGTGCCCTCACTGCCTGCTGCAGTTAGTTCTGTGTTTATGATCACTTTTTAAATATTTTTATTTTCCAAATATTATTGCTTAATGTTATCTTCTATGGGGGTCTATTTTCTAACTCCAGTTGTATTCAAAGTATCTTGAACAAGGTCTGCATTTTTTTTTTTTTTTTACAGCTAATGTGGACAGCACCTTTTATAAATTTTGCCTATAATAAGTGTCCACTAAATAGTTATCATTTATATTTTTGCCTAAATTTTAGAAAGAGCAAGAGCCTATATTGAGTATCCTTTTGCAGTTTTTTTTTTAATTTAAAGCAGACTTCTTTCATAGCATAAGGTAGTATGCTAATGAGATCAGTGTAGACTTGTAAGAATGACTAAAATATGAAGTGGCATTTCAAATAATATTACATTATTACTAATTTTGAAGGTTAGATCTGTGACCTGTGGTTTTAATACTGCTTAAAGCATTTTCAGCTTCCAGAATTAATGTTGAAGAGGTATTAATGCATTGTTGAAAAGAGTTTTAATAGTAATAATTAAAGGTTTTTAATGGTGGCAACTTTTTTTTCAAATCTAACTATTATTTTACTTCCTCAGATTAACAGGCACTTCTAAATATTATTTTACTTCCTTAGATTAGCAGGCACATGACTAAGACCCATTTCCATTATGACTAAATAATAAAGGCAGTCACTGATCATTTATAAAAGTATAAAATACGCATAACATTTTTGTGTTCCCTGAGGAGAAAATGAATGAGAGGGAAGATTCCAAGGGATTTAAAATGAGGCTGATGCCAGGGGTGTTACCTGATGCCTTAATTAATCCATAGAGACCAAGTTTAATCTACACTTTTTGTTGATTTATTTTCTGGATTTGGATTTAAATGGGTAACAGAATTAGAAAATATGACTGTGGCAGATAAAACAAATATTGTAGGGTTACACATCATATTTGTTAATGAAAATGTTTTAAAAAGTTTCCAAATCCTAAAAAAAATATAAAGGAGCTTCTCAAACTTTGGACTGAAAGTTTCACAAATTAACACTAATACTAGACTTCAGGATGCTGAGATGTATGTTTATCATTATCAAGGCTTTGCATATTTTTTTTAAAATATTTTTTTAGTTGTCAATGGACTTTTTTTTTTTTTTTAAAGTGGTGCTGAGAATCAAAGGCAGTGCCTTACGTATCCTAGGCAAGAGCTCTACCACTGAGCTACGACCCCAGGCTGGCCTTGCATATTATTTAATAATAAAGTTTATGTTGATATTGACTTTTTGGGGGATGGAAAGGAATTTGTAATAGAAAAAAGGAAGTAGAAAACCTTGGGATCTTATTTAGAGCTCTATAAAATAAGTATTTGATTAAATAAAAAGTTTTCTTTACCCTGGAGTCTTTAGTTCCTAAAACCACAGTATAGAAATTATAAAATGTTTAGGCAGTTTTATAATTTTATTTAAGAGACTTAAAATTATTTTTAATACATTAAGTAGAAGTTATTTTAGTTTTATTTTTTCTACATTAAAATCGGTTCAAAACTAGCAGTCCTTTTTAGTTCTTTATTTTTGCCATCGTTTTGGATCTCAGTTCATAGCAGGTAATTAATATTTGTTGAATGAGTGAATAAATAATTTTGTTACCTTTGATCATCAGTTTTAAATTTGAAAAATGTAAGGACATCAAAATAAAGCAGTTACTTGTTTATCCAAAATTTTGTTTAGAACTTGTTATTAGAGACTAATAGATCCAGGAAATAAGCAGAAAAAGACTCTGAGGAACCAAAATAGAATTGGAGATCCACTCAAAGTTTCTTAGATTTAGACAAATTTTTCTTAGTAGTGGGATGAGAGGCAGCTATGACCATTTGCACTGATACCAGCAGAGGTTGACAGCAGACATACCAAAAACTAGGGATGGTAAGTAATACTCTTCCAAGCCTGCAAAGTTTTAAAAAGATACCCTGGGGACCTTTAGTTTAGGGCTTGAGTGTTGGTTACTAGGCATCGACATAACAATTATTTGAATAATAGTTATTAGTCAAAATATTGCCTACTAAAGTCTGTTTTTAAAAGTTGAAAGATTTGTACTAAAAAAAAAAAGATTTTCATACCAAACAGTTTTAAGTGTTGGTGCTTAAATGGATATACTTGGAAATTATCTGGAAAATTCATTTATGTGGAACACTAACTCTTCTAAGGATTCCAGGTAAATGAGGCATTGACTTTTTGTTTCCAGTCAGGTTGTATACTACCTTTTCAAGTGGTTAATATGAGTTTTTAAAATTATTTGATTAGTAAAGATAATAAATGAACTCTGTTCTTTGCAATTTGGGGATATCTATTGTTGATAGCTGAATTCATTTCAGACACATTTATCCTTCAGAACCAAGTTTGTTCTTAGGGGGAAAAAAACTATTGATAAGACAGAAATTGTGTCTTGTTCATCACTGATGCTTTACATAGATAGATGCTAAGGAAATGTGATGGTTGAGCTATGTATTGATGGGGGATGTCAGAGCACTGCACTTGGAGAATTATTTCAGTCTAATTTTCTACATACTGGAAACAAATATTATTTAGGTTGGACTTTTGAGGTTTAATTTTTAAACTATATCATAAAAAACAAGTATTATTGAACAAAATATTGGGACTTAACATGAAAAGATGTTTTTAATACCATAATAAGCCAAATTTGAATTCTAATTTAGCATTTGTCTTTTTTAAAAGAAACTATATCACAAATATTTATTCACAGAACATCTATGAGATGCCTTTTATTAAGTGTGAAAAAAAGTAAAGAATTGGTGGTTTAAGGAAAAAAATTCCTTGTGACCTTGCCATTCCTAGCCAGGTTTTCCTTTGTATGCCTTACCTTCCTTATACATACAAACTTCCCATTGTAGTCATTGTGTTTGTTCTCTCCTGTCTTTAGCAGTGTTTGTAGTATAGGATAAATTATGAATGTTCCCCTTGGGCCCAAAGTCCCTTGGATAAGAATTGGTTCCTTCTTCAGGAAGCTTACAGGATTATGAGGGGGAAAAGGTAGGATTATATGTGGTCTAACTAGTGTATTGGTGTTACCAAGGTATGATGAAACTACAAGGAAGGTACACCAAAATATCTGGGATAAATTAGATGTAGCTTCATGTAGTAGTTGAGACTTCTGCTAAGGACCACAGGTTAAGCAGATGTTTCTAGACAAAACTGGTCCAATGCAAGGGGGAATAGAAGAGAGGATCACCTGCATGGGTATGTAATATATAGATTAACACAATTGAATAGAACCTCTGTGATGATGGGCATGTTCTCTGCACTATCCAGTATGAAAGTCACTGCCAAATGTAGGTAGTGGCCACTTGAAATTTGGCTAGTATACTAAGGAAGTTAATTTTCAGTTTAGTTTTATTTATTTAAATAGCTACATATAGCTAGTAGCTACTATATTGGCAGAGCAGATGTATAGATCATTACTTAATGATCTTTAGAGGTATGTCAGGTTGATCTGTCAGCAACACATTTACCAAATGTTGAACATAAATTTGTGTTTTTAGGTTTTTGTTGTTGTACAAAAAACTTAATAACTTTACATTTGTTTGATAAGGTCTATAGAATCACTGGGTTGGGCCGGGTGTGGTTGTACATGCCTGTAATCCCAGCAGCTTGGGAGGCTGAGGCAGGAGGATCATATCCCTTTCATGTCCAGTCATATATTATATTACACTTTTACTGTAGTAGATGTACTATGGTACCCTGAGTTTCTTATAAATTACAGTAAGCAAGAATATGTGGTTTCAGGAATGTTGTTTGTACTATTTGTACTTATTCTTCCTTTTTTTGCATTTATTCTTTTGTGAAATCTCATTTGTATGTCCTGTACTTTATTAATCAGGGCACTTATATATCCACCATCTCTTTGTAAATGTGCATCATTCTAAATTACAGTAACCATTATAGTTGCATTTTCATAAGCCTGCATACAGAAGCTTATAACGGGATAGTGTGTGCAGTTGATGATTCCCTTTGCAAGGGACCTGTGCCACTGATTTTTGTGACTGACATTGAAAGTGTCTCTTGCTTATATTTTTCTTTAGCAGGACTTTTGGATTGTTGCTCCATACCTCCACCTGCTGGTAGAGAGGGCTCTTTATTTTCAGAATATGATGGCTGGAGGGAGAAGACAAGATGGCAAGTCAGGGCAGAACAGAATATGGGGAAGAAAAATACATTGTTGCCGCAGTCTCTGGCTGGGCACAAATCACGAGTCTCCACACAGCTTGTAGATTCAAACAGCAATTCTTTATTCCCGAACTCACACCGGCCGTCTACAAACACGTTCTGGGGGAATCCACATTCTCTGCCCAAATCCACTTCTCCCAAATCCACTACTCTGCCCAAATCCACTCCGCATGGGCTTCTGTCTCCCAAAATATACTGTCTGACCCTAAGCACTCAAGAGGAACTCAGCAGCAGGATACGCCCTATTCTAAAGGGGGAACACCCTAATCTCCTATTATGCTAAACTGCCCTATTCTAAAGGGGGAACACCCTAATCTCCTATTATGCTAAACCCCCCTATTCTAAAGGGGGAACACCCTAAACACGGATCCTGCCCTGGATCCTGCCCTGGTCCTTGAGCAAGGTCACCTTTCAGAAGTCCTTCCACTAGACAGCATGGGAGTAAGCTGGCAAGGAATTTGTCATACCTACTTGGCTGATGGCTCCCAGCACATTGTCAGTCGAATAATTGCATTTCAGCAAAGGCTACACTACTTGGAGTTTTGGATAGACCAAACTTCAGCTCAAGATCATATAAAGTATGTGGCAAGAGGTGCTTTATAAAGATGCAGTAATCTTCCTTCAGTAATAATTATTGTTTGTTCTATTTTGGGTGTAATTTCTACATATCAGATACCTTAAATGGTGTTTTAAATCTTTATAAAACCTCTCTCAGATAAATCACAATGGTGTTATTTCCATTTTTTACCAAGGAGTAAACTGAGCTTTGAGGTATTGAGTAACTTGTCTGAAGTATCATGTGATCTTTGAGAAAGGCTTGTCAAGGTCCACCTCCCTCTTTTAATCTGGTCTACCTGAACAGTAAAGGTGAGTGGAATATACTTAGAATTGTAGGTTCATGGATTGTGGATTTTGTTGGCTTATGGATGTGGATAGGAAAACAAAATTTGATGGACTGTTTGGCATGATTATTTGAAGCCATAACCTTCACTCTGGCCTTTTCAATCCATATATGGGGTATTTTGTTGTAGATGCCATGTTTTAGGAATATGCAACTAAGCTAAATCATTATCTGAAGGTAATGACCAGAGTGATAAGGTGCTTTGAAACTAACTACTTAGTTTGATGAGAGACTGAAATAATTAGAGACATTTAGTTTAGAGGTAAAAAGACTCAGATTTCAGCCATCCAGGGTGGGAATGGAGGTGGGAAGTTGTTGGTGAGAGATGACCAAAATTTGAAGAACTGTCACGTGAATGAGAGGAAGGAGAAAAGGAGTGGGACAGTGGTTGTATGCTCTCAGTTGCTTCACCTTGTTCCTAATTTAGAGAAGATACAAGCTTCAAGTTGTGATTTGTTCAAGGAAACACAACAAGGTAGTGGGAATGGGTCACTCTGACCCTAAAGTCCGTGGGTTCTCTTCTGCTTCCTTTTATCACGTCTGAAAAGGATGCTACTTCAGAGCATAGAAAAAGAACCAATAGCTAGGAATAAAAGCTTGTGTTTGACCACACCAGTAGTCTAATGAACACT
Source organism: Callospermophilus lateralis (assembly GCF_048772815.1). Classification (NCBI taxonomy): domain Eukaryota; kingdom Metazoa; phylum Chordata; class Mammalia; order Rodentia; family Sciuridae; genus Callospermophilus; species Callospermophilus lateralis. The sequence continues at coordinate 24,801,952 of NC_135320.1, forward strand.
TTAAGAAAGTATTATAGTTTGTCAGATAATTTAATTGGTGTTTTTCATCTTTATAAAAATTCTCTGTTGATATTACTCCCGTTTTTACCAAGGAGTAAACTGAGTTTTTTTTTAATATTTATTTTTTAGTTGTAGTCGAACACAATATCTTTATTTTATTTATTTATTTTTATGTGGTGCTGAAAGTTTTAAGGCATCAGGCACCTTGTTCAAGGCATCATATGAACTTTGAGATGGGCTAACTCCCTCAGTTTTAATCTGGCCTTTTTTGCTTTCGATTGATAAATTTTTTTAAAAGTGAGTGTATAAGCTGGATGTGATGGCTCATGCCTATAATTCCAGCAACTTGGGAGGCTGAAGCAGGAGGATGACAAGTTTGAGGCCAGCTTCAGCAATCTAGCAGTACTCTAAACAACTTAGTGAAACCCTGCCCCATAATTAAAAAAAAAAAAAAATTGGCCTGGGATGTGGTTCAGTGGTTAAGCATCCCTGGGTTCAATCCCTGGTACAAAAAAGAAAAAAAAAAAAAAAAAGAAAGAAAGAAAAAATGTATAGTTTGAAGGTTACACTTTGTGTTATACTTGTAAAATTGTACATTGTTGTTTTTTAAGTTTTCTGAAGAGCAGTTTGGCAACTGAAAATTTTAAAAAATGAATACTTAGAGGATTAATGTTTTGCTTGGTAATTTACTTTTAGGAATTTATCTTAAGCAAATCTTAAATTAAAAGATTAATCTTCAAGGATGTTCAGCCCATTATTACTTTTTGTTGTGAAGAATTGGAAACAACATATAATTTGTAAATGGTTGGGTAGTCTTGTGGAATATGATATTTGTATTATTTCTGTATTAGATAACCACTTAAATGCTTTGAAGAATTTAATGGATATTAAATTTGCAAATAGCTAAATTAATTTTAATAGTTTTTATTATTCTAATATCATATAGCCACTAAAATGCTTTGAAGAATTTTAAGACTATTTAATCACATGGTGAAATGCTTATAGCATAATTAAGAAAAAAACCCCAAGATATCTACAGATATCGCAGTTTTGTCACATGATATGCATACATATGCGTATTATACAAGCTTGCAAAAAGGAAAAAAAAGCTAGATGTATTCTAAAATGCTAACTGAGATTTTCTCTGGATGGTGAAATTTTAAGTCATTTTAAACCTTTTCTTCATAATTTTATTATTTTATTGATTTTCTTCTATTAATAAGAATCTGTTTTTTTTTTTTGTTTGTTTGTTTGTTTGTTTTTGGTGAGGGTACCAGGGATTGAACTCGGGCACTTGACCACTGAGCCACATCCTCAGCCCTATTTTGTATTTTGTTTAGAAACAGGGTCTCACTGAGTTGCTTAGCGCCTTGCTTATTATTATTATTGTTTTTGCCGAGGCTGACTTTGAACTCCTGATCTTCCTGCCTTAGCCTCCTGAGCCACTGGGATTACAGGCGTGTAGCACTGTGCCCAGCCAAGAATCTGTTTTTTAACCAAAATAACTTAGGAATATAAAGTCAAGCCAGTTGTATTTGGACCAAGGTCTCCAACAGAGTGGGAGCTCTCATGATTATAAATTCTCAGTTAGAGACAGTGGAGATAACAGCTTGAAAGATACTTGGATGAGAATATTGTCAAGGGATTTGACTCTTGTGGTTCTATCCAACTGGTTCCTTTCAACTTCACTATTCTCTAAGTTTTTGGGAAACTCATATGTATGACAGGTATAAGGTATAGCTCCAAGAATTATCAAGTTGTGTCACCCTCCCTGGGAGATGTTGGGAAGTAAAATGGTATGATTATTGTTTTAAAGAAGAGCTGGTGAAGAGGTCTTGTCCATGGACAGTGGTGGAAGGAAGGGAAATAAGAAGTCAGGAGTTAGTCCTTGGAGCTCTTTTCCTTTGGAAGATACAAAATATTCCTGCTTTTTTGGTTTGGGAGTTCAGATAGATCATGAAGCAGGCAACAAAAAGAGAGGAGGAAGAAGCAGACAATTTTCCTTTCTCTTTCCTTTTCTCTTACCATCTTTGCTTCTATGTGTGTATGTAGCAGGAGATGGATAAGAGTTTACTTGAGCATGTTGAGTTCAGGTGTCTGGGGAACATTTGAGTAGGGAGTCCAGTAGGCAGTATCTTAAGAGGAAGGTTAGGTCTGATGTTGGATTTTAACACAAGGGTTTTTAAACATTTTGTTCATATATTTCTTTAAAGAGCTTAAATAACAACAACAAAAATTGTACCTTCTCACACATCTTGACTTTTTCATCTAATTTTTTATTTTTTATTTTTTTGGTACTAGGGATTGAAGCCAGGGGTGCTTTACCACTGAGCCATATCCTTAACCCTTTTTATACTTTATTTAGAGACAGGATTTTGCTAAGTTGCTTAGGGCCTCACTAAGTTGCTGAGGCTGGCTTTGAACTTGCAATCCTCCTGCCTTAGCCTCCCGAGCCCCGGGGATTATAGGCATGTGTAAGCGTGCCCAACTCATCTAAATTTCAATATTTGTAAGTGATATAATTTCTGATGTATTGTTTAAATCATGAGGCCCCATCTCTTGAATTTTCTACCACCTCTTAATAGTAATGCTTTGTTGGGGACTAAGCCTTTTACCATGCAGACCTCTGGGGAACACCACACTCAACTATAGCAAGAATACTGAGAAACTTCATTTACAACTTTAGTAGATGGTAATATAAATGCTTTATTTTAGTCTATCACCCGTGTTTTTTTTTCAGAATTATTTGCATAAAACAGCAAAGTGATCAATAATCAAAATTATTTTAATGCTTTGTCAGGTAGCATCTAGATTTGATTTTCCTTCCATTTTCATGAAATTAGTGACACCTCCACTTGAAAAAAGATTTGATACCCAGTGTTTAGAGTAAATAATTCTTTCAGCATATGAATATGTATACATATATTTTTCATACTGGGATTAAACCCAAGGCTTTGTGCTTGCTTTGCAAATGCTTTATCAACGGAGCTAAATCTTAGCCTTTTAACAATTTTTTTTTTTTTTTTAAATTTTGAGACAGGAACTTTCCTAGTTGCCCAGGTTGGCCTCAAACTTGTGATCCTCTTGCCTTGGTCTGGGATTACAGGTGTGTATCTGTATCTGGCTCAACATTAATATTTTGAACTGTCGTTTTGGATCTGTAGGTGATGTTAGACCCTAAGACAGTTCTTCACCATAAGTTTTTTAAGAAAGTGTGAGAATTAAGGTTTCATTTTTAAGAAGTGGCAGAAATGAGGAAGAGGTGAAGGGGGATAGGAGGCAGAGGTAGAGGAAAATCAGCATGTTGCATCAGCATTGGTTCTAGAAAGTTGTGCATTTGAAAATTGAGGACCTAGTAGTCAATAACCCTGAAACATTCCATGCTCATGTCTTCTAGGAGTTTCATAAAACAGTCTACTGGTTTTCTGTATTCCACTTCATTGCTGTATTTTGCCATTCTTTATAGCTACACAGAAATAACACCTGATACATCTGTCAAAATTTTCTCTTGTTTTTGATTACTCCTAGTACTGGATCTCTATACTTCATCTCTCTTGTTCTTCTTTGAGAATGAAATCAGGATATCAGGGCTTGCAAGTGACCACATAAATAATTCCATTCCCAACATTTTAAAGATTTAGTAGCGTAGGATCAGCAGATTATGTGATTTACCTAAGGTCACACAATTAGAAAGTGGAGAAGCTTAGGACTGTAAATTTAGCTCTGCCAACTTTTAATCTGTTGCTTTTCTCACTATATCCCTGCTTCCTTGTAAAAGGATTGATCTGTAGGATTTAAGTGGTGATCTTTCTCACAGGAAAATTATTCCTGTGAGTGGCATGTCTTTTTTAATACATTGAAAGCATCTGTTTATAGATGAGTAGTTATTTGAAAAAGTTAGAGTACAAACACTCAATTCTGAAATCATTTGAGTTACTTCTAATTAAAATGTAATCAGAGATAAAGTAAAACTGTTCTTGAAAGCGTAATGGGCCAGTTGGAAAGATAGCATTTGATTTATTGAAATGTGATTTCTGTACAATGTAATAGGAAAAACTTTTATGAAAGATATATCTCACCTGCACTTTAAAATTAACTGATGACTGAAGCCTTTTTCAACTTGGGGTATAAGAGAGACAATATTCCTGATATACAAAGAACTAACTGCAGCATTTTGTGTTTACTATGTATGAAGTGATGAGTAGTGGAATTTTTTTAAAAAACTTTTTTCATTTTGTTTTTAGCATGAATTCTTCAGAGCAAACATTGTTTTATGAACAGCAATGGATTTATCCTTAAAAATAATAAAAAGATTGTTACTTTTAACGAGCAGTACAATCAAATTCTTATGAAAATAGACTATGCACTAGATAATTGGCAGAAGATGCAAGCATTTCTAAGAAGAAACAAATGTGGAAATCATGTGTAGCATCTCTAATAACCAAGAAAGTGCAAATAAAACTGGGGAGGGTAGGGGAATACTTTCGCATTGGCAAAGACAAACAAAACCTACTGTTAGTAGGGGTGTAAGAAAATGGATTTTCTTACATATAGAGTTGGAGTATCATTTGATTCAACCAATTGAGATGGCAGTAAGTTTATATTGTACAAATGAAAATTTTAAGTGGGACTACTAACCTTTCTGCAGCTCTGGAATTTGTCCAAAGGAGAAGTTGTAAAAATTTGCTAAGATAATATGTATGCATAAATTTTTGGTAACAATTTATAACGTCGGTAATGATGAATATGTGGATTTATGTCAGTGTTCAATAGAAGGGATTTCTGTACAGTCTTTTTTTTTTTAAACATCAGAAATTTATTAGTTGCTCAAAAAATTACATTGATCTTGACATATTCTGTACAGTCTTTAACCTCTATTCATCTGTATGTTGAGGGGATCAATCACCTCCGATTGGTTTGGGGGATTGGTTAGATTAATGGTACTTTAATTCTGAAAACTGTATCCAGTAAAATAATGCCATATAGCCAAATTTGTCACAGGAAAATGTACATAACAACTTGAGTGGGGGAGAAAACTCATTGCAGAGTGACATGTTGCTTTAGCTTACTAATGCAACTTTCTATATAACATGTATTTGTAGTTTTTCATCAAGAGAATTTTATATACAAATGTATGAATATATCCAAGTCAGTGAGTTTGTTCAGTATACTGTTAAAAGGGGCTCTCTTTGGGTAGTGAGATTTTTGGTAATTTTTACTAATTTGTACTTTTATAATTTTTGCAGGGATGGTACTGGGGATTAAATTCAGGGGCACTTGACCACTGAGCCACATTCCCAGACCTATTTTGTATCTTATTTAGAAGCAGGGTCTCACTGAGTTGCTTATCACCTTGCAATGGCTGAGGCTGGCTTTGAACTTGTGATCCTCTTGTCTCAGCCTCCCGAACTGCTGGGATTATAGGTGTGTGCCACTGCACCCAGCTTATAATTTTTGTTAAGCAATGAGAAAATATATATATATATCATAAATCAACAGCAGGTTTTTGCAATCTTCCCATTTAAAAATAGCTTATATTTGTTAGAATATCATTTAAGTAGAATTTTAAAATTATTAAAGAGACTAGAGTCTAGTTAGTCAATAATTTAATCAGTACAATATGTGAAAATGAGTTATTCACCATTGTATCTCTGTTACCTGGCACGTAGTATGTGTTCAAAGGTGTAAATAAATTTCTATTCTTTTAAATTTTTGTTGTATTAAAATAAAAACATAGTGTTTTAATGTATGGAGAAATACACTGCATTCTTAATGAAAAATGAAGAAAAAGTAAGTATGTGATGGCTAGTTTACAAACAAATTTTGTCTACTTCAAAGCCCTCAAGAATATTTATGGGATAGAATCTTAGAATATTAATGTTAGGAGAGACCATGGAGATTAATCTCCTCAACATACAGATGAATAGAGATTAAAGACATTATAGAAATCCCTTCTATTGAACAGGTTTGGTTTTGACTTTTCAATGTAACCTGAACATTTTTGAAATGGATGACCACTTTATAAGGTAGTCCATTGGTGGGTTAAGTAGTATTTACCAAAAATTCATGTCCAGCAAGAACTTCAGAATGTGACCTTATTTGGGATAAGCATCTTTGCAGATGTAATAAAGTTAGATGAGGTTGTGTTGGATTAGGACAGGATCTGAATTCAACAACTGGTATCTGTGGACTCTCAGAAACTCAGACACACACAAAGAAGCAGCCCATGTGAATGTGGAGGGAGAGATTGGAGTGATACAGCTATAAACCAAGAACAGCAAGGATTGCTGGAAGACACAGACACCAGGAAGAAATGAGGAACATGCTCCTCTAAAGCATTCAAAAGGAGCATGGCCCTGTGAACACCTTGATTTTTAACCTCCAGCTTTGAGAACTGTGAGACAATAATTTCTATTATTTTAAGCTACCCAGCTTGCAGTACTATATAATAGTAGTTCTGGGAAACAAATACAAATGGCTTTTTTTTTTTTTTTTGAGAGAGAGAGAGAGAGAGAGAGAGAGAGAGAGAGAGAGAGAGAGAGAGAGAATTTTTTAATATTTATTTTTTAGTTTTCGGCGGACACAACATCTTTTTTTTTTTTTTTTTTTGTATGTGGTGCTGAGGACCAAACCCGGGCTGCACGCATGCCACATCCCCAGCCCCCTACAAATGGCTTTGATTGTTTAAATTTTTGTGTTCATACTTTGAATCTGTGGACACTTACTGAACAGTGTTTATGTACTTGTGCTTTGCTGGGGGTTATAAGTAAGACATGTTCTTGCTGTCATTTTTGGTGCTTGGTCCAGTAGGAAAAACAGCAGTGCAAATACATAATTACAGTATGTTTCAAGAACATTTTCTCATTAGGATAGTGTACGAAGTTAAGTAATGGCACTCAGAATTGGGAAATTGTGAGAGGTTTTACAAAGTGAGATCTTTGTACTTGATTTCAAAGACCCACTTAGGCTGGGCATGGTAGTCCACAATTCCAGGGATTTGGGGAATATCACAAGTTAAAGGCCTGCCTGGGCAATTTAGTGATACCCTATCTCAAATAAAAATAGGAAAGGGCCGGGGGTGTAGCTTAGTGGCAGAGTGCCCCTAGGTTAAATCCCCAATACCATTAGAGAGGGGGGATGGGTGGGAGAGGGGGGAAGAAAGACAGACAGATAATGGAATCAACTTCCATGGTAACTCTGCTTTATCCTACCACCTCTTGTGCTGTTAGTCCTGCCTTGTTTAGGTCACATTTGACCTGCTGCAGTAGTCTCCTGCCACTAGAATTCTGTCTCCCCAGGTGGCTTGAAGTAATTTTTTTTGTGTGTGTGTGTGTGGGGGGGGCACCAGGGTTTGAATTCAGGGGCATTCAACCACTGAGCCACATTCCCAGCCCTATTTTTTTGTGTTTTATTTAAAGACTGAGTTGCTGAGTGCCTTGCAGTTGCTGAGACTAGTTTTGAACTCACAATTCCCCTGCCTCAGCCTCCAGAGACCCTGGGATTACAGGTGTGTGCCACCTTGTCCAGCTTGAAGTAATTTTTTAAAATGCAGATTATGTCATTCCTCTGAAAACATAAGTGGTTGGTTTCTTCTCCCACTCAAAATTATATCCAAACTCCTTTTTATGGCATGGCCCCACATAATCTGGCCCCTGCTGCTTTTTCAGTTTCATTTCTTTTCACAGTGGTGTTTTTTTTATTGTCAATATACCAGCTTTGTTCCTATCTCTGATTTTGCTCTGGCTCTAATCTTGGACACAGGATCCTCCAGTGTCTCCTTGACATTCAATCTTTGCAAAGGAAACTTCCTTGCCTGCCCTGCCATTCAAATAGCACACCCCTTCCCCCAGTCTTATCATCTTGTTTTATGTGTGTCACACATCACTAACTTGACTTTTGATCTCCACCCCCACCTCACCTGCCACCTCTGCCGCTTTAGGATATATGGGAGAATGTGTGGTCAGGAAACAGGGATCTTGTTTTCACTTTTTATTGCGGTGACCCTGGTGTGCAACATACACAGAGAAAGGGTTCTATACAGAAGAATGAAAAAAACCTTACTTTTTTAATTTCATGCTTATCATTTCAGAACATATCATGATAATTTTTCTTTGGACGAGTACCAAATTGTATACCAAATATTTTATACGATTATAAAATTTCATTTTATAATCCTACCTTCATCTCTATCCCCTTTCTGACTTGGCCTCTGTGACACCGAAGCTCTTATAATTTGTAAGTTTATGTAAATTTCACTTAAGAATGCACTGAGATTTAGAACAGTACATTGCCCACAGCAACACAGCTGTAAGTGGTGTTTCTAGGATTTGAACTTAGATATTTTTCTAACTAGAGCTGCTCAAGTGCTGAGCTGGTGTGGAGGACGATCCTTTTGGTGAGTGGGAGGTATAAATCCAGAATTAGAATAGGAGCCCTATCCTTTTGGAATAGAAATAGCAAACACTTATTATTTGTATCTATAAGAAGAACTGGGTGATAATTTGTTAAAAGGAACTTTAAAAAGTAACTTGATTTTTTTAGACTAGAATTAATATAAGCTTGTTATAAAATACATGAAATATACAAAAAAAGAAGAAACATCATCCATAGTCCTACCACCTAGAGATAACCACTGTTAACATTTTAGAATATTTTAATCCAGTATTTTTTCTGTGCAGTAATGAAACATTGTGATGATCATCTTTATACATAAATCTTGAATTTTGAAATCATTTCCTAATATAATTGCTAGATCAAAACAGATTGTCAAAATTTCTAGAAGGGTGATGCCAATTTATGTTTCCATGAGCAGTGCTTGGATGCCTTTTTATGTGATATTTTTAGATTCCTTTTCTTGGACTTTTGTTGATATTAAATTTGTAATATATGTTTACTATTAATTACCTGTATCTTCTATGACTTGTTAAGATCTATTGGCTGTTTTTATTGGCAACTTAGCTTATCAGTCAACTTTTGAGTTATATTAAAAATGACCATTTTGTCATATTTATGCCAAATATCTAGTTCTTTTCCTTTAATTAAAGGGTATTCTATTTATACTGATAAACCTTTAACAAGTCTTAAGTCTCTTTAATGATATAATGGGAGAAATTTATTATTAATAAAAGTTTTTAGTATTTTAAAATCTTCCACTTGTAAATCTGTCTTTAGCATACGGATTCAGTAATGATCTTTTTCATTTTAATGGTTGAAACAAATTATTGCCTGGCTGTCTTTCTGTATTTTCAATGAAAAAGGAAGATGACAGTATGAATATGTTTCCTATAACGAAGAATGTGAAATTGGAGGAAAAAATTTTATGCTTGGGAAAGTATACTGAAAATGAGGGGCCTGCGAATTTACAAATGTACTGCTGAAGCACTGTCACTTTAAGGCGACTGGCACACATAGTTTTTGGCAAGAAATCTTTTTAATTATGTGATACCTCCAATTTTAGAGTAAGAAAAATGAAAAAATAGGACCTATTTTAAACAGCTTTTTTAAGATCTTTAACTTTTTGAAGAGAATTTATATCTTACATTATAAAAGATTTTTTTAGTGTCTTATAATATTAAAATAGAACAAGATAATCAAAGATAAAGGCAGACATAAGTTATCTGAAATGTGTAGAAACAACATTTTGAGTTTTATTTTTTCTTTATATCACATTGAAAATATTCCAACTTGATTTTTAGAGAAAAACTTTCTGGAAGTGACTTTGAGGATTTTGTGGTTGGCTTCAGATAATTCCATTTGAGGTGTAGTTTTAATAATGTTGCAGAGGTTTTCCACCCTCTTTTCTCTCTCAGCAGTGTTTTAAAGTGTCTTATTTTCAAATTGTGATGTGTTAGACCAGGAATCAAGTGTGCTGTGCTAGAACATAAAAATAAACTTTTAGAATTGTATTTTTATTTATTTTAAAAAATTTTAGATCCTGATTTTGTTGCATAGATCACATAAAAGTATGTGTACATAGTCTATAAATAAATGCATTGAAAGTGTGGAGAATGCTGCCTGAGAATGTCTTTATTGCTATGAATTTTTCATCTCTCCCTCCAAAGCAGGTGGGGCGGGGGTGCAGGAAGCCCATGCAAAAATGAGTACAACATTTCAAAGGGTTCTTGGAATCTACTCATTATACTCCTAGAATAACTGGATTCCCATTTATCCAAAACCTTCCCTGTCGTGAGTCCAGTTATCATCAGCTTTTGTCTGTGAATTTATTTGACTTTCTTAACTAATTCTGGTTTTATTCTTTAAGTTTGTACTTTGCACAGCTGTCCTTGTCCATTGAGCGTTCTGACTTCAGTGTGTTTAGTTAGACTATGAGCTCCTGAAGAGTGGACACTGTTTAGCTTTGTTCAGCATAGTGCTTATACTAAGTAGATTTTCAGCAAACAGGGCATCAATTATCAATCCCGTGGGTGATGCAGTCCTACTGAGAGTACAGCTTTCTGCTGTACTCATGTGCCCTCCTTTTTCCAACTTCCCAAAATGCCTTCCCATCCCCTACAATGGCATCCAGTCTTTTCTGTTTTGAAGTATCCTGTGCCATTTCAAGACAGCCACTACTAATTGTTAGAGGATTTCTGGAGAGCATCTTGAAGGAGTGTTAGCTGTTGCATTTCCTTATACAAAGCTGGTAAATGATATCAGCAGAATGATGGGCAAGTTTCTAAGCCTAAGACATTCTAAAAGATCTCTGGGTTCTTCCTGATGCCTCTGTTAGGTAACCTTTATCTTCAACAATGTGTGGGATATAACCCTGGTCAACACTCCCCCTAAGCTTTCAGCATAAGTATGGAACTAGAACCAAAAGGTAGTGGCTACAGAATTTTGCTTGTTGGAAACTGAATCAGCTCATTTAGGTATAAAACCATAGATTTCCTATAGAAACACAGTGGGAAACATGTAAGTAGCTTTAAATTTTCTTGTAGCCACATTTTACAGTGAAATTAAATTTAATGTACTTTGTTTAATTATATCCAGAGCATTATTGATTTAACATGTGATCAGTATTATGAAGATATTAATGCTATGTTTTGTTTCACAGTTTGGGATACTAAGTCTTCCAATTTCAGTGTGTATTTTACCCTTGGAGCACATCTCAATTCTGACTAACACCATTGTAAAGTACACTATTGCAAAGGGGCTAGTGAATCTCATTAGCACAGCTCTAGAAATAACGACATTTTATGGAACATATTTGTAGGGGGTCAGGGAAAACTCTTTTCTATAATTATATTTGTTGTAGTTTTATAATATGGGGTTATGCATATTACCACCTTTTCAACATTAATTATTAGGCTTAGCGATATCAAGGTTCTGAATAAATAAACTTCATTTTTATAGAGATTATGTAGCTTCAAATATGAAAAGATAATGAAATTTTAGCTTTATTTTACATTCTTTGAGTTGAACTGTTTTAGTTTCTTGGTTTTAGGAGAAAGAAACTTTAAACCTTAAATTGCTATTTTATGAGAAGCTATGCTTGTCACAGAGGAGCTAGCACTCATCCTTCAAATAGATTTTTAGATTGAGGGAGGCTGTTGGGTGAGAAAAGGCATAAAACTTTTTTTCTTTTGTTGCGGGGGAGTCAGGTTTTAATATACCTCCTTGCATTGAAACTTGTTTTCTGAAAAAAAAAATACAAATACTCAATATAAAAAAAGTAGAAAGGGTTCACTTAATTATGTGGTTAAGGATGAAAGCTAGTGCCCTGTGGAACATGAGTAGATGGTTCTTCATTTCTTAAAGAATGTTAGGTAGCTAGATTACAGACTAAGCACCTTGCATTGGAACATCAGCCCGAGGATCCATGCTCATGAAAGCAGTTAGGATAAAAATTTCTTAAATCTGTTTGAAACTTTTTCTTTATTTTTAAAATTGAAGCCTCAGATGTTTAAATCAATAACCTCAATTTTAAAAATTGTCTATGTAATTGAAGCAATATTACTGAAAATTTGGAAGAGGATAACTATTAATTATCTTCCATCATAACATTTAATGTATTTATATACATATCTTAAGGTAGTTGTGATCATTGGATATTTTAATTTTGTAGCTTTTTGGAATGTAATATTTTTAAAAATATAGATATGTGATGTTAGCCTTTATCATAAGCATTTTATGTTGTCACCATATGATAACTTGGAAGGATATGTAGGCTGGTGAAGTACTTCTGCTCTGTGAAGTGATACAAGATCCATTTGTCATGGTTGTCTGTGACCTGCTTTCAAATCATACTTGAGCCTATGGGAAGGGGAAGGATATAAAATTCAGGGCAGTTGTGCCATCTCTTTTGTTCATATTCTAGTAGTGAGAACTCAGTCACATGCCACACCTGTAAAGAGACTGGGAAATGGAACCCAAGTGCCTGGTTATATCCTCAGGAAGGATCTGAGAATAGATTTTGAAGGACAACTAGTAGTCTACCAGAACTTGTATAAATTAGTCTTAGCAACCTGTAATCAAGAAGGATTATAAAGCAGATTACAGAGGAACAATTTTTGTGATTTTAACTTTTTTCCCCTTTATTTGTATTTTATGCTGAATTCATTCCTATGCCATAAATTGTGCACAAATTTATTCTGTGCCAAAAGTTTTTGTTTGTTCAGTTTCTTCTGGGATATCTTTTTTCTTTTTATTATTATTTTCTTCTGTGCTACCTCCTCTTCTGGTTTAGGAACAGTTTGTTCCTTTTCAGTGAGGCTCATCTCAACGTGGCAGGGGATCTCATGTATGTGTTAATCCGATCATGAGCTCTATAAGCATTATGGTGCACTTTGGGTGCTGTATTCACCTGGATATATTCAATGACCAGAGAATCTACATCTAAACCCTTAAGTTCAGCATTACTCTCTGCATTTTTAAGAATGTACAGCCAAAATTCAGACCTTTTTCTGGGCCATTGACCCTGTGTCCATCCCACTGTTTGGCCTGGGCAAATCTCCCATCTCCACTGTTGTAATGCCGGAATGGCACACATTGCTTCTTTAAACGTGACATCTTTCAGGTACTTCATTGCTTCTATAAAGTGACATCTTTCAGGTACTTGATGGCTTTTTAGAAATGTATATCCTTCTGAGCAGTTTTACAAAGTAAACATGAAAATTCAAACCTCTTGATTTATATGATTTTGTGGGTTTTTCTGGGTCAAGAGAGCAGCAAACCATTTTCACAGGTTATCTCAGGCCACTTACAGAAAGAGGAAGAGTGGTGGCTTCTGGGAGAATTCCTGTGATTTTTAATTTTTAAGGATTATGTTATTTATCATATGTATGTACATTAGTCTAATACCCAGCTTTGTTATACTTAACATTGTTTTAACTATTTTCTGTACTGTTTATAAGAACATGCTAAGCTCACAGTTTCCTCCATATTTTGGGTTATTTCTCTAAGGATTTTTATTTTTGTAGAAGTGGTATTATTAGACCAAACAATATGAACATTTTTATACATTTTTATTTCTATATTACTTTTACAAAGCAACCATTGCAGTCCTGTAGGGAGTGACTGATGACCAATTGTATAAAACTTTAAAAAATATTATACTCTTGAGCTCAAAGTACAACAGTGGGAATAGGTAACATTCTAATCTGAGATTACTCACATACCATTCCACTGCCCTAGCTTGGTTGGCATCTGAGTTCTGTCAGTGATAAACAGGCCACAGAGACATCACCTTGAAGGGACTTACTTAGCTTTAGATTGGTGAATGATACCAGTTACTTACATCGTTTGTGGATGTCGATTTTTCAGAGGTGTGAGGGGGGCCAGTGGCTCAACTCAGCCTGAACTTTTCCTAGTGTTTGGAGCAAGCATTTTCCTGGATGAGGCTATAAATAAGCACAAGAAACCTTTAAAAGGCCCACTATAGTCACATATATTGGGCTGGCTCTTAAGTTGTATGCATGCATCTAGGATACTTGAAAGGACTTTATGAAAAGTTAAACCCAGGATATACTTGAACTTTGAATGTGCTTCTAATATCAGTCGGCAGAGATGGAAGTCTTATTGGCTTGAGGTGTTTGAGCAGACTCTTCCAATCTCAGAGTGACTAAGTTATGTAAAAAGGTGGACCTTAGGAAGACAGGCTTAAAGTAAAAACAAGAGGATGTTAAGAAAACAACTGAGCAGAGGTATCTGTGATGGTATACCTCAGAGGAGACAGACCCATTTATCCTGGGCATGATACTAAACAAAGGTGAAAGAAAACAATAGCAGCACCTTTAATGGGGCCAGAACTCAAATCCAGAATTGTGTTATCTAAAATCCCAAGGTTTAACAACAAAATTAAAAGACAAAAGAGTAAATAATAGAAATTGACCCTAAATATTGGATTTAATAAAGACTTTAACTGTTAAGAATACATTAAAAGAACTAAAGGAAGCCATATTAAATAATTAAAGTACAACAAAATCAAAGCATAACAAGCCAACAAATGGAGATTCTTAATAACTAAATTGAAATTATTTTAAAAATAACTACAGCAAACCACTCCTCGATGTGATATGATAACATTTCACTTTCCCTAAAACCTGTAACATAAAGCCAAACTAAGGATCATTTTACAAAGGTACCTGAATAGGTATTCTTCAAAACTGTTAAGATCATGAATAACAAGGAAAATAGAGAAATTATTATAGATAAGAGGACACTGAAGAGACCTAATGATCAAATACAATGTGATATCTTGTATTGGATCCTGAAACAGAAGAAGGACATTAGTGGAAAAACTGATAAAAATTTTTAGTTTATGGTGTTGCACTGAACGTAATTTCTTACTTGATATATGCATCATAGTTGTGCAAGATATTCACATTAGGCATGTAAATACATAATGTATACATATGTATATGTACACATGTATTTTGTGTATATGTATATATGTATGTTATGTAAGTATAACATATTTACATAAAATATTAACTTTAGGGGAAAATACTAGTATTAGGGAAGTATATATATATATGAGCTCTGTATTACCTTTGCAGTTTTTCTGTAAATAAATACATTCCAAAGTAAAAAGTTACAAAAAGTCAAATGGAAATTCTAGAATTGAAGAATACAATGCCTGAAATGAAAAATTGACTAAATGGGCTCAACAGCAGATTTGAGACGACAGTGACAATAATCAGTTTACTTGAAGGGAGAACAATAGGAATTATTTAGTCTGAAAACCAGAAAAAAGTGATGGAAGAAAAATAAGCAGAGCCTCAGAGATCTATGGAAAACATCCACTGTAAAACATGCACGTAGTAGGAGTCACAAAAGGAGAAATTTCCGGACAAATGGCCTCTCAGGAAACTTTCCAAATTTGATAAAAACCATCAAACTCCATATCTAGAAGCATGTTGGCCCTTGCTGGGATTAATGCAAAGAGACCTGCCCCCAGAGATAGCATGGTCAAACTATAGAAAGACACAGTGTCTTGAACACTGTAAGAGAAAAACAGCCCATTTCATAGAGGGTACACAGTATGATTAATGATTAATTTTTTTATCAGAATCAATGGAGGCCAAAAGGCTGTGGGATGACATCAAAAGTGCTGAAAGAAAAATAGTCTGTGGAGAATTCTATATTTAGCAAAAATATCCTCTAAAAATGAGGGAAATAAATATATTCCTACACAAAGGCTGGCAGAAGTCAGTAGATCTGCCCTATAAGAAATACTAAAAGAAGTGCTTTAGTTTTGGAAATGACACCAGATGGTAATCCACAGGAAAAAATGAGGAGAACTGGAAACATCAATATGAAGATTAATATAAAAGACTAGAAATACTTTTTTCTCACTTCTTTAAAAGCATTGACTTCTATCTATAAACAAATTTAGTACCTGTAACATTCCACCTCCTTCCCATGTTTGATCATCATATCATAAATTGCTTTCACCTGTTTACCTCTTGGTCAATTGCATGGGACTGTGATCATGGTTCTGAAAATTTCAGGCTTCAGGACACCTTTCCACTCTTTATTGAATACTCTGAAGAACTTTTGCTCTATGTGGGTTTTATATATTGATATTTATTTTATTAGAAATTAAAACTGAGGGAAAAAATTAATAATATTCAAATTTAAAAATAACACTGATTTCATGTTGACATAAATACCATAGGGTTTTATTTTTTGTTTGATTAAAAAAAAAAAAACCTGTATTTTCCAAAACAAAATAGTGAGGAGAAAGACATTATTTTACATTTTTATATCTTATTCCTGTCTGCCTTCATAGAAGACAGCTACATTGTCCTATAGGCTTCTGCACTGAACTTGTTGCAGTATGTTGCTTTGACTCAAGTATGTGAAGAAAAATCTGGCCCCAGTCTGGGTAGCTGGAAAAGGGAGGTCTATGTTAGAAACGTTTCTGTTTAACTGAAACTCAGGTGGTGGTTTTATAAAAGTTAGTTGCAGTGTGAAATCTGAAACCATGTCAATGAATTTTTATACTTTATTGCATTAAAACCATGACTCTTTTAACAATGCATAGTTTGATCTCTTGGATCCAGTGAAAGGGTAGTTGGGTGACCATAGCATACTCAGAATTGTGGAACTGTGTTTTCATTTTCATTTTTTATTGGAACTCTAATTTGAAATGAACATATCCCTTTTAAAATAAAAAGATTTTAGAACACAAAGTTTTTTTCAGTGAATACAGGTATTTGTGTTAAAATTGAGAGTTACTTTTGCCAATTTTTGCCTATTTCTTAAATCTTAAATTTTACTTTGCAAACTTCGGTAATCAAATCTCAGATACTGTTTATTTCTAAGGGATAATGAGATATATAACAGTTTTTTATATGAAGTAGATTTGAAGAAAGAAAACTGTTAGGACAATTGAGTATTGAATAAGATTGTTTTTTGAAATAGCTTATAATTAATTTGTATTTAAGGTGTCTAAATTTAATGTGTTATATAAATTATGGTTTAGTTTAATTGGAAGCTGCAATTATAGGTTATCTATGGTTACTATACACTTAATTTAAAAACTAATTATGACATCACCATCATCATTATAGTAAATGCTGTTGTACACATTGTTATAAATATAGTATTGCCTCCTTTTGATAAATTATATAATTCAGAAGAAATAAAAGGCAGTTAAAAGAAGCTGCTTACCAATTCCCCAGAATTAATTAATTAATCCAGAATTAAGCAATGATTATAGTTTCTTGAATGCTTTTCTTGAAAATTTGTTCAGGAAATACATATTTGTATTTTATATATGTGTGTGTATATATATATATATGTATGTGTGTATGTATGTGTATATATATATAATCATATGTATGTGTGAAAGTATTTTAAGCAAATGGAATCATGCTTACATATTGTTCTGTAAATATGTAAATCTTGAACATTTTTATATCAGTGTAACAGACATGTGATTCTTATTTAATGACAGCTTAGTGTCTGTGTTACTACTAGGTTAATTATAAAGTTCATGAAACGAAAACTTTTTTATTAATGAAAGCACTGCTATTTATTTTTAATTTTTTATTTTTTTGGTACCTGGGATTGAACTCACAGGTTTCACTTCACCACTGAGCCACATCCCCAGCCCTATTTTGTATTTTATTTAGAGACAGGGTCTTGATGAGTTGCTTAGCACCTCCCTTTTGCTGAGGCTGGCTTTGAACTCCTGATCATCCTGTCTCAGCCTCCCTGGCTGCTGGGATTACAAGCGTGCACCACTGTGCCCAGCTGAAAGCACTGCTTTTAAGATTGGTTCCCACTCAGATATTGCTCTTGATCCTTTAACATTTGTAATAAAAGACAACAGAACAGTAAAATCAATTGCAAACTGAAATTTCATGCCTTGCAGAGTACGTAGATATTTTTTTTTTTTTTTATGAGATTTCCCTGGGCAATCTAAGCTATTCACAGTTTGACAGTTGAAGAAAAAGTTATCAAGGATGATAGCATACTAGATGTTTTAAGGGAGTCTGATTTGACTACCAAATGTTTAGAGAAGACCATTATGAAAAATGGATGAAGCCTTCAAAATTTATTCAAAACTGTTTTTTGTTTTTTTTTAAGTGATGATCTCATAAGAGAAAAGCATGAAGAATTGTGCTATTATGCCATTTCTTGAAAAAATTATACCCTAAATAAACGGTTTTATTCATTCTTTTATTCCAAGAATTTGTACATAGTTGAAATTATAATGTGAATTTTGTTGAATATAAAATAATTGAACTTTTGAGGATTTTTCAAGTCAAGATCTTGAAAATCAACTATTTAGTATTTATAATTATATTTTGATCCCTGATCTAATAGGATTCACTGAAGTGGTCTTTTCCCAGCATCATCTTTGTAAAACCACCTAAAACCACCAATCATCTTTGGAAAACTAGGAATTCGTGACTTCCATTATATGAATGTAATGTAAGGTAATATAATTAGGTTCCTACTGATTAAGATAGTCTATTAAGATAGTCCAGTCTATGTGGTGGCACTTAAAACAGTGCTGCAAATCTTGTACATATATGTTTACATTTCCGTGTGAGTATATGAGTGGTATACATTTCTAGATGTTGAAGAAATTGAATCAAATGCTGTGTGCATTTACCTATCAAATTACATTCCCACTATAAAATTCTATGTATACTTTCACAAAGCCTCCCTTGCTCAAATCTTATCTTTTCTTAAATCAATACAGGGAGTTCAGTTAGGGGGGAATGTGCTGATATCTAAATCTGTTTATTTCCTAGGATTTGGATAGCAAGGGTAGGAACAGATCAGATAATGAGAGGTTCATTTGAAAATATATCCTAATCTGTTTGGCACCCGAGTTGGCTAGTAGGAGTTTGAATAACTCATCTGTTTCTTATATTATTTCCACACCCCCATTGGTGCTTAGGTATAGGTAAAAATAAAAAGGCATCTTATTACATTTGTTTTGCTTCTACTTAATTATAAATGACGCTTTACAATTTTTATGCTAATGGTAGTTGTATCTTTAAAAAATTTGTACTTCTTAGAATAATATTATAAGAATAATATTACAATATTAATAAGATTTTATTACAACATTACTAATATTTTATACAATCGCCTGTCTTTTGACTTTTTCTAGTATTTTATTCATGCATAGCACTTTTGTCTAGTCAAATGTGTCTTTCCTTTTTAAGTCCTCCAGTTGTATTCATGCTCAGAGTGTTACCTTCTTTGTTTCAAGATAGTAAATATATTCCTTCTGGTGTTCTACAGTTCTTTTACATTACGCTTTATGATTCTACTTCCACATTTCTTCCTCATGTTTCTATCTTTGTTCATCTGGAGTTTAATGTGGTTTAAGGAGTAACACAGGGATCTAATCTTTTCCCCCTCTACTTACTATTCACTTTCCCCTAAATTATTCATTAAATAATGTATCTTTTCCTCATTTAGTTGAAATAACAACTCTCACATATGAAATTTTTGCATGTATTTTTGGTCACTTCTGGACTTAGTATTTTGTTTCATTGATCTGTTTATGTGCCTGAATCAAACTGTTTTAAGTACTGTATCCTAATAATTCATTTTAATCATTGATAGGACTCATGTTTTTTCCC
Source organism: Callospermophilus lateralis (assembly GCF_048772815.1). Lineage (NCBI taxonomy): Eukaryota > Metazoa > Chordata > Mammalia > Rodentia > Sciuridae > Callospermophilus > Callospermophilus lateralis. Next base: position 24,821,505 of record NC_135320.1, read on the forward strand.
TACTTGATCTTAACATGCATGCTATTATTTTAGTATTTTGACAAAAACTTACTCGTGAATGCCCCATTCCTTTTCGCTATCCACAAGAGATCCTATTGGCATTTTTTTTTTCTGGAATTGTTTGATTTGGTAGTTTAGGGTAAATGGGGATTATGAGTATTTGAAAATTAAAAAGGTAAATTCAAGTAAAGTGCTTAGAGAAGTGCTGGCACACAGCAAACAGTCAAGAGAGACAAGCTGTGCTGTATATTCTTGTTCCTTTTGTACATCCTTTACCCTCTTTATCCTGTTCCCTGCCTGATGGGGTTGATCTTCATGGAATATACATCACTGGCCTCTCTTGCCCTCTGGCTTCTGGAAGGGTGTGGCCAATAGGAGAAGATGAGCTGTGGGGAGGAAAAAGAGGTTAGGATATACTTTCCAGCCTCTCTCCTTATAGGCCTGTTGGTCTGTGTAGGGCCATGCTTCTTGTCAGGTAGGTCCACTGTCATAGTGAGAATCCTCACTGGGGTTCAGTAGTCAAAGCTTCCAATTATTGTTACTTCTGGGTGCTTCACCTTGCTCAAATCTTAGTAAATAGTACCTTCATGAATTTCTCTTCTGTTACCCCACTGGAGAGTTTCTTGCTGGAGCCTGACTGGCAGAGCTACTCTCATCTTCCTTTCCTCCTCCTGATCACTACTGCTAAAAATCTAATCTTCTTGTTCTGATCTTCTTTGAGATCTTTCAATGAGATTAAAATTTTCCTCATAGAGTCCTTTACAATTTTGATTGTTTATATTCAGATTTATTTTTATTTAGTTGCAATTTTAAATGGAATCTTTTTATTTTGTTATGTTCTCTAATTGTATTTAGGCAAAATTATTGATTTTGTATGTAAAATTTTCAAGTCAGTTATGTACTGATTTATTGTTTCTAGTAGTTTTTCAGTACCTTTTCTTGTTGAACTTGTAATTATCTGAAAATATTGTGTCACCTCCAACTAATGATAACTTTGCCTTTTTGTCCTTTTATTAGGAAGTATTTATTTGGGAATGGTTGTTTATTTTATTCAAATGTGTTTGGGAATCTATTGATGTTTATCATTTTTCACTTTTGATTTACTAATTAAATATAGTAAATATATTAATAGATATCAATAATTTGCTCTTCTATTACTAGGGTGATTCTTACTTGGTTCAGATACGTTTATTTTTTTAATGATTCTACTTGCTAATATTTTATTTAGGACTTTCATAGCATTGAAGTTGATCTGTAGCTTTGTCTTTCCACTCAATGTCATGTTTTGGTAATATTAATTTGTTGACATCGTTGTTTTTTTTTTTTTTTTTGTTGTTGTTGTTTTTAATGTGGTGCTGAGAATCAAATCCAGTGCCATACCTGTGAGACAAGCGCTCCACTGAGCTACAGCCCCAGTCCCCACACTCCCCCTTTTTAAGGTAAATTATCAACAATAAAGCAGTAAATGAAAGACATTTTGAACTTCTGTCTTCCCATCTCTCTTTTTTTCCTTTTTAGATAGAAAAAAATCTTCAAAACAGAAAGTAAGTTAACTTGTTACCAGGGAAACTGGCATCATACATTGCTGATTATAAAGCTGTCTTTTTTTAACAAAGTACAATTTTACAAGACCTAAAATATGTATGTAATGAAGTAATGACATATAATATCATCTTTTATGTGATGATTCTTTGATGTACTTTATTGCCTCCCTTGAAGAAGGATGGGTAGATATTATTAGTACTGTGTAACAAATGAGAAAAGTTAGGGTTAGAGGAATGCTGCTTGCCAGAGGTAACATGGACAAGAATTAGCCCTAGAACTATAGAAACCTGTGGCCCAGTGCTCCTTTACTTTATTACATTATCTTTAGGAATAGAGTGAATGCAATTTCATGAATCAGATCACATGCATGTTTCAAAATAGAAGAGAATTTGGCTCAGATTATATTTTCATGCAATTGTGTGGAAAGAACGCAGCACTTTTCTTATAATATATATCAAATTCAATTGATGGTTGCACGTGGTAATCCCTGCTGCTCTGGAGGCTGAAGCACAAGGATTATAAATTTGAAGTCAGCCTTGGCAACTCAGTGAGACTCTGTCACAAAAAAGGAAAACAAAACAACCAAGACTGGAGGGGGATATGGTTCAGTGCATGAGATGCTGGGTTCAGTTCCCAGTACCGCCAATAAATAGATAGATAGATAGATAGATAGATAGATAGATAGAAAGAATTCATGCCTACATTGTCTCAAAATAGTCACAGAACAGGTTTACAATTGGTGCTACAAATCGCAACACAGAATCACCCAGTTTAAAAACTGAAACTACCTTCCTACTTGAAAGGACTGGATAGGCTCTTCCTTGATACAAATGGAAGAAAAAAAAATATTGTCATCTTATACTCGAGGACAAAATGTACTGGGTTTTCTTAAAATGTACTGGATTTTTACTTATTTCTATGTTAACACATATTAATACTGAAAAATTAAGGGAAAGAGCAAATGAAAATACAAAAATCATTTGTAGTCTTGCCATCCAGAGATAACACTGTAAATTTAGTTGATGTTTAGCTCAACAATCCTGATATCAATCCATCTAAATATATTCTTTCTCTTCCTATGTGTAATATTTTATAATCAGTTTTTAAGAAAAATATAATTTTCCACATTTACGAAATATTTTCTAAAGTCTTAAAAATCCAAATATATACAGTATTTTATTGGTTAAATTCTAATCTTTAAAAATACCTCTATTGGAAGAAAAAGGTAAATTTGATGAAAGGAAAAAAATGAAGTAGGCTTATATCTATTTAGAGGGCTATTAGTAATTGTTTAGCAATTTGTCTCTGAAAGAAAAGTAGTCCTAATTTGTGGTGTTTGCCAGTTTCTATAGTGTACATACTCTTACATATAGTGTGGCTGATTTGAAGCTACAAATATACTGTCACCAAATGGGGTGTTGGGAAGACAGGTGCAGAATTGGTTCTCCTGAGCTAGTGTGACACACAGCCTGCAGCACACTACTGGTTGTATTGCTGTAAGTTTTTTGTTAGTTGCAAGTAGCAAAAAACTTACTCTTTATTCAAACAATAAGGTTTACCAAGAAGACTCAAGGTTGAATGGCTCTTGGGTTTCATTAATTCAACAACTCAACATTATCATCACTGATACCCATGTGGGTTGGTTCCTTTTTTTCCCCTAAACCTTATATATATTTGTTGTTATTGTTATTGATGGACCTTTATTTTTATTCATTTATTTATATGCAGTGTTGAAAATTGAACCCAGCACCTCACACATGCCAGGCAAGCACTCTACCACTGAGCCGCAACCCCAGTGGTTCGTTCTTTTTTTTTTTTTTTTTTTTTTTTTTTTACTTTTTGTAATACTGGAGATTGACAGATGAGCTGGGGTACTGGGGATTGAACCCAGGGGCACTTAACCATTGAGCCTTATCTCCACACCTTTTTTTTTTTAATTTTGAGACAGGATTTCATTAAGTTGCTTAGGGCCCTTACTAAGCTGCTGAGGCTGACCTCGAACTTGTGATCCTCCTGTCTCAGCTTCCCAGGAGTCACTGGAATTACAGGAGTGAACCATTGCAACCACCTCCCAAATAGTTCTTCCTTTCTGTTTTGCTCTTTTCAGCGTGTTGGAGTTGTCTTCACTCTAGCTCCACTATGCTAGCAGTGGCTTTAATAATTTCATGTGTCCAAACATGACAACTTCCAGAGGGGAGAAAGTATGTATCTTTGTTTTATATGATTTTAAGTGCAAATAAACCTGTTCAAGAGGTTCCCCAACAGGCTTTCTGGCACACTTGATTGTCGCACTTTATTATTTCTAAACCAGTCTTTGGCAGGAGAGATGAAACCTTTATGGTTGGCTTGGATCAGTCAGAGTGTACTCTCAGGGCTGAGGCTGCAGCTACACTTCCTGAAATATATGGCTGCTCCAGACACCTGAATATAAGTTTACGTCTTTTAAAAAGGATCATATACCAACAGTATCTGCTGTACAGGAATTGCAAAGGATACTTCCAATCAGATTTCCCGCTTTAATAATTTATTTTAATTTTGTGTTAAAATTTTTTATTCATCCAGAAAAAAATGCAAATGCTAACAGTATTTTTCACAGTTCATTCTTTGAGACCATTATTACCCTGTTACCAAAACCTAATAGATATCTCACAAGAAAAGGAGACTCCAGACTGGTAGTTCTTATGAATATGAGACTTAATAGACTGAACAGAACTCTGAAGCAAAATAGTAGCAAACCAAATCCAGCAATGTAGAATTTTATACCATGACCAAGTAGGATTATCCCAGAAATGGAAGATTGACTTAACATCCCAAATCAATTAATGTAATACACCATGTCAATAGAATAAAAAAGGCAACATGATCATCTCAGTAGATGCAGAAGAAACATTTGACAAAACCCAGCATCCTTTCATGATAAAAATACCCAGAAAACTAGAAATAGAAGGGAACTTTCTCAGCCTGATAAAGGGAATCTACAAAAATCTGGCAACTAAAATTGTACTTAATCATGAAAGAGTGAATGTTTTCCCATTAGATTAGGAACAAGATAAGGATGTCTGCTTGTGCTAGGTCTATTCTTGGTGCTAGGGGTTCTAGCTAGATCAATTAGGCAAGAAAAAAAAAAAAAAGACATCCAGATTGGAAAGAAAAATCAACACGTCATAAATAACAGGATCATCTATATAGAAAATGCTAAAGGAATCTACTGAAGAATTATAGAACCAATAAATGCATTTAACAGAGTTTCAGGATACAAAGAAAATGAATTATATTTCTGTATATTCGAAATGAGCTATCTGACATGAAATTAAAACAATTTCATTTATAATAGCATCAAAAAGAACAAAATAATTTAGGAATAAATTTAATAAAAGGAGTACAAAACATTCTCTGAAAACTGTGAAACACTTCTGAAATTGAAGATTAAATAAATGAAAAACAGCCAATGTTCATGGATCAAAAGACAATATTGTTAAGATAGCAGTCCTCCACAGATTGTTCTGTGAGATAATCCTTGGGATAGAGAATCCCAGCTGACTTCTATAGAAGTTGACTTCTCTGTAGAAATTTCAAATAATTGAAAAGGTATGCAGAATTGCAAGGGACCCAAAAGAGCAAAAACAATCTTGAAAAAAGGAGGATGAAATAAAAAGAGTCACCTGATTTAAAAACGTTCTGCAGTCTAGGCAGTAATCTAGACAGTGTGGTACTGTCATAAGCATAGGCTTAGATCAGTGGAATGTAGTGGGGAGTCCATATGTGTCTATATATGGTCAATTGATTTTAACAAGAGTAACAAGGCCATTCAGTGAGGAAAAGAATAGCCTATTGAACAAATTGTGCTAAAATAACTGGATAGCTACATGTAAAAGGAATACATTTCTGAATATGCTGCAATTGGAATGAAGGTCAGTTCAAAGCCAAAACTTTGCTAATCAACAACACATGTAAAAAGCCTTTAGATATATGCACAAAGATGTCAAGAGATAGCCTAATTTAATATTTGTTTAAACACATTCATTTGACAACGTGAGTGAATATTTTGGTAGGAGTCCTCAAAGAATTAAAATTCTAAAATGTTTGATTATGTGCATTTTAGAAATAATTTGCATACCATAAAATTCACAAGTTTTAAAATGCACAGTTTGAAGTTTTTAGTATATTCATAATGTTGTGCAATTTTTATTATTAATTTAGAATATTTTTATCACTTCAGAAAGAAACTCTGTACTCATTAGCAGTCATTTCCCACTTACCCTACACCATCTCCTGGCAACTAGTAATCTACTTTTTGTTTATTTACATATCAAATATGTGTATTTTTTAAACTACAAGTTTAAAATAGTTAAAAATAACCAGGAATTAAGTTGTAATCAGTTGGGAAACAATTTGAGCATTTATATTTTACAGTATTCAACTTTAAGGGATTTTAGATAGTTCATGTTTCTTAAAAACTTTTTACTCATCATTCCTTGTTGAATATTTAAGATGTTTAAAATTTTTCACTCTTAATGCTGTAATGAAAATCTTTGTTGCTAAATCTTCAGGTTCCTCCATGCTTATTTATTTAACATTAATTCCTAGAATTTGTATGCCTAGTTAAAATATTAGGTACAGTTTTGCCAGGGGTGGTGGCACATGCCTGTAATCCCAGTGACTTTGGAGGCTGAGGAAGAGGACTTCAAGTTTGAGGCCAGCCTCAGAAACTTAGACCTTTTCTCAAAATTAAAAGGACTGGGAATGTAGTTCAGTGGTAAAGCACCTTGGGTTTAATCCCCAGTACTGGGGGAAAAAATTAGATGTAGTGTTAATTTCTTTGAATAAATATTGCCAGATTATATTTCAGAAATTTACACTGATTTTCACTCAAATAAGTAATGTAACAAAGGCTTGTACATTTTAAATTATAATGCAGTAAATAACTAAATTTAACATTTTTCATATAAGATAGTATCTGCTTTCCAACTGAATGTTTACTTAACTAATTTTTGGGGGGTTGAGTAACCGGAATTGAACTCGGGGGCACTTGACCACTGAGCCACATCCCCAGCCCTATTTTGTATTTTATTGAGATACAGGGTCTCATTGCGTTGCTTAGCCTTGCTTTTGCTGAGGCTGGTTTTGAACTTGCAATCCTGCTGCCTCAAATTCCTGAGCTGCTGGGATTACAGGTGTGCGCCATCACACCTGGTTTACTTAACTAATTTTGAGAAGTGCTTTCTGCTCAGCAGTTTAGAAACTTTGAAGTGAATGTAAGCGCTAATTTTAAAATCAATTGTACTTGAAATAATATCTGAAATAGGTAAAGCTACTGTGCTACCAACTTGTATCCCAAGTCCTAAACAAAGGACTCTTTTAAAAATATATTGTATATTAGTTGTAAACTGCTTATATTATATATGTAACTGGTTCATAGTTGTTTGCCGCAGTCTCTGGCTGGGCACAAATCACGAGTCTCCACACAGCTTGTAGATTCAAACAGCAATTCTTTATTCCCGAACTCACACCGGCCGTCTACAAACACGCTCTGGGGGAATCCACGTTCTCTGCCCAAATCCACACGGCATGGGCTTCTGTCTCCCAAAATATACTGTCTGACCCTAAGCACTCAAGAGGAACTCAGCAGCAGGATACGCCCTATTCTAAAGGGGGAACACCCTAATCTCCTATTATGCTAAACTGCCCTATTCTAAAGGGGGAACACCCTAATCTCCTATTATGCTAAACCGCCCTATTCTAAAGGGGGAACACCCTAAACATGGATCCTGCCCTGGTCCTTGAGCAAGGTCACCTTTTAGAAGTCCTTCCACTAGACAGCATGGGAGTAAGCTGGCGAGGAATTTGTCATACCTACTTGGCTGATGGCTCCCAGCATCTCCCCCCTTCTGATTAATTAAACAACAAGTAATGTGGCTTAAGGACCGTGCCTGGTAGGTTGTCCAGTTCAACATATGGCTCTTACCCGTCATTGGAAAACTGACCTTTAGGCGTCAGCCTCCTGTCTTAGGTTGATACCACTGCAACTGGATCATACCTGTCACTGACTACCGGTCCAGCATACAGCCATACTTGTGGATAGGTCTATGCACCAGTGGGGGGGGTGAGGTTCTTTGCCTCACCTCTGTTGGCCCCCAAATTTGGCCTTGGTGCCAGTGGGGGAGTGAGGTTAATGTGGCTTAAGGACCGTGCCTGGTAGGTTGTCCAATTCAACATATGGTTCTTACCCGTCATTGGAAAACTGACCTTTAGGCAACTGACCTTTAGGCGTCAGCCTCCTGTCTTAGGTTGATACCACTGCAATTGGATCATACCCGTCACTGACTACCGGTCCAGCATATAGCCATTGGCCCCCAAATTTTAGACCATCACTAGCAGAAGGGAGGAGGATACAGAAATGCCACGACACCAAGCCAATTGACAGTTCCTTTGGAAAAATTGCATCATTGGTGGCACCATCAGCAAAGATCACTGGTGACACCATCAGCAAAGATATGCCAGCATTACCACAATTTGCTGCACTAAACGTAGTTACATAGTCCAGGCAAGTTCTGTAAGCAGTTCAAAGGGGAGGAATCTATCAATCTGTCCGTCTCTTCCCAAAGTCCGTTTCCTCCCAAAGTAAGTTGACTCCTTGATTGAGCATACTTGTTGAGTTATATTCATTGGGATGAAGATAGGAATTCTGGCAATGATGCTTAAAAAGACATTAACCTGAAAAGAATTATTAAATATAATGAAAAGGAAAGGTGAAAGTAAACAAACAGATCTGTTAACCTCCTTAAAAAACAATCCTTAACAGCTGTTTACCTGATTTAAATTAGTAAACAAGCAGATCTGTTAACCACCTTTAAAAACAATCTTTAACAGCTGTTTACCTAATTTAAATTAAGCCATTTAAATCACGTGAATAATAAAAAAAATAATTCGGATCCATTTTCTCATGAGCGCTCCTCATATATGAATAATGGACATACTCACGCACAGACATATAACACAAAACACAAATGTGCAAACAAACGTACAACACATAAGATAATAATAAAGGCCTTGTAGCTTTACCTAGGTGAAATCTCCATTGCAATGTTTAAAAACTCCATAGTCAAAAAATAAAACTGATCAGAAAAACATTAACCTAGGTTTGTATGAGCTCAAAAAATAAAAAATAGAACCTTATGATGTGGAAAAATGCAATAATAAAATAGATGTTGAAAAAAGCATCCTGGTTAATCACAGTCGCAGATGTAAGAATGGCCAAGCTGGAGTTCTGGATATCAGCTGTTATGGATTTGAGTCAAATCATCTTCTTTTCGATCTGTAGAAATCGTTTTAGTTAGTCTTTCTGGAATCCAAATCGGTTGCTGTTCTCCTGTGGAAAATCAAACAGAACCCCAACTCCAGAAAATCACTGGATCAGGATCTTTCCATTGTCCTGTTAGAATATCTTTCCAAAGAACTTTAGTCTTATGTACATTTTTTGGATACATATGTCTTTCTGCAGCACTAAGTCCTGATGAATCCAAATTTAAAAATTTTAGAGTAAAAAAGGGTTATTTTAAGTTTATCTTTGGGGGATATATACCCCTTTCCAATTTTTAAGATTAACTAGGCTTCGAATGACACAATCTTTCCTCCGTCATGAAGGCATCTTAACCACCTTCAAATTAACCTTTTAAAGCCTTCCAATTATCATCTATACTGTACTTTTTCACCACCTACATTTTCACTCTTTTAAACGAGGCTTAGACTCTGTTTAAATCACTTAATATTAGTTTACATGGCTGCCCTTCAACAAAGGCCTTTTTTTACTCCATTAAGAAGCTTTGTCTCAATCTGCCATGTACAAATATCTTTTTTTTTCTTTCTTCCTTTCTCGAACTTTTAAAGTAAGTCTAGTTTCCTCAAAATATTTTTAAATGGCATTTTACAACTTTTTACTTTACCACACAGAGATTATCTCATCTAGAAACATTTCTCTTTTTTTTTAACCTTTATATTAAAATATATTTTCACATCTTGAATCTTTTTATATCTCTTTTTTAACCGTTAACCCTTTTTATAAATTCACATTCTGAAATAACCCTTATAAAATTTTTGATTTAGATAAATTACTCCACTTTAATAAGATGAAATACTTTTATGTTTTTTATGGTACTATAATACTGTAATTGAAACCCAACTGAAACTTCTTATACTCTTTGTATATAAATTACACCTGATAGAATCTTAACTCTTAGTAACCTTGTTTTAGCAAAGACACAGACCAAAGCAATATTAAACCTTTTTCCATTCACCAATTTATGAAAACACACATAATGTTTAAATATATTACCTTATGGAACTTAATAAGAGTACTTGATTTCATATTTAGTGGTTGATATTTTAACACTATAGTTTTTGTAAATTAATTAGATGTCTGTAAAAACCAAGATCTTAGACAAGCGTAGTAAACAGAACTAACCATCTCTTTCTTGTTGAAGAAAAATCCTTCTACAGGATACCATGATGGTCCCATTGATATATTTAATAACTCGTCTTTAAAAAGCCATGGGCTACATTTTTGTATTGTATCAACATATGCCCTAATTTTTCTTGGTCTTACTGGGTTGCCTCCTTTCTCTAACAATTTCTCTTCCTCAGAGGCGAACAACTTCAAACTTTGAGCCAACCATTTTCCCCAGTTTGCCTGAGAAAGTTCTAGGAACAGGCAACTTGAAATAAAAACAAAATAAATTAGAACAAGAACGCATTGTTTTTTGAAATGCTCATCCATTCTTTCACTCTTCCTCAGGTGCGAACAATTTCACTTACCCCCAAGCTTCAGGCGTTCCGCGTACGAGCCACCAGATGCCGCAGTCTCTGGCTGGGCACAAATCACGAGTCTCCACACAGCTTGTAGATTCAAACAGCAATTCTTTATTCCCGAACTCACACCGGCCGTCTACAAACACGCTCTGGGGGAATCCACGTTCTCTGCCCAAATCCACACGGCATGGGCTTCTGTCTCCCAAAATATACTGTCTGACCCTAAGCACTCAAGAGGAACTCAGCAGCAGGATACGCCCTATTCTAAAGGGGGAACACCCTAATCTCCTATTATGCTAAACTGCCCTATTCTAAAGGGGGAACACCCTAAACATGGATCCTGCCCTGGTCCTTGAGCAAGGTCACCTTTCAGAAGTCCTTCCACTAGACAGCATGGGAGTAAGCTGGCGAGGAATTTGTCATACCTACTTGGCTGATGGCTCCCAGCAGTTGTTCATAGAATGAATCAAACCTTTGGGCTTCATCAAGTTACCTATTTTAGTTTTTAAAAACTTCTGAATTTTACTTTTCCCTTTATACCCACTGTTAACACTTTTTGAGGAAGAAGGGAATTTACTCTAAATTGAGGACATGAATTGGGTAAAAATGCGGCAGTGGTAATGTCCAGAATGTGTTCTGGCAATTGTAATTATTTGGCTGGAATTATGATAAGTATAGAGTGAAAAGGAGATAGTAGGATTAAATTTGTGTCACAAGAGACAATTTAAAAGTGGCGTTCTATATTTCTTTGTGGTAGAAAATATCCTGGAGGTTAGGGAAGGACTGTATTGCAATTTGAGGAAAGGGTTAGTATTTTGTTCTCTTTGGCATGTCCTTTTTTAACCTTGATTATATAGGTTTTTCTTATCATATCAGTTTAAATTATATCGGGTTTTTTAGAGATACGTTAGTGTACTGAAGGATCTCCCCTAGGGATGTTTGGAGGGAGGTGAGCACACATACACCCTTGCCTCTGCTGGTTTATTTTTTTCAGTGCCAGGAGTCTTATCGTACTCTGACCAGTGGTTCCCAGCTGATAGTGGCAAATTCCAGGAGACTATGGAAATTGGCATGGGACTCCTGAATTCACATTTATTTCAAACAGTTAACTTAAATAAATCTGATAGAGATGTGTATTAGTGTTTTTCAGATGTAATTACCATAGATAAATAAAATTAATTTAAACATAACTACCTAGTTCACAATAATTTATGCTATTTTGTGTTTTCTCAGTGGATACCAGAACAAGGTCTATTATGTGGGAGTATTGAAATTATTTCAGGGTTAAAGAGGGTTTGTCATACATCAGAAAAATAAGCATCACCTATACTAACCATGTCTTGTCTCCTAAAAGAATAAAATTGTGATTTAGACTCTTGAAACAGTTGGACAAATTTCTGACTGTTTAACATTGTAAAATGCATACCTAATTATTCATGCAAATAACAGAAAATTAACCATTACTGTTGGATACCATGAAAACTGGCTAAAAATTTGAAAAGGGGAACATTATGGTCAAACTTTTACTCAATAAGGACTATAGTTTTTTAAATTTCAAGTCTGTCTCCTGCTGTAATTTAGAGAAGGTAACAATTTAAACCGCAACCAGGTTGATTAATGTCTGCTCAGTAAGGAAGGGAAAGCCAATTTAAAGAATTCAAATCAAGTCTGATACTCTTGAATATATTACTAAAGCACTATGTAAAGGGAGTTAGATAGATTTTTTTTTTTTTTCGTTTTCATTTTTTGGTATTGGGGATTGAACCCAAAGGCACTTTACCACCGAGCCACATTCCTAGCCCTTTTTATTTTAAATTTTGAGACAGGGCCTCTCTGAGTTGCTGAGTCTGGCCTTGAACTCACAATCATTCTGTCTTAGCCTCCTGTAGATAGATAATTTTTAAAGGTTTGCAGATTTAGTTAATGACTTCATTTGGACCATTCCAGAGAATTTCTGGATTATCTTTAGAGTTGTCTTATTCCTTACAACACTCTGTGTCCCCTGGCTTTCCCATTTTCCTGATGGAGAGAACTGAGGCTTAGAATGTAGCTTGCATCAAGATTATCCAACTAGGATGAGTGTACCTTGGATTTCATTCAATGATCAAATGACCCAATGACAATGTTCCCCTGCTTCAATTTTAAGAGGATATTTGTTTGTATGCATTTCACACTGAACAAGAATTCCAAACTTTGAAGAATCCTGGGGAAATTTTTCCTCTGCAGTTTTATTATGGTAAAGCTATACTACTGTGGAATTTACCACATTAACCATTTTTAAAAGTAAAATTTGGTGGCACTATATTAACAGTGGTATATGACTACCACCACTATTCATTTCCTGAACTTTTTCATCATTCCAAAAGAACTGTACCCCTTAATAATAACTTGATATTTTTCCCTCTCCACAGCTTTTGGTAACCCCTGTTTTACTTTCTGTCCCTGGAAAGAAAATATTTTTTAATGAGAAAGTTTTGTTGATGTTAGATGATCTAGATTAACTTGTACTTTCTTTGTACAGTATTAATTATAACTGAATTTCTTATGAACAAGAAGTACCAAGTACTTCAATGCAAATTAAAAGTTATTTTTGCCTTCTTTGTCTATTCTATTTTAAATAAAGCATTATAATTATATATGTTAAATACAGAAGATTTCCTTTTTTTGTTTTATTAAATGTAAACAAATGGTGTTAAGAGAAGTTCTTTTTTTTTTTTTCTTTTTTTTGAGCCTTACCAAATAGCTTTTTATATGGTGTGTTCTAGTTAGAGGTCCTAAGTTGCATTATAGTCAGTCAAAATTGCCTTTGCAATTAAATTCCTCAAATGGTAGCATATCCAAGAGATGATTATGTTTTTACCAACCTGCATAAATTTGTATCATGTTCTCCTGGCTGATAGTTGTCAAATTGCACATGATTTAGTCAAGCTTTTTAAACAAGAATAGAATGTAATTATTGTTCATATTCTATTAGTACTAGTTACTGGGAGTTCTGTGCTTTGGTTACATCCTGGGATTTGCCTTTGTTATGTTGTTGTTCCATTTACCCTTGAGCTTGTGAAAAACCAAACACTCAGGTTCACCTATTTTACTGTGACCTTGGGATGAAAGTGTTTCAATGCTCCCTTATCTTGTTGCATTTCTGCCTTTACTTAGTTTTTCCTGAGTATTCCTTATTTTCTTACTAGCTCATGGAGTCATTTCAGAAGATATCGTCAACATTTTATAGCATTTTCAGTGACAGGGTCAGTTCTCTCACTGTTGGAAGTATCCTTAGACATTTTCTAAACAAATTCACTTACCCTGCCTAGTAAATAACAACAACAGTGATAGGAACATGAGTTTTCCCTTGGCTAGCCACCATGTATTCTTGTTTCCTTCTTTTAAATCAGTGTCCATTTCAGAACTGGTTGGAAGAATTTTGAATACCAACGGCTATAGCTTGTCTTCATCTTCTGATGGTACTGAAGGAGCCATGGTTGTGGGTAGGCTGGATTTGAACCAAAATATTCACTGTTCTAGTCCCAAAGAGGATTCAGTTAGTTGGATATTTGTTGAGGTTTCTTGTCACTTTTTTTTTTTTTTTTTTAATTCAAAGACACTTTTTCTGACCTTGACATTACTGAGGTGTCCAGAGAGCAAGGAACATTATCTGTATCTATATTTATTGTATGTGTGAGAAAAAGAAAACAGATGGGAGCATTGCTATTTAGTTTGAACAATTACTATTTGTGAGTTTTGGCTTTCTACCCTCCAAGTCCTCTTCTGTTTATGAGCCCAAAGGTTTTGGGTTTAGCCATCTTTTCTTCTCTCTGGGTTATTTTAACATACCATCTTGAGTGGAGATTATTCCCAAATTGCTCCCTCTAGCTCAGCTCTCTTTCCAAGCCTTGAGACCCATTTGCCTAACCGCTGAATGGACATTTCCATTTATTTGTCCCAGACACTTAATCCCTCTCATGAGACACGAAAGCAAAGCAACCTCTGAGTTCTCATCATTTTCTTTGTCCTTATGGCCATTGTCCTGATCTGGACCTTAATCTCTTCTGGATTAAGGCAACAACCTTTTTACAGATCTCCCTGAAGACTGAAGTATTCCACTGTGCTACACCTTTCCATACAGCAGGACATAAAGTACTTTTCACAAAATGCAATGTGTTGCATTTTATGCTAGATAAAGTCCCTCGGGATCCCCTTTTTCTTTGAATACAATTCAGTTTCCTTAATAAGATTGACAAAAATCTTTATTACTTCTCTAGTCTCAAACCCCTTACCACTTCCCATTTTACATTTTAACTTTATTAAACTTTTATTAAAAACTTTTATTAAACTTTCTTTGAAATTCACTTTTATTGAGGTATAATTTACACACAATTTGATGAATTTTAACAGTATGTACACCCTTGCAGTTAATATCCCAGTCAAGATATGTACTCTTTAGTCACCCAAAAAGGTTCCTTGGGTCCTTTTGCAGTCAGAACCTCCAGCTCCTGCCTCAGGTAGCCACTGAGCTGATTTCTATCACTATGGAAGAGTTGTGCCTTTTCTAGAACTTCATATAAGAGGATCATACTAAATGTACTCATTTTCTGGCTTGACTTAGCACAATGCATTTGAGATTCATCTACGACATACTTTAGTAGTTTGTTTCATTTTTTTTTTTTTTTTTGCTGAGTAATATTGTATGGATGTGCCATATTTTATCCATTCTTCACTTGATGGATGCTTCTGTTGTTACCATCTTTGGTTATTATGCATAAAGCTGTTATGTACATTTATGTTCAAGTCATTTTTTGAATGTATATTTTCATTTCCATGAGAGTTCTTTCTAATTGCTCTACATCCTTCCCAACACAAGATATTGTGAGTCCTCTTAATTTTAACCATTCTGTAGGTATGTTGCAGTATCTTGTGTTACAAGTAGCATTTGTCTCATAATTAAATATGTTGAGCACCTTTTTCATATTGCATTTTAGCTTTTTGCACATCTTCTATTTTTGACTTGTCCAATTCTTTAGCACATTAAAAAAATATATTTATTTTTTAGTTTTTGGTGGACACAATTATTTTTATGTGGTGCTAAGGATCGAATCCAATGCCTCATGCATGCTAGGCGAGCACTCTACTACCAAGCCATAATCCCAGCATATATTTTTAAATTGGGGTCTTTGCCTTAAACTATCAATAATTTTTATACACAGGTGTGGCGCGCGCACACACACACACTTTGGATACATGTTCTTTGTCAGATTTATGTATTACAGATATATTGTTCGAACCTGTGCTTTCCCTTTTTATATCTTAACACTGTCTTTTAAAGAACACAAGTTTTTAATTATAGCAAAATCCAATTAGCACATTTTTTTTCCCCATTATGGTTAGTATTTTTGTGTCTGGAAACCTTTACTTAATCCAAGATCAAAAATATATTCTCTGGAGCTGGGGTTGTGGCTCAGTGGTAGAGTGCTTGCCTCACATGTGTGAAGCACTGGGTTCAATTCTCAGCACCGCATATAAATAAATGAATAAAATAAAGGTCCGTCAACACTAAAATATATTTTAAAAAATATATATTCTAATTTTTTAAAAAATTTAGTAAATGACCCATTTTGATTTTTTTAATATTATAAGATTGAGTATTGTGGGTTTTTAAAATATAGTTGAATATTTAATTTTATGTTTTAGTAGTTTTCATTTATTTATTTTTCCTTGGATTTCTTTGGCACCTTTGTTGAACATCAGTTGAACACATAAGTGTAATATGTTTCTTAACTCTATTCAGTTCTATTGATTGAAATGTCTCTATGCTACACTATTTTGGATTGTTGTAGCTTTTTATATAAGTCTTAAAATCAGGTAGTAGAAACACTCCAATCTTGTGTCCCCACCCCCCAAAAAAATAAATAAATAGAAGTTTGACTGTGCTAGTAGTTTTTAATTTACACATAAAATTAGAATTCGCTTGTGAATTTCTATTTTAAAAGCCTGCTGGTATTTTAATTGGGATTGTATTGAATTCATGGATTATTTTGAGCAAAATTGACATTTGACAACACTGTTTTCCAGTTCATAACATGTATTAGTTCCCTAGGACAGCCAAAAGAATGTATCAAAAACTAGATAGTTCAAAACAGCCGAAATTTGTTTCTCAAAAATTTACTGGCCAAAAGTCTTGAAATCAAGGCATCTCTTAGGGTGGTGCTCTCCAAAGGCTGTAGGAGGAAACCTTACAGAACACTAGTCATACCAGATTTAGAGCCCATCCTAATCTAGCATGTTCTCATTTTAATTTGATTACATTTGCAAAGACCCTTTTTCCAAATAAAATCGTATTCAAAGGTACCTCAGGGTCAGATTGTTTTTGTTTGTTTGTTTGTTTTTGTTTTTGCAGTGTGGGAGATGGAACCCAGTGCCTCACATAAGTTAGCAAATGCTCCACTACCGAGCTACATCCCCAGTCTCAGGATTAGGATTTGGACAGTATCTTTTGGGGAAACACAATTCAACCCCAAAGCAACTTGATGTGTTTCTCCATTTATTTAGATCTTTAATTAATATCTAAAATATTTTAAAGTTTTCAATGTACAGATCTTGCACATATTATTCTCTTAAGTTTATCTGTATGCATTTTATATTTGTGGATGTTTTTTCAAATTGTATTTTTAAAATTTCATTTTTCAATCTTTTTTATAGTATATAAAAATACAGTTGACATTTTTATATTGACCTTGTGTCTCTTGACCTCGCTAAATTTTATTATTAGTTCTAGTAGCTTTTTAATAGAGTCTAGGATTTTCCGCACAGTTATGTTGTCTGCAAATAGAGCTACTTTTCTTCCTCCTTTCCAATTTGTATGTCTTGTGTTTCTTTTTCTTGCTTTAATGTGTTGGCTTTGACTTTTAATATTGTGTTGACTAGTAGAGCAGACATTCTTACCTTGTTCACAATTTTAGGGCAAAAACATTTAACCTTTTATTGTTAAGCATGATGATAGCTGTAATTTTCTGCAGATGTCCTTTCTCAGGGAAGAAACTTTTCTTCTATTCCTAGTTCAGTAACAGTGTTTATCATAAATGAGTATTGAATTTTGTCAAATGATTTTTTAAAAAATCAGTTGAGCTCAGAGTATCATTTTTAATTTTTATTCTTTTAATGTTGAATCACATTTATTGAATGTTAAATCAATTTTGGATTCCCAGAATAATCTCTACTTTCGATAATGTATTTCCTTCATATATATTATTGGATTTTATTTCGTAATAATTTTTAAGAGTTTTGTGTCTGTGTGTATAAGGGATATTATTTAGTCTGTGGTATCCTTTTTTTTTTGGTATCAGTTTTGGTATCAGTTTTGGTATCAGTTGATTTTCAGTTGATCTTGGTGTAGTTTTCGTTGCTTTTCCTGTATGGAGTTCATTGAATTGCTTTGAATTGTAGATTGATAGTTGTCATCACATATGAAATTTGGGGGCCATTATTGCTTCCATGGTGCTTACTACCTTTTCCTCTTGGGAGCCTTAATAACTGTATGAAACTACTTGATATTACCCCACAGGTTTAGATTCCCCTTGCCCTTCTCTCTATGCAGCAGTTTGGATAATTTCTAATGATCCTTTCTTTTGTAATGTCTTAACGGTTATGGTTAAGCCCAACTTTGAATTTTTTATTTTTAGATATTATATTTTTCAGCTATAGATAATTATTATTTTTAAGTTTCAATTTTTTGACGTGTGCATATTTTCCTTTAAATCTATGGATATACTAATAATATTTTCAAAATCCTTGTCTACAATTCCATTATCTTGGTCAGAGTTTTTTTTTTTTTTTGGTGCTGAGGATTGAACCCAGAGGCATTTAACCACTGAGCCACATCTCCAGTCCTTTTTAAATTTTGAGACAGGATCTCAGTTACGTTGCTTAGAGCCTTGTAAATTGCTGAGGCTGGCTTTGAAAAACTTGTTATCCTCCTGCTTCAGCCTCCCAAGCCTCTGGGATTATAGGTGTGTGCTGCCATGCCTGGTGATTAGTTTGTTTTTATTGACTGATTTTTTTCTCCTCCAATTTGAGGTCATGTTTTCTAGTTTATTCTCCTAAATTGTAAATTTTGATTTTTTTTCTTTAAAAAAGCATCTTGAATTTTGATCTGGTAGGCAGTATGGTTGCTTGCAGATGTATTTGATTGTCTTGGCTTTTTATAAGCTTTGTTAGTGTGGTTCTACAACAGTGCTGTCTGATAGAACTGCACTGACAGGCTAGTTTTGCCTTCTCATTAAGGTATGGCATTTCTGTGATCTCCTTGGAATGTCTCCGGTATTCTGTGAGATCTCCTTACTGTGGGTGGTTGGGAATCACATTATTTCCCATCCCCCTTGTAGTGATTCTTATCCTTTTCCTGTCCTCATGGAGTCTTATTCTACACATGCCCAGTTTGTATTCAGCCATAGACTCAAGGGGACTCACCTTCAAACTTCTAGAACTCCTTGTCTTCACAGCTCTCTCCTCTCTGGTATTCAGCCCTGCAAATTACAGACAAGAGTGGGTGCATTAAAGGTGATATGGTTGTACACATCAGCCCTGCAGATTTCAGAGGCCTCAACCTAACTGAACTCCATTCTTTTCTTATCTCCTCAGCTTTGTGGGACTGCTGTGCTTTGAAGGATTCTCTGCTTTACTTCTAGGTGTGGTGACTGCTTACAGGGGAAACCTGGACAGTCATGGGCCTCACCTTGGTTTTTCTCCTCTTCTCTCTGGGAACCAAGCCCTGTTGTGGTTTAACATCTAAAAACAGTGTTTCATATTAAAAGCATAGCTGTGTAATTGTTTATGATGGGAAAACTAGGCCAATACCAGTTACCGTATAATTTACGGAACTTTGTTTATATTTTAGTGGCCAAGATTTAGCTTACCTTTGATAATTTGAGCACATTGCTTTTTCTGCCTTGAGCTCTTTTTCCTACCTTTTGTACCTGATAAACACTCATCATGTCAGGGTCAGATTCTGTCATTTTTTTCCTAGTAGTTTTCCTTCATGCTACCAAATCTAGGTTAGATGCCATACTTGCCATACTCATAACCCTGAACATTTGCTTGTAATTGTAATTACTTGTTGTATATTATATCCCCAGGGCCTAACACAATGAGGATCTCAAAATCAATCTCTCACCCTTCTCCATGCAGTCGTAAATGTGGAGATGAAATGTATTGAAGTGCTTTAAGTAAACTTTTTTTGTGCTTCTTATTTATTTTGGAAAGGGTGGCAACTATTGGCCAATGCCATTCTTATTCAGAAGTTTTCTTTTTAAATTTGCATATTTCTTCAGAGATTACTATTTTTGTTCTCTAATGTCTGTCATAAATATTTTTGTGTATACTTACCTACAAATAGTGGTCTGTTCATGATAATTTTAAAAGGGAAGTTTTTTCCCCCTAATCTACAAATAGGTCTCATTAAAAAGTATTTCTCAGCTGGGTGCAGTGGTGCACACCTGTAATCCCAGCAGCTCAGGAGGCTGAGGCAGGAGAATCAGGAGTTCAAAGCCAACCTCAGCAAAAGCGAGGTGCTAAGCAACTCAGTGAGACCCTGCCTCTAAATAAAAGGGAATGTCGCTCAGTGGTCAAGTGCCCCTGAGTTCAATCCCTGGTACAAAAAAAAAAAAAAAAAGTATTAAAATAAAAACCTCTAACTACTTAGTTGTCATAGTAGCTTTGAATAAACCAATATGGTGAGGTCTTATGTGGTATGTGGAGGTATATGCACTGTCTCATTGAAGAGCCTTTAATATTAATAGTTTTCTTATAAAGACTTCTTTGATTATTGAATTGAAGAAAATATATTTATGTTGTGATAATCTTATATCTTTTACTTATCAGAAAGAATATTTTCTTTTTAGTTTCCATTTCATAGAGGTGTGAGCAATTGCATTTTGTTTTAATATTCCTAATAGAAAGATTTGTTGTGAATTTGGTTCAATTTTGCTTTAAGTTTAAAATTGAAATTGTCGGCACACAATGAAATTAAGAGCTGTCCTTATAGTACTGTAGAATCTTCGAACTATCAGAGATCTTGGGAGTCATTTGTTCTAACTTGCCCCATAAGCTCCTTGATGGAGACTAGTTTGAGGCAGTTCTTTTCAGTTTTCATGGTTCTAATTGTAGAAAGTTGCTAGAAATTGTAGTAAGTTCCTACAGTGGTAATGTTGGGTCAGATTCTATTTTCTATAAACAATTGAACATTAGTCTTACAGCTCTGTCTTCTATAATTTCAAAGAATTAAGCTGCTGCTTCTTACTTTGCCTTACAGTAGTTTAATACCTATTTTGTCTCTTCTTATTCTTTGCCTGAAACATCTCAATTGTAAATCTCATATATAGTATTCCTATCTGCATTTTAAAATGTTCAGTATATATGCATCTTCAATAGTACTGTTCAGAACTGAATTCAGTGTTGTAAATGTGGTGGGTATTAAGGACAGTAGTGCATCCTTGGTTTGAATACTTAACTGACTCTCAGTGCCTTCTAAGATTACCTTCACCAATTGTCTCTTATTGACCTAGAATTTAAACATGCTGGCTTTTTTTTTTTTTTTTTTTTTTTAAGAAATTAAAAAACCTTAACAATTTAGCCAGGTGTGGTAATGTGTGCCTATAGTCCCAGCTACTATAAGAAGATCCCCTGAGCTCAGGACCTCAAAGCCAGCCAAGGCAACATAACAAAACTGTGCCTCTTAAGAGTCTTAAGGCCTTTGAACTGAGCTAGCTGGGCATTACAAACCCTGTCTCTTAAAAAACAAGCAAAGAGGGGTTGAGGTTATAGCTTAGTGGTAGAGCGCTTGCCTCGTACACATGAGGCCCTGGGTTCAATCCTCAGCACCACATAAAAATAAATAAAAATTGTGTCCATCTATAACTAAAAATTAAAAAAAAAAACCCAAGTAAACAACAACAAAAACTTCAAATTTTAAAACTCATTTCTATTTTTCTATACATACATAATTTATTTATGTCAAAATGTAGACAAAAGCTTTTTAGTTAATTTTGTAATTCAGCATGCTGATTTATCCTTTATATTTTGTATGCATATTTGATATACTTTTGTCTGAGCTCCATTTGGGTGAATAAACTGTGGATCAGGACAGATCAAAAGAAAAATTCTGTTAGTTAACTCCAGATTGTTCTACTAGTTGGACATTAGGTACTTATCTCTTGGTGTTGGTTTGGTAGGAGTCTTCCTAACTGGTATGGGGCTCACATTGCTCTTTTTTTGTTCTTAAGCATGATACCAGAGACTTTGTTTGTAGCCTTGTTGCCGTTAAGGTATCCAAGCCTGTGACTTACAGTACACCATTGTGTGCTCCTTTTCTATGTTCAACCTCTGCAGTTATGGGTTTTACACTATTGTATTTTTCCTTTTGGAAATAGTGTCAATATTTTCCAGTGTGTTTTGTGACAATTTTTTATAGTTTTTAAGATATATGAGCAGAGGTTTAACAAGCAGATCTTGTAAGTCCCTTGATATCATAGGGTGATGTTTTTCTGGATCAGAAGACTTGAATATTTGTGAAATGTCGAGGTGTTTTATTGTTTCCCAGGAGGAATCGCATACCTGTTTCCTCAAATATTGGGATACTGTATTATATACCAGAAATCTTAATTCACAGCTCTAAGTCAATGTGACAGAAGGTGAAGCTCTGGTTACCATATCTTTAATTTTTTTTTTTTTTTTGGTTAAAGAAGCTTTGCTTTTTTCTCAGTTTTATAGTTCTTGAAATTCATACTGTTTGAAAAATTACAAACCCTGGTTTTTTAATAAAAGAAACAAACACAGACTTTTACTGTGATTTATTTATTATTCAAATGGCCTAGAATCAAAGTGATAAAAGTACAGTTGGGGGTTTTTACTATAGTGTTCACATTTTTTATCATAAATTTAGTTATAATTTTCTACAGACACTATATTTGTATAAAGAACTCTGTGATAGGCTATTTCTGTCCATTGGATTCCAAAATTATAGACAATGATGTCAATGCAGATGAGGTTCGCCTAATTTGGTCAAGAGAGGGACATGCTGAGTCTCTATATGGGTAGTTAAAGGCCATTGCCAAGATTGACAGGTGTCCTGTGGGTGGCAGAGTCCCAGGGATAAATTTGCTCTTGGATTACTTCTCTTAAGAAACAATGATCAAAGTCATACCTTTTTTCTATTGATCAAACCTAAAATAGGTTGGTTTTTAACTTAGTTTTTCAGATATTAGCCTTATAAACCCCAGAAAGATAATAAAGTTTTATACTTTGTTCTTGTAGTACAACTTTGGGAAAATTTAACTGTAACCTCTGCAGTAATTTTGCTAGGATAATCAACTACTTATTATCTTGCTGTGTTTCTCTAAGGATTTGAGACAATAATTAATACAAAAAAAGTTTATTAGTGTAAAAGAAGCAACTATTTGGCAACAGCCTTTGGGTTTTTTTTTTTTTTATCTTACTGAAAATTAAGGAGCCCTATAACTTATGAAGATAAGTTAGTACTAAGTGTGTCTCAAAATAAGAATTGGTTTTAAAGCCACTAGGTTCATGACATTCAAAAAGTTAAGCATACTACTTTAAGAAAATTGTGTCATCTGAGATTTTTGTAATATTTGAGTAATGTAAATGTGTCATTAGCAATGGAAACTTTGTGATTTTAGTGTGAACTCTTTTAATTTATATAAAAAAATTTCTGATCTGAGAGCATTTTGTTTCGATTATTTCTGTATTATAGTGTCAGAGATATAGTAGAAATCTGAGAACTAGATGCTGGGGAACCATCTTAGGGAGCCAGCCTGTTAGCTGGTGTGGAAAATGAAAACTAAGAGCCTAGTCCTGCTAGGGGTCAGGGAAGGTTTCCCAGGCGTCTAACTGGAATAGTGCAAGCTCCCCTCATGGACTGATGTGATTACAGTTAGGCTTGGAGTCGAGGTGAAGCTAGAGTGGTTAGGGCATTATCATTTTTAGATCTTAGATATTTTTAAAATTTGCTAAAATTTAAGGAAAGCCCACTCTGAGCTAGCTATTCCTTCACAGATATGTTTAACTTCTATGAAGTGGAGGAAGAGAAGACACAGAGAGATGGTGATTTGCTCAGGGTCACTGAGCTCATGGCAACGAAAAAATAGACCTACACACTCATCTTCAAGCCCACTAGAGTTATGAGATGGCAAAACTAATCTCAACAGAAATGGAGTGTAGCTCAGTGGAAGAGCACTTGCTTAGGAAGTACGAAGCCCTGGGTTCAATCCCCAGTACCACAAAATAAATCTCACCAGAACTTTGGGAACTGCCTTTCTTACTGTTTTATTTCTTCTCTGTATCTCAGTTTTAATTTCTCCCTCCTCTCCCTTTCAGTCTTTCTCTTTTAGACTAAAATACAGATTCTTATGCTTACTCTTAGCCAAAGAGACATTTATAAAAATATCTTAAGTGTACAAAAAAACAGCAATTGTATTTGTGACAGTATTTGAGCAACCACTGGCTCTGGCTGCACAATCTCCTACAAATGAGTTTTGGGCTAAGACACACTCTGCTGCTTTGTCCTGTTCCCAGGCATCTTTGGAGTTTGACTGCTGAAACCATAGTGGGCTAGGGAGATTACTCAAAGACCCCAACACTGACATGTCAACCTGGTCTCATGACAAAATGAAAACATTGATTGGTATAAGGATTAGCATATTAAAGTTTGTTAGTCCTGTAGCAAGAAGTGAAAAGTTTTCAATTGAGGAAAATTTTGATTAAGATATGTGAATTTTTTTATGCTTCAGGTTGACAGGTATAGAATTCTTTTATTATCTTTGTACTGAGGATGGGATAATGAAATTAGCATGAGTATTTGAACTACTCAGGCTCTATTCAAATATTCTGGAATCATCATTTGTTTACTGTGGATATGCAAATGGCTTTTGTCTCCTGATGGACTGCTGTCCATGACACAAGTCTCTCAGTCCCATGTGTGTAAGTTTAAGCTGTCCTCATCTCTCTCCTAGACCTACCTCTGCAATGGAAGCTGAATTGCCTTAAAACACCTGCATTCACTGACTGAAGTAGTCTTTCTAAAATCAAGTCTGCTACTACTTCAGCAGGATGAAGACAGTACACCTTCGTGAGGAGGCCTCTGGTGATTCACAGAGGTCTCGCCTGGGTTCCCCACTGCTCCAGCCTCGTCTGGCCCTGCCCTCCTGCGCTCAGATTGCCCTGGTCTTCTGTCTTTTCTACTTGCCTTCCTTGGTTTTGTCTCCTGGGCCCAGGCTCTTCTTTGGTTTGCAAGACCATTCTTCCCATCTTTTTCTATTCTTGCTCCGTAACAGGGAAGTTTCTGACACTCTGAAAACAAGTTCCTCACCTCTTAACTAGGTCAGACCCAGACTTTGTTGGCAGTTTCTGTGAACCTTATAGCTCTTGTTAAAATTGTAATTTCCAGTTTGTTTAATTTAATTACTGTAAATTCTAACTAAACAAGGGAAGGAGCTTTTTACTTAGTGCTTTTTTTCAATGATTTCATCCTTGCCATTGGGTACACAGCCTGGCACATAGTAGCAGCTAGTAAATATGCTGAACCCTTGAATGAAAGTTCATAAAAGGCTTTTTCTCATCAATACTACCCAAGACTGTGTAATGAACTGCAGGCTTTTGAGGGGACAAAGCCATCTGCGTATCCACAGTACACAAATGATGATTCTAAAATATTAAAAAGAGACTGAATAGTTAGTAGCCGCCTACTACTATGGATGGTCATGAAGATGGGTGAGTAGAGGCATAGTCTGTGATTAGATGGCTCACTCAGTCACGAGAGTAAGACTTATACCAAAAATGTTAAGATATTAATGAGATTGCCAAGTGGTTTTGAGAATAATATAATTTTAGTTATTTGAAAATGCACTATTAATAGCTGATCTTTGTCAATAAATCCTGAACGAGTGAATTATAATGTTAAGTAGCACAGAGAATATTTATGACAGCCTCTAATATTCATGAAGTGATTCTAGCTCCAAAGGAAATAAAAAGTTGAAGAAATTCAATGTTAGAAGTTGAAAAGAGTAAAATACATTAATATCTTCAAATGCAAGGATTATGTCTGCGAAACTGGCCTATGTGGAAAGAATGAGGACATTTTTAGTCCTGCAAAGTATTTTTTGAAAATTGTTTCAAGACAATGGGAGTTCATAACCCACTTGAATCAAAGTGTGAAATATGATATATCAAGAACTATGTAATGTTTTGAACAACCAACAATAAAAAAAAAAAAGAAAAAAAAATCAAGACATTCTCTTAGTATTAAGATTGTAGGAGTGTTTGGGGCTAGCCTGAGATCCCTTCTGTCTATATTTTGGGAGATTGTTAGGTCAGCTAGGGTTTTCCCCCCTCTTCCAGCATTACTTAAGCTGTTCTACTCTAGCACTGGGGTTGTGGCATTAAGCATGCCATGGATAAGAAGCCTGGCTGGGCAGTGCATTCTCAAAAGTCAGGTGCTTACTGTTGGAAGGCAGCTGCTTGAGGTTCAAGGCAGTTAGTGTCCCTCTCTTCTGCCTGGGGACAACTGGTTGTTTATCAGACTCCTGAGAAGTCTTCCTTGCTCATTGCTCACTGGTGAAGGAGAGAGAGAGATTATGCAGCAGGCTTTTGATTGATTCAATGGGAATTACATTGATCTGGTGTCTGGCCTTGGTTCTTATAAAGTGGATCACTTCTAAGGTAGGCCATCTTCACTCTTAGGATTGTGATATCAACCATTAATGTGCATATTTGATAGGAATAAAATAGGTAATTTTCTTCTCCTTTTGCCTCAGTTTCTATTTCTCTGATTAAGAGAGCCAGAGTTTTTTTCTGCAAAAGGCTTAAAATTACTGTTTGCAATTTTTATTCTTACCTCACTTTATTCCTCTTCAAGTTTTTTTTAAATGGTGTTATTCCTGAGTATCAAAGTAGCTTTCTTTAGTTTCATTCCCTTAAAGAAGTTCAACTTTAAGTTTATAAAATAGAATAATTTAGGCTTTTGGCTATACATATTTTAAACATTTTTTTGAGAATGTTACTGATGCTTGACTATTCAACATATAATTATTGAGGATTTCTAAACAAAAATAAGCTTTTTAAAAACTTAACTCACCCTCTGTCATATTCTCTTGAAGGTCTTTCTGCTGTTAAAACATATGCCTTAACTATAATATATTGACAGAAGAGTAACTGTTTTTGAAGTTGAATTCTGAACATCAGGCTGCAGAAATTCTTGATGAAATGTTAGCTAGCTGGTTATTATTTAGACAAGAATAAAAAATAAGAAAATATTTAAGATTATACTATTTGAAATTATTTTTGCTTTACTTCTAAAAAGAAAATTATATCTTTCATCCATTATGCCACTTTTTTCTTTCTGTATTAAGAAATTGAAAAGTATTAACATAAAATTTAAAAAGCTATCACTATTTGCTGAGTAACACTTTGCTGAACAACATAGAGCTTTTATAAAGTTAATTTTCTTTTTCAAGTAAGACTTTCACATCTAAGCAAAAACATTTTAAGTGTGTTTCTTACTTGGAGTGGTCTTCTTTTCTTAGTGAATATGATTGAAGCACAGTATACTCAAATTAAAAAAAAAAATTCTGGTGTATTAAAAGTTAAGAATGAATTTTATTGCATTGGCAGTTATTTACCTGTTTTTAAAGGATTAGCTTGCCAGGTTATACAAGGAAGGTCAATTTCATGTTAATGATGCATTAGGCGAATTATGGATGTTTTTGGAGTCTGTACTTTTTAATGCATCACCAAAAATGTAGAAGAATGCTAATATTTTATTTTTTTAAAAAAAAGAATAGGAAGTGGATCAATGCAATATTTGAATTCTTTGGACATTCAAACTACAATGTGTTTTTCTAGTACATGTAAGATTAGTATATTCTGAAAATGCTCATTTTGCCTTATCAGAGAAAACTGGTTTTAGAATTTTGGCTGTGCTTCATCTATTGCTTGTGTGATACTGTCTTTTGGTATTGTTACCAAGCATTTTAACTAGTGCTACTGTGTTTAAGCCTTGTAGCCATTAGTTTATTAATCTGCAAAATGGGACTAATAAAGCCCACCGTATAGAGTTCCTATGAGAATTAAATGCGATATTGTATGAAAGCACCAGCATCATTTTCTGTTGTTACTTTTACCATGTAAGAAAATACACTTGCTTTTGTGAGCTAGATCATACAGTGGAAAACTGAACAAAGTAAAAACAATGTCACTTTAAATGTCTTTACTGGGTTTTAAAACTTCTGTCTGTAAAAGTTATGTATTAATGAATACTGGGAACAACCTTAACTCCTTTTCTCATTTACCTTCAAGTCAAATCTTTATAGAAGAATGGTTCACCCTGTTTCAAGGTGATCAAGTGTCTTACCAGGGCCCACGGAACGCCTATGAACATGGCAGTGAACTCTTCGGAACCTTAACGTTTAACTTGTTTATGCTGTGGCTGTCAGTTTCTGATTAGCTCAGCCTCGCCCATGCTTTGACCTATACTAGTTTGCTTTACAAGCTGTTCCCAGAATGGCTAAATTAGAAGAGTCACGAGTAGAAGCCTCAGTTATTTCCATTCACTGGTGAGGTGAGGTGGGAATGTGGATGGTAGCCCAGAGTGCTTTGTGACTGATGTGTGACATAGGATTTTGATGAAATTTATTTTACTATTTTTATTAAGAGTAAAATTTCTTAGTATACATTTTTTTGGTATTAAAAATTGTGTTTTGCCTTTTAAACACAGTATTTGACCACATAGTATCAGCATTTCTGACAGCTTTTTGTTCATTTCATTTCAATTAAAAAGATTTAACCAATTTAAGGCTTCAGAGCAAGACCATCCTACTGATTTTTTTTTTAATGACAGCAGAATGCATTTTGATTCCTTGTACACAATTGCAACACAACTTTACATTTCTGTGGTTGTACATGATGGAGCGTCACACCATATGTACAGTCATACATGTACCGAGGGTAATGATATTCATCTCATTCTACCATCTTTGGTGTCCCCATGCACCCTCCCTACCCTCACTCCCCTTTGCCCAATCAAAGTTTCTCCATTTTTCCCATGCCTCCCCTCTCCCCGTTATGGATCAATGACCATCTTTAAAGGAATGTATGTTAAGTTTGTACAATAGTCTTGGTGTATAGAACACATATAATTTTTTAAAGCAATGTGATTCTAACATGGAAGTAAAACTTTATTGTTCCATTTCATAATTTATAGTATATTTTTCCAAAATGGATTATTTTAGATCACTTAGCAAGATAACTTAATAATATTCATCTTAACTTCTCAGTCATATTCATTAAGAAAAGAGGATGCTTGGATGTATGAAACAAGCATGCTCAAAGTGTTATGCTTAAATGTGAATCTTACACACCAGGCATTAAAATCTTGCTTGAAAAAGAACATTAGTGCATGATTTATCACTCAGGTTGTGTTTGTTGATAGGGGTGTGTGTGTGTGTGTGTGTGTGTGTGTGTGTGTGTGTTTATACATGCACACACAGTGCTGGGGATTGAACACAGTGGCCTTGTGAACACTAAGCATGTGTTCTACCACTGAGCTGCATCCTTGGCCCTTACATACCTATTTTCAAAGACTGTTCTTTAAAAAAGAAATTTTTTTTTTAGTCTCATTTGGATTCATTTAGTAAAAACTGTTATGTACCTCAGTATACCTTTTAAGCTAAGTATTTGTTGACCTGTCTTAGGTTAGTATTTTATCATTAACTGAATAACTTGAATATTTGCACATCCCTAAGAAATTTGTTAATATATACTAAAAATTAAATTCTACTTTCATTGCCAAGCTTTTGCTAAGATTAATATAGGTCTTAGCATCTTAATATCTAAATTAGTGATTATATGAGTCTAAAATCATTTACCTTAAAATAAATTTAGTATGCCACAGATAAATGATAATCTAGATTATTTATGTTCATTAGTTGGTTTTTGGTAGAATGCTGTTCTATTTTATAGAGAAGTGGTGTCAGTTTTTTTCATTGTTCTCAATATGTGAGGTAATAAATGAGAGTTTGCTTTCCTAATTAGTGGTTATTTTAGGAAATACCCTTCCTATATTAAAAAAATAATAATGCTGGCCACTCTTCTAAAGAAGACTATTAGAGGTATCAGCCTAAAAATTTGTTTTCACAGGCTATTGAACTACATTGTCACTGGACATTACCAGATTGATAGGTACTGATCATGACAAACTATTATATAATGATATCTGTAGTTTCCATAATATGTTTGAATTGATAGAAATATTTCTTTCCATCTATGCCCTGTTCAGGATGTTAGACTTACCCTCTATTATAACAGTATTTAGGGGAGGCCCATAATGTAATGAACTAAATATCTCCTGAAGGGGATTGGAACAGCAGTCAGGAGTGGCTCCTTTAAGCATCAAGTGATGTTAGTGGCTGTACACTCTGGAATATACAGTTTCCCTTGAAATAGTGCAATGTCTTCCTTAGCTATTCCCTTGTTGGGAGATGTGTTAAGCATGACGTCAAGGGTATATTCTGTATGACTTAGTTCCTTGGGATTTGAGGTCATGCTTTTTTCTTGTAGGTGATTTTAACTTTAAAATTCATCTGTTTTGTGAATATGTAAGAACTGTGTGTGCTACAAAATTCAAAAGGTACAAAGATATATACAGTAGAAAGTCTTCCTCTTACCTCTCTATCCCTTAGTATCCTTGGAGAATATTAGTTTTGGTAGTTGGAATTTTATTTTTGTTTGAAATGTTTGTTTCTCTTAAATTTCGTGCACTGTTTTTCTTTTCCATGAAACCATGTAAAGGTTTAATTGAAATGTTCTCTTTCAAGGATATAACTTAAGGTTTGGGGGAGTTGTTTTGCATACCAGATTTAAGTGAGAACGTCAAATAAAGTAAATTTTCTTTATGATTTAAAAACTTGATTTTTTTTTTCCCCTTTGACATTTGTAGACATACAGTTAGGGACTGTAAATTGCATGCTGGAGTTTCTTTCTTCTTTTGGTACCAGGTATTGAACCTAGGAGGCTCAACCACTGAGCCACATATCAGCCCTTTTTATTTTTTCATTTTGAGACAGAGTCTCACTAAGCTCCTCAGGCTGGCTTCCAACTTTCGATCCTTCTGCCTAGCCTCCCCAGCTGCTGGGATCACAGGTGTGTATCACTGCCCCTGATTGTGCTGGAGTTTTTTCTGAGGAAAGAATATCATTTACCTTATAAATCAAAATGTGATCTTATGGCTTTAATGTGTATTTCTTTTGTTAATAAGGTTGAACATCTTTTCTTTTTGTTTAATGGTTTGTTATTTATTAAATGTTTAGTATTTTCTTCACATATTTTAAATCTTGTATTTATTTATTTACTTATTAATAATTTTAGTTGCAGATGGACACAATACCTTTATTTATTTTTATGTGGATCGAACCCAGGGCTTACATGTGTGAGGCAAGTGCTGTACCACTGAGCCACAACCCTAGCCCCTAAATCTTATATTTAAAATATACAAAATCACAATACAATTTGTTTGTTTTTTTCTATTGACTATTTCCCCCATTTCTTTGCAGTGTCATACCACTTTTTATATTAATATTGCATAGTGCTGGTTTCATTTATTGCTGCTTTTTAAGAATTTCTAGGTCTTTTAATTTATGGATTACTTTTGGTGTGCTAGGCACTGTGCTGAATATTGGGATTTGTTCTGTATCTGGATACAGAAATGAACAAAGTTCTTGTCTCCACAGAGCTTAGATTTTTAATAGGAAATTTGGTCCAATCTTCCAGACTTTTAAAATGTATGCATTTATATTGATCCTATTGTTAATTTATTCATCAATTTATTTATAAATTATTCATTTACTTGCAAAAAACACATTATTAATTTATGTATCATATATTTATTTAGAGTTTACTAAATGATAGGTTCTGCTTTAGGGTAAAAGCTATTCTTGGGGAGTAAAGCAGAGAAGGCTCTTGCTTTTGTGGAGCTTCTCTTTTAGTAATAAGCAGCCAGGATAACATAAGCCAAGTACCACACAGAGGACTGAGGAAAGGAGCTGTGGAACAGGCTGGCTCTCAGGGAGCTTTAGATTTGGTAGTCAGGGTATGCCCACCTGAAGAGATGACATTCATCTAAGCCACGAGAGACACAGGGACAGTGATTGCAGTGTACCAGGATAGAGGAACAGGTCAAGTGCAAAGGTGAGACATTTGAGAAAAGTTGAGAAGAGCCAGGAAGGCCAGCATGGCCACATCACAGTGGTGAGGGAGGGAGCTTACAAGAGGACAGAGATGTGTGCAGAATACCAAAGGCTCTGGAAATCAGAACCTAGAGTTTAGAACTTACTCTAAGTGTGATGGGGAGCCATTGGAGGATACTAAGCAGGAGCTGAAATGTTCCCTCTTGATTCTATGTGAAGAGAGGACTGGGGGCCAAGAGAAGGAGCTGGAAAAGCAGCAGATTGCCTTTCTCCTTCCTTTTCCATTTCATATTTCCTGCATGTTAGTCCCAAATCTTTTTCACTTTGTATCTACTTTTATGGTAGTTCTTAGTTATATTGTATTGTGTTTGTCTTTCCCCTAACTAGAGAATTCCAGAGCAGATTCCATATCTAATTTCCTTTTGTATTATCAACTTCTCTTGCACAATGTTTCACAAATAATAAATGCATGTTTGTTTAATTGAATTTTAGATCAATTTCATTGTTGTGTATTAAAATATATGCTTTTTTTTCCCCTAGAGGCGTGGAGCTATTTCTTATGACAGTTCTGATCAGACTGCGCTGTACATTCGTATGCTAGGTAAGCACTAATTTATTTTGTATCAATGTTAGTTAAATTATCATGTTATTTGAGGTAGAGTTATCTTTCATTAGGTAGCTTTCATCACTGGTTATAGCAGAAATTATTAATTTCACTGAAATTTAGAATCTGGAAGCCAATATTGAATGTGATATGAATAAAGGAAAGCATTCTTCATGAAAAGTAGTATTATAGGGTTGCTTCATATTAAAGAGATGATTGCCAACATGGATGAAGACAAGTCCATGAAATACCTGATTAGATAGTCCTGTTGCTGCAAGTGTTTTGTTTTCAGTTGTCTAGCAAGGAAAACCATTTGTCTTCTTTTAGTCCTAGTGCTTAAATTTTTGATGTATTACTCAATTTTATAGGTAAATTACTTATATATACTTCTCGCTTCATTCATACACTCCACAATCCCTTCTTTTTAATTCATACTATCGAATATGTATATTCAGGTCCCAATAGGAAAATTTTCTCATTTTTTGTTAGAGGAATCTTCCTGTGGCTCTTCTCATCTCAGAATTCCTCCCTAACTTTAAGATACTGAGCACTGAGCCATCCTTATTTTTTAGCTACCTGTTTGTTCTTTGCTTCCTTCACAAATTGCTTTTCATACTCTTCAGTCCAAATATTCCCCAAGGCCCTCTTATTCCTTTTTTCTCCTCTTTGATTTATCTTGTGTATCTCACCTGCCTCAATTCTGTTCTAAGGGCTGGGGTATAGCTCAGTAGTAGAGCATTTGTCTAGCATGAGCAAGGTCCTGGGTTCAATCCCCAGCACCACTAAAACAAATTCTGTTCTCCTTTAGAATATACTTTTTTCCTCATGAATGTTCAGCTTTTTCCTCTTTACCATCTCCACTTCTAGAAACATGTTTAAGATTCTCCTATCCTTAAAGCAGAGTTTCAGACTCACATTTTCTTTAATTTTATGGACCATCTCCACATGGGTATGTTATGAATACCTCGTGCTTAACGCATCTGCAAATTGATTTTGTGTTCCACAGGTCTCTTTGGTGGTCTTTTGCCATCTCAGTAAATAAAACTTCATTCTCCCCATTGTCAAGTCAAAAACTTAAGAGTCATTTTTTATTTCTCTTTCTTATATACTCCACATCTAATTTATGAGCAAATCCTCTGGGCAGACACCTGCAAAATACATGCAGAATCTCACCACCCCAGCGTTGTTACCAGCCCAATCTAAACCATGGTTGTTGCCTCATCTCTTGAACTTGTTCCTTGACTGGCCTTCCTACATTCACCCGTGTGCCTCCACTGTATTCTAGTCTGCAGCCAGAAAACCTTTTCAGACAAAGCTAAGTCATCTTACTCTTCTGTTCAGGATCCTCCGATGGTTTTCTGAGAGAACCAGCTACAGCTATTACAATGACCACAAAGGCCCAGTGTGATCTGGTCCTACTGCCTCTCTGACCTCACCTCCCAGGAGTTCCCTCACTTCTAGAAACATGACATGCTGACATGCTGGTCTCTGCCTGTCTTGGAACATGCCAAGCATGCTGCTTTCCTAGAGTGTTTATACTTGCTTTTCCTTATGCTCTGAAACCTCTCACTTCTGATAGTCTTGTGGTGCACTGTCTTACTTCCCTCATGTCCCTGCTTGTTTTCAATGGGGACTTCCCTTCACATGTTTGAATCACTGCCCTCCCCCCCATTTCTCTTTAGTGTTCTCCATGTAATGTCTTCCATAGAATGAAATTGTATATTTGCTTTATTATTTGTTTTATCCCATAAGAAAAAGTTCATGAGGATAGGGACTTTTTGTATTTTGCTTACTGATATATGTGGAGTGCCAGATGTGAGGAGCACTTTTTTGTCACACACGAAAGAGGTGATTAGATCTTATGAGTTGGAGTTATGGTAGATGGAATGAACCTGGAAGGAAGTAAGTGATGTTCTTACGTAGAGAAACAAAGGGTAACAAAATTGCAAGAGCACAGGAGATGGGACTGAAGACTTGGGGTTAGGAGATTGAAGGTTGTAAAAATGTAATGGGAAGACTGCTGTCTTTGGAATCCACAAGGCTAGGTTTAAATCTTTGCTCACTGTTTACATTAACGTTGTGGCAGGGAACATTGCTATTTAACTTCTCAAAGTTCAGTTTCTGCATCTGTAAAATGTGGATGAAGATTCCTTTGGCTCTTTGACTAGAGAACTAAATAAAGCAATGTCTGTAAGACAAAAAGAGTGCCTTGTATATGGTTGGTATATAAATGTTTCTGTATAGAGAAATGAGTCTGTCCGAAAGTCACATGAGTACATGTAGGAACAACGCTGAGCTTGTAAACACCAAAATTTAAGAACCAGCTAAAGACCTTGGGTTGAAACTGATTATGAGAAGAGAGAAAGAAGATTGATCAAATCAAATACATAGAGGAAAGTATAGTAACATTATAATTTATTGCACATTTGTGAAATTGGAAATTGCTTGAGAACAGGTAATGTATTTTCTATTTTTCATATCCCTTATAGCCCATGATATGGTGTGAGACATAGAGTGACTTTTAAAAGTTTGTTCTGAAGATTTTCTGTCTCCTGTAAAATAGATTTGGTTTCCCAGTGTTTTTTTTTTTTCTTTTTTCTTTTTTTGTAAACTTCACATGAGTAGCAAGGTATTAGATTGGATTATCATGCACCTGAGTCATCTTTCAGAAAACTAACTTTAAAATATAGATTATAAGAACTATTATTAGTGTAGGAGTACTCTAAAAATAATTCTCCTTATCCAGACTTAAAACTTGGTGCTGAAAATTTGTGAACTCCTTCAAGTAAATCAGCTCTTAACTTCTTGCTCCATATGTATCATTAATGGGATACTTCTTATGGATGTGATGCCATATGGGCCTCTTTTTGCATGTGGGAGCTTCTTCACAAATGACAGCCTTCTAAACTTACTTCTGCTCTTAATTCTATCCAGGAGATGTACGAGTAAGGAGCCGAGCAGGATTTGAATCAGAAAGAAGAGGTTCTCATCCATATATTGATTTTCGTATTTTTCACTGTAAGTGTTGGCAGTCACAAATGTTTCTTTTAAACTTTCAAAACTAATTTAGATTTTCATAATATTATGTGGTTTTCCAAATGGAAACAATACAAAAAACAAAAATTATTTTGTGTTTGGGATTTTTAAAAGCATTTAGGTCATAAGTGACACTATATTTCTGGATGTTAACAAATGCTTAATATTTGCTAATTGGAAAAGGGGGTATTAGGGGCTGGGGTTGTAGCTCAGTGATAGAGTGCTCGCCTAGCATGTGCGAGATCCTGGGTTTGATCCTCTGTACCACATAAAAATAAATAAAGGTATTGTGTCCAACTACAACTAAAAAGTAAAATATTAAAAAAAAAGAAAAGAAAAGGGGTTATTAAAATATTAACACTGTTTTAGGGCTGGGGATGTATAGCTCAAGTGGTAGAGTGCTTGCCTCACATGCACAAGGTTTAATCCCCAGCACCACACACACACACACACACACACATGCTCACTATATAGATAGATAGATAGATAGATAGATATCTAGATAGATAGATAGATACTTTTGTTTTAGTTTCTCTTTTATAATTTAACTGTGAAATTACTTTAGTGTATTCATTTCTTTTAAAATGTTTTTTAAGAAGTAATTTTTATTACAACTGATTTGTCTCTACTACTTTAAACAATGTTGTTATATGAATGATATTTTATAAAGGTATTTCAGTAGTTTAATAAGGTGTTACCATTTTATGTGAAAATGCACATCCCTTCAAACATCTTGGTAAAATGCATATTTTAGAAGCAAAAATTCTATGTGTGTCTATCCCATAATGTAGGAAAAGGGAAAAAACAGAACTTCTAAACCCCTTAAATATTAAGTACATTAAATCTGTTTCTGGAGGAGTTCCACTTTTGGTCATGTTGGGTAAAGTAATTTGGATTAACACCCTAACTGAAAAAATGAGAAAAACTGGATAAAATATGAAAAACATGTATTCAGTGTGTCTAAATATTAATAATAAGGCAGAGAGATGAGTCTGGCTTTTCAGACCACTCTTTCCCTGAGTAGCATGTGCTGATTCTGAGAAAGGTTGATAAGAAGCACAACAGAGCTTTCGATGGACACTTAAGGCTAGAGAAGCAAAAACAAGTATTTAAGCCCACCAAGGTTATGGGGTGGTTAGGTACTGGTAAACCCTTCATGCTTAGGTTGGAACCCCAAAGTGCTACCCACACTCTAGAAATAAATGCCAACTTTGAACTATCTCAGTCACAGATTATAGTTGATCCATGACTAATACTTTCTGCTTAATGAGGGAAAGAAACGTTACTTGTCCCTCAAGGTTGCTAGCCTCAAACACAACCCTGAGATATGGCCCAGGCTAAATATTCATCAGGACTTTGTATTCTTGGCACATCTCTTAAGAATGTGCATGGACACTTGGGACCTTGGTGAAGGATTACCTCTTCCACTAGTAATAAATGCCTCCAAAACTTATTGTCATAAAACAATCACCTTTTTTATGCATATGACTCTAAGAATCAGGAATTCACTCAAATCTATCATATTTGACTTACCTTTGCTGGATGACTTCTTGCTCTTTAATTGGGAATGGCTGGAATGCCGGTACTAGGTCCATATGCCTGGGGCCATGGTTCTCTTCATGTCATATCCTGGGGCTGGAACCCTCAACATGGTTTCTGCACTCTTAGGTCTGGTGTCAGCACTAGGAAGGCTGGAATTGCTGGGGCTGACCAGCATTTCTCTTTCCATAAATGGCAATTTCAGGGTAGTTGGACTTCTTTTTCCCAGTACTAAGGGTTGAACCCAGGGCCTCACATACAATAGGCAAGTGCTCTACCAGTGAGCTGCAGCCCCGGTCCTTGTTTAAATTTTATTTTGAGACAGGGTCTCACCAAGTTGGCCAGGCTGTCTTTGAACTAGTGAGCTCCTGTCTGAGCCTTCCAAGTAGCTGGGATTAGAGGCTTGCAACACCATGCTTAACTATAATTAGACTTCTTACATGGGAGCTGCCTTTTCCCAGAGAAAGTATTTCAAGAGAAAGAAAGTGTAGGAAATTTGTTTCTAAAGGTCTGGGCCTGGACCCTGCAAAGCATTATGTTTCTGTATTTTCTTGATCAGCCATGTCACACAGCTTGCTCAGACTAATGGAGAGAGGATGTAGGCCACAGTTACCAAAGAGAAAACAGTTGAAAGTTTTTAAATCCTCCTTCTTTAATCTGGCACAAAATTTGTTGATAAAGAAACTTAGGTTCTATAAGGAGGAGAGATAATCTCACAGAAGCAGTCTTTGAGGAGACAATGGCTGAGAAGTCTTTACAAAGTGATAAAAGACAGTAAGGCATAAACTGACTGTGGTGGCGCATGCCTGTAAACCCATTGGCTCAGGAGGCTGAGATAGGCGGATCATAAATTCAAAGCTAGCCTCAGCAACTTAGTAAGGCCCTAAGCAATTTAGCAAGACCCTGTCTCAAAATAAAATATAAAAAGGGCTGGAGATGTGGCTCAGTGGTTTAGTGCCCCTGGGTTCAATCCCTGGTACCAAAACAACAACAACAACAACAAGACATTAAGGCATAGATTTACGAAGCATTATAAATCTCAAAAAGAGAAACATTAAAAGAAACCCATATTACATATTGTACACTATTACATAGTGTAACTGTAAATACTGAAGTCAAAAAGAAAATATTAAAGTTGTGAGAGAGAAAAAAGTCACCTTCAAAAGAGTAGTTATGAGATTGTCAGAAGCAGATTGTTTCATTTTCTTTTTTTCTTGGGGTCCTCTAACTTGAGCCACAATTTATAGGGTGTATTGATTTCAGAGGTAACTTCATCCTCTGCATCCTGGGTGGTGGTGGTGGCCACACAGATGAGTTGGTGGGGTAGGGCTGAGGCAAGGTAGTTCATTTACAAAAGAACTGAAATGCTAAAAGACAAAGGAAAGATAGCTCTGCTGTGCTAGAAAAACTAAATAACCGTCAAACTAAAATTTTATCCACAAACTTCTACAGAGTAGAAGGAAAAAGACACACTTCATAATTATTATGTAAGGCCAGCAAGGTTTTTATATTAACTAACTGATGTGGATACAACAAGAACAGAAAATTGCAGCCAAATCACTCATGGATATGCATAACATAATTGAATTAAATCTGTAGTATATTAGAAGACTAACATATTTTGACCCAATTTGTGTTTTCTAGGATTATAAGGTTGGTTTAATATTGAAAAGTCAATCAGTGTAATTTGGTACAACTTTATAGGAAACTGTAAGACATAGAGGAAAATTAAATTGACCAAAATAGAGACATATACCATTGTTCATGATTCAGAAGACTAAATAGAAATGTCAGTTTTTCTCAAATTGACCTGTGTATAGGTTTAGTAAAATAATAATAAAACTCACTATTTTTTTCCTAATGGAATCAACAAGCTGATTCTAAAACTTATATAAAAGATTGAAAAAGTCAAGAATAACTCAGACAATCAGGAAAAAGAGCTGTTATAGGATTTGCTTCTCCTGGATATCAAAATTTATTATAGCATATAATAACTAAATTAGGATGATATTAGTTAAAGGATTGACAAATGGGAATAATGGCACTTTATGGAGTCCAGAAACACATCCACACATATTTATGACAAATGTGGTAATGTAGATAGTACTGTTCACCTTCTATCATTACCTTCTATCAGATGGATGTCCTTATGGAGAATAATGAATCTGAATTCGTACCAGACATGAAAAAAATCAAATTTTGATGCGTTAACTTTGCCAAATTGTGCTGATAAGTCAGATAAGATGAGGAATAAGAATTGATATAGCTATGGGAAGATGGTGGTAGGGAAGCCTGAGATAAGAGTGGATATAATTATGAGAGAATAGAAAGATAGGAATTAGAGATAGCAAGGACAGACAACTTTTTTTTAGAGACTTACATTGCAAAGGGGAAAGAAAGAGAGTAATGACAGGGGAAGTAGAATCACTGAAGCTTGAAATTAATAGCAAAGTTAGAACACAGTTGAAGACTGTTTAGCTTACAGGACAATTTGTAACCTTGAAATATTTATGTTTATGAGAAAGAATGAACTAAGTCAACTAAGTAGTCCAATCAAGAAGTAAGAAAAAGAATAACAAAGGATACCTAAGAATAGGTGAAGAAAGCAACTAGTAAAAATGATAAACAGAATATAATGAATTAGACAACTAAAATAAAAATACTGAGTTTATAATAAATTGGTAATTAACTTAAGAAAGGATTTAATGAAGTTAAGATGCATACCCAAAAATTATAGGGAAAGGCCCAACAGATATAAAGAAAATTAAGGAATCAAAATAGTCTATTTTAGCATGACTCTAAAAATACATTTAAATAGCTGTATGATCCAGAAAATTTTCTTGAAAGTTGTAGTTTATCTTATCAGAACTGAATGAAAATAATTCACCAATTGTCAAGATTTGTGGGGCACCTGTGAGGTTAAAACTGTTTTCATAATAATGCTAAGATGTTAATTTGCCTTTCTTACTCTTATTCTCTCACACAGGTCTAGTGGAATTTTCTGAGGCTACAAAATGTGTGATATCTCACATTCGGTATAATAGCAGATATGAGAAATAGCCATATATTGAAGAGATTTACAGAAATGTAAAATAGTATCTTTCTTCCCTCCCTCACTTTTACTTACTTACTTATTTATTTTGATGAGCTCTTGCTCTGTTGCCCAGACTGGCCTGCCTAGAAACTCAGCTTCGTGGATCCTCCTGCCTTAGCTTCTGGAGGAGCTGGAACTGTAACAGTAACA
Source organism: Callospermophilus lateralis (assembly GCF_048772815.1). Lineage (NCBI taxonomy): Eukaryota > Metazoa > Chordata > Mammalia > Rodentia > Sciuridae > Callospermophilus > Callospermophilus lateralis. The sequence goes on from NC_135320.1 coordinate 24,861,517, forward strand.
GGCATGTGCCATTGTGCCTGACTTTCATTAAATTTTTCTTTATTTTGAAAGACAGTTTTTTTTTTAATTAAAAATTATTTTGTTTATATTAACATGTTATGGGCTTATTGTTATTTTTAAATGAAGTAATAATATGTTTCAATTTTTAATTAATCCTATATTCATTTCCATCAAAATAAAAACATATCTGAAAAAATTAATAGAAATTAAATAAAAGATTGGCTTCAAATTTATAGTAAATAAACAGAAGTAATATTTTTATAAGTCTCATTCTTGTTCTAATTTGCATTTGTTTGATAACTACTGATTCAGCACTAGCTCACATGTTTACTTAATAACTCTATATTATTTTACTATGAATTTGTTAAAGCTTTAACAAATTAAGGCTAATCATTCCACAGTTGAGAAAAATAATTTTAATACATAAAGCAGGAGATACTTCTAGTGTACAAAATTAGAAAAGTGCCAAATACTACTAATTGTCAAAGAAAAAGCTACAATGAAAAACTTTAACCTCTTAAATTAGCAGTTTTTTAATTTTTTTTTAAAGATAACTCCTAAAACTGGCTTGGGTAAAATAAATTTTCTCTCATACATAATTAGTACTAGTGGAAAGTGAAGTTTCAGTTGGGAGAACAAATTATAATTTGTAATTATAAGCAATACTTATAAATTGCCCTTAAAATCTTCATAGTAATAACTCCATGTCAAAAATAACAGACATTTGTGCTGGAGATGTGGTACTTAGTGGTAGAGCACTTGCGTAGCATGTGCCACAAAAAATAAAAATAAATAAGTAATAAATATTTACACATTTGCAAATTTATTTTTTAATTAAATAACAAACATGTATACATTTACATATTTTTAAAAATATTTACATATTTTAAATAAAATTTCTGTATTTTGAATTTTAAATATGAGATACTTATATAGTAAACTTAAAATTTTTAATTTTTATCATGGTAAATATCAATTACCGTACTCACAAAAACTAAAGTTATTTGGAGTAGATGATAAACACTTTTCAAGAGTATAAAGGAATCCTCAAAAACAACATGTTAAAGAAAGTCACATTAAGTGTTCTCTCTCAAAGCCTGAGGGCCAGAGATGCAGCAGATTCTTCCAGATTTTTTTCAGAGATTTTAAAATTCTTTCAGATTACAGAAAAGAAACAATGTAGCTTTTTTAGAAGCAAGTACAATATTTTCACTGTAAATGTCAGTAAAAAAAAACATTCTACAACTATTATCGAAAAGAATAAAAGAATAATGCTTCCTTCTTAGAGCGGGAAGCAAGAATGAATCAATATATAGGTTTTTTTCCCCATATAACAATATAGTGGAAACTGGCGACAAAAAATTGGTTGCTTCTGAGAGGGAAACTGGGTGGCTTTACAACATGGAAGGGAAAAGAAACTTTTTGTTGTGTACCTTTCAAATTTTGATACATATAAATGTTTATGCCTTGGAAAGTTTAGATTAAAATATTTGATAAACAAGGATAGACTAGGATACCAGTAAGAGAGTGAAGTCTAAACATTGGTATCAATATGAATGAAAGTACAGTTGTATTTGAGGTTTCTAATATGTCCCCTGATTTTCACTAAATTTAGTAAAATAGAGGATTTGGGAAATGTAATTGTTTATAAAGTGTTGGGAGTTTTAAATGGGGAATATATGAGATATTTTGGTGGGGTGGAATGTTAGAAATGATCAAATTATTGAAAAGTATCTAATGGAACAAAAATAGTATGTGTACTTTCTAAATCATTAGGAAATCAGGAACACATAGTATGAGTCTGAAGGACAAGATAAGAGACATAAGACTAAATATATTGATGGTGATAACAAAGGCAAACAGGTTAGATATTCTGAGATAAAGATTCCCAGATAATAAATGTAACTCCATGACAAACAGTGGTCCAAAATAATACACTGCAGTATGAGGCTTGATTACCAGGGTTTGGTAATCCTGATCTACTGATATGAGAACTTTGAAGTATAGTATCTTAGAAGAGAGGACAGCTCAGTCTTGAGAGCAGCTCGCTCACTGCCTTTTGGATCTCATTGTGCTATTTATCAAAGGTGATGAATATCTAAGACTTTAGGTTGTAGTTGGAAATTATCCTTGTAGAATGAGTTTCTTAGTTACAACAAAACAAGAATATCTGTCTTTATTTAAAATATAATTTGGAGGGGAGGAAAAAAAGGAATTTTTCTTTTCTACTGGTATAGTAGGATCTGCTTATCATACAGCTCAGAATTCCTTAAAATATTTAATCTAGTGTTTTTTTGTGAAATGTGATCTAATCAGGGATTGAGCACATGTTCCTGCTATGACTAAAACCTGTTACCTTTCTCCTCTTCTACTGACTTCTTTGTTTAGTTTTGTCTGAACTTGTTCTCTGCAGGAATTAACTTCTAAAGCTTGTCCTTAATTTAACCCTAGGCTTGAATTTCTGCAAGCCTGAGCTGCCTCAGACTTCATGACCAATAGTCACTCTTTTCTTTCCAGTTGTGAACCTCAAGGTTTTTTCCCTGTGTAGTATTTCATTTCCCCTCACACTAGTTGAAGATATTTTTTGTGGTAGCAAGGTTGTTTTGTATCTCTACTTTCCTATGATTGAAGTCATATACCCATTCATCTTCTATAATTTCAGACTTGGTAGAGTTCCCTTCACTTAAGCAACTCTGTACGATTGGTTTAAACCTTCAGAGGTACTAAAGCATCAAAATCTGTGGAGGTACTGAAGAATTAAATGTTTGTAATAAGCCCTTTTCCTTATTTACATATAATTTAAAATAATACTATTTTTCACAGTGACACAATAGCTTTACATACATGCTGAAATAAAAATAGTTTCTAGATGAAGGCCAGGTATAGTGGCACAAGCTGTAATCCCAGCAGTTTGGGAGGCTGAAACCAGAGGATCACAAGTTCAAGGCCATCCTTGACAACTTAATGAGACCCTGTCTCAAAACATTGAAAAAAGGATTGGGGATGTAGCTCAGATGTAAAATGCCTGCAGGATAGAATCCCCAATATCTGTCCTCTTCCCAAATAGTTAATATTCTGATCTTAAAATTCTGGATATGTGTATTAAATTCATTGAAACTAGAATTTTCTCTGCTTACAATGTCTCAACTCTCCTTTTCACTTTTTTTTTTTTTTTTTTTTGTATTGGGGATTGAACCCAGAGGCACTTAACCATTGAGCCACATCCCCAGCCCTTTTATAGACTTTATTTAGAGACAGGGTCTCACTGAATTGCTAAGGTTGGCTTGAACTCAAAATCCTCTGTCTTAGCCTCTGGAGCCAGTGGGATTATGTGTATCACCACACCTGTCTACTTTTTCACTTTTACCTAAATTTACTATGTATTACACTATTAATTTCTCTGTTGTAAAAATCTTGTGTCTGTTTTTTTCATTGCTTAAACCCAGTTTGTCATTAAATCCAATGTATTTTTGTATTCTAAAATAGCTGCCATGTTTATCTGCTCTCTGACCTCCTTATCTCATATCCTCCTTGATCTAGACCTTTATCACCACTGTCTGGGATCATTCTGGAGAACACCTAACCCTTGTCCTTACTTTCAGAATTTCTGTTCCTTGCTTCATCCTCTACTCTGCACCCAGGGTCAGATCTTTCTCAAGGGAGGGAAAGCTTAAATATGGGGGGAAATGTGTATATGCTGTTAGTATGTTTATTAAAATATACTAACAGCATATACATCTAAAGAAATTAGACATCCACACTGCAATATTGAGCTTTTCTTTGAAGATTTTTATATATACATAAGCAATGTTTGGGTGATATAATGAAGATGCATTCTCTAAAGAACCAGCTAGATCCAAGACAGCTTGTCAGGGAACAATTACAGGCCCCACTGTTAACTGCAAGCAGAACAATAATTTTATCTTGTAGATTACAGTTTGTGATGCCATGAGTTTTTGTGGTTTGGGTTGTGTTTTTGCCATAGCCCTTATTCTCTGAAGTACTGTACATTTATCTTCACAATAGGATTTGCCATAGGCCTTATTATTCAGCAAGTTTTGACTGAAGTGTCTTTCTAAAATGGGGCAAAAAATGTAGAAGAAAATCAGGTGAACATAGAAGCACACTAAACTGCAAAAAGCAATCAACTTAACTATTAAATGAATTAGTATCACAATAAGTTAAACAAAGAGTCAACTGAGGTGCAAGTGGTAGGAGTTCACTTAGAGACTCTGGAGAGGGCAGTTTGGCAGTAAATGCACTAAGCGATTTAAACATCGTTCCTCCTCTTTGGTTTTACCATTAGAAATACATGCAAAAGAAATAATCCTATATAAATGTTAAGCTACATGCAAAGCCATTCAAATTGGCCTTATTTATAATAGGAAAATGTGTTAAATTAATTAAAATGGAAAAAAATGGTGTTATTCACTGAAGTTTATAGAAATAAAGGACCAGAATGTTTATAACCCACCCTTAATGTTTAGAAAAATGAATTAGATCTACACACACAGGTAATGATAAAGCAGACATTATTAATGGAAAATCTCAGTAAAGAGTCCTCTTTGAATTGTTTCTATTTATTTAACTTTTTGTATTTTGAAATTTTCTCTAAAAAGTTTAAAAAGTGCATTATGAAATTAGAACCCATAAAAATCATAGTTTATATTAAGATTACATATTTGTTGATTGATATTAATCCAGTCCTCTGGTTGTTTACAAAAAACTGTGAGATCAGACTTTGGGAAGACATTTTCAAACTTGTTTGTATTCATGGTTGTAGAGGGTGGAGGGATTTTAATGATCATGAATTCTCTTTGCCAAGACATGTTTCTCAAGAATCTGGTATAAATCTGCAGTCAGAGTTAGTTTGGCAGCTTTGTCATAATGATTCTGCTTTAATTAATACATTCTATAATTTTTAAGTCAAGTATTGTCTGAGATTGGATCTGTCATAGAAAGCTCTTATTTTTAACTAGCTGTGTGTGTGTGTGTGTGTGTTTGTGAGTGATAGAGAGTGAGAGAAAGAGAGATACTCTAAGTATTCTCTTCATGCTAAAATAAAATTTTAAATAAATAAAAATTTCCCCAACTCAAGAGGGTTTGAAGTATTCTTTGACCTGTTTGTATTTTTATGAATTGCATCTTTTCTATTATAGCCCAAAAGATAATATTTATCATACATATTTACATAGTTTATGAGCTTGAAAAAGGGATTTTTCACATAAGAAAGTCATTGATCTCATTATTTTAGAATAGCCAGAAACATTCCTTGGAGTATTGTCTCAAAGTAATATTTTCTTTTTGGAGTGTTCTGCTTTATGATTTAATCAGAACACACCTATCAATGGGAATAATATAAGTAATTTGTATTAAAGCATTTGGAAGCTCTTAGCTTATAAAGATACTGTTAAAATTTTTAGATGCTCACATTAGTCAAAAAATTTTATTGGACCTTCTAGAAGGACGGTGATTTCTTACAAACAGACAGGCTCTGATGCAGTAGGAAAAGTGTCACAAGTAGTCCATAAGTATTTGTACTGTGCTAGTCTGTAAGGATTTATTTAGGAAACAAAAAGCTGAGTTGATGCTTCACATTTAACCTCTTTTCCTCTGGTCTGTTCCCCAAAGCTGTGCATAGAATCCTTCAATGAAATTCCCAAATTCAATGAGTACTACAGGATGAGCAGCAAATAAACTATCTCTAGCTCTTCAAAGTGTGTGATGATTTTCTATGCCCTAATAAAAACAAGTGTTGGTTGGACTTAGTGGTTTATTTTTTAGCTATGAGAAGCTTGATTAGTTTTTGACAAATATTTAAACTGAAAATGTTGGCATTAATACTTTGCAAGACCCAAACTTTTTAACTCCTATCTCATTTTTCAAACATCCCTACCCTTCAGACCAGCCCTGTCTCAGGGTATTCTTACCAATAAGGTGCAGATTTCTTGTCCTCCTGCATTTAATAAATATATTCTTCCCCACCCCCTATTTAAAAACTGGTGTTACAATTATACAGAATAGTAGAATTCATTGTTACATATTTGTACATGCACACGTTATAACAATATAATTTGATCAGTTTTGTTCCCCTGAATATTCTTTTTTTTCCTATAACTTTATTTTATTTATGATGGCCCTTAATTTTAAACTACTTAATCTCAACCATAATTTGGGGAAATTCTGTTCAAGTTTGAGGCACCTACTAATGATGAGCAATATGTAAACTAATAAATTGGAAGGAAAAGGTGATGAGGGGCGAGATAAAGGAGGGAGAAAGAAGGAAGTTGATCAATGGGAGAGAGCAACAGACAGAGTGCTGGGCTGACAGCACAGAGGTTTACCACAAAAGTAGTCTGGAACTTGTAGCTCCCCACGGTGGGGCTCCTTTGCGCCTCAGTGTGGTTCCATACTGTGGCCGCCTTACCTCACTGGGCTTTCTCAAGTTTCCACTTTCACATAACTCAGAAGAGAACCAAGGGATTCACCCATTTCTGTTTTTTGTTTTTTTTTTTTCTTTAGAATATGTGGCTTACATTTAGTAGGATAAAGTAAACCAAGAGATTCACTCATTTCCATTTTTTTTTATTTTGCATAAATGACTTACATTGAGTGGGCTAAAGTAAAAGTTCCAAATAGTCCTACAAAGATTTCTCTCTGTTTGGTTGGCTGTTCTCTTTAAAGTATTTTCAATCTTAAATTAATTTAACATAACGAAGTGAATTTCATGTTGATTTTTTTGTCAAAAATTCATTTCTTGTTTGCTCTAAATTTAGTAATTCTTGTAGTTACACTTTATCTTGGGCTTATAGAATAAAAAACCCTAATATTTTTAAATATAAAAGAATTATTATAATCCCATTCCACATGCCCACTTAGAAAGAGATTCTGGCTTGCTTATTAAATAGCAATGGAAGTTGTCAGCTTGACAGTTCTCTGCGTGGAATTTGCCAAAGCTCATTGACGTCATCCAGACCAGAGGGCACAATGTCTGCCAATGTCTGACAAGATGTAATACAAGGAATATGTTTCTTTACAGTTTTTTCACATCCACACAAATGTAGTTTTTTCCATTTCTTTTTTATTGGCACACAGTAATGTTCCAGTCCACATAAATGTGTTTTGCCCATTATCTTGAGCTCTTTATTCATTTTTGCACTGTACTCCACCCCATGCTAGGGTAGCAGGGGAACCATTCAGGATATTTACATCGTAGCCTAAAAGCTTTTAAATTTTGGCTTTTAGTTTTATTTATCTTTTTAGTCCAGGTCTCTGGTGGCTTCTGGCTCATAGTAGAGACTGAATGTGTTTTTATTGCCTTGAATTGACTAAAGTTGTATATCATCTACCAGTTAGATTTTATAAGGTCCTGTTTATAGTTCTTTAAATATAATCTGTATTAACTGTTAAACAAGTTCAGGCTAACCAGCTGCCTTTCCCCTGAGTCAAGTGTCTAATGTTGTCTCTCTTACAATGAACTACTATGAAAACACAAAATTTGCCCTAAATTTTCCTGCACTTCCTCATGTGCATTTGATTTTGATTTACTTCCTATCTCTCTAAGAGGGCTGTGTTGAACTTTATTGTTTCATAGTTAGTTGTATGCTCTGAAAGGACGTCTCTTTCTGTGTATCTTGAACTTTAAAGCTGGTTTTACTGACTTAGATTATCTACGTTTTTACTATGTGTAGTAACTCCCATGCAAGGAGGGGCAGCTTCCATTATATTTGGAAGCTTTTAGTGCTTCTTTTCTTCACTTCAGGCATAAAAGTTGTTGGCTTGGCATTTCCCTTATTCGTGCATTTTTTTATTAAGTATTTTATTTATTTTTTTTGTTAGCTTTTGTACTGTGCTGCTTGGTCATTCCTTTCCAATTCACAAGCATACTTTTTTCCAACCATTATTTGTTTGGTCTGCTACTGTGGCCGTCTGTCATTCATAATTTTAGTTTTTCATTCAAACTTGAGCATGCCAACCTACACTTAGAGCTGTGGTATTGTAGTCTAAGGTCATATTTTGTCTGGAGTTTCTGTTAAATTAATTTGTTCCCAATCATTTATTTGAATCATATCTAGTTGTTTCAAAAACAACATTTCCATAATTAAGTTCATGGAGATATTGCTGGAAACAATCCTCTCATGTCCTTTCCCCCATCTTTTCAATGAGCCACGTTCCTACCTCCTGTCTTTGACAATCCCCTTGCCAAAATGGTGCTTGTAAAGATCAACACTATCCTATTGACTTGCATCATGAGACATTCTGCACTATAGATGCGGATCTTTTAGAACTCATCTAGTTTCCAGGTGGTTCTGGAATGTCTACATTGGAAAACCATGGATTTTTGTTTCATTATTGTCCCAAATTTGGAAGAACAGAATGTTCTTTCTTCTAAATATCTTCTTTAACCTCATAGCAGAAATCAGGGAACTGATCTGGGTTGGACTAATCTTAATACAGTTTAATACTTGTTTAATTCTACTTGTATTTTGGAGAATTGGTGAAATTGGAAATTCAACTTCAGGCTTTATTTTGTCTCTTAGGTTTTGAAGGAAATGCTGTATTAAGACCTGTGTGCTTTCTTTCTCAGCTCACAATAAGGGAATTAAACATTTAATGAGTAAAAAGCTAAAGTTATGAGCATAAGAGTGATACAGTATAAGAGGGATACGGATCTCTAAGAATAAGAGTAATCTTTTTAGAGAGTTTTCTATCTCTTATTAAATCTTATCAAAGTGGATATTGAATTCTGCAAACTAATATTTTAAGAATTGCTTGAAGGAAAAATATTGGATGTGCATTTTAGTCTCATTAGTGTTGATATAATTTTAGATTATTAGCAACTCGTTTTTTATTTATAATGAAATTTACTGTATATTCATTTTAAGGTAATGAGACTGTATGCATATTTTGAAATCTTTTAAATGTGTGCAATTTAGTTCTTATGTAATCAGTGGTTTTTCAGGATGAAGTTATATAGTTGTGAAAAATCTTGTTAAATAGTATGATGTCATGTGTATAAAATATTTGATATATACAATAATAATTATTCATTAATTTTAATTGCTTGTTTTCTTGCTAAAAAATGTGTAGACATTGCATGTATTGTCTCATTTAATGTCTACAACAAGTCCTGTGAGGCCTGTTTTACAGATGAAGAAAGTGAGGATCATAGCTTCCTTAATGTCACAAAATTAGTGACAGCTGGGATTCAAACTTGAATGTGTCTACTTCCTAAGTCCACTTTGCCCACTCTGTTCTCATGCTTCTCCGTATCAGTACAGGCTTCTCTTCTCTATTTAAGACCATTGCTCCAGGCACCTATCTCACTTTCCCCCCATCTGTCCATGCTACTAAGTGTGAAAATTCATCTGAGAAAACTTTCCCCAAAACATAGGATAAATGTAATTACTCCATATTTACAGTAGGCTCCCAGATACTAGCACCTATTCTTTTTAAGGAAAACTAAGAGAAAGGGAAAGTTAGAATATAGAATAACTTCAGATCTTTTGTTCCATTATTCTGTTCAGATCTTTTATTTATTCAACATGACCTTGCCCTAGACAGAGTAAAACCTAGTTCTGACTTTTTTAAAAATGAAAAAATTTAAGCAATGTCTTTCAACTGTAATCGATGATTTTCCCCCCAAAGGCATAGACAGAGGTTTATTTATAAAAGTAGATATAAATTTAGGGGAGAATGGGGGCAATCTCAAGAAAGATGCCTTTGAGGTAAAACAAGGAATATATATAGATTCAAGGGAAAATATGGGATTTTTAAAAATAACTGGTTTTTATAGCTTTATAGAGGCAGATATAGTGACTGCAGGGCTCCCTCTTGTGGACCATTAAAGGAAGAGGAAATAATAGTCTTAAGATCCATAGACTTTTTCTGTTAAAAAACCTCCTGTTTAATCACTGAATATCTGTGACATCTTTTGACCTGCGATTTGAATGACAAAGAAGAATCTGTGGGAGTGTTTAGGGGATGTATTGATTCTCTAGCTCTTTTTGTTTCCTTAACATAGGGCTTGTATTTCTTCTCTACTTTCTAATATGAGGAAGGAAACCCAAGAGAAGAAAATACCTTTTAATTTCACCTGCTATCCTATATTTTATTTTTTGGTCTAGTGAAGCCAAGGATTGATGCCTGGACATAATATCCATGATCACTAAGTAACAGTATTCATTTGGTCTGGTGGAAGCTGATTAGTTTGTTCATGGTCACATAGTGAGGTAATATGATATTTTAGAAGAGAACCAGCAAAGCCAACGGCTCATTAATAGTAACTTGATTAATTCACTGAGCTCTCTTGGCTTTGTAAGCTGGATTGGAATGTAGGTAACCATGTAAACTAGAATAAGCCTTGGCACTTAAATAGTCTGAACTTGATGGAAGCCGAGCTTTAATAAAAAGACTGGTTTAATCTAGTGTGTATTATGCTGTGAAATAAAAAATGACTTGTCTCATGTCACAGAATGAGCTCATGAGAATATTGGTAATAGGGTCAGATTTTTGTTATTATTCTGCCAGAAGGGTGAGCTTTTTAATAATTACCTGAGTGAAAGGGCACTACATTTTCATGGTCACTCTTTTCTCTTTCTATCTCCTCATGAGTCCTTTTCTATATATTCCTAAATGATAGTGTTCATGGGTGTTCTTTCACTCTGTGGTGGTCTTATTTGCTTGTTTCACTCATGTTCCCCTCTAACCAAGTTGACAGAAAAGCTGGGTGCAGCCTTCCTAACCTTACCCTTCTTTATTGCCCAGAAGGTATGTTTATAAGCTTTTTTACCATAACAGTTTTACTTCTAACCACTATAGGTTTTATGTGTGTGTGTGTGTGTGTGTGTGTGTGTGTATATATATATATATTAGAGAGAGAGAGAGAGAGAGAGAGAGAGAGAGAGAGAGAGGGAGGGAGGGAGGGAGAGAGAGAGGGAGAGAGAGGGAGAGAGAAATTAATAGAAAAATATCTAGAGTGCCAGAGTATTAACAATAGTTGTTTTCTGGCCTCCTAGGCAACTTTCCCCATTTTCAAACCTGGCTAAGCAGAAGAGAAGACTTGGGGTGGGTGGCTAATCCCAGAAAAGATCAGAAAAACATACTGTTTAAAGGAAGGGGATAGCTGTCACTCAAAATTACAGGGTAACAAGCTCAAGGGGGTAGTCTTTCTGAAATAAACATTAAGCTGAAAAAGAAAATTCCAGAATAAATTATTTCAAGGTTTTGTACTCCAATTGGACACATAATAATCAGCAAAGTGCTTGGTAAAGGGTGAGGCTGATGTTCTTTGGCAAGAGGACACATGGTGAAAAACAGTAAAAACCTTCATTCTTGCTTTGTGCCCACATACCTGGAGTGTCTCATAGTTGAAGCCATGTATAGCAGTGGGGACCTTGTTTCCATAAATTTGTATATGCATGTTTTAGTCAGCCTGGTGAATCCCTAGGGGACAGGTACAGATGTTTTCCTTGTTTTAAGCTCTTTTTGGTGTAGCAGCTTCCTTAGTAGCATCTATATCCCTGCCTCCCTACCTACCTACCTTCTTTTTGGAGCCTGACATTTAAGAAAATTTGTGTAGAAATAATTGAATGGAAACTTTAGTTGCCAGGCATAAGCAGTAGACAAAAGCAAATGGAAAAGCAAAGGCAAGAGCAATTTGAAGTCATAAAATATATTACTTTAGTTTGCAAGAAGCAAAAAATAACAATCTTAGAGAAGTGAAAGAACTGATTTCTGAGCTGCCTCAATAGAAAGACTTAGAATGACTAGGTGTCAGTAAGGCACGGTCAATGAAACTACAAAACATACAAACAGGAAAAACAAAATAAAAAAGAACTTGATAGAAACCATCCCAGAGAAAGCCTATGCATTAGAATTATTAGTTAAATATTTAAATTTATCTTTAATGAAGCTAAATGAAGTCATGGACAAAGAACTAAAATTAGGAAAACAAGGTGCAAACAAAATGAGCATCTCAATAATTATAAAAACAAATTGAGCCGGGTGTAGTAGCATACACCTGTAATCCAGTGGCTGCTCAGTAGGTTGAGGCAGGAGGATCCTGAGTTCAAAGCCAGCCTCAGCAAAAGTGAGGTACTAAGCAACTCAGTGAAATCCTATCTCTAAATAAAATACAACATAGGGCTGGGGATGTGGCTCAGTGGTTGAGTGCCTGGAGTTCAATCCCTGGTACAAAAAAAGAAAAGATTATAAGCATTAAAATTTGACAGTAAAAGACAATCTGAATAAATACTGGTCTTTGGTAAGTGTCAAGCAAAAATAAATAAATAAATAGATATATAGATAAAATAAGGAACCAGACAAATTCTGGAGCTGAAAAGTACAATAACTGAAAATGAAGAATTCACTAGAGGAGGGGTTCAACAGCAAATTTGAGAAGAGAGAAGAAAGAATGAATTTAAATGAGACAATTGAAATTATTCATTCTGAGTAGAAAGAAGGAAAAAAAAACAAAACCTGAGAGATGGATGGGGCACCATCAATGTGAGTCTTATATCTAAAGTACATCTTTTCTACAGAGTAGATGGACTGTGTGTTAGTCCATTTTTTTTCTTTTTTCTTTTCTTTTCCTTTCTTTTTTTTTTTTTTTTTTTTTGCTGTTATAACAGAATACCCAAGACTGGGTAATTTATAAATATCAGAAGTTCATCCATCTCCTGTACTTTCTGAGGCTGGGAAATTCAAGATCAAGGAGCTATATATAGTGAGGACCTTCTTGCTACATTTAATATAGCAGAAGTAAGAGGAACAAGCAAGGGAAAGGGGCAGAACTCATCTTCTTATCAGGAATTCAATGATAAGCAATCCCAGGAGGAGAGGAGCTGAAAAAATATTTGAAAACAAAAACTTCCTAATTCTGGTTAAGACATGAATATATACATTTAAGAGGCTCAAAGAACTCCAATGAGGATAAACTCAAAGAGATCCAATTGAGACACATTGTCATTGTAAGAGAATTCTGAAAGCAGCAAGAGAGAAGCAACTTGCCTCACTAAAGGAATCTTGAATAAAATTAACAGCTAATTTCTCATCCAAAAACTTAGAGGCCCAAAGGCACTGGGATGATAGGGAATTAAAAAAACAAAAACAAAACTATTAACCAATAATTCTATATCTAGTAAAAACCATCTTTCAAGAATAAAGGAAACTCCGATTAACACATAGTCAGAAAGATAGAAGACAAGGGATTTCGTTACCAATAGACTTATCCTACTGGCAATGCTAAAGGGGGTAGTCCTTTAGGTGGAAATGAAAGAATGCTAGCAGTTACCTAAAGCCATAAGAATAAATAAAGAGCATTGGTAAAGGCAAGTACGTAGGTAACTACAAAAGCCAGTATTACTGTACTTTGGATTTGTAACTCCTTTTTTCCCTATGTGATTTAAAAGGCAAATACATATAACAGTTGTCTATCTTAATAGGCATACAGTGTTTAAATATGTAATCTATGGCAATAACTATATAAAGGGAGAGAATGGAGATATAAAGGAGCAGAGTGTTTTACCATTGAAACTAAGTTGGTAGGCAAACTAGCTTATTGTAAAGTTCAAAGGTTAATTGTAATCCCCAAGGTGATCACTGGGAACATGATTAAAAATTATACAGAAGAGGAAAGAAGAAGGAATCAAACTGGAACACTAGAAAAACATCAACAAAATTTTTTAAAGGCAGTAGATAATGGAGAAATTAAGGAACGAAAAACATAGAAGAAACAGAAAACATGGCAAATGGCAAAAGTAAATCCTTTCTTAGTAATAGTACTGAAATGTGAATTAACTATTTTTTTTTCTCTTTAAAGGCAGAGATCAACAGGTTGGCTTTAAAAAACACAGCTTGATACGATTTGAATATGTCCCCCAAAGTTCTTGCATTGGAAACTTAATCTTCAGTGCCACAGTGTTGAGAGATAGGACCTTTAAGAGGTGACTAGGCCCTGAGGGCTCTGCCTTTTTGGATAATGTTGTTACCATGAGATTGGATTAGTTATCCTGGGAGTGAAGTCCTGTAAGAGGACAAGGTCTGTCTTGTTCTCTTGCTTGCACATGTTCTTTTCCCTCTTCCTTCTGCTGTGGGACGTTGCAGCAAGGAGGTTCTTACAGATCTGGCCCCTCAGTCTTGGACTTCCCAGCCTACAGAACTACAGGAGATGAATCTCTGTTTTTTTTTTTTTTTTTTTTAATCCAGACTCAGGTATTTGACATACAAAAGGAATAAGACAAATTCTAGCTGTTGAGTAGAAAAGACTCACTTTAAGAGAAAGGACACAAAGAGGTTGAAATAATAAGAATGTGAAAGGATATACCATATGAATCATAATGAGGAGATTGGGAGTGGTTCTATCATTGTCAGACAAAACGATCTTTAAGAAAAAAGGATGTGGGAGACAAAGAACATTTTATATTGGTAAAATTTTCAATCCAACAAGAAAATATGACAGTTATATACACATATAACCACAGATCTCCAAAATACAAGAATTAAAGAAAGAGACAATTCTACAATAATGGAAACTTTACTGCCACATTTTCTAGAACAGTTAGAACTAGACCAAAGATTAGTAAAGAAATAGCAGACTTTAGCAACACTATAATCCATTTGGAGTTATAGCAGAGCACACATTCTTCTCAGGTGCACATGGGCCATTCTCAAGACTAGACCATATGTTAAGCTACAAAGAAGTCTGAATAATGTTTTTATAAAGCATATGGGGGGGTGGGGCACAGAGCTCATCCTGAAATACAAAGCTAAATATTTTATTTGCTAAGTCTAATCCAGAATGTGGAATGAGTAGGGGTAAGTGTAGTTCCCTTGGGCCAGATTTGGTTTAGAGAAATGGCACTGGCATACTTGCAAGAAGCATTCTGTTTCTTTGTCAGAGAAGGAGAGCACCATTTGGTAGTGAAGCTCAGAGGGCTCCTCTGTCCTCTCCCAGCACCTGCCCTTCATGCCCTCAGAGAACTTGGGCAAAGAGTAGGTCCAGGAAAACTCATCCCTTTCAGTAATGACTCTTAAAAAAATAAACAAACACTGGCGTATCAGGTAATTTAATGAAGTAAAACAGTGGGAGAGAACAGCAGAACTCAGTGGTTGTAGAGCACTTGATAGGAAAACATTGATATGGAACAGATGAAAATTGGGACTAAACTCTCTATTACTCACTTAAAAAACTAAATGAAACAAAAAATTTACCAATAGAGCACTAATTCATGAACTCAAGGAAGGAGTTGAAACATATTCAGAATCAGGAAATGGTAAAGACAAAATTTCAAATATATCACAGAAATGAAGACATGGGGAAGGAGAACAAAATAGTCTACACTAGAAAGAGTGGGTATGGAGAAAGAAATGAGAAGAGCAAGCAAAATAAATAGTGAAAGGAATTAGTAATAGTTAAAAAGAATTGAAATATAGGTATAGATATAGATAGGTAAATGTGTTTTAGCAGAGACTTAATAAGTGTTCTCAGGTATACGGGGGGGGGGGTAAGGATAATATTTACCTCCCCCCCTTTTTTTAAGTAAGATACTTTTTACAAAGCACTTGGAACATTGTGTTAACAGAATTTAATCTACCCTCATTTCCTCAGACTAATTTTAATTTAAACATAATCATTTAATATTTTACCATTTTGAGTCTATTATGTTTTATGTACATTATATTGATAAAGATCAGAAAGTTAACTCCACAGTTGTTTCATATACTTTGTATTTTAGACTCAGTAGAATGAAAAATGGGAGAAGTAGATCAAATAAGAGTGTGCATTATTTTACTTCTGGTTTATTTGGGTGTGTGAGAACCTCTTAGATATTTCAAAAACAATATACCTTTATACAATGTGTTTTATAACTACCTACTATATATGTGACATTCTTGTTAGACTTGGGAAAACAGAGATGAAAAAAGGTATGTTTTGCCTGTATTGAAACTCATCATTTGTTGATGAGACAGACACATAAGCAATTATAATGTATTGTCAGAAGTACTGTAATGCATGAGTGCGTGGGGTGCTTTTGGACCCAGAGGAGGTGCCTCCTACCTCTTTGAGATGGAGGAGAGTGCATTTAGGTGTGCTTCCCAGAGAAGGTGACACCCGAGTTGAATCCGGAGAGAGCCAAAACCTGAAACATGCAGCCTTCTTTTCTAGGGTAAGGAGATGGAGTTCATAATAAGATGACAGGGAGCCAGTGAATTAGAAAAAAACTGATTTGTCATCCTCTTTTCTAAATCCTGCCAGAATTGGCCATTTACTTTTTCATTCTTAGTTTTTCAATTGAAAATAGAAATAAAATACCTCTTCTCTCCTAGAAATGTGGCATAATGATTAATAAATTTTTAAAAATACTTGTGTGTAACTAGGAGTGTTGTAAATGTAGCATATGTACAAATTTGAGTTGCTCTTCTTACCTTTTGCTCCTTTTATTTCAGCTCAATCTGAATTTGAAGTGTCTGTCTCTGCAAGGAATATTAGGCGGTTACTAAGTTTCCAGCGGTATCTCAGATCCTCACGCTTTTTCCGTGGTACTACTGCTTCCAGTTCTCTAAACATTTTAGATGATGATTATAATGGACAAGCCAAGGTGTGTACAGCTTTCTCAATAATTGCTTGACATGTCTACTGAGGCCTTTTTTTCCCCATACAGTACTGATTTGTAGATCCTTATTTCTGTCTGCAAAAAGCAATTGAGCCAATTTTTCAGATTTTTTTTTTCTTCACAGCAATTTTTTGTTCTGTAATTAGGGATGACAGAGCAAGGGAAATTTCTGAACTAACTAAAAGAGTGAAAATATTTCCATTTATCACAACATTCAGTAATAAGTAATAAGTAGGTCAATAGAACATTAAACTATAAGATTGTACCAAATCTTAATGCGGGGAAGAACATTCAAGTTTGTGAATGTTCGATGTTTTTTATTATTGCCACTTTACTGGCAGAGACCAAAAACGTTGTCAGATAGAATTTTTTAAATTGAATACTTGTTTTTAATTGACACATTTGTACATGTTTATGAGGTACAGTATAATAATTCAATTAGAGATTACCTGAATATTTGAGATTATTGATAAGGAAAAGCATAGAGAACATAAAGGAGTTGTCTGAATTCACCCAGCTGGGTAGGGGTAACCTAGCACAAGAAGTTAGGTTTCATGATTTTCAAATGTGTTTTGCATAGTGTCTTTCAGCCAACAGATTTTTGGCTGGGTGTTGTGGCACACACCTGTAATCTCAGTGGCACAGGAGGTTAAGGCAGGAAGATCGGATGTTTGATGCCAACCTCAGCAATTTAGAGAGACCCTTGTCTCAGAATTAAAAAAAAAAAAAAAAATAGAAGGGGCTGGAGATGTAACTCGGTAATTAAGCACCTCTGGGTTCAATTCCCAGTACCAAAGAGAGAGAGATTTTGAGGAGTTAGACATTTCTTAGCTAAATCCAATGAAGTGAGCTTTATTTGCTTCATTTTTATGTATTTAGAGCTGATGTCATAATTCAGATTGAAGTTAAATGAACTTATTCTTGACCAAATGAGGATTTTAAATAATCTTGAATTTTAGTGTATTTTAAATTATTGTTTGACTTAGTTTTATAGGCCAAATTTTATAAACTATTTTTTTTTTAGATTTTGTAAATTTTGGGGTACCTTCGTAACAATCACATTAATGTGAAAAACATTTGCTTTTTTGATGAAAGAAATCAGTGGAAACTGCTTATACTTTTTTTACATTTTGAAAAGTTTACAAGCTTGGCTTTATAAAATGAGAATGTGATCTGTGTATTATTGCTTATATCAGTACCATCATAATTTTAACAAACTCTATTAGTACTATCTTAGTATTGCTTCTGTCAGTTTATACACAATGTATATAACACTTAATTTCTGGAAATAGAATAAAATCTTGTTCTTGAAAAAGTCCACAAGATGTTCAGGTTGAGAGTATGTGGTTTAGTGCTCCTTTCGGCAGCACACATACCTAAAACTGGAACGATGCAGAGAAGATTAGCACAGACCCTGGGCAAGGATGACACACAAGTTTGCGAATGTTCGATATTTTTTACTACTGCCACTTTACTGGCAGAGACCAAAAATGTTGTCAGATAGAATTTTTTAAATTGAATGCTTGTTTTTAATTGACACACATTTGTACATGTTTATGAGGTACAGTATAACAATTCAATACCTGTATATGTTGTGTAATGATGAAATCAAGGTACCATTTGTGTCTCTTAAAAAAAAAAAAAAAAGAATATGTGATGTGGGCTGAGAACAAAAGATATGCAAAGCCTTGAGTTTTATCCCAGGCACTACCAATAAAAAAGAGTGCCCAAGAATTTATGGTATAAAAATATTTGTTTTTTGAGGATCTTTATGAGATTTACTTGGTTGGCTAAAGTACACATCATCATAAAATTTCATGTAGTAAGTTCTATTAATAGCTCTAAAATGCTTTTTAAAGATAATAAATGTCCCTTAAGTTGGTAATGTTTTTAAAAACATGAATAATAGATAATTTATGTTTGGTATAGTATTAATGTCAGGTGCCTGAGTTCCAGAACCAGACTAAGATCCCATCTCTTTCACTTTCTAGCTGAGCATATTAATGCTAAGTTTTACCTGTTTTCCCATCTATAGACTGAGGATGGAAAATAATGCCTACTTGTAGTGGGTGTCAGTGTTAAGGTAGCCATTTTAATTCAGTTTTACTAGATTTTTAAAAATCTAGTTTTTAGTTCATGCAACATATAAATCACACTTCTGTGATATTTAAATTATTTTAGAATTCTTGAAATTTTGTGGGACTATAGGAATAAGTTGAATGACTAAGACCTGTCTACCAGTATATTCATTAATTGAAAAACAAAATAATGATTTTATTTTTCAAATTGAGTTTATATCTTTGGACATTTTTTTGGAGCCGAAAGAAGAATGATACTTGGTATTTCTTGAAGTAAATCAGTCACTTTCCATTTTCATTAACTTCTCTATGGACTATCTACAAAAGACAGAGAATGTTATTAAAATTAAATTACAGTAGGAATGTTTGGTTTTCATTTCAGTGTATGCTGGAAAAAGTTGGAAATTGGAATTTTGATATCTTTCTATTTGATAGACTAACAAATGGTAAGTGAAGAATTTGACTTACTCAAGTTAATGTAGCCTCTAGATTACTGCATTAATGGTGCAGCCCCTGGTGGGCTGTTACTTTCATTGACTCAGGTTATGAGCCCTCTGCTGGCAGAGGGAGCATCGTTTTGTGTTTTTTTTTTGTTGTTGTTGTTTGTTTGTTTTTTTTTAGTGACTTCTCTAAATGTTGACAATCTCACAATTCTGTGCTTTTATTATTACCCTAAGCAGTAATCAAAACTCATCATCATGATGATGCAGCCAGTTGGCAGTTATTGCAGCTATTTTTAATTACCCACAGTAAGCCTTATTATCTCATTATGGGCTCAATTTTCCCTTTTTGGTTTCTTTTAGATTGTGGCTATTTATAGTGACCTCTTCTGGTGCTGTATCCCTGTGTATCCCAGGTGATTGGTGGCTTGGCTACCATTTGAGATGCATCCTTTCCTGAAGTGCCGTGGTTCCCAGGCTTGCTTTCTCTGTGTTCTTGAGAGACAGACATGTCATGTTACAGTCAGCAGCAATGGTTCCCTCTGGCACTGCCTCTCACGGTGGGATAGGAAGAGTTTGTAGCTTAGGAGAATGTATTGGACTCTCTATGGAGTAAAAGTGATTTGAATAAGATGCTTATAGGTGATCTGATCTGCCCCACCCACTCCAGAGTTTGGTTTAGTTTTGTTTGGGTTGGAGATGCCATGATTCACTATTTTCTTTGGGAACCCAAACTGGATTCCCTTTGGGAATATCTTTTATTTAGGATAAATATTTTCGTGTAATTCATCGTGGTATATGCAGTTCCTCTAGCTTTTTCCCCTTTTTTTCTAAATAGCTTTTTAATAAAATGAAGCAAAGTAGAAAGTACATGGAAAGGAAGTCAGTTCTGACTGACTGTAATGACAAAATAAATATGTGGCTTGCTGCTGTCCTTTGAAATCACCTGCTTTTGCTTATTTCACTTTGGGGTGAAGCTCCTTTCATAAGAAGCCAATATATAAAGTGGACAAATAAACACAGCTTTATCTTGAGCATCAATGTGGGCCTTATAGCATCACCCCATTATTTCTCTAGGCTGTATGCCATGGGTACAGAAAGTACCTCTCTGCGCACCTTTTGCTTTGTTTACACATTGTAGGCAGGAAATAGAGTGGACTTATGCTTGGCAAAATGGTCAAGACAGTGAGGTTTGCCTTTATCAGCAAAGTCACCTTCCACTTCCCTTTTTATTTTTCTTCCCTGTCTGTTTTTCTTCCACCTCTCCTTTGCCCTTTGGTGATTAGGTGTCCTATTGCTCTCCCTGCCCCCACCTTGGCAGTTAGTGCTAGAAAGGCTCGAATGTCACTAACAGTTGGTCTTCCCCTGGGCTTTCTTGAAAACACAGGTAGTGAGATATCAGGTGACTACCTCCTTCTAGATCGGGAATATTTTCCTTTCATAACTCAATACAAATATTTCTTTAGTTACTATGTCAAGTTATTATATCAAATAAATACAAATGAAACACCTTTAAGGTTTAGCCTTATATAACCTGTCAGCTCATAGTCTATTATTAGGCTGCTGAGATGCCTGTCATTCATTGAAATGGTTGATTGTTCACTTCTAAATTTTATTTTTAGAAGTCCTCAACAGGGACTCAGGGATGCAAGTAGAAGTGAGCTTGGCATTGTGTAGGGTGGTCAGAAGTGATAGCCTCCAATCTGTATTAGTTAACTTAGCACTTTACCTTTGCTTTGATTACGTAACTTCATCTGTAATTGTGGAGAAGGTGGTTGAATGGCTGCTTGTTAGTGCTGATTCCAGATCATGAGGGGTTAGTATAATCTGCCCATGGTTAGCCACCTTTGTTTTATAGGAGGTGATGCACACGGTCAATTACAGCTACCTAAAAGTTATAGAAATTCTCTACTTAAAGAGATGTTATTGAACAAATGGTCAGAAGGAATTTCATCAACTTGCATTATGCAATCATAATGGATTTCCTTTAAACACCATTTACCCTGAAACTAATTCCGGATATGTATTCTTGGTATCCAAGTGTATAGTTTCCCCTTCTTGCTTATTGATCCGGTGTTTTCTTGTATTTCTTACTCTGGTAATTCCCCAGATGATACTAGGAAGAGGACAGGGAGGAGTAGGAGGCAAAACTCAGTGATTCATGCCAAGACAAATGGTCCCCAGCTGTCTGCTCCAAGGAGGAAAATAGTTACTGTCTGCTAGATATACTTGATGCTCCTTTTACAGGGATGAGAGTGAAGTGATGCTGTGGGAGCAAGATATAGCTTGCTGCCCCAGAGAGTTTCCTGGTTCCTAAGGACACTATGTGCCAGCCTGTGTTGTGGCACTGACTCTGGAGGATCACTTTCTAAAAATCCGAGGGCCACTAAACCTTAGGCAGTTCCATCTTTTGGTATATTTTTATGAGATAGCTTTTCTATAATTACAGTTTTCTTTTTCAAGAAAATGTTTATTTTCCTTTCCATTTTAAAAAAAAAGTTCTCCTGTGTGTTTTTTTTTGTTGTTGTTTAATACAACTAAGCATGTCTTGTTTTGAAATGTTTTATTGACTTGTATTCTCATTCACCGTATTAAAATACTCAGTGTTTTTTGAACTGAAAAAGGGAAGAAGTATGCATGCAGGTTTTCAGTTTGATATGGGAAGTATACTTGAATTGATTTGTTCTTGACAGATTCCGGGAAAGTTCTTAGTGGAGGATATTGTGTGTGTCTCTTACCATTGTTTGCCTGAATTCCAGAAGAAGATATTTCTCCCTTAGGTCCTAGCTTTTATAAAACTTATTCTAGACCCTAGAAATTGGTGATTTGTTTTGTTAGATTTGGACAATGATTTGGGAGAACTGTATGATAACCTGAATACACAGAATGAATATACCATTCTAAAATATCTATGTACATAATTGAAGAAAACTTGGTTATTCCAGCAGTAACTGAGGGAATAAAACTCACTTTTTCACAAATGTTTCCAAATCATGTGGATTTGTGTTTGTTCCAGTAGGGTGTTATTAGGACTTGAATCCATTCTAAAAGTAAAAGGTTTAATTTTTTTTTTCCTCTTTCCATGTGAAGGTGATATGCCAGGTACTCGTGAAAAGGAATCTCTGACTCACCACATCCTTTCTAATGTTGCTCATGGCAAATATTGCTCCAGTTAATTTGCTTTTTTTCTCAGCTATGATTTCTATTGACAATTGTATTTAGTCTGTTTTGGATTACAAATTCAGTTAACTAGTCCTTTATTATCCTTCTTAAATATTAATACTATAAAATTTCAATTTGGAACTAGTTAATCTTTTTTACATCTTAGTGAGAATCATAAACTTCTTCAAAGAATATTAGAATACTGTACATGTTGTTATCTGAAGGTTAGCAGTTGGCAGTAATTTCTGACATCATACCCCTTTAAAACATAGTCTATTTAATATATATATATATATATATATATATATATATCCTTTAGAAGAAGTCTCTAAAACTTTGATAGATATAATAAAAGATAAAAAAATGGAGAGCTATAGCATGGAAGGGAAAACTAATCATGATAAGGATAGTACGTTTTCCAAATGTGATTTCTGTACTTGATATGACTCTTGTCATTCAGTGATAAAGGAGTGGAAGTTGAGGATGAAGACTTGGCTGTGTAGACGATAGAGGAGCTGAGAGAAGCCCAGATTCTTTGTTGTTTGAAAGAAATGGGAATTTAGAGAGGGTTTGAATGCTGATGCCTATTGGAACAATATAGGAGAAAGACACTGATTGATTTGCATGATAGTAGGTGTCTCTGATGGAACTAGAAAGGGACCTTCCTTGAGGAGGTGTGGATGGATTTGCTTTTGACTGAAATGGAAACTTGAGGGCTTGTGGTTTTTTTGTGAAGTAGGAGGCTGTGAAGAATGAGGAGTAGTAGATGGGCAGTGAGTATGCTGAAAGTTTGAGAAGAGTAGAAAAGTCTTGAAAATAAACATTTCCCAGTTCACTGGAAAAACAGTAAGATTGCTGGGCATTGTTGACCATGAATCTTTAGAGACAGACTTTTCCAATTTCCCCCTGCAAAGAACTCTTAGATTTTCTGCTGCAAATATGGAGAAGGCAAGTGATTGAGTGTATAGTTTTGATCCTGGGGCTCTTGAAGAGGTCACTGATCTGCCTTGCCCTGAGTACCTAAGAATAAATAGCCTTCACCCAACAAGGATGCAGCCAAGACCTTTGCTCAGGGAAAGCCAGTTTTAGTTAAATCGAGGTGATAGAGGACATATTAGAAGAAGGGGTTAAAAGCAACCATGTTTTAGGTGCTTTGGGAAGTTAAGTTGGCTTAATGTGTGGCAGTTATCAAAGTTTTCTAATTATTTTGGTGACTTTAAAAAAAATAATCTATCTGAAAGGTTTATTTTTCAGTTTTTCGGTTGTAGAAAACTGAAACAATGAAAGGTTTTTTTTCCCCCCTTAGAGTAGAACAAAATTGTTACATTTGAAGTTCATAACAGGTAAAATTAAAAAGAATTAGGTAGACCAAAAGTAGGAGTGAGGATACTTACTTTCTGAGTTTTGTATTCAAAATCCAAATTGGAAAGTGCAGTGTTAATTATGTTACTTTATATGTTTTCTACTAATGTAATATCTCTTCTTTCTTTTTAGGAAATAGTCTAGTAAGTTTAACCTTTCATTTATTTAGTCTTCATGGATTAATTGAGTACTTCCATTTAGATATGATGAAACTTCGTAGATTTTTAGGTGAGTCTAACCCATTTAACAATAATAAGATTTGTATGAGAACTTGTTTAATTTTTTTATCAGATTCATCAGTTATCTATTGCTCTGTAACAAACCACTCAAAATTTTTTACTTAAAACACATTTGCCATTGTGCACCACGTGACAGCTTTTTGTCAGTGACAGACTGTATGTATGACAGTGGTCCCAGGAGATCATATACCCAAGTGAATTGTAGCCACTAAAGTTGTGCAGGTACATTCGATGATGTTCCCACAACAATGAAATGGCCTAATGTCATATTTTTCAGAATGTATCTAGTCAGACATATTCAGATGAAAGACAGTACATGTGAATTGTGAGTTGATTATCATCTCTTCAAATCTGGACAATTTTAGCTGATAGCTCCATGGAAAATATGAGTGGATAACTGACAATTATCACAGTTTTTGTACTTTTACATGTCACCCATTTACAGTACAATTGGGATCTTTTTTCTTTGATGCAGTTATGATTCAAGAAGATTACCACAGTCAAAATCCTTATCATAATGCAGTCCATGCTGCAGATGTTACTCAGGCCATGCACTGTTACTTAAAGGAACCTAAGGTAAGAGGTCGATCTTGACTTTAGGTGTAAATTGTAAGAAATTTGCTTTGAATTTACTTTCAGATACTTTTTCCTAAGTTTGTGACTTGGCTGCACTGGCAGCCAAGAACCAATCTTCCACAGATATTGCTAAATTAATATAGTAATTTATTTAAACTCATATGTAACAGTGAGTCTAAACATAAAATAGAAAACAGAGGCAGAAATCACAGCTTCCACAGTGACAACCATGATTATTAACATTGTCAATAATTCAAGGATATCAGGCTCAGTTGGAACAAAATTCTTTGTAGTCCATGTAAGTTCAGTCTTGAAGACAAAATGTAAATACTAAAGGGAGAAATGATGTATGTATGTTTTTAAGTGTGAATTGTAGTACGGGAGAAGGCAGTTGCTGCATTGAGGGCTCAGTGATTCTATGTCCTTAATCAAAGCTTTGGCTTTTATAGAGTTCATTGAGTAATTTCTCCCACAAAGTTCTCAAAGAAAGGTTTCAGCTTGGCCTTTTAAAATTTTTAATTTAAAAATTGGGATTGGGGCTGGGGATGTGGCTCAAGTGGTAGCACGCTCGCCTGGCATGCGTGCGGCCCGGGTTCGATCCTCAGCACCACATGCAAAACAAAGATGTTGTATCCGCCGAAAACTAAAAAATAAATATTAAAAAAAAAATTTAAAAAAAATTAAAAAAAAAATTGGGATAGTTGAGAGTATACATGTGTCAAAACTGTATGCATAAAATGTATATATTTTATTACTGCATGGAAGTTATACCATAATAAAGATGATATTAAAAAGTCATGATACATATAGTAAAAAAAAAATGGGACATGAAAGATCAGAT